>NC_134461.1:101269244-101951386 GCF_047948215.1 Lycorma delicatula
TTTCGAGCCGTAAGAGTATAAAACAGTACCCAATTAAGACTATTGTTGCAAGACCTCTCCGGCCTCGCAAGATAGTCTATGACGTACCGTGTGATTTGGGTGAAAAGAATTATATAAACGGAATCAGAGCCCAGAATACTAAATACTCTGAGGAAGAATTTGCAAGTAAATTTAAAACAGATTTTTGGGCTGGATAAAAGAGAGTAGTAATTTTTTACACTTCGTAATTGAATGAGATAAGCAATTGAGAGACTTTTCATAGAAAAGGATAGAGTTTTGTTGATTACCAGTCACGTAAGATTAGGGACTTTCTAAAAATTAGCCGATGTTTTAGATGTTCAAGGCTTGGCCATGTAGCCAAGAACTGCAAAAGTAAGGAACTCTGTTCATACTGTACAAAGGAAGGGCACTGTGCTAAAGACTGTCCGGAAAAGATAAACAGCGGCCAGCTCACATGCGTAAACTGTGGTCGTTTTGGAAAACCAGCAAAACATGATTGTCGATCGGCCGAGCGTCCCGCGTACGCTGGACATATTACGTAGTCGGATTGACATTTAGTTACAGATACAGATGCTACAGATGTGGGACTCTTTGGAGTTGTTCATCTTCTTCAGGCCCCTGGAAACTCTGGATAGGATTGAGCGGCCCGTAAGTTCTGTTTTCAGTTTTTGTTTTTCAGCTGTTAGTTTTTAGTTTGGATTGTCAATTTGAACAAGAATTTAATTTAAAATTAGAATGCAGGGCATTCGGCAACAATGTTTAAACAGATATGAATAGGATGAAAGCGAGGCCATTAAGATTCCGTTCATGTTGAAAAAGACGACCGGGTCGGTATTTTTGTACTGACTCAAGACGTCGCCCGATGAGGCCGGAGGCTTTCTCGCCGAGGATGGCTGAGAGGGGACATCATACCCCGGTAAGTGCCACAACACGAAAAGTCCGAGAGCGGTTTGAGGATTGCAAGTAAAGGCTTCGGCCTAGGAGCTGCAGGGTGGAGAGCTAGCGGATAGCTCATGGTGGGCGAATCAAAACAAAGATTGAAGATTCCTCATCGAAAACTCAACCATCATTCAACTTTCTATAATATTTGAATTGACTGGCCAACTCACCTACGTTTTACTGGAATGGACTCGTCCAACAAGTTAACATCGCGCCGACGCAGTAGACTGCTACTAATAGCCATCAAAGCGAAGTAGGATTTGGAGGGTTGAAAATCCCCACGCGTATAAAGGAAACAATTGCACTCGTAGAAGATGGGTGCGTATGGTGTGCGTTATCACGAAAAAGATTACTGGTCCACTTTTCGAGTACACCAATACTGCAGAACGATATCAGAATAATTTATTACAATTCATTGCATTCTTGGAAGAGGAAGATCGATACTGGTGGTTCCAGTATGACTGTTCAACATCACACTACACACATTCAACTTTCGATTTCGTTAACGAATTCTTTGGTGATGGCGTTATTGGTCGTGGTTTATAGATCTCCAGATTTGACTGTACCAGAATCTAATTTTACTATCAGATTCAACTGAAAATACTATATGCTGCTCTCATTCTAATGATATTTGAATGTCAAGTAAATTTATTTTGAATATCAAGATTTATTGTGAATTTGATAGGAGTACTGACGTTCGAAGCAAATTTTTTGGATGTAATTGTGTTATTTCCTTCTTTAATGATCTCTTTCCCTTATTTATTTCTTTATTCATAACATTTATTTCTTTTTCTTCATAACATTTTCCAAAGTTTTTAATAAATTTTCAATAAGATTTTGCAAGATTTACACAGAACCCATGCTAATGATGTTTACAGTTGGGTATCTATAAATGTTCTTAGGTTTGATTTGTGTGAAGAATATTCCGTATTTTGTGATAAAATTTCTTCCTATGGATCTGTTCTACAACAGTTTCCTAACAAATGACTGTATAAAATGCTTAAACTGCAGGTGAGAATACTTATTAGATAAAGCTGTAGGTATTATTAAGTTCCCCTAATCTAATCATATTCATACATAAATACAGGAGTAAAGGGTAGATCTTTAAAATTAATGCATTAAAGTCAAGTTTAAAAAATCCTAGTTGAAATTTAAAAACAGTCTTGACTGTATAGAGTATATGTATGTTCCTTTAGAATACTAGTACGTATTCATAACCGAACAGTCATAACTGTTTTTAAATTTTAACTATGATTTTTAAAACTTTGACTTTAATGCATTAATTTTAACTCCTGATGATGGCTTTCAAGTAAGCCGAAAAATGTAGAGAACATATGAATCGTGCTGGTAAGGTGGATTACATTAATTTTTATTTTATTTATTTGTTTAAAATAAACAAGATTAATTAATTATTAATCAAAACTGATTGATAAAAAAATAATTTGTCATGATAATAATTATATAAGGGTAAAATATAGTTGCAAAATGTTGACTCTTATGTTGTCTAACGTATGATTTTATGTTTAAACAGGACGTACTTGCAAACAAAAGATAAACAAACATAAGCAAATAGAAAAGCAATCCATAGTTACACTGAATCATCATCCAGTTGTCTTACAAAAACAAACTATAAACATACAAGATTAACAAATATCTTGACGTTTTCCAAATACCTAGAGCAAAAATATATTAACGTATTAATATTCTTAAACATTATAAAGTAATTAAATACATGAAAATGATTGTAAATAAGAATAAATACACTTGTAAGGATATCAAAAAATGTATATTTCTACATAAAAAAAAAATATATATCAGAAATAATACAGAGCTAAAAATCAACGAAATTACTGAAACAATTGCAACAGTGATTAAAGCTTAAATAAAAAGCTATCTTTTTATTTATTGAATTTTTTCTTATATCTTCCTAAGTATAGTAGTATTGCAAGTGGCCCAGAAATACTACTTTAAAGACAATATTCAGGGTAGGAAAGTCGATCAAAGTTTAGAAATATCGATTTTTTTGAAAAATTTTTCATGTATCATTATTTTTTTATTATATAAGAATAAATAACCGATGTCAAGAAAGTGTGACAACTTAGCTGTCACCTGTTTTTTTTTTTTATTACCGTACACATAAAATATTTTTAAATTTATAAACGAATTGTAGATTTATATTTAGAAAATATATGGATATTAAAAGAAAAATATAAGAATTTCTTGTTTCTAATCCAGCTCTCAACTATCGATAAATAAGGTGTACATAATAACGGGATGATACTTTAGCGGTGAGGTTTAAAATGAACATCTTCAATAGAAGAATCTGTTTATTGAGTTTAGGTCATATATGATATGTTGTTCTCTTCATTAGTGATCATAAATATTGATATGCATACAAAAAAAAAGAAGCAGAAGATATGTATTGTGTTTATATATATTGTTATACCCACTGTAAATCATCGTAGAAAACATCACACGACATTAGGAAAAAAACTTAACCCCTAAATTTGACCGATGTAGAACAGCGTAAAAAGAAATACATATACTATAATATGCTTACGTATAGAAACAAATTTAGAACGCAGACATAATATATATATATATATATACATTATGTTAATGAAACTAGAAGAGTGAAATCCTTCCACTTTGTTTTAAATGTCCAAACGCCTAGTATGAATGAAAATGTACCCGCACATTGGAATTTTCACTTCAGCCTTTTGTTTAACATTGTTTTGTATATTGGAAGATATATCACAGAACCGGATGGATAACCGAGACTGGCCAACCGCTAGTGGATAGTAGATGGTTTGTGTATCTGTGTGTGCGTGTGTGTATATGTATAAATGGTAGAAGGGTGCAACACAGTGGTAATAAATAACTTTGAGAGCGAGAAAGAAAGAAAGAAAGGAAGAAATAAAGAGTAAAACGGGAGAGAGCGAGAGATGAACGTACGAACGAACAGTAACTAGCGGCACTCTTAGAATGGGTCCTTTTTTTTAAAAAGGACGCTTCCCGAAACTTTTTTCATTACGCTATACTTCTAAAACGAAATAAGCCTTCTTTTATTTTATAGCTTAAGACCACTTAAATTGCGGTGTCCGCACTGCTAGATAACAGTTTTTAACTTATTATTTCAGTTCAAACAAATACAAAATGAATCTTCAAAATAAAATTTTTCAAAGAAAATAAATAACTAACTAGTAAGGAAAAAAATTCAAAAAAGAAAAACTTATATAAATAAACGTGTTTAACTTTGAGGGTACAAAAATCGTAGATCATAAATGAACCTGTTGAAACACAAACACATATTTAGTCATTTTTTTTGTCTTCAGTCATTTGACTGGTTTGATGCAGCTCTCCCTATCTAGTGCTAGTCATTTCGCTATATCCCCTACATCCTACATCCCTAACAATTTGCTTTACATATTCCAAACGTTACTGGCCTGCACAATTTTTTCCTTCTACCATTATTAAAGCGACTATTCCAGGATGCCTTAATATGTGGTCTATAAGTCTGTCTCTTCTTTTAACTATATTTTTCCAAATGCTTCTTTCTTCATCAATTTGCCGTAATTCATTTGTCACTTTATCCACCCATCTGATTTTTAGTATTCTTCTGTAATGCCACATTTCAAAAGCTTCGAGTCTTCTCTTCTCAGGTACTCCGATTGTCCAACTGTCACTTTCATATAAAGCTACGCTCCAAATAAATACTTTCAAAAATGTTTTCCTTAAGTTTAAATTAATTGTTTATGTAAAAAAATTATATTTCTAACTGAAGGCTCATTTCGCCTGTGCTATTCGGTATTTCATATCGCTCCTTCTTCGTCCATTTTTAGTAATTCTACTTCACAAATAAAAATATTCTTCTACCTTAATAACCTTTTCTCTTCCTATTTTTACATTCAATGGTGCATCATCGTTATTTCTACTACATTTCATTACTTTCGTTTTGTTCTTGTTTATTTACATGCGGTGGTTCTTGCGTAGAACTTCATTCATGCCGTTCATTGTTTTTCTACATTTTTTTACTCTCAGCTAGAATTACTATATCATCAGCAAATCGTAGCATCTTTATCTTTTCACCTTGTACTTTTACTCCAGATCTAAATTGTACTTTAACATCATTAACTGCTAGTTCTAGGTAAAGATTAAAAAGTAACGGGGATAAGGAACATCCTTGTCGGACACCCTTTTTTATTATGGCTTCTCTTATGTTCTTCAATTATTACTGTTGCTGTTTGGTTCTTGTAAATGTTAGCAATTGTTCTTCTAGCTCTGTATCATCTGCACATCTATTCTCACATACTAAACATAAAATAACAAAAAAATAACTTCGTAATTATAATACGGAATAAGTAATGATTAAAATGTGGTGTACGAATTTTATTACTTGGTATTTATTTGATAGTATTATATAAATAAAATAAAAGGTTTTGTTTGTGGAAAGTAAATAAACACATGCAAATCGTATTGAAATTAATAAAAGGTAACAAAAATATTGTGGTATTATTTTCATACCCTACGAATAATATGACTCCTAAATCATCATTATAAAGTTAAAAAGTCGTGTTATATTCTATGGATATACACCATACTCTTTATTGAAGATGATTCAGTATACACATTATTGTTTTTGTGAGGAAATCAACGAGATAGGTTCTCAGATAAATATGAACGTTTCATTCTTACGCATATACACAAACAAAAAACAAAAAGAGTAACAAAACAAAATCAACATGCATAAATTGTGTGTTTTTTGTGTAGATGAACTAATTGGACCCTAAAACATAACGATTTGCAAGAAAACCCGATACCCCAATTTTGACCTAATCACTACATTTCCCTTTAATATAGTTAGTTATTCTAACTATATTCCCCCGGAAAGTAAAACTTACTAACATGAATTAGAAAGTTATTATGGTGACCAAATTTTTTTGGGATGTCGTCTTTATGAAATATATTTATAAAGAAAGGATTTTTAACAAACGAAAAAAAATTATCGTAAAAGAAAAATTATTTTAAAAAATTGAAAAAAATAAAGTGTCAGTTTTATGAAAGCAACGAAAAAACTTTCTTCTCGTTTTGGGTCCAGAATATAACACAGATGTCAAAGTTATTCTAATTTTAATTGACATTTACGAGATGAAGAAAAATATTTTTAAAAAAAATTAATAGCAAAATTAAAACAGTCGTAAAACAAAAATAAGGTTATATATTTTTTGAGACGGGGAATAATTTTTAAAAAAACATTTTTCTAAAAATATTCATATATAAGTTAAACTTAAAAATTTATAAAATTGTTAAGCTTTAATAATTTAAGTAAATTTTTTTAAAAATCTAACACTTCCTCAACAAAGGCTAAAATAAAAAAATGAAAAATTTCAAAAACCTTTCTGCATATGACCAGGCCAATATTTAGATTTCTTAACAGGTCTACAAATGAAGTATAAACTTTCAATAATTTTGAGGAAATATTCAAACCAGAGGGAGGTAAAAGCAAATGAACAAAAAAAAATGTGTTCAAATTTTATGAGGGGGGAGGGAGTTGATTTAAAAAAAAGAAATTGGATAATTTATATATGCATGTAGGTAACACGTTTTCTTCGATAATTTTTTTTTATAAATGCCTTTGAAGACAGTAAAAGTTTTTTCTTGAACCCTCCCACCACCTGAACTAATTTTGAAAAAAAAAGATATGATCAAAGCCCTATGTGTAGTACGTGTAAATATTTTAGCCAAATTTGAGGAAAATCGGTTTGAGATTTAAGGCTAAAAGCAATGCGAAACACATACGTACATGTTTTTGGTCTAAATGATCTAATTGGGCCCTAAAACATAAAGATATACAAAATATCCTATCGCCATATTTGACATGATCAGATACTTTTCCCTTCAATATAGCAATTTTTGTTATATTTACCGAGAAAGTAAAAAAAAATCAAACTAAAATCCTTAAACTCATAACTATGGGCAGCATGATAATCATCTGCAAAAGTTTAGAATAGAATCTGCAAGTAATAATCGGTGATATCAACTCCTGATACCACAAAAAACATTTCGATTTCTCCTGGATTGACGCCATTTTATAAATAAAGTTGACCATACTGCCCTCTACTCTACCTTCAACAAACTAATAAGAAACACTTTGCTATTTCTCAACTAAATGATGTACAACCCAGGGTGGTTTTCCAGCAGGATGGCCCACCACCACATTGGGAATTTCTAGTTCGAAATTTTCAGAATGAATCATTTCATGGCAGATGGATTGGGTGCGACGGTCCCACTCCAGGGAGTGGGACCGATCACGAGACATAACTCCCTTAGACTTTTTCCTCTTCGGTTATGTTAAGGATAGAGTCTACGCAAGACCTGTACCTGATTTGCACCCATTGAGACGGGGAATAACTGAAGCTGTTGCAAGTGTTACCGAAGAAATGTTGACCAACACATGGCGTGAAATTGATTATCGGTTGGACATTACACGAGCGACGAAAGGCGAACATGTTGGTTTATTGACATGGTAAAAGAAGCTTAATCATTTTTTCTTTATTTTGCCACAAACCGCACAAGTACAACTGTAATTGTTTTTTGTAATAAAATTTTGAAATCATAGAAAGACTTTATGGACACCCTGATTTAATAAGTATTTAACAATTGTATTAGAAATAAGTATATTAAAATCCTGAAGACTGAAAAATTATAAATCGATTTAGCATCAATATATGAGTATTTAAAGAACGTAAAAACTGTAAACAGCACTAAAAATACAAATTTTTAACACGTATTGATAATAATTTTATGCAAGCTATAATCTAATCTGTTATACGGAAGAAAACTGTTAAAACTTATAGCAATAAACGATATTAAAATACTTTATATTATTTTGACAAATAACTTTAAAATTAAATTTCTTCAAGGTGCAATAAATAAATAAAAAAGACTATTATTTGTGACAATTATAAATAAAACATTCCGTAATACATCTCAGTTGAAAAGAAATAATTAGTTTAATAAAATGAAAAAGAAATAAATTAAAATTGCAATACAGTAGCAGATGCATTGCATGCTTGTCTCAATGTAGGCGATATATATATATAATGTAATAAACAACTGCATTGTAACATTTAACAAAAGGGTTGTCCATCATCATAACATATGGTGAACGTGCAAAGCTGAAATCGAGATCTCTATAATTGTCGGTTGTGAGGCGAGCTAGAATACAGACAGACCTACTCACTGCAAAATAAATTGGATACATTGTGTGCATTTTAGTAGAAATTACAATAACGTTGTAGGCTTTATAATCCATTTATTCTTTTGCATTTCACGGCATAACTGATGGGTAGAAATCTATTATAAATAATTAATTATCAATTTATATAATAATGTTAAAATTAAATTTTATACTAAGTAAAAATAACAAATAAAGCTTGAGATTTAGTCTGTAAAAATGCACAAATTAAACAGCAGGTTTACGTGAAAAAGTATATAAAGATTTATTTGGGTGTATTATTTATTCTCATTCAAACAGGGTACTTCGTTATAAAATATCACCCTGAATATTGAGAATTGTATAAAAATTGCATTATGGCTATTATCTTTTAGTTTAAAATATTAGAGGCTATACTGGTGATACCTAAAGAACCATTTGAATAATTTCTTTCGTATTTTATTTTGAAATATCACATTAAAATTCAATATTTTCTTTAATTGATGAAATATAAATGAATATTTTGCAGCATTATGTTTAAGATAGTTAATACAAAATTAAATCGTTAATCACTTTCGAAATCCTTGACAAAAATTCCCCAATTTTCCATTAGGTTGACGGTAGAGATTAAGTTATCCTTAAAGTTTGTTTTTCTCTTCTACAGTTCCGTTGTAAATAAAACATTCTATTTACCCCCCATATCTCTATATATTTCTTTTTTTTTCGAAATTTTGAATACTGTATGTATAAGTCAGAACCCAAAAGGTTTACAATAACACACCGAGTTGGTCTAGTGGTGAACTCGTTATCGCAGACTACAATTACTTTTATACGGATTTGAATACTAAATCGTGGATACCGGTGTTCTTTGGTGGTTGGGTTTCAATTAACCATATATCTCAGGAATGGTCAACTTGAGACTGTACAAGACTGCACTTCATTTACATTCATACATATCATCCTCATTCATCTTCTGAAGTAACACCTTAAGGCGGTTCCGAAAAAAAACGTAGGTTCACGATACAGAAAACCAATGCATTCTTAATGTAACAAAGTGGAAAGATTCTATAATATTATCTGTTCATTGGTCTGGTGGATATAAATAAGTCTAGTGGCTGAAATGCCTCCTAGCAAAGCCTTCACGTCTCTCCTAAAATTAAAATAAATATAAAAATTCCCTCAGTTAATCTAGCCCCATTCTTATCTCTTCCAAATCTCTGTTACTTAAGCTCGTTGAGTTCCGAACTTTGTTCTTGGTAAGTAGTCAAGCATCAATCAAGGTTATTTTGGATACAACGTCAAATCCACCATATGAGATTCCTGCAAAAGTATTCAGGTAGCCAATCCATTATTTTTTTTTTTCATTTTGCTTTGACTATTTCTTATTTTACGAATGTTATTATTAAAACCTTACTTTTTAAATATATTATGCAGTAAATATTCATGGCACCTTAAGTTGCCTACAATTAAATTGTTATGTAAAATAATAAATAAAACTTGTTTAATTAAAAATAAACTAAAATCTATGTAAACAGCGATAAATAAAAGAAACATAATCTTCTTATCACTCACGAATTTATAAGCCAGAAAATGAAGAAGAAGAAAAAACGTGGCTGTTGCTGGATCAGCTATCGGATGTCGCCCCTGGCGATGGAGTGCGCTCGCCAACTAGGGATGGAAGGCACTGGGGAAATAAAATACCCAGGGTGGGCAAAAACCAATGAAGATGCACAACGGCCCTGAAGGCGGAAAAGGAAGACATTCCCAACGGCGGAGGAGTCGGACGAGGCTAGGGAAATAATCCGAATAAAATTCCGGGTTGATAAATCTCTGAAAGCTGGAGAGAAAGCGATGTATCTAGGAGAAGGGAACTCTTATATGAAAATCCTCTGGTCCTCCAGGTTGGAGGTTAGGCGTACGGTTAACACCTCTCTACCGCATACAAAGAATCTTGTTACGAAACCCATCGAAAAGCCGCAGATTGATAGGATTATTGGAATAAAGACAGAGGTATCTGGAGACATATTGTACGGGAGGCCAAGGTTCACATTGGTCTGCAGCAGCCGTGAAAGAAGAAGAAGAAGAAAATGAAAAAACTTCTAGAACTAGCATATTTTATTAACCTTTCCTAGAAGCTATTGTAAATATTATATGATTTACTGAATATCTGTTACCATGAAACCGTAGAACACTAAATCATTACATGAGCATTAACGGAACCGTAACGCTGGTCGGCTAAAATAAATTCAAGATGTAGTAAAGTTGCAAGGCTGGCAATTAAAATGTTAAAATTGCAATCATTTTGCTTTGGAGATCAAAAACCAAAAAACCCAATGAAACGGTAGTCCGTCCAGTTCATATACCTAATTAGAAACAAGAGGCAGGTGCAGCCAGTCGCGTCGCACATAAAATAACAGTGACAGAGACTGTGTTCGTTGAGGCATCGCACCCCTTAAAAAAATTTTAATTAAAAAATCTGAATCTGAAATTAAAGAATCTATATATATATATATATATCACGTTTAATATAATCGGAAATGGGGAAAATTTACAATCACAGTTCCAAATGGTTTTACTTTTCTTCACTCCTTTTAAGGTTGAAATTCAACCTTAAAAGGAGTCTTAAAATCTGAAAAAAAAATTTCGGAATTGATTTTTACATATTCACGCGAAGACTATATACACACCACAAATCAATCTGATATCTTCGTATTTTCCGGGAGACTCAAAAAATAGTACAATTAAATATTTATCCATTCTAATCCCTTAAACTCGGAATTTCAAAACATCCCTTCTTAACGTATAATTACACCGTTAGAAGAACGTGTATACAAATTTTCGTCAATTTACCGTCAGTAGTTTTTGCTCGGAATTGATTGATGTGTCATTCAGGGCATGTTATATATAACAGCATGTTATGTATATATATATATATATATATATACCATATAACATATATATATGTTATGTATATATGTATAGCATGTTATATATATATATATATACATAAAGAAGATTTCAAATATAAAATCCTCACAAAAATGTTAATTTTTTTGATAGGAAGATTAATTTGGAAATTACACATTTTTACTTAAAACACTAAAACTTATATAAGGCCCTTACTGATTTAAGTAATTATTTAAAAAAATATGATTTTTATAATTTTCATGGCAACGTTCACTCTTATATTTATAAACACACGTTTAGTTTTGTTTCAAATGTAATAATAGTATTGGTTTTATCAGAAATTTTATTATTATAAATAAAATGATGGCTTCAATTTAATAAAATGACTTATAAATATATAGATTTTTACGCTTAACATACACAGGTAAACTTTGTCTGCTAATCTACCAAAACGTTTCTAACTTATCACCAAATTCTAATAATCTTGGTCCATTACGCAACTAACGAAAATTTATTTATTTTTCCTTTAAATAAAAACTGTTTAGAATTAATATTTCCCAGATAAATAAAGATAGAAATGAAGTGAGAGATTGTAAATTTATCAATTTCAAGATCCTTAAAATTGAATAATTTAGTTTTAACTAATAATTAAAAGTTTACGTACTTTATAAAAGTTAATAATAAAATAAATGTTTTATATTAAACATTTACAGTAGTAATATTTTTTATCATCTTTATAAACATTTAACCTAGATGAAAAAGTAAAAAATCGATTTGATCTAGGATGAATGCTTTAAACCATGAAATCCATTAAATTCATTTATGTATATATTACAGTATAACTATACACATAGAATAGTGATTCAAATGATCAGTAAATGCTTCATATAGGAAACAAATCATTCATGAATATATAAGTAATATATGATATACAGGTTATAGAATCTACGTTTTACAATATACAGTAAGAAATTAACCAACGAGATGAACTGGTTATCTATATAGTAAAAGAAAAAAGTAACCACATTTACATTCGACCCATCCACAAAATATACAACCGTAAAGAAACCAGTTTCATTTTTAAACGGCAACTACAACTGGGAGCGAGCAACAACATCAACAGTACCTCATTTATCATTTTAATAGAATACCAATTCATATTTCAAGGCCGTATTATAACCAATTCAATTATTTTCTCTTTATTGTGTAATGTTAATGTTAACAAGTTACTGTTTTAGTGCGATATAATCAAAAAGGGATATTGAATAGAAAGAATAAAAAAAATGAAAAGAAAATAACACTGTTATATTATCGTACGTATAGTAGATAATTTATTAATATTTTAAAGCCATATATATATGTGTGTTTGTGTGTGTGTGTGTATATGTAATACCTAGCAATTTATAAACACATGTAGTTTTTAAAAGAGACCGATACGCCTACATAAAATTTTAAGTAACATAAATGAATTTTATTTTGTACAATATTAATAATAATAGTATTAAACTATAATAATAGTAATAAACAGAAAAATATAGTTAATTTAAAATATAAATTGGTCACGTTATTACAGTCAATATAAAATGATACGTGTAAATTTAAACAGATATTTTAAATTAGTTAATAATTTTCACTGATATTCTATAATGGAAAACACATTTTACTCTAAATATAAATACATTAGGACATTAACGTATTGAATGAAAAAAGAAATATATACTACGAAAATAATTATAATTATCATTCAATGTAATCAATCAAAAAAAATTTTTCTTTAAACTCGTTCGTCCAGGAAAGCGATTTAAAACGATAATTTCAGGGAAAAATAGACAGATAAATAATTGCTAAAATGGTGAACGTCATTATGTATGATAAAAAGGACATCGAAGTAGAAAAATTCAAAAAATGGATATTTTATTTACCCACCCGATCGATTTTTTAATGGTATTAGTATTAATTGGTGACAAATTGTCATGATCAAAACGGTGCATGTAATAAAGATGAAAACTGTATCGTAGATGACCGGGTTAACTGGTAATGGTACCAATAGAAAAGGAAAGAAATACAAAGAAGTGTGATGATCATAGAACCATTAGCCTAGTATCATATGCAGCTAAACTACTACTAAGGGTTCTAAATAACAGGATATACAATAAATTGGATGACAGTATTAAGGAAGAACAATATGGGTTTAGAAGAAGTGTTGGAGCAAGGGACTTATAGGACTGCTAGAGTAACAGGCGAGAGATACATTGAAAGAGGCGGAGAGTATATGTTGCAATTATTAACTTAGAAAAGGCATTTGACAGTTAGATAGGATAAATTACTGCTAATTTTGAAAAAGAAGGGAGCCGACTGGAAAAAAAGCTGCCTAATAAAAGAGCTGTACTATAACCAGAGAATAAAAGTGAGAGTAGGAGGCAAAATGACAGGAAGAATAGGAATCGGAAAGGAGTGACTCAGGAATGCTGCAAGTGCCCAACACTGGTTACTATATATCTAGAAGAAATAATTAAATTCTTCCTGAGTAGGAACAGAGAATAAAAATCGAGGGAAGAATAGAATGCATACGTTTTGCAGATAAGATGGCCGTACTTGAGAAGAGCCCAAGTAAACTAAATGAAATGCTTGATGGCATAAATGAAGCTTGTAAAAGTCAGTGTATAAGGATTAGCAAAGAAAAGACAAAATGTACGGTATTAGGAGAAAAAGAGGAGAGAATTAAGATTAAGATAGAAAATGAAGTTTTAGAGCAGGTGAAATTTAGTTTACTTTATATCTGATGTCCTGACTTGCACAGTAGAAATTAAAACAAGAATATCAAGATATAAGCAGACATTTAATAAGAAGGGAAGGCTTTATTTTTCTGTTTAGCCTCTGGAATTACCGTCAGGTATTACTTCAGAGGATGAATGAGAATGATATGTATGTAAATGAAGTGCATTATTTTACAGTGTCAGATCGACCATTCCTGAGATGTGTGGTTAAATTAAATCCAACCACCAAAAATCGCTGGCATCCTCATCCTGGCAAAAATCGCTAGTATTCATATCCTCATAAAAGTGCTTTTAAGATTTGCGATGATGAGTACACCATTAGACCGACCCGGAAGGTTAAGAAAGAAAACTGCTGTGTGGAAAGTTAAACTTAGCATTAAAAAAAAGATAAATGAAATATTTTATTTGTATTGTGATGTTCTATGAAGCTGAAACGTGGACGATGAGAAAAGCAGACCAGAAAAAGAACTGAGGCTTTTGAGATGTGGGTGTGGCGCAGAATGATAAATGTCAGATAGCAAGACAAATGAAGGAATATTAAAGAGAATCGGAGAGAACAAAAAAATGCTAAATGTGATTGAATATAGGAAAAGGAACTGACTAGGACATTAATGAGAAGAACGTGTTTATTAGTTGATACGATAGAAGGCTTGGTGAATGGGAGGAAGGGAAAAGATTTCAAATGTTGGATAGGATTATGGAAAAGGGAAAATATGTTGAAACAAAGAATAGAACAAGGTGGAGAGGAACACATTTAGACACATTTTTTACTGTGACAGAAGCTGCCCTAATGGCAGAACATTATGAATGATAGGTTAAGATAAAGTAAACCTATACATGGTATGAGGAGAATGTTACAAGGAGAGTGAGCGTAGAAGAAAGCCTTAAGTTGAAGTACCTTGGTGTGACAATCGACAAATTCACTACGGTTCAGCGAACACGTTTTGGAGTGCTGTGAAAGGGCTGAAAGGATTCTTAAGGCATTAAGTCGGCTGATGACTTCACAGGTTGAACCGCGGCATTATGTCGGCGGTTTCTTCCGTTATGTTATATACTGCGCCTGTTTTGAAGAATGCAGTTGGTATACAGAGGAACCGAGTCAGACTAGAGAGAATTCATTGAAGAGCCTCCTTGATAGGTGTGGTGGCAGCATATCGGACGGCTTCTTATCGAACGCGGTATGTGTACTGGCCGGAACTATTTTTCAGCCTTTCTAATAATTTTAATAAGTGTAAAGTATCTTCTTAACTCTATGAGTGTAGGTGAAATCACATTCCATCCTTGCAGTAACACACCATATATATACAGGACCAGCTTAACATGGGATCCTAATAGGTCTTCTATTATTCACCACGATGCTTTCAGCTAATGTTAAATCTTGTGATATCCAGAGATTTCGAATAAATCCTTACACATTTAGTAGAGATACGACAGAGGAATGGAGTACATCTTGTCTGAGTCTCACTGTGGATTTCGTGGAAGATTAACATACTATAACGCAGTTATAGTATGTTAATCATACTATGGTTGTCTTAGTGGTCTGAGCCAGGAGACCACTAATTTAGGGTACTATTAATTTAAAAATTTTTTGGAATTGTTAAGTTATTAAGCAAAACTAATTTAAAACTACATTTCAACATTAAACTCATAAATAAATACTATTTTAATTGAATTCTAACTACTGTGATTCACACATTCATCACCCAAAAGGCTATTGTAGACCATCAACCATTAAAAAATTCTAGTCAAAAAATTACTATACTAGGCAAACATTTAGAAAGTAGATTGGCCAGTTCTTTTTCTCTCATAAGCATGTACTGCTAACTAATTATTAGTCCATTAACCAGACAGAAATATATATGCTATATTTAATATAACCTACATCGTGATCAACGTTTCAATCATTAGTCAGCAAGATTTATTACTGGAGAGGAATTGATAAGTTTTTATTTCTAATTAGGCCTATAGGCGACATTTATTTATTTTTAATAGGCCGTTCATCCAATTAAAGAGATGTTGTTTTATTTCATATTAATGAGGTCGATGAAAAAATGCTAAATTCCTTACGATGAAAAGAATACAGACCAACTGAATAAACAGTCTAAATGCTGAACATCACAAATTTTACCTAAGTTTATTACTATAAAATATATCAACTTACGTAATATATAACTCAATTTATTTTTCATTCAGGATTACCATTTTATAGTAGCGAATATTATACATACATATTACCTGATATTTTTTGTTTTGTGGCAGGAAAGGAACTGGTCATTCATCTAATATCTTGAGTCACATTTGGCAGTTCATTATATCTTAATAAACACTATACTTATATAAGAGGCATATAAGTACATCATAGCTTATGTAGATCATAGCTTAAAGCATTACATAAAAAATATATATAAATAAAAACAAACAAAAGAAATGAAATATAATGGAAAGAATGATAATAAGAAATTAAATATTATGTTAGAAGGTAATAATAAACCAGAAAATGAAGAAGTTTATTATTAATATAGTAAAATTAAAAAGGAATACGATGAAAGTTAGAAATGACAGAAAACTAGTATAAGAAAGGAAATCTTTAAAATAAATATAATCTTAAAAATAATTATGCGAAGTTTAGCATTTTCCGGTAGTAAAGCATGGATAATAAGAACATCAGAAAGAAAATAACAGAGACCTTAGAAATCTTGTGTTATTGAAGGCTGTTAAAATATAGGTAGATTGATAAAGCAAATAGTGAAGAAGTCTTCAGTTAAATAGGAAAGAAGAAAAATGTGTAGTAAAATCTTGTAAAGATCAATTGTGCTAGCAAACCACATCCAAATCTTCAGTTAATTTGGTTATGGAATGAACTGTATTGGTAAAAACAATAAAGGAAGACAAAGGTTAGATTTTAAAAATAAAAACAGATAATTAAGGATGAGATGTAGTAAATATATTCATGTTAAAATGAAAAGCACCGAAGAGATTAACTCTTTTCTCAACGAACCAGTTAAATAAATGATAATGTTACTAAATGTTTTACAGACTTGTGTATCACTAATTCATGATTTCATTTTTAGAATTTAATTTACAAAACTTTATAAACAAGTAAATATATTTCATTATAATTCAAATTAATATTTATTAATATTCACAAATGAAGTAACGAATATTGTCGAAATAAAATAATTACGGACAAATATTTTAATGTAAGTAATAATAAAATAAGAAAAAAAATAGAGTAAACCAAGTATTATTTACTTCTGGGAAATTATAATAATTAAAATTAGGAATAAAAAGTGAAAAATAATGACTATTTTACATAATTACATAATAAATATATATATATTAATAATAATAACACAAATTGATAATAAAATACTTTATTACCTTGATTATCTAATTCAATCATGCAAAATTAAGCTCATAGCCTAAGTAAGTAAATCAAGATATAGACATGAAAGTTGGCTCAATATATGTCTATTAATGTATATGTCTATTAAGTTCTTAAATATATCGAGTATAATTGTGGGAAAATTGAAAACATTAAAATACGTGACAAACTGAATATATGCTTATAGTCAGTTAAGTTAAATACTAATATATATATAATAATATATTAATATAATAATATTTATATAATAATATAAATAAAAAGTAATACTAATAAGCTACATTTATTGGCCATAAAAGGACTGCATTTTATCTTTGGACATTATGTATTACAATTAAAAATGCCAAGTTTACAAATATACAGTGATTCAAAATTGTACTGCAATCTCTCCGAAGGTGATTTTATATCCAAAATTAAGAAGAACAAGTTATAAACACAAGTCAGAAGACGATTCGTTAGAGAGTTTCGGCTCGCGAAACATTTAACCCTGCTTTCTGTTCCCTCTGCGAAATTAAACCATGCTAAAATTCCTGTTCTACTAATCGAAGAGTAAATTTCGTACTTTTTTAAGGTTGTTGATATAAGAAATTGGATAAAAGTAGTCACAGATCACTATCTCACTTAGGTTTTAAGAAAATTGGGAAAAAACACGAAAACATTTTGTTGGAAAATACACTTATTTTAAGTTTGAAATAAAATATCTTTGTTAATTTACCAATAAACAAATAAAAGTTTCTAATTAACTTTGTAGAGAATTCAATTTTGAAAAAAATTTATGTAAGTAACGTCTATTAAAATTAAATACAATTTTGAGAAGTTCAATTTTAATTAGAAACAAAACACACAAACTCGATCGGAAAAGGGAATTCAAACAGTGGATTTTAAACAGAAGAATTTACTTACTTACAAATGCTATAAAATGAACAAAAAAATTTTAAAGATTTACTTCTAAAACATATTAAAAATTTTTATTGTTTCATAGGTTGGCAATAATAATTGACCAACTATTTATTAAGTGTTTAGCGTTTGAATATTCATTTGAGAAGTGTTCGTGCTGTTGTATGGTCATTTCTTGTAAAACAGGATCCGTCAGTAATTAGAATATTATTTAGGAAATCGAGATGATGTTCACATTTAAACATAATTAACCATCGAGAGAATATCATCCATTTTATAAAAATCAGGTGGTAATAATTTTTGTACACGTTTGTATGGAATCGGTATAATTGTTGCTCCAGTACGTTCGCCGCACATTTGATTGCGAAATATGAAAGTAACTCCTGGTGCTTGGAAGATACTTGTACCACATTCAATACTGCTTTGAATGTGCTAGATTTAGATTTGTCACCACAGAGATTGTGGTGATAAACGATGGGCGTCAACCCTCGATCCTAAAAAAAGACCTCGACTGACTTTACCAAGAGCAGTAGCAGTGACAGCATGTTTTAGGCTAGCCACTGGACACGATTATTTGCGACACCATCTAAACAGAATAGGAGTAGCTGAGACTTCACAGTGCATCCTATAGAACGAAGAAGGAATGACAGCCGATCATACATTTGTATGTCCGGCAACTTTACCTATGATAACTGACAAGAACCATGTTAATATGGCGGTTGTATATTAGGCTGTGAGGAATAAAATGAAAGAAAAATTTCATAAAAAAAAAGAAATAAAGAAAGCAGGGTTAAATGTTTCGCGAGCTGAAACTCGTTAACGAACTATTTTCTGTCATATATTTACATTTACTTATTTTTCGCTATAGAATCATCTCCCGAGAGGGTGCCGTGCAACTTGGAATCTCTCAGTATATCATCGTAATTCGATTACATCGATTAGTCTAAATACTAGATTCTATCAGCAAATTCTTATTATGAGTTACAGAATTATAGTGAAAGATGTTATTTTAAAAATACAGACGTACTTAGGTTAATGTTTAATTATTTTTACTATTTCTTCAAGATAATTTATTGTTTACATTTTTTTTTAATATTCTATTTACTGTTGGATCAACAATTAAATTCATTAGCGACTTATCAGCGTAATTGAACTGTACCGATAAATTTGTAGTCCTGAACAAACTCAGATCGACTACTTCTAAAACATGTAGTTAATTAAAACCCAACCAGTAAAGAACACCGGTATCAACGATCTAGTATTCAAATCTGAATAAAAGTAAGAACTACATTTATTAGGATTTGAACCTGAGAACTTCGACTTCTAAATCAATTGATTTACGACGACGAGTTTACCACTAGACCAACCCGGAGGGTTATTATTATTTTTATAAATGGGCAAAATATAAAAAAATATATTGCATAATGTTTGTTGTTCTTCAATTATTCAATATAAATAAACAGTAATAAAAATAATAAACAATTTTTTTTATTTTTTATTTTTGAAACGTTTAAATAAACATTCTGTGAAATATACACACCCAATGAAAGTGCTGACATAGATATTGGAACAAATAACACCTTACAGAAAATAAAACAATGATTAAAACCATAAAAATTGAAGTAAAAAAAATTAGTAAGATTTATTAAACAGTAAATTTTATTTATATTAATGTATATCAATCTTTCTCACTTAAATTTATCTGTTATACTTCTATAAATTTAAGTGGTAGCATCTCTATTATTTATCCGGTAGTCAATGGATTCGAATCGCCGGTCAGGGATGGCATTTTTTCATTCAGTATAAAATTTATTCTGTAATTAAGTTACAGTAATTATTTGTCAAACTATCGGATCGGAGAAAATAAAAAAAATATTTCACTTTATATTCGGTATGTTATGTAATTTCAAAAGTTGTATTTTATTTTTATTTATTTTCTTGCACGTACGTACTCCACGTGTGAAAAATTTCAATAATTGAGTAGTTAAATATGTTACATAAAAAAGAGTACTTATATTGAAAGTACAAATTTATATTGCTATTGAAAGCAATTTTTCTTTTGAGAATAAAAATTGAATAGTGGAATAAAACTTTAATATTATCATTAATTTTTTTTAACAATTTATAATAAGAAAGCATGAGCCGTAAGAAAATACTAACATTAATATACCCAATATATATATTATATTATATAACTTAAACATTTGAAATGTAATTTTACAAAGAATAATAATTATAAAGAGGACATAAAACTATGTATCTCTATAATTTCCAAATTGAAAAATGAAATTCTTATAGGTAAAAAATGATACGAAATACTTTATATTTAGATATAAAATATACGATGAGAAAAAAAAAATTAACACGACTAAATGGAAGAGTATTTCATTAAATTTAAAGTTACTTAAATCTGAAGAGTTTAAACTTAATTTTAAAGGAAAGTGTATGCAACAGCAAGACTACTGATCTGATTCTTTATCCGCACAGTTTAAGAACTGTTACTATTATTACAGCATACTTGGATTTAATTCGTTTCAACATCGCTTGGATTAGAGTTTACAAGCAAAATGTTCTTCATTAATTAAAGCTCTTTTGGTACATTAGTATCCAAGTAAATTATAGTTAATTGAAACTTCAACAATAACAAAATGTTATTATTATACAGAACTATAATTATTAAATTTGTAATAAGAATTAAAATATACTAAATCGGAAATATTAAATATTATAGAAAAAGAAAAAGGATTTAGTTACTAAACTAAATTGGCATTTGCGTACTGATTAAAATTCATTCCTGATGCTAGTAATAAATTTGAAAATTATTATCTATATTTGATACTTATTTTCTTAATTATTTACTGATTTCCTTAATCAAAGAAAAAAATAATCTTTTTACCATTGTTTGTTTATAATCGCATCAACGATACTAGTCGTAGCGACTTAAATAAAACTAAATGATCATAAATAATTAGACTATAAATAACAAACATTAAATAACAAACTGGAAAATGAATAACAATTGGGTATTAAATACTGGAATATCACCACTAGCCTATTTTCACTGTGCACGCAGTATTCCATAAGGAACCTCAAGTAATCAACCCCGCTAAATTAAGTTCTTCAATCCCATTAGAGAAACCGCAACACTCTTTTGATATATTCCTTTAGATTGAGTAAAGTCTTCGCATTTGAACCCAGGTTTAATTGTTGTTGAATAGACCCAAACATTGGATAATCCATGAGTAAGTGGTTTACAAACCATTTTACATTGCACGCCTCACAGTTTTGCTGAGGAAAGCCAGATAGATGGGCGTGGGTCAGCTTTGAGTGTCCGATCCTAAGTCGAGTTAAGATGACTTGGTGTCTTCTGTTCGGGTTAAAAAGATTCTCGAAGATGTTCTCCCGAATGCAATGTAAGGCCGTGGGAGGACTCAGCAACCAGAACTTATTCCACTGAGTACGTAGTTTGACCAGGGACAATCTTCATGAAGTCACTCTCACATGTTAATTCTAATCGGAAACCTTTTGTTCCCGCTCTTGGAAACCTCATCAGCCTGTTCGTTTCCAAGGAAGCCGGAATGGCCTGGAACCCATACGAATACCACTATTTTTTTTACTCTTAAGAGGATGTCATAGATAATTTGAATTATGGGTTGAGATCATCTACAGCTCAAGCTCTCAAGTACACTCATAGAGTCAGTCACAAGGAAGCTGTCGCACTGTGGCCTCAATAACTCTAAAGGCGGAGTAAATTGCGTAGGCCACACAAAAGAACACAGAGGAATAGGCACTAAGCTTATATATTAATCTCGTTGTCAGGGAGTATTACTGAATAGCCAAAAATATTTTTAAATCAAATAAATAAAAATAAGCAATTAAATAAAATACCTTCCAACAAGGAACCAAACAACGGGACAATATTCCTCTGACTTTTAAATCACTCTAAACACTCCTTAAAGATGTGAAAAATATTAAACTTTAAACATTAAGAAATTTGTTGTTTTTTTTATTTGAACGGAAGGACTATTTTGATTTTGGAGAAAAATAATTTACAAACTTTTTTTTTAAACTAATAATAATTTTTTTTTAATTTTCAACCAAAATTTTCATCAAATTTTACCTTGATCGAAATCAGTTGGTAATTATGAATCTTAAAGGGTCATTCCCTCTTTTGCCCTAATTTTTTTTAATATATGGATGGGGGAAGAGGTGATGGAGAACGTTTTTTTACAATGTTAAAATAATTTAAAAAAATAGAAAGACGTAAAATCATAAGGATCAAAGCTTGCACGTGCAGTACTGAAAGCTTTTTGTAAGACGTGTGCTTCTACACAAACTGAATTTCTAGCGAAGTGATAGGTAAGGTATTTCACTATGTATGAACATTTTGTGTGGATGTGTGTGTGTGTGTGTGTGTGTGTGTGTGTGTGTGTGTGTGTGTGTGTGTGTGTGTGTGTGTGTGTGTGTGTTGTGTTGTGTTTATGTGTTTTGGTGTTTTGTGTTCAGGAGTGTATAGGTCTACTCTTAGGAGTGAACAGATGTTTTCTGTAAGAAGTCGATCGGACGCGACAATAAAGTTGTTTTAGGGAACCTGTTGAAATATAAATTGAAACATTGCTTATTTACCTTTTGAAAGAGTGAAGTGTGAACAACAAATTGACATTTCGAGAGCAGAGAAAAAGATTGACTTTAGAAGCAAATAGAAAAATGTAGATATACTCGTAATATAAACAGAACAAGTAAACAAACGAGCAATGTTTTAAAGGTAAAAAGGAATACAAGAAAGAAATCGGGAAAGGAAAAAAAATAAAGTTGAAATACTGAGGGCTGAATGTTTATAATGATTTATTCACTTTCTAGAGTAGAAACGGAGGGTTGATAAACTGTGTCGTAATACGTTATGATTGATTGGTGACCAGTTACATTACTTTTATAACTTTTTTGATAGGGTTACTATTGTTCAAGGTTTATGTTACACACTTCTCGATAAAAAATAAATACGTAGGACCAGTAAACTAAAAAAACCAATCTTATCTAATCAAAACTAAACGTTTATATTTTTGTATATTCAACATAACTTAACCCTTTACTTACAGAAATAGCTTTTACTATTTTTATTAATTGTTATACTTCCAGCACATCAATATTTATTAATTTATTTTTCCTTAAATCGATGAATTATAAATTCAAGACACATAATGCCTTACCAAATATCAGACGTACCTTGTTATCCGTTTCTAGTAATTTAATTTGTTTTCTATTGATATACAATTTTCTATTCGTTTATTCAAATAGCCTCAATCATAAATTGAGTTTATATTTACTAAAGTTCTTCCACGCAAAAAAAATTTTGAATATCTATTATTTAAGCAAGTCCATAGTCATTCTTGTGATCATTCATTATTCATTCTTCAGTCGTCACCTTTGTTCAGTTTCAGCTAGTCGCAGTTACAGCCAGTCGCTTATAAATGGCAATCGCATTATTGTTGTAAAATCGCATTCAGTAACAGTTCTAATTCATAATTCAATTATAATAAACATTTAATAATATATAAACAATTTATTTAATATTTGAAGTAAATTAAACAGTCAATTTATACATACAAAATTATTTTCAAATATAATAAAGTATTGAAAATAGCATCAATTTATTATTTTAATTATTCAAGAATCAGCGCCGAACTTCATCTGTTCGTACATCACAGGTAGGTATTTTACTATTTGTTTAAAAGTCCTCCTCTATGAATCATGAGACCTTGCCGTTGGTGAGGGGGCTTGAGTGCTCAGGGATACAGAGTAGCTGGACCGAAGGTGCAACCATATCGGAGAGGTATCTGTTGAGAGCCAGACTAAGGAATGATTCCTGAAAGAGGGCAGCAGCTCTTTTAGTAGTTCTTAGGGGCGTGAGTCAGGACGACTTAAACGGCCGTATCAACATCACTCAGTCCTCTGAGTACTGCGCAGCTGAAAGCAATGGAAAACTACAGCTGTTTTTTTTTTCCAAGAAAATGTGGCTCTGCATTTTCAAAAGCAATAATGGAGGCGCCTTCCTTGGTAAAATATTCCGGAGGTAAAATAGTCCCCCGTTCGGATCTCCGGGTGGGGACTACTAAGGAAGGGGTCACCAGAAAAGTAAAAAATAACATTCTACGAGTCGGAGCGTGGAATGTTAGAAGCTTAAAAAAGGTTGGTAGGCTAGAGAATTTAAAAAGGGAAATGGATAGGGTAAACGTGGATATAGTAGGAATTAGTGAGGTTCGGTGGGAAGAGGAAGGCGACTTTTGGTCGGGTGACTTTAGAGTAATTAACTCAGCGTCAAATAATGGGCAGGCAGGAGTAGGTTTCGTGATGAACAAGAAAATAGGGAGGAGAGTGGAGTATTTCAAGACGCATAGCGATAGAGTCATTGTAATAAGGATAAATTCAAAACCTAAACCGACAACGATTGTTAACGTCTATATGCCTACAAGCGCCCATGATGATGATGAGGTAGAATGTGTATACGAAGAGATTGATGAAGCAATTAAACACGTAAAAGGAGATGAAAATTTAATAATAGTTGGAGATTGGAATGCAAGCATTGGAAAAGGCAAGGAAGGAAATATAGTGGGTGAATACGGGCTGGGCAAAAGGAATGAAAGAGGGGACCGACTTATAGAGTTTTGCACGAAGTATAATTTAGTAATTGCCAACACCCAATTTAAAAATCATAATAGAAGAATATACACTTGGAAAAAGCCAGGCGATACTGCAAGGTATCAGATAGATTATATCATGGTTAAGCAAAGATTTAGAAATCAACTCGTGGACTGCAAAACTTACCCTGGAGCAGACATTGATAGCGACCATAATTTGGTGATAATGAAATGTAGATTGGGGTTTAAAAACCTGAAGAAAAGGTGTCAGATGAATCGGTGGAATTTAGAGAAGCTTGAGGAAGAGGAGGTAAAGAAGATTTTTGAGGAGGACATCGCTAGAGGTCTGAGTAAAAAAGATAAGATAGAAAATGTAGAAGAAGAATGGGAGAATGTTAAAAAGGAAATTCTTAAATCAGCAGAAGCGAACTTAGGCAGAATAAAGAGAACTGGTAGAAAACCTTGGGTTTCAGACGATATATTGCAGCTGATGGATGAACGTAGAAAATATAAGAATGCTAGTGATGAAGAAAGTAAAAGGAACTATCGGCAATTAAGAAATGCTATAAACAGGAAGTGCAAACTGGCGAAAGAAGAGTGGATTAAAGAAAAGTGTTCAGAAGTGGAAAGAGAAATGAACATTGGTAAAATAGACGGAGCATACAGGAAAGTTAAGGAAAATTTTGGGGTACATAAATTAAAATCTAATAATGTGTTAAACAAAGATGGTACACCTATATATAATACGAAAGGTAAAGTCGATAGATGGGTGGAATATATTGAAGAGTTATACGGAGGAAATGAATTAGAAAATGGTTTTATAGAGGAAGAAGAGGAAGTTGAGGAGGATGAAATGGGAGAAACAATACTGAGATCTGAATTTAAGAGAGCATTAAAAGATTTAAATGGCAGAAAGGCTCCTGGAATAGACGGAATACCTGTAGAATTACTGCGCAGTGCAGGGGAGGAGGCGATTGATAGATTATACAAACTGGTATGTAATATTTATGAAAAAGGGGAATTTCCGTCAGACTTCAAAAAAAGTGTTATAGTAATGATACCAAAGAAATCAGGGGCAGATAAATGTGAAGAATACAGAACAATTAGTTTAACTAGTCATGCATCAAAAATCTTAACTAGAATTCTATACAGAAGAATTGAGAGGAGAGTGGAGGAAGTGTTAGGAGAAGACCAATTTGGTTTCAGGAAAAGTATAGGGACAAGGGAAGCAATTTTAGGCCTCAGATTAATAGTAGAAGGAAGATTAAAGAAAAACAAACCAACATACTTGGCGTTTATAGACCTAGAAAAGGCATTCGATAACGTAGACTGGAATAAGATGTTCAGCATTTTAAAAAAATTAGGGTTCAAATACAGAGATAGAAGAACAATTGCTAACATGTACAGGAACCAAACAGCAACAGTAGCAATTGAAGAACATAAGAAAGAAGCCACAATAAGAAAGGGAGTCCGACAAGGATGTTCTCTATCTCCGTTACTTTTTAATCTTTACATGGAACTAGCAGTTAATGATGTTAAAGAACAATTTAGATTCGGAGTAACAGTACAAGGTGAAAAGATAAAGATGCTACGATTTGCTGATGATATAGTAATTCTAGCCGAGAATAAAAAGGATTTAGAAGAAACAATGAACGGCATAGATGAAGTCCTACGCAAGAACTATCGCATGAAAATAAACAAGAACAAAACAAAAGTAATGAAATGTAGTAGAAATAACAAAGATGGACCACTGAATGTGAAAATAGGAGGAGAAAAGATTATGGAGGTAGAAGAATTTTGTTATTTGGGAAGTAGAATTACTAAAGATGGACGAAGCAGGAGCGATATAAAATGCCGAATAGCACAAGCTAAACGAGCCTTCAGTAAGAAATATAAGTTGTTTACATCAAAAATTAATTTAAATGTCAGGAAAAGATTTTTGAAAGTGTATGTTTGGAGTGTCGCTTTATATGGAAGTGAAACTTGGACAATCGGAGTATCTGAGAAGAAAAGGTTAGAAGCTTTTGAAATGTGGTGCTATAGGAGAATGTTAAAAATCAGATGGGTGGATAAAGTGACAAATGAGGAGGTATTGCGGCAAATAGATGAAGAAAGAAGCATTTGGAAAAATATAGTTAAAAGAAGAGACAGACTTATAGGCCACATACTAAGGCATCCTGGAATAGTCGCTTTAATTTTGGAAGGACAGGTAGAAGGGAAAAATTGTGTAGGCAGGCCACGTTTGGAATATGTAAAACAAATTGTTAGGGATGTAGGATGTAGAGGGTATACTGAAATGAAACGACTAGCACTAGATAGAGAATCTTGGAGAGCTGCATCAAACCAGTCAAATGACTGAAGACAAAAAAAAAAAAAAGTTTAAAAGTAGAGAATTACGGTAGATGATTTAATATAAAATTTCAATTAATATTTTAGGTAGTTGAAATGTCGAATAATATCTGCTTTGATAGAGCACCTCGGTTAGAAGAAATTATACTTGTATATAAATCGCTGGTTCAGTACTAAATAATAAAACAATATTTACTTATATTTAAATTAAATCCTTTAATATGTTGAATAAATGTTTTTATACGAAAATGATTGTTACAAAGTTACTGTTTATGTAGTGATCGTGTCAGATATAAAAAATACAATAATTTTATAATAATACATATTTAAATATTATAAATACTTATCAGCTGGTAGTAACTAGACCAGTTAAATGGTAAACGAGTTCATATACCTTTACATAAAGAAGACTTTATAGTTAGTACACTCGTATTTAATTACAATAAATAAAGTAGCGTCTCGGCTTTTCATCCAGAGGTCCCGGGTTCGAATCCTGGTGAGGCATGGTATTTTCACACACTACAAAAATTGTCATTCAACTCATTCTCTGAAGCAATACCAAACGGTGAACCCAGAGGTTAAAAAAAAATTAATAAAAATAAAGAGGAGATGAATTCATGAGACGGAAAAGAAGTCAATTGTTGTTACTCGTCAAGTAGGTAGTTTACAATTGTAAAGTAATATTTTTAATAAGCATTTTTATTTGTTATTTCAAATTAATTAAGGTTGACAATCCTAATTTTTTTTTAACTACATTATTTTCCTACACCAAATATTTTATTAATTTTTTTGCATTTAATTTATTATAACCAGTATACGAATAAGAATTTGTTCAGTACTATTAATCAGGTTTTACTTTTCATAACAGAAAATCAATAAAATAAACATCAAATAAAGCATTTGGTTTATTCAGTTGAAAAGTATTTTAAAATAAAATAAGTGTGTTAACAAATAAACAAAACCTTATGAAAAAATGAAAACGAAAAAATTACTATTTTTATATTCTTACTAACATAAAAGTATTTACTCATTTCAACTGAAATACAGTAAAACTACTACAAAAACTGCACAAATCCGGTAATACCAATCTTCACCGCATAAAAGCTTGAGATAAACAGCTTAATGTATTCCTGCACTAATTTTATCAATTCGCTCGTACGTCCAATATTAAAAAGAAATATTATAGTCTACATCAGCTTATAGTAGCAATTACTCAGTGGATTTTACAAATTGCAGTTTATGAGATAATTTATTAAATACGTTCACATACTTGCTTACTCAAGTAGAAACAAATATATATTTAAAAAAAATAGATTTCCTTAATAAAATCGAATAACAGGGCTGAAATACCAGCTTGGTAGAAATCGTTAACCGATGAAGAGGAAATTTTATGTTATTTTTCTGTTAACTCTACTGTAGGATAATTTTGTTAAGTTTCTTTAGAGTTAATCAATCATACTAAACATACTGATATCTACTTTTTAAATCGAATGTCATTGTTCTCTTTTATTAAATAACCATTAAGTTTTTATTTAAAAAAATTTAGGAAGAAAAGTTTTATCATGTCATATCTTAATGACAAATATTGAATAAAAATAATCTTAAAAATAATAATTAAAATAATCTTAAATCTTTAATTTAAAAAGAAGGAGTTTTTCTTAATTATTATATGACTCAAAAATACATCATTAATTATAATTACGGTCATTTTCTAGACAAATAGTTTAACTACAACGAGTACTTCTTGAGATTACAATGTTAGTGTAAATAATTAAAAGAAATGCTGCAGTGTAATAAATCTTAACTGATCTATTGTTAACAAGTAAATACTAGTTTAAAAAATTCCTTCTTGTTACTACAGACTGCAGTTATTCTATTTTTGTTATTGATGTCATCTAAAACATCTGGATTTGCTAGTCGCTTATAAAACTGAAACAATTTTAAAAGTTTTGTATGTAAATATAAATTATGATTTAAGTTTTACTACGAGCATTAATCAATTAATAAAAAAACTCAATATTAAGATATGATAAATGTAAGTGATTGAAATCATCGCTTCGCTTTCAGTAATTTTTATTTTTATTTTTATGAATTTATTTTATTTATGTATACCAGGTTACAGAATAACAGCGCATCCCAACCCCGTAGGAGAAGACAACCGCCTTATGACGCTCCCGGGCTCCACCCCCCCTCCCGCCATCATCAACCCACCCTACGTTCCTAGCGCTGATGAGCTTTAACGGTAAGAAGCACAGTGACATGATGTCAACAGTACTCTGCAGAGAAGCCAAGGTGAAGTGCAAATGTACCGGTAAATGTGTATTCTTGTATAGTCTCAGTTCGACCACTCCTGAGAAGTGTGGTTAATTGAAACCCAACCACCAAAGAACACCGGTATCCACAATCTAAGCATTCAAATCTGTATAAAAGCAACTGCTTTACAAGGACTCAAACCTTAGAACTCTTGACTTTCTAAAATCAGCTGATTTTGTGATAACGTTTTAACCACTAGACTAACCCGGACGTTTATTATTCAGGCAATATCAAAGTTGTATTATGGATAAAACAATTTATCCATTCCAAACCTAGGTTTAAACACAATACGAGAGAATTATGTGCATATAGATAATGTATATAAATAATCATTTATGGTTTTTAAAATTACAAACGCGTACGGTTTCTTTCTAGTGAAGACTTTGCGAACAGCGCAGTGTTATTTTTCCTCTCTCTTTTCACTCACCTTGACTTGACATGTACTGAAGTATGAAATTAGTAATCCGTTATCATGTTATACGATATTGAGCATTTTTTAGGCAATACAGTTCATCTCCTTTCTTTCTTTGATATCCAAATAAAGACGTATTCCTAACTTCGATCGGGAAATACCTCATTATCATCAAATTAGGATGCGTAATTGTCATATTTTTCTAATGAAAGTTTCAAAAAAAGTTTAAAACTTGGACGTTCTGCGTGAATATCCTCTTCCATGTATTGTATTTTGATATGAACCCTTTCCATCACCCGAGTAATTAAATTCTCTTTACGTTACGGTTTAATTGCAAAATGAATTCATTCTATTTTCGATTCTTTGTAATTTATTTTATTTTCATGGATTAGAATTTTAAAATACATTAATGAAATTATAAAAATAATTAAAAACCTATTCAGTTAATTACAAATTGCAATATTTCTTTCAATAAAATTTTGTTAAAACTTTTTTGTTCTTACGTCCAAATTTTGCATATCAGTGTCATGTTAATTTCGCAATATTTTAAGTTAAATGATTTATTTATTTTTTTTTTTTTAATTTAGAAATAATTTACTAATAAAAGTAGTTTACTTATTTCGATTGGTTTTCTGTTTTTTAATTAATCTTGGATACTTTCTTGGAACTTTACGTAGTTAAAAAAAAAAAATGGTTAAAAATGTTTCTTTCAACTTTTTTAAAAATTTAATTATATTAATTTATTAATAATAATAAACCTCTGATTGTAACAAAATTCTACAATAAGTAATAATTCAATAATAGCAATAAAAAAATAATAATTTATTAGTGAAATAAAATTTTATGTACTTTTCATTTTAAAAAGAAAGGAAATGAAGTCGGATTTGAACCAATATATCATCTCCTTGTAAGACCCAAATATTTCATTAATTAAAATTTTATTTGGCTGTAACTCTGGAACCAATGAAAATAAGTACCACTTATGATATATCGTTGAAAAGTGCTCAGTGAGGGCTTATCACTGCAGTTAAGAAAAACTAAAATTCAAATGTTTTGGATTTTGGGCTTTCTTGGACACTTTTGGTCAAATCGATTGCAATCAAAAGGGGAGGTGCACAATTAGATGTTACAGCAGTCCTAAATCCAAAATTTCAACATTCTACGCCTAATCGTTTTTGAGTTATGCGAGATACATACGCACGTACGTACGTACAGAAGTCACGCTGAAATTTTTGGACGGTCTCTTTTGATGGATTCTTCTGAAATTTTCACTGTTCGGTTTCTACTTTTATTATTGCAAAACAACTTTTTTTTGTAAGAAATTTGTACACCAACTTTGTTTCTACATTATTATAATTCAATAATTTTGATTTTCGCCTTTTTAATTTTTATTATCTTTGGAAATTTATTTAATAAATTTTCTTCATTAAATTTGTTTGTTTTTATTCATTGAAAGTTTACATGAAATTATATTTGCTGTCTTATTCGATTAGTTATTAAATGAACTGGGTTTTATTATACACAATAATAACAAAAATCTAATTTATATTAATAAAATACAAAATAAAATAGAAATAAAAAAACGTTTTTTAATAAGCTTTAAAAATTATTTTAGCATAAAAATTAAATACTTCACTCTTATATTACATAAAAGTGTAAATAGCATTTCCAACACAGTTTACTTTTCTTATTGTTTCTCTACGAAAATATTTGAAGTATACAGTGAAAAACAAGAAAAGTTAAAATGAAGTGTAAAACTAAGTATAAATTTTATATTCAGTACTTATATAATGTTGAATTGTAAAACAAGTAATAGAATTCAAAGAAAACTGCTTTAAACAGAGTGTGTAGTTACATAGTAAAGTAGTAACAAGCTAAGTCCAGTATTTCCTCAATAGCGCAATTCGGAACCAAGTTGGTCTTTGCCCTTGAAGTTATAAAACTGTGCAGAGATTTTATGGGTCTATAAAAACCTCATTCAAAAGCTATAGGGGATTTAAGTCGATTTTACAGAAGAAAAAAATAACAGATGTTAAACGTTTCAAGAAAATTGAATTTTTGCTGCAACGTTAGTCTTTTTATAAGTTATAAAATGGTAGCTAAATTATTACGAAACAAAATAAGTGGTTCTATAGAACTATACCTACAATACTTTTTTCTCATTTTAAAACAAAGTCTTTTTATAACATAAATGAACAATTTATATTCAAATAATATATATGTAAATATAGAAATTTAAAAGAAGCCTAAATAAAAAGAATACATTTTTAGAAGAACATAACATTTGTTTTACATTTCATTAAACCTTATTTATTACCCAACCACGTCAGGAAAAGGTATTTCTTTGGTCCACTGCATTCCAAAACCACTGTACATATTCTCATAATACGGGTTTAATTATCTAACAATGGAGAAATGACGATATGTATAAACTCAGATTGGGCGAATTGTATACACTGATCTTCTAAACTCAAAAATCGAACCAAATTTGATTTTATCAATCAAATAGAATTATCTGAAATTAGGATTACACAAATTATTCGATTATAAAAGATATGGCAAAAGAATGTGAAGGTTATGAACGAGCACCAGGAATTAACCCTGAAGAGTAGTGAGGGAAGTGTATTACTTGACCGAGAGACTTTTTTTTAGCCTCCGGGACCACCGTTAAGTATTTTGCTGAGGGTGAGATGTAAATGACAATTTGTAGCTTGTAAAAAATGCCATGCCTGACCGTGATTCGAACCCGGAACGTCCGGATGAAAGACCGAGACGCTACTACTCGCACCACGAAGGCCGGGTCCACCGAAAGACCTTCTTTTCTGTTTAGCCTATGGGAATTACCGTTCAGATATTACTTCAGAGGACGAATGAGGATGACATGTATGAGTGTAAATGAAGTGTAGTCTTGTACAGTCTCAGTTCGACCATTCCTGAGATGTGTGGTTATTGAACCCAACCACCAAAGAACACCGGTATTCATGATCTAGTATTGAAATCCGTATAGAAGTCCTAGTCCTAGTAAAGTCCAAGTCCTAGTAAAGGCAGTTGCCTTTACTAGGACTTGAACGCTGGAACTCTCGACTTACAAATCAACTGATTTGGGAAGATGCGTTCACCACTAGACCAACCCGGTGGGTTAATCGACCGGAAGACCTAGTCATGCATTTTGTGTTCAGTGCTACACGATAAGGAAACGGATAAAAACTTCAACCATAAATGCATATCCCTCTGTGAATGAATTTATTGAACACAAAACAGTAACAGAAAAGAAAAGAATATTTCGGTGTTAATTTAGTGAAAAGAATTCTTTCATTAATCGCCATTTGGAAGTTAGTTAAAAATAGAATAACACGGGTATTATTTGTGATCAATTTTCTGGAAGTACACGAACAGACGTACTGCAGAGAATATCGAGAGAATTATGGCAGTAGTTCAAAGACCAACACGATTTTGTAGGCGTCAATCTGCTTCTTTAAATATATCAGATAGAAGTATTCGACAAATTCTATATTGTAATTTAAAATTTCACCCGGTTAAAATTTATGTTGTTTATAAGCTTATCGAAACAGATAAAGAAGCGCGATTAGAATTCTTTACTAAGTTTAATGAAATTGTGAATATAAATCCTGGAGTTTTAAATAGTCTAATCATGTCAGATGAGACACATTTTCTCAATAGTTTCCACATAAAATTTTCATTATTAAAATAATAAAAATGTAAGGCAAGTGCACGAACGACTACATAGTTTCAAAGGTGATGTGTGGTGTGATGTATCTTCATTCAGAATTATTGGTCCATATTTTTCAAAGAAGATGGTTACACAGTAACCGTTACTTCCGAAAGACAATAAATATTTATATCGAAAAAACTTTTAATGAAATTTATGGTGAAATTTGATTCCAGTAGGATGATGCAAAAACACAAGCTGCTGAAAAAACAATGAACATTTCGAGACATGTTTCCTAGACACCTCAACTAGAGACACCTCTTTTCAGAGATATAAATTGGATGCCTAGGTCTACATATTTAATTGCTGCTTTCTTTGGGGAATAACTAAAATTTAAAGCGTTTGAAAATAAATGGTGTACTATTGAGGACATGAAAAATAACATTACTCTTTAATCATTTCTCTAATATTATTTTTGGACGAATTAATATGTTACATTTTATATCAAGGAGGTCACTTAAAAAACATATTTTTTTTAATTTATTGAAATGTAATAAATTTCCTATAAATACTGTATTTTTATGAAAATTCTTTATTTGTACTTTACCTAATTTCCTCATTAAATCTCTATGATAAAAGTTATATTTCAATATTACATTGAGATGCTGGAGCAATCTTTTTTGCAAAACTATTTATAAAGTTACAAAAACGTGTATTGAATATCCCGGGAGGATTCTGCTAAATTTCATAGACGTATTTCTCCCATTAAAAAAAATAAAAAAACGTTCATGTAAACATGGTAACGAAAACGCTTCGTTAGCGAGTTTTTTTCTTTTTGTTTAACCTCCGCGACCACCGTAAGGTATTGCTTCAGGCTGGATGACATTGTAGCGTGCAAAAACGCCATGCCTGACCGGCATGGCATTTTCCGCTCTTCTGCTAAAAGCCGTACTGAAATTCTAGGAAGGTATGTTAAAGGGCCAATTTAATGGTTTTCTTATGGTTTTTGACTTGGAAAAGTTTTAAGAATGAGTCCCAGAATTGTATCAAACTTATTTTCTACGAAATAGATTGTAACAAACCAAAAAATTGAGTTGAAAAACTCGTTTTTTAGATTTGGCGTAAAATAACTTTGTTAAATTGTCAATAAACAAATTGATAGAGAATTTAATTCTGAGAAAATTGGTGCAGATAGTCAATAAATAAGTAATATGAAATAAATATAAGTAAATATCAATAAAACTATGAAGTTTAGCAGAATCCTCCCGGGATACTATACATATTTTTTGTAGAAATAATAAAGTATTAATAAAATTAATTTAAATATAATTGATGATCATTATTTGAAATAAATAATTAAATAGTGTAAGTAGAATAAAAACTAACTAAATTACTGAAATTTCATTCTAAATAGAAGAAGAATTAATAAAGTAAAATATAATAATAAAAATTTAATGTTAATTTAATAAATTAGACTGGTAACTAGATATGAATCGGTATTACACTATTTAAACAAACTCAGCCTTCATGATTAACGTATCGAATAATTTATAATTTTTCAAAAATAAATGTTCAAAAAACATTACCTATGTTATTACTACGTTACTTCCGTAATTTTCTAAATTATAAAAAATATTTAACGGTGGGGTTGTAGACGCAGGCACATAAAAACTCAATTTAGTTAACGATTCAAAATATTATTGCATGATAAAATGATACAATAAAACAAAATAGCATAGGCGCTTGATTTTAGAGGCAATTATTTCCCAGTTATAGAATAGAAAAATCAATACGTTAACAGTAAATGGGTAAACGTCATTCGCATCAGACCAATGGATGTGAAATATCTGTAAAAATATATATAGTCAGTTATTTTTCTTCGTAAAGCACAAACATATGATAATACGTTTGAATCTTGTGATGGTAAAATAACTATGTACTGACATAAGTTATACAGTCTAACTTGTATAACATGAATATAGCGTCAAATTCATCGTTAGGTCAAACAGCCTATTCCGTTTCCAAACATCTTCTAGGTCTACCTGAATACCTAACGATCGATTTGTTTCCATTTCGCTATTTACGTAGTCATTAGTGACTCATTGTTTTGTATAGCATGCGATAGAAGTACATAGATACAATTTTTTTTATTTGTACAGTAGAAAATAAAAAGAAGCAATACATAATTTTTTTTATACATTACATGCTCTGAATCTTTTATACTGCTGATAAAGGATTTATTTCTGTTGACTTCATTCAATTTTAATCTCTATTCCTCAGTATTCAATTTTTATTGAATGCAATCCTGCATATTCTTTTTTTTTTTCATTGTTTTATTATAAATATCAGTTTACTAATATTTATAATTTTAATTCAAATCAAACAACAAAGCACGGAATTAAATTTTCTGTATTCAAATTTAATTAAATAAACAATTTATAATCATTCAATCCTTAAAAACGCAAAAGTAAATAATTGACTTAAAAACGATTTAATAATATATTTCAAGCTACAGTTTTTTTGTTTTTTTTTTTAAATAAATCTTTAGACAACAAGGAAAAACAACGGATGAGAAATGAAATAGAATTTACTCGGTCATAAGAGAACTTAAAAACAAGCACAAGTAACTATTATCAGTTATTATGCATCTGTCTTTATGTAGTGAGAGTTAAAGTGGCACAACGTTTGTCATCACGCTACTCACGATTAAGTGGTGGCAGATTATACTCGTATATACATACATAATAAAATAACTGCGACAAGGTAACTCCACTCTCTCACGAACTGCAAATAATATTACTAACTTAATAGCAAATACGTAAATTTTAAATTATTTTCAGTTGTACATTGGTATGCATAAATAATATTATTATTATTTATGTAATAAAACATAAATATTTATTATTACTTTCGTTTGTTTTTTTTTTCAAGTGGCGTGTACTGTGCGATTCACTGACGTTCTTTGCTTTTAAGATTTTCCTTATATTGATTTTTTTTTAAATTATTTTAATAAAAAGAATCTGTTTTCAGAACTAACGATTATTGACATTTTGGTCTACCTAAATTAATCGATTTGATTTTAACAAAAAATGTTTAAAAAATTACACCAATAAATCCGAAAGTATTAATGCACCTTTCAGTGTGATAAAATTTTCTACTAAAGGAAAAACTCAAAAAATCATCTGTTTTCTTGCTATTTAATAAAACTTCGTAATTATTTCTATAATCAAAACGTAAGTTCAAAATGAAAAAAGTTAAGTGTTATTACATTTTTTTGTAATTTTATCGAACAATTATTTAAACGTTTGTTTTGCTTCAAATCATACGTTCCCATTAACCGCATTTAAATGCTTTTGCTGATAATTTATTCAGCCATTCTGATTCATCAGCCAACTGATGAAACTACCACAGAGGTGATTGCCGTAACACTGGATTACACCACCAAACATCGAACCTCCGTATTAATTAGGTTTGTTGTGAAACAATATAAACTCAACAAAAAAAAAGCAAGAAACTGATTCTCCATTGGATAATTTTTTAAATAAACACTCTAGCAATATTGATTTTCTAATCGTTTGGTTGTAAGTAAATATTCCCTAGTAACAAACCACTGGCACTCCCGCTAACTGTAAGGTGTGTATGGCGTTATTCGTTATTCGAACGTTTATAAAAACACATTGCCGTATAGTTCCAACGAAATAACGGTTGCGAAAATGACTGTACATTTTTTTATTCAAAAAAATGAAACTGGTTTTATAATGCCGAACAAGTATAGCTACTTTTCTTTTAGAACCAAAAGACAATTTTACAACAAATTCAAAAGTATATTGTAAGACAATATATTCTGAGTATAAATGTTAAAATTAATTCTAGGTATCTGAGATTTTAGGTTACAATCAAAATTAACCATTCACACACGCGCACGCGCATGCAAATATACACATAGGTGTTTATATATATATGTATGTCAATCTCCATGATGGAGTGGTTGCATCTCGACTATCATCTGGAGGTTTCGGATTCTAATTCCGGTCAGGAATAGCATTATTCATACACTACAAGATTCCATTTCCAAATTCCACATTGAAGCATCAAAGCTTCCGTGTAATTTCATCAACCAAAAATTAAACGTGTATGTATATATATATATATATATTCTACATATATACGTCTATCTCTACAGATATACATACATATATATATATATATATATATATATATATATACATACATATAATATACATATATATATATATATATATATATATATATAGAGAGAGAGAGAGAGAGAGAGAGAGAGAGAGAAAGAGAGAGAGAGAGAGACAGAATGGGAGGGAGGGAGGAGGGAGAAGATTTTTTATTTGACCAGCAGTTATTATGACAATAAATCTAAAAAAGAATTTAAATAAAACAGATGAGGAAATTGATTTTCATGGAATCCTATGATAATCAGCTGTTCACTACAGAACATGGCGATAGATATATTACGACATCGATCCCAATTAATGATCAGTATACCTTCATCGTTGGATCAACTGTTAACACCTGTACTCTAAGTATTTTAATGTTGATACTTAGCAGCTAGCAGGTAGATTAATTCTAACCCCGTGCATCTCATTCTAGCAGTTTTCTGTAATGATTATAATTGTGGATTTATCCTGTAGCTGGTTATATCACTGTCATTTATTGGTTAGCTTTTATCGTTAAAATTTTTTTTTAAATGTTCTTTACATTATCATCTCACGATACTAAGAGATTAATTTTATTTAAAAATTTGTTTTTACAAACCAAAAAAATAAGAAAGGCGTGGTAATTATCCTTTGAAACAACAATGCTGTTACTGCTACTAAAATTGAATAAAATGTATTTATTTAATTTTTATATAATTAATTATGAATTCACAAAAAATATATGTATAAATAAAACGTGTTTTACGCACGAGTTCTAAAGATATATAGAGAAGTGGAGGAGAGTCTAGGGTAAAGTAACAATCGAAATAAAGTTATGAGATTGAAGGGCAATGGTCTAAGCATAAAATTCAGACCAATTTACCAATATCAGCACAGTAAAAATAGCAGCAAACAATAGGATAAAAACTACCCACCGGGTCGGTCTAGTGGTAATGCGTCTTCGCAAATCAGCTGATTTCGAAGTCGAGAGTTCTAAGGTTCAAATCCTAATAAAGGCAGTTACTTTTATACGGATCTGAATACTAGATCGTGGATACCGGTGTTCTTTGGTGGTTGGTTTTCAAATTAACCACACATCTCAGAAGTGATCGACCTGAAGCTGTACAAGACCACTTTATTTACATTCATACATATCCTCTGAAGTAATACCTGACGGTATTTCTGAAGGCTAAACAGAAAGGAAAGAGCAGGATGAAAACTGAGAATGATTAATTAATCATTAATGAAACAGTAATCTTTATTACTGTTGCCAACCTTTTTACATATAAGCTCAATGATGGTCTAATAACGAGAATTTAGAGTTAAATACAATATAATATTAACCATGACTCAGGTTTAAGAAATCTCACTTCTATTCCAATAAACAAAATATTAGTAGTAAAACTTTAGATATTACTTTAGGTATTCCTAGTTTAATTTAGAGCAATTCTTCTAGTTTCAAGAATTTTAGATTCAACGGTATAGTTGAATTTTACAGAAAAATAATTGAGGAAAGGTTTACAATAATTTTTGCGAAAACGGAACCAGAAGATAACTTTCTTTTCCTCTGATTGAAAGATATCTTATTTTCTCATTAGGTGCCATGAAAGAGAGGTCAAAGGAACTGAAATAAAATCAAAGTGGGTTCCAAAAACAGTGTGAATTTATTTTATAGTGAAAATCATTAACTTCAGAGAATGAAACTCTGGTAGAAATATTGTTATCGCTTCGATTCCTCAGAGTGTCTCTTACGAGTCACACATATGAGAAAGTGTGGGATAGATTAAGTAAACAACAGAATTAAATACTCCTTTCCTTTAAAAATAATGTGTATATACTCTTAAGAGAATAATTCTTCTTTGTTATATTTAATATCTTACCTAATGAAAACATAATTAAGTTAATTTAAAAAGTTTAAATACTCTAAAAAAAAACCACGTCATGATTACTCTTTTTAAAATATATTTTACTTTAGTTATTTTGAACCGGGGCTAGTCCAATTTTTTACAACAGTTTTATTAAATTTCTTTAAAAAAAAAGAAGAATGATACTGGAATTTAAATTTTGGCCTTACAAATCCGTCTAGGTAAAAAATTTTATTCACTTGATAATTCGGCAAGGATTGTTTAATAAACGTTATTGAACTAGTTTACCTAAGGTGTCGCGCTATTCTTGGACATGTCCTAGGTTACGTTAAATGAAATACAAAAACATATTTATAAAAAAAAAAAAGAAAAAAATTCTTGCACACTAGTTTCACGTCAAAAAAACATAACAATAAAAAAATTAAAAAAAAAAACGAGTTTCAACTCACCACTGTGATTCACGGCATAAGCACTTATGAAAAATATACCACTACACAGTCGACATAGGCTGAAATATTTTCAACCATAAATTGAGCGTAACTGAATAATAACCAATCTTTATCAAATTTTCACTTGCACAACTTCAGATACGATGTTACAATATCCTAGTAAAGGCAGTTACTTTTATACAGATTTAAATACTAGATCGCGGATACCGGTGTTGTTTAGTAGTTGGGTTTCAATTAACCAAACATTTTAGAATGTCGACCTGAGACTTTACAAGACTGCATTTCACTTACACTCATACATATCATCCTCACTCATGCTCTGAAGTAATACCTGACGGTGATTCCCAGAGGCTAAACAGGAAATAAAGAAGAAGAAGATACGATATTACACAGTATGTATATACATATATAAATTTTAATACGAAATTTCGATATTGTTTCTAATTAAATTAAACTTCTCAAATTTGTATTTACTTTTAATAGTCGTTATTTACAGCAGATTTCTAAGAGTTAAATTCTTTACAAAGGTAATTAGAATTTTTTTTTGGTTATTTGTAAATTAAAAAAGTTATTTTATTCCAAACCTAAAAGAAATGTATTTTCCGACAAACGTTTTCGTATTTTACCCTGCTTTTCTTAAAACCTAAGCGAGATAGATGTCTGGGATCACTTTTATTCAGTTTTTTAGATCAAAACCCATAAGGAAGCCCAGATTTACCCCCGATTTATACCCCAAGAATTTTAGAACGATTTAATTTTACAGAGAGAGCAGAAAGCAGGGCTTTATTTTTCCTCAGCCGAAATTCACTTCTACTTATGTTTATGAACTTTTTTCCTTATCTTTGGCAATCTTTTCCTATCTTTGGCATCTCCTGAGAGATTGCCGTGAAAATTTGATTTACCTGTATATTTAAAGAAACCCAGTTTTAAGTAAATGGTACTTTCGTACTCCTCATACCTTAAAACGTAAATAAAATTCATTTTCCTATTTTCACCTCTCCTTCCTCACCCACCTTACGACCGAAAGTAATACCGTTTTTCCTCGAAATGTCGATAAAACAAAGTTAATGCTAAGCGCTATCAATTCTCAAAAAAATGTTGGATTATTTCCAAAATGATTGTGTGCTACATTTATTTATTTAAGTCTTAATAAGATCTACTGTCTAATGAAAATACAAATTGTATTATTATTTCATTAACTGAATATTATATAAGTAAGTATTCCAATGTGACTTTTTTTTACAAAAAGTGGGACACTGTATGATTTTTTTTTTAATACATTAAATTATTTCAAAAAAGTGGTAATAACCTTAATAATAACTCTTATTACTGTAAAGCTTATCCGATATGTATATCGAAGTTGTATTAAAGGAAAAATGAATGAATGAGTATTCGTACAAATAAATCTTCTGATGTAATCCTCTTGTAGAGAGGGACATCAGAGTGTAAAAATCTTACCAAAACCCTCCTATCTAAAGTTAAACTGTAGATGATGAATTTAAAAGATATAGAAAAAAATTATAAAAATTTATTTTCTACAGTTTTATATAAATTTCAAATTTAAATTTTCAAAAAAAAATTGATTTTGAATTAATCAGTTTATATTTACGACGGAGGTGTTAAAGGCCGCTAAAAATTATGATTTGGTTATTATTTTCCTTTTCTAGTCCAATCGTGCGGAATAATGCTTTGGTAACCTAAATCAACATATCCGTAATATAAGTCTAAAAACATTCTTTCATCAAAAAAGAGATTTTTACTAAATCAATTTTCAAATATTCATATCAAACACTGCCAAAAATAAATGTTTTCTCTGGAAATGAATAATTTTCCACATGATATATTATCCGAATCTTTCCACTCCTGTTACAATTAAAATCTTCAGTAAACGCATGGAGGAATAATTTTATAACATCAAGGATTCGCAATAAATTTATCAAATACTAATAATTTTAAATAAACCAAAGAGAAAACAGTGAAAAATATAAATAGATCCAGCTACATCTGAAAGCGTGTTATTTAAAAATTAATTTGTAATTAACTGTTTATTGTAGCTTTTTGCTAACAGTATTTTTAGTTAATAGATTAGCATTTGGTGGTTAGAAACCAAACTAATTACATTGATAATACAGATAATGCAGTTCAATAATAAATCCCTCATTTCCCGTTTGTAATGATTTAGTGTTTCAATCATTACTAAAAAAAGATTACCAAATAATTGTTTGTTTTCAATTATCCTGAGAATTACCATATTCCATTAAGATTTTCATAAATACGAAAAGCCAGCCTATTATAATTTTAATGCATTTCTAAAAATAATTTCAGTTTTACTTTATTAATAAATGTATACGATTTTTATCGATGCAGTTTTTCATTTTTGTTTCGAAAATATTTATTGTAATAAGAATTTTTAAATGATTTAATTCAATTATTGCAGTAAAATCTATTATTTCAGACATTTTATTTATACAGATATACAGTGAGCAACTTATAACTGAACCTATACAGACTAAACAGTTGTAATATTTTATGAATGAAATGAATAAATAAATATTAAATTAAATTATTTATTTATATTAGTAAAAGTTTACATTTTCATTATATTTCTGAAAATATTTTCGAAATTAGCGCAGCGATGCACTTTTGTACTTGAGTAATCATATTAGGAATCAAGATGATGCAAAATGCGTTGATTTTTTTGTTTAATATTCGCCTACAGTTCATCGAGAGTGCGAAGATTTGATTCAAAAACACTAACCTTTAAATACCCACTAGGAAAAAATCACAACTAAACAAATTTGGTGAACGCGGAGGCCACCGCTCTTTCTTGATAGTCCGTTCATTTGTAAAAACTGCTCGAACGCGAACTAGTGAATCGTTTGATGTCTAAACGTTGATCCATCTTGTTTTAAGAAGCCGTAGTCTTTTTAAAAATTTGTTAACCGAGCGTAGAATTCTTCGAAAACTATATGGTACACTTCTGTACTGAGAGTTCCATAAAAAAAATAATGCCCCTGCTACATATTATCAGAAACAGTACACAATAACCGATTTTCTCATCGTAAAAATGACACTCGAAAATTCGGTAAGGATTTTCAATCGTGCAGTACTTGGTTTTGTACAAAACTAATGCCAAGATGAATGAAACCGTGTCTCTCTGATTTGAAATATGAAATAGGATCTGTCCATAAACAATGTTTTTGAGAATCCAGTCGCAATAATTAAGAAGTTTCGGTTCGTCTGTTCTCCTAAGTGATTGTAAAGTTGTAACACGATATGGTTTCAATTATAAATCATGAAGAATCTTACGGCAAAATGTGTATTTTGCACTAATCTGTTTGTGAATCATAATAGAAGATTACCTATTTGTTTTACGTTTGAAAACGACCCTATTTTACGACATTTTTTAACAAATTCGAAAAATTTTCGCAAATATTAGACGTCTTCTTTCAAAAGATCCAGAAGGCACATCAGTATCCACTAAAGCAACCCTTTCCTTGATTGAATAAGGCATTTTAGCAAAGCATAACTGTATAGAGCGACATCGACAGCAGCATCAGCAGCAGGAGTAGTAATAGCATTAAAAATGATACTCAAATAACTCCAGTTAAAGCCGGCTAGGTTCAGTTATAAGTTGTTCACCTGGGATATGTAGAGATGGTGAGTGAGTGAGAGGGAAAGAAACTAAAACAAAAATAATTTCATAATTTCGACTCCTTTCGTTACTACTTGATTACAACTGATTCGTTACCGCAATAGTCTTAATCATAGCAAGTAATCAATATCCTACCTTTTTCCTGTTTAGCCTCCGGGAATCTTCGTCAGGTATTACTTCAGAGGATGAATGAGCATGATATGTATGAGTGTAAGTGAAATGTAGTCTTTTATAGACTCAGGTCGACCATTCCTGAGATATGTGGTTAATTGAAATCCAACCACCAAAGAACACCGGTACCCACCATCTAGTATTTAAATCCGTATCCATCCAAAATATATTATTCATGTAGACGTAAAAGTATGACTTAAATGTTAATTAAATGCGTATCATTACGTCTTACATATAGATTCGACATTTAAAATTATAAAGCTCTTCTGTTAAATTTTTATAAATTATTTTAAGTAACAATAAATTATCCCAACTGATCCTAAATTAATATATCCATATTTCGTAAATTAAAATGTATAAAATAGTTTATAGAATTTTAAATAAAAAATAAATAAATCTTACCAATTAACAAACTGTCAAAAAGAAATAAACTGTTTTTGTATTTGTATAAGACGAAGAAATGTTAAGAATTATATTTATAAAAGATGATGTCAAATATCCTTATAAATAAGGAATTGTTCTGAATTATACAAACTGAGAAGAAGTTAAAATTTATATTAATTAAGAAATTGCGCATAAATGCACTCAATAAATATGAATAATTTCTCATACTTAAATATCTTCAAGTGACATACTGATTAAGAAATAGTCAACAATTTACTAATTTATGTCCGTACGATAACATAAATTTAAATGAATACATTAAACAATATATTTTAAATTATATTATAACATTAAATGACATATTTTTTAGAAATAATTTTTTTCATCTACATTAAATAATAAAGTATTAAGCAAAATTCTATTTCTGCAATTAAACAACTTATGAAATTTCACAATTTTGAATGAAAGGAGAAATTACTTTGCCTATCTTTTATTTTATTTTTTTTTTTTTATATCTACAACCAATGAATTTTGAAAAAGAGATGGCCAAACTATTTTTTCCGAATTCAAAAATCACAATTTTCATGAAGTAACTTTTGAAAATGGAATATTAGTGTAATAATAAATTATAAAATTATCAACATCCTTTTTAAAAAACAATTTTAATGTAATAAAGATTATTTTAAATTATATTTATGTGTAATTAGGCACTTGTAACAAAAAAATAAATTTGTTACAATTGATGATATTCGTTCTAAATGAAATATTATGTTAAAACAAGATATAAATATTAAATATTAAAAATTAAAAATCACAACTACCAAAAAAAAAAAACACGTTGCTGACAAACATTGCTCTTTAAAACGATAATTAATTATTAATATAAGATAACTAAAGAGCGTAGGGGTGACAATTTTGAATATTATATTTCCAGATAGTATAATTTTGTTTTAAAATTTTTTAACATTATTAAACATACTTATATAGCCAATAGGCTATAAAACCGGCAGTGTAATAACACTCCCGGTAAAGTAAAGATTCCAACGTGGGGACAAACGTCTAAACTGGTTTAGCCATTGAGCTGCTGCACTGGAACAAACATCCAGACACCCCTAAAAAACATTACACCATTTTTTGGGCAGTAGTGAAATAAATTATTAGAGTATAAACCGTAGTATTTTTTAAAATTGAATTAAAAATATTTTAATTTTTCAAACGTGTAAATTTATTGTACTGAAATCAGTTGTTTTTATCTTTTGACAAATTCATAAGATTTTTTTTTGTTAAGTTTCTTATTAATATAAGTTGATTTTTTTTGTATTTCATAGACTTTATTACATCAATTTTCTGAGAATAAAATTTTTTAACGTTTTTATAATAAAATTTATGCATCTATTAGTCATTTAACTAAGCTATTTTATTACAAACCTAAAAACAAATTTTTCGTCACGGAATTTTTCTGTTTTACGTTTAATATCATAAAAAATACAGGAAATACAGTGCTGCGACCTGTTTTACTCGATTTTTTGAGACAAACAACGTAAGAAACCATGAAGTTTATCCCTAATATATTGAAATTTCACCAAAGAAACTGAAAAGCGTGAAAGTTTTCGTTAACTGTAACTCTATAAAAATATGTTTTCGGACAAATGTTTGTACAAATCTTTCCCCATATTTCAAGCTCTAACATCAGTTTCCAGATCTTTTTCTTTTTCTTTTGAATCACGTGCAATATCAATATATATATATATATATATATATATATATATATATAGCTTATTACACTCCCAGTAAGTTAAGGATTCTAACGCGGGTACATACATCTAAATCAGTTCAGCTGTTGAGCTGCTACGGTGGACCAAACATACATACATATACCCTAAATATATTACACTCCATTTTGGGCAGTTCTGTAATAATTGAGAATGAAGATACTGGATAAATATAAAAACTTTTCTAAATGTTAAAACAGAATTTTTCATCATGGTCATTGAATTGATTATTTTCTTCACTAAAGGTTATTATTTTTGTGTTGTTTTTATTAATGCAGGCCAAAATGAAAAGTCCAGTTGATTTTCTTTCCATGTTATAGAGCCATTCAACAGTTAACCTTAGGTTTTACTTAAGTCGATCAATTTTTTTACTTAATGAAATGTAAATTAAAAGTACAATCTAAATAGAAAATCATTGAATAAGAATTCATTAATATTCATTAAATATTGTATGAATAATAATATTTAAAAAAAGTGATTAAAATAAATCTAAAAATTGTGTATTTAAAAAAAATAGAATATTTTATTTTACTAAACACAAATTAGTTAAACAGTTTTTAGTACAATTTTACGTGATTTAACAGATATTATATTACTTAGTACATAACTTGTATAAACCACTAGTTTATAGGTATTAAACATGCAGTATTTTCTCAGTAAAAATTATATCATGGTGAAGTGCACTTTTATAAACGTAAAATATATTATAGCCGGCCTCCGTGGCGCGAGTGGTAGTATATCGGCCTCTCATCCGGAGATCCCGGGTTCGAATCCCGGTCGTCAGGCAAGGCATTTTCATACATGCTACAAATTATTCATCTCATTCTCTGAAGAAATACCCAACGATGGTCCCGGAGGCTAAAAAAAAAATACATTCTAACCTGTTTAGTTGCGGAAAAGCGGTATGTATTAAAACTCAAATTGCTAAATATGAAATATAAATAAACAAAAAATTGATAGAACAAAAACAATATCATAAATGAAACAAAGCATGTTCATTAATTGTACATTGGTCTTACACAAGACAGACAATATTTTAGATTTTTTTATTATTATTACTATTATTTAATTCTTATTAATTAATCAGTTAAGTGTGGTGACATCATAATAAAAAATTAAGAATTATGTTTTATAATAATAAAAAAGGAAAATAGTCTTTTCTTTAATATTGTGGCATAATCACGCAGTTACTTTTTTTTTTTTTTTAATTAATCTTTAATGCTTAGACTCGTAAAATGTGAAATAAAATAACAAAACAACAAAAATCATTAATTTTTCTTCATTAAAATGGTTAATCAACTTTCATAGCATCAGCTTGATTAGTGGCAGTAAGTCCTTAATAAAGTAATTGAAAAATACACATTTTATAGAAATTCAGTATATAAGAAAATGATGCGTAGGTATATAAGAATATTTGGTACAGCACTTAGTGCTAAAATCATTTGAGGACTAAATTTTTATTACCTAGATCGCATAAAGATAAATAAATTAATAAAACTAAATTGCCCTCTAAAGACATTTTTAATTACTAACAACACAAAAATTTTAATTTTGATAAATCAATTAATTTTTTAAAAATATAATCTTAGTTTTTATTGATAACTTTAATGTAATATTTTCAAGATTTAATATCGAGTTTCTATAAACAGACTCAAAGGTAAAAAGCTATAAAAAAAAGGGTAATTTTATTAATAAATTTCCCAACGTAAATGAGAATTTTATAGTTTATCTCATACATTAAAAACGCACTCACCAGTAGTCTACTACTTCATAACAGATTGGTATTCTACAAGAGGATTTAACCAAACGAAATAATTAATTGCCTCCTCTTCGACATTAATTAAACAACTCTTTAAACTATTCAGTTATTTAATTAAAAATAAAAAATAAACTCAATTTGCGGTAAATTTTATATCTGTTGTTCATGTTCGTAGTACTAATATTAAATTAAAATTTTATTTCCGATAATTTTTTCAAGCTTTCAAAGTACATATAAAAACCAATTATTAATCTTTTTTTTTATTTTTTTAGATTTTAATATAACTTATGGTTGTTCTACTAGTAATAGGAAAAATTAATTCACTACGTATTTATTAAGAAGTTTCAATCATTTATAAATTAAAATAATAAAACGCATAAACAATAATCAGTTTTATACGTTTTATCTACGAGTTTATTAAAAGTTTCAAATGCTTTATCAAAAATTTCTATAAAATTGGCCAATAAAATAAAGAAGATAGTATTTACAATCTATAATTAATAAATCGGTACACTTAAACAACAATTATTTTAATACCTTCCAGCGATCTTGAAATCTTTATTCGAAATTACATTTAGTGTGTGTGGATGTCTCTCTCACTCTCACTCTCTCTCTTTCTCTCTCACACTCTCTCTCTCGCTCTCTCTCTCTCTCTCTCTCTCCCTCTCTCTCTCTCACTCTATCTCTATCTATCTATCTATCTATCTCTCCCTGTGTGTGTGTGTGTGTGTCGACTAGTATAGCAATTTTATTAAACCGATTTTTATACATTTTTCCTTAATGGAATGTTGTAGGGAAGTTTGAAACAATATTATATGCCTCGGGCAAATACCAAATACTTTTAAATGATAGATAATTTAAATTATTTTGAATTGAAAAAAGCTAGCTTATGGTTAGGAAAACCTTCTCCAGCTACATCGAGCCTTATATTGGATTTAATGAGAATTATTTCCGCTCCCTTATACGACTTAGAAAAAAAAATAATAATAATCAAAAAATAATAAATTATCAATGCTTCGTAAATTAGAGTCACCATAATGAATTTAATAATTACAGATAAACAAGCTTGTGCATGGGAATATAGAATGAAAATTTTTTAGAATGTGAAAAATGTTATGAACAAGAAACCTTCCGGATAATATACTGAAACTATACCACTAAAACAAGAAGGTCGGAAAAAGTCGTTTTTCCTTAAAAATGAAATCAGACTGTTTTTCAAGAATCTTATAGAAAAAACGTATTCCTGTGAGAAATGTGTATAAAAATTAATATATTCTATAACACAAACAAAGTATCAGTTTATAGCAAATCATGAATAATATGAATCTTTTTCAAGAAAAATATTAAATAAAGCTGTTAAATTGTAATTATAGTCCACTAGGATGGACAAAAAATAGTACTATTGCCTTGCATTTATGAGTTGGTTTCTTTAAAGACTAAGGGAAAAATAACCTGAAAAAAATTTACGAATACGCATGAGACAAATGGAAATGCTATCTCAAGACAAAGAAGAATTTGAGTTCTGGATACTGAAACGTTCAGGGCTTTAATACTAAGTGTACTGAGGGTACTGAGGATGTACTAAGTGTAACTCAGGGAGTTAAAGTAACTGAAAATGGATATAAATATGTTGTCAGAAACTGGTAGTGAAGTAACTGAGGATATTTTACATTTCTACAATGGTCTTCATAAATCAGAGCAAAAGCAGGAGTATCAGTGGCCATTCATAAGATATTAAAGAGTCATATAAAGGGTTGGACTCCGATCAATGAACATGATCTATTTGGAAACAGCAAAAAAAAATTATATAATATTGTGATATTTGATGTTAATGCACCAAATGATAGCTCAGATCCGGTCAATTTTGTATCCCCAAATCCAAAGAGGATTTTATGGAAAAATTGACGCAAGTGCCGATTGAGATTGGAGAAAGGAAAGAAATTGTGATGATGAAGGAAGATTTCATTGGCAGAGTGGGGCTTAAAAGAAAAAAATTATATTATTGGGCCCCTTGGGGAAAACGTTGTAAATGACAATGGTAGACATTTAACTGAGTTGTGCCAGCAATTCACATTGAAAATTCTTAATGAATATTATCCACATAAGGAGATACATAAATATACTTGGAATCAATCAAAAAAGGGTTTGAAATCTATAACTGATTATATATATAGTGGGGAGGCAGAAAACTGTTCTAAAATTTCTTGACGTTATAGTAAAAAGAGGGGCTAAGTGTAGATCCGATCACTATAACATAAAACTCTGGGAAGTGTATTCTAAAATCAGAGAAGAGTAGTGGGGGAAAAGAATAAAGTAGAGGAGACACAGTATAATTTAGAAAGCCTAAACTTAGTTTCGACAAAATGTTTTATATAAACTCCGCCTTGCAGGAAAGTTGGAACCTTCTATCAATAGTGACTCGTAGCAGATGCAAGAACAATAAAAAAACATGTCTTGGTGAGGCAAATTTAAAAGGTTTAATAAAAAAAAAGCATTCTCATCAGAGAAGATCATTTTGATGGATTGAACGTTTCGAAAAAAATAAAGCAGAAAAGAAGGTTTTGTATGGTAAATGGATTCTTTCAAAAGATGTTGAGGATAGACACGATTATATGCAATAAAATTATATTATCAAAAAAGAGGTGAAAAGGTAAACTTTTTGATAATATAGCCTATAAAAATCTATTTTGAGTGTCAAAAAGTAGTGTGAAGGTAGATACAAGTTATTCTGATTATTTTAATTTAAGTAAGGGGGCGAGACAAGGATCCCCTTTGTTCCTGGTTCTTTTTAAAATTTTTACAAATTATGTTCTTAAGAACTGGATAAAAAAATGTTATAAGAAAGGGATTCAAGTTGGAGATGATAGTAAATGTACTGTTTGTTGATGACGAGGTCGTGTTGGCCAAAGACCCACGTGATAATTCATGACTCGGAGAATGCTTAAGAGTGACAAGTGGGAACTTTATATAAATATCAAGAAAATAAATACAAGTAGATGAAGGGAAAGAGATTAGTACAGAAAAAGAGGTGATGGTTCAAAAATATAAATATATTGGCACGATTTTGATATCTGAAGGGAGACAGATAATATCTTGATTAGATGATATCTTGGAAAAGGTTAGTAAAGGTATTTTGATTACTAAAGTTTTGCGCCCGGTTTTATGGCGTGATCAAAAAACACCAACAACAGGATATTCAGTTCCTTCGTTGAAAGTACATCCCACTTACGGAGTAGAATTGTGACTCTCCGGTCCAGACTGAAAAAGTAGAGTGACAGCAGTGAAAATGAGTTTTCGTAATAGTAGTTTTCTATTGACCATTCAGGATCGAGTTTGAAATGATGATATCTTGAGAAGGACGGACAGAACAGTTTTGTTAGGTGACAAAATCGAAGAACGACAACTCTCTTGGTACGGTCATGTGAGACAAATGGAAGAAAGTAGAATACCTTGGAAAGTATGGTCTTGGATTCCGACTAGACGAAGAAGAAGAACCTGTTCCAAGTGAAAATGGATGAATGGAATTTTTGAGGCCACGGATAGGAGAGAGGCCATCATTAGACGATTACGTGTTTAACAGAGAAAAATGGCGGTTGCGGTAAATGGCCTTTATTGTAAAGGAAAGCCACTAAATAAAAAAATAAAACTACGTTAAACATATTTCGAACACCTTTTCAGTTCACAATAAGTAAATCGATGGCGATTATCTGTGAATCAATAAGGCTCATAAATTATAAAATGAAATATCATAAAGTTATATTAAATTTCTCTCATATAAATTACTTTTTCAGAGTGTATTAACTTGATTTTTTAATGAAAGCAACACAATGAAAATGGTAAAAAGTCAAAATACGTTTTAATATTAATATAAGAATTTAATATAATTTAAAATGATTCTGATGGCTTTTATTGAAAAACACTTAAATAAAAAAAAATAATAAAAATTACTCAAATGAATATTAATAAAAATAATATGATTGAAACCACTGTAATAAATAAAAAATGAATAAATAAACAAATAAAAATAATGTTTTAATATTTTCGATTTTTCTGTATCAAATACCATGCGATAGAATCATGTCATGAAAAATTACACTTATTAATTCTTTCGTTTTATTGGATATTAAAAACTACTTTAATTAATACACAGATATAATTTAGTAAAAATTAATCCTATTTGAAAAAGTATATATACTAGCAGACCCGGCAATGCTTCGCTATTGCTAGATTTAAGTATACATATAGATTAAATTAACAAAATTTAAAGTTTGATAAAACATTAACAAAATGAACATTACGGAACTTCACAAAATTTAATCCATCCCCTTCTCGCTTTCCCCTTTTCGTTTTCCCTTTTCTTCTTTCATTTTCTCCTTTTATTTTTCCTTTTCCCTTTTACTAATTTTCCTTTCTCCTTTCGTTATCCCTTTCCTTCCCCCCATTTCTCTTTCCCTTACTTCCCTTTCCCTCTTTTCTTCATTCCCCTTTCCATTTCCATTTCCCGTTTTCCCCTTTTTCCATTTTCTCCTTCTTCCCTTTTACCTTTTTCGATTTTTCCCTCTTCCCGTTTCCTGATTTTTCCCTTTCTCCCTTTTTCCCTAGTGTAAATCGGTCCAGTAGTTATTTAGTCTACAGCGGACACACATATCAGAAACACTGAAATGGAATCGTAAAATATTTAATATAGCGTGTGTTGCTTTTACGTCCAAGCGCTTTTTTTCAAGAAAGTATATTTTTACCTGTCGCCTATATGACATCTTAGGTATATAAATAGTAGGTATATAAAAATACACGCGTATTCGAATCCAGCGTTGTGTCAAAATTACAAAGCAATCAGTGAAGAACTTTCGGAGATTTAAGATTTTGAGCAAACGAACAATATAAATCACAGAAATTACTGAAACCACTCAAAATTTCATTTAACTTTTGTACCTAAAATTGATCTTAATCTTATGGTATACACATTAATTTGATTTTACAGTACAATTTCAAAAAAAAAAATCATCTTAATTTATGTAATATGATATTTTTAAAGTAGGATTTACAATTAGATAAAAGTAATTAATCATAAAATTACGAGACCAGCTTTACACTTACTTATATCAGAAATACATACTTGATATACAATTTGAGATGTTATTTCAGATAACTTTATAATTAAACCATTAAAACTAATCATCGATTTGGTTAATGTTTCAAATCAATACTGTTACTATTACGATGCTGCTTTGTGATGATCTTAAATCAAGTTCACCTAAATTAAAGATGTTACTTTTAGTTTGTTTTTAATATCCGATTTACAACCCTGTAAGCTACCAAGATCAAGTTAACAGTTCTATTTTAGATTTGGTCGATATTGTATACTAGATAAGAAAAACTCTCGTGCAGATCTGCACATGAAGACCGACTATTACTTAATTTTATCTGATTTTAAGATTTTATTTGGTTTAATATTACTAACGATAGATAACGCAGATAAAGAAACATTAACTTCCAACATGCAGCATCATAACCAACCACGCTTCTAGCTTGCCCGCACAAATATTTTCGACACTAAATTAGACATAACTTAAGAACGACTAAACTAATCTTCATCAAATTTTCACATGTACAACTTCAAATACACTACGAGATCATATGTAAATTTCAGTCAAATTGATCTAGTAGTTTTGGAGATTTTAAGGCCACAAATTTTTATACATATAAAAAAGGAAACCCCAACTTAGTAAATGATGTTTTCGTACTCCTCATACTCAAAACGTAAATAAAATTTATTTTCACCCTCACCCTTTCCATCCATGTGACCGAAAGTAATACTGTACTTTTCTTCGAAAAGTCGGTAAAAGAAAAATGAATATCGCTGATTTGTTTTAAAGTTTGGTTAGTTGTAGTTTATAGTTATCAATCAATAAAATTATTCTTGCTTGTATTTACAAACACACTCGTACTATGACGTCATTTTGTCGCTTTTCTTTGGAGCAGGATGTCAACATAAAAAAAAAAAAAAAAAAAAAAACACTTACCAAAATGAAATTAGTGGAAGTTGATAAAATATTAAGTTGATTCTCTTAAAAATTAATTTTTAATTAATTCTTTTTTTTAAAAAAAGATATAACTTTAAAAAAGGGCGTAAAATAATATGTTGGTAAAAGTTCAAAAGACAGGTTCCTTTTTATTAAATTAAATTTTATTAAAATATAACAAAAGAGAATAAATCCTTCCATTTTTTTTTTAATATGTAATAATGATTTTTTTTTTAATTAAAAAATTATAATTGATAAAATCCAGTTTTTTTAAAATTAATCTACCGATAAATATTCTACGTGTATCTAATGAAGAACAATATCTCTGCCTGAATCTGTTTTCGATGTGAACAGATGACTGAATTTTCGCTCCGCGAATTTGTACTCGTTTTCGTTGTTTTTCTGTTTACGATTTTTGTTTTTATTATTAAGTGTTATTTTGTTGCGTTTTTCTGTCGTTTTGTTGTATTTTTGTTGAGTGTTTAGCGTTTATTTGAGTTTGTTTTCTTTACATTGTGTTTCCTGTTCGTCGTTTTGCGTATTTTTTGTACTTTTATGTGTTTTACTTAGTTCCACAGCGTTAATTAAAAGTATTCGTTGTTAATTTTTTGTTATTTTTTTAAACTGTTTTTGATATTTTATATTTATAACATTTCTTAGCCTACGTTTGTCAAGACTTGTTGACTGGAAACCAGCTGTGTTTATTTCGTTTAGATATCTGTATGCATTCGGCTTACACAGTTTATGTCGACTTTTATAAAAATAATTCTATTTAAATTATTTTTTATATCAGCTGTTTGGAGTAGGGAAATTTTGAATAATTTTTTGCCTCCGTCAGGGTTGCTATTTACATCCACACTTAAAATAATTTTGTGGCTAGATTTTTCGGGTGCAGCGTTGTGTGAGTTTAATAACTTATTTTTCCGGTTATTGTTTCTTGGTTTAGTTATTTATTATGTTTTTGCTTTATATTAACTAGTGACTGATATATGGCTGATTCTGGTGGACCTGGACACGAGGTCCCGATCAATGACGAGGGATTTTCTCTAGTTACAGTTCGAAGATCCAGCAGACGGAGAACATCGAAGTCACCATACAGGAAGTTACGTCCGATAGTAGTGGAGGTGATAACATTGGAGAGATGGTTATAGAAGAGATTTGACGTGCCAGTCGCTTACTTTACAGAAGTAAGATGAAGAAGACAGGAGAGACTTCGGCTCGGTGCCAGAAGAAGGTTGTCGGCTCGTCTGTTTGTGTGGAAATATAATGTAAATTTCCCTTCTCTCCCGGCATTGTAGGGTGGCGACCAGATGAAGGGCAGGGGCAGACTATGCATGAAAGGAAGCGTTGACTACGTGTTTCTCCTCCGCCCTTTGAGGTAAGAAGTCCAGGTCCGGTTGGAGTTCCTTATATTCGGCTAAAGAAACCTCCGACTTAGAGAGATCCAAGTCGTTAGCGGACGTTTCCGGTATGAAGGAAGAAGGACCTGCAGAATAGCGGTGTGTGGAAGGTATAGAGCAGACTTTTATGAAACAGGAGTGTTTTGCACACTACATGAAGCTTCTCTTTCGTAGTGTGATGGAGCTGAAATTTTTTAGTTCGACAGCACTCAAATACTAAACTTGAAATTAAAAGGTGCTCCGAGGATTTGGACAGACGTGTTCCTATGTTGGAGTCTTTTGAAGAAATTCTGGACCGATTAGAAGATGGATCTCAGAGACGAAAACCAGTCTGGCCAAGTACAGAAAACAAGGCAACCCAGATGTACTACGTTGTCTCTGACTTAGCACCTCAGACTCCAGAAGGGGGATGGGGACGGGGCACGACTTGGTCGCTGGAGGAGCTTCGGCGGGCGGTCGAAGATGGATTCGCTGATGTTGACGACCTTCTGCGGCTGATCCTTAAGGGCTGGCCTGAAAACATCTTTCATCCCTCCACTCTGGGTAGTGGTGGACGAGGGAGTTGGATCCACCTGGGTTGCTGACCTGGCGGCTGGGATTGAGCATATTCAGCATATGACGGTACATTGGAAAGCTCCGTGGCTTAGGGACTTGTCTGGTACTGGTAAATTGAAAGCTGGCCAGATTCTCCTTTTACAGTCTACTGCTCCGGACCTTTCCGAGGAGGATAGCAGCAGCATGGTTGCACTGGGTCGGACCGATTACGCTCTGGTCGTTGACTCATCATTGGGGGATCGTGTGGTAGCCTCTGCTATCTGTAGGTGCATCCCGCGGGGCCGGCTTCCGTGGCCCGAGTGATAGTGTCTCGGCCTTTCATCCGAAGGACCCGACTTCAAATCCCGATTAGGCATGTCATTTTTACACGCTACAATTGATTCATCTCATGTTCTGAAACAATACCTAACGGTGGTTCCAGAGGTTAAAAAAAAAATTCAGGATGGACAGGAAATACAAGTGTGCTTTTGTGGTCCACAAGGGCGGATCGAGCAAATTTTGTGAACTTCTGTTCTTTTGTGGAGTTTGTGGGTAGAAGGATGAGGAAGCAACTTCTCGTTCATTTGATAAGGGCATCGCCACCATCGATGCCTGCATGCAACCAGCGACCCGCGGGCCCGCCGACTACCAAGTTGTGGTTAAGACGTACCTTCGCAGATCTTCTCCGTTCGGTGAAGGGGCTGTTTTCACCGGTGGAAAATGGGGTTCTCTCTGTCCGGCAGAGCCAAGGGAAGGATCTTCACCTCCGAGTTCGGGCGGATAGTAGTGTGGCCGATCAACTGAATAAAGAAATCGCTGAAAAGGTGGAGGAGGGTGCTACCACGGCCGTAGCTGCTAGAGATAGTAAGAGGGTCCACGTCCTGGTAAAAGACATGGATACCCTTACGTGTCAGGACGAGTTTATTCAAGAGCTTCGCAAAGCAATATGTGAGTCGGTCATTATTGACGTCTTATCAATGCGGCCGGGTTACGGCTCCACACTGGTGGTCACGTTGGCAGCGCCGCTCTTCCTGGCGGACAAACTAGTATCTGATGGGCGCGTCCGTATTTGGTGGTGGCCTATCGAGTGATGCGGCGCGCCTCCGATGAACTTTGCTTCCGGTGTTGGAATTCAGGCCACAGGACCAAGTTTTGTTCCGGAGTAGATAGGAATGTCCACTGTTTTACGTGCGGTAAAACAGTTGGGATGTAAGATGGCTTCACCTTCATCTGGAATTGTGTTTTCATAGCAACGCCATGGTATCTTTGAGAGATAGCCTCACTCGGGAGGGGTGGAAGGCTTTCCACCTTCCATCTGTGATGATCGGGTGGGGACTCTCTTAGATGCCATTGGGGGGAAAAAATAAGACCGTAGTCCCGTGGGGGATCCCTCTGGGGCTTTTCCACTAATGTCAAGGTATCAAAACCGGAGTCCTTTTTGGGAACTCCTCACTTGAGGCATAGCAAGCAAAAAGACCGAGTCCCGGCTCCCTGGACAGGAACTTACGTCCTTCCGAGGTAATTTGAGAAGAGGGCACCTCCTGGAGATGAGTTTATACTTAGTCGCGGATCCGACTCTGGGAGGCAGGGAAACAAAAAATGACAATAAAAAATATCTCAGCCTATTTAAAAATGATGAAATATAAATTTTTTGATTGATTACGTACCAAATCTATCACTAGATTTAACTTCAGCTGAAGCCACAATAAAGAATGGTAAAAAATATAATTTTAAATATTTTACGCAAGTAAAAGTGTACGTTTAATTTCGGTTAGTTTAATCAATAAAAATGAATGATTTTGCGTAATTTTCACCGCAGAAAGTCGTGGATAAAAGGTCAAAGTAGAATAATACCAGATAAAATTATTTAAAATTTTTCAGAAACCACTAGTTCAGATAAACTGAGATATTCACAAACCGCACAACAAATATACACTTTTATATTTTTAATAAAGATATATTTTTAATAAAGGTATATATATATATATATATTCATGCGTACGGAATAACTTTTAAGAAAGACGTGTACATATTATGTATATGTTCTATGTATTATGTATCATATTATGTATTATGTATTATGTGTATGTATTTTATATATATATATAAATATATTGACCTGCATTTTTTTTTTTTAATTTGTTTCATTGGAATATATATTACGCCTTGTAAAAATATGGCAGTGAACGAATCTGAAAAACACATTAGAGGTTGAGAGGTGAATAAATCACTCAATGTCAAACCTTCTATTGAAGTGATTTTTAATAAAATTCAACTAGAAGGGAATTTTTGAAATGTAATACCATTGTTTTCTTCTGATACGTTTTGTATACATTTCATGTCTACTCATATTATTTGCTACAAAATATTATAGCAAAAAAATCCCATAAACGAATTCCTAAAATTATAATGTTTTATTAAATTTCTAGTATCAAAGAATTTATTGTTATTCACTAATATTTAATATTAAAAAGTATTATTTTTCGCCAAAAAAATTACATAAAAATTGTTTTTCATATATAGAATAATAATAAATATTACTGATGGTATGTAAATAATTAATTCTGTCTGATATAGAAATATATTTTTAAAAAGAAAAATTAAGAAAGGATAATTATATAACAAAATGGTTTAATTTTAGTAATAACATATTAAAATTGAGATATTAGTTTTTATTTTACATTAATTAATTTTGTTTTTTAAATAAAATACTTATATATATAATAATAAATTAAAAAATATATTTAGTACAGTAAAGGTAATAACTAGAATTATAATAAGTGAAACGTAAAATGTTATATTCTCGTAAGTTGCCAGATATAGTGTATATGCATTGCTAATGATGTTGAACATTGTTTGGATAATAAAGATCTACCAAGGTCAAGCATGAGTTAATTGGAGTTAAGTAGCAATTTATTATTGTATCACATACTACAGGTTAAATTCATTTTTCTTCTTTTTAACCCTATTTTTAATATTCAAACAACATAAAAAACATAAAAAAAGGATATATATTTGCTACTTAATTTAATTTTTTTTTTAAAGAATTTTATTCATTTTATCTAATCCCATTTACTTTTATATAATAATTTACTTTTCACAAATAAGGGAAAAGTGTAATTTGTTTTATTCTTCGCCTAAATATATAATTTTTTTTTTTTTTTCTAATAAGTAAACATGGCAGAGCGAAACATTTATCTCAATACTAGCTAAAAAACAATATTTGCCTTATCATAAAATACATTTAAATACTTTATATCTCTTTATAGACGAAAAATATAATTAGCTATTATTTATTTTATTTGTTCAAGATACATTTTATTCATACGAAAATTTTAAAAGAACCTTAATAGCCAACAACACACGTATCAAGTTTTGTTTAAACAGTATCATATTTTCTTCCTTTTTTCAGATTTTAAATAGTGCAATTTTTTAGATGAATGTATTTCTACAATTTGATCGAACAGTATTTTGAAAACATCAGATATTATCATTAATTCTTATTATTATATTTATTATTTGTTATTTAATGTAAAACTATAATTTTATGGATTTATCTCAATAAAACTGAACAAAAAGAAAAAAACAGAGACTATTTCATTTTCGGACGTTATATTTTAGGAATAATCCTGAATACTTACAACAGGTGTTTCACCCACTATAGTTTTAGCAGTTCTTTGTATCTAGCAGCAGGCTAATTATTCATCAGACATTGATTTTCATTTAACCCTGACTGACAGAATATATAATTAAAGCTAATATTAAAATCTTGATATAAATAATTGTACCCGCAAGTGGATTTGAACCGTGGACCATCAACATTATAAAATAATTGTATTAAAAATTGTATTCTATAACCAACAACAGTTTTGAATGAAACTGAAATTAAAACGTTACAGTATAACATATGATTGATTATCAATGGGAAGAAATGATAAAGAGGGGATATATCATCATTTGTGGCAAGCAAATGGGGAAAGTTTTCTTTGTTGTTTAGCAGATTATAGATAGACCAACTGGGAAACTTTACAAATTATGGACTTCAATAAAATATACTGTAGTTATTTGTAGGTCATTGGAGATTTATTGTTAAAAATCAATAGACTTTTAACACTCAAGGAATCAGATATACAGTAGTTTACGTACTTAAAAAATGTTTATTTTATTTATATTTGAAAATTATAACTTTTAACATCTAATAAATCAAGAGTGAGAGCACAGCGTTAAAATAAATAGAATTATTGGAAGAAGATTGTACACATCAATAATTTCATGATTTTAATGGCTTGCGATGCGTTAATTATTAAAAAATCAAAAATTATTTTAATTTTTCCAAATCACTGAATATGCTGACTTTTCATCAATCTCTTATGTAAAAGAGGGCATTTGATAATTCTATATCATACATTAAAACATACATATATATGTATATATAAAGCAACATTTGTTTTTTCTTTCTTATATATTATAAAGTAATAATACTGAATCAACTGAATAAGAAAACCGAAATCCAGTTTATAATATTTTATTTTTATTTCTTTGCTAAAATATTCGTGTATTTTTATGAAATTCTTTTCTCCTAGCTGAAAAATAATTCAGACCTCTCTTTCTCACAATAAAATTCTGTTTCATACAATTTTTTATTTTTCTCCCACAAATTTTAGTGTTTTTTTTTTTCTTTTTACCGACAAGAACATATTCTCGGAAATATTTCATTTAAAAGTAAAAAGTAGTTGAATTCTATTGTCATGGGATCTGATCTGATTCACCATCTGCTTTCTCCCAACGGTTCCATTCTACGACAATATAAAAAAATAATAATAAAACTAAAACAGTAATGTAATACTTTTATCTTCTACCACAAATTAAGTATTGTGTGTTATTTAACTCAACAAAAAAATCAAAATTCTAACTTATAATTTATAATATATTCTTTTTACATATCCATAGAAAAACAAGCAACATACTTCGTAAACGTCCGATAAATTACACTAATAGAATATATTTACATCTTTGTTATTAGAAAACAGATTTTTATTTGAAAAATTTATATTGAGGTAATTCAACTGATGGTAGAAAGGAAGTCGACTTAATACAAGTTCTTAGTAAACTTATTTCGACCTCAATTAAAATCTTTCGTATCTTATTTTTAAAGAAAATACTAAAACCTAAACCGTCTAATGCCAAAAAGAATTTGGAATTGTATTAACGATAGAATTTATAAAAAATAAAGATAATAATTTGAAGAAAAAACTTTAAGGAAAACATATTTTAAATTTCGAAAGGCTTTCTTCATCTTTGATTATAAACAATTGTTTTTATTGCTTTTCCTTGCTAGGAAATCGTAATAGTTAGAGATATAAAAGATACAAAAAAAAATGACGAACATCAAAACATTCATAAAAGACAAGATGCAGAACGATAAATATCAACAAAATTAAGTATCTAGAAGAAACTATAAACAGAACAGGAATAGCTAACGCGTCAATTGAGAACAGAATATTAAGGCTGGAGAAGCTTAAATTATTTACAACAATAAGATTCTCTCCAATACCGCGAAATTAGATATTATACAACTGTCGCAAGACCAGTAATCTTATCACTGTAACACTACACCTAACCGATCTCGATAAGTTGTTCAAGTTGAAAGAATTTTACTAAAGAAAATTTACAGTCCAAAGGGAACAGAGGAAGAATATGAAATTTAATAAGATCTACCAAAACCAAGAAGATTTAGATAGAGCGATAAGGAAAGTTAGATTTCTTGGGGTGGACTGTAAAGATGGATCCAAACAGAAGAAATAAATAAACCTTTGACAAACTGTGGAACATGAAAAATAAACCAAATTACTTGAAATAGATAGAGGACCTCCGAAGGATAGATTTGAAAGAAGAGGACTGTTGCGATAACTTCCGAAGAATAATTTACAATGTAAAAGTTTGAATATATGAAGAAAATCACCAGATAAGCAAAGGTGAAGCCGTTCCGAAAATATGAGAAACGCATGGAAAAATGAAAAAAGAAGCTAGAAAGAAGTGACTTTGCGTGGTCCTAACATGGTTTTTTCACATAAAAAAAGATAATTTAATTTTTAAATACATTCATTACAATAACTTCTGTTTTAATACAAAAAGAGCTCCCGCTAGCAATTTTTTTTTTCATCCTTAGGAATAAAACTAACAGCAGATTCCAGGAGGTAAGAGTAAAATCATTTTCTAGATAAAGTAGTTTCTGAATCAATTACTTCATTAACATATTACGGAATTTCGAACACGGGTAAACTTTTCAGGTAAAAGATAAAATTTTGGAAAAACCAAGAAAATCGGTATCTTTTAATGTAAAAAGTTTTAAATTAAAAAATTAATTAATAAAGAAAATAATGATTTTTTTAGTAATTTATGTTATATATTCGTATAACCCGAACCAATTATTTTATTTACGAGGGTAAGTCAATTATTATCCGCAATTTAGTTATATTTTTATTAATGTTGGTAGTACTGTCGTGTTGCGTAGATGACGCATGCGTGGTTTAATTGTTGTTATGTCTGCGCAGGTTTGATGCTGTTAGTTCCATTAGCGCTGGCCTGCAGTTAACCATGGCTGCTCCGTTTTCTGTATGCACCAAAGAAGAGCAACGTTCAGTGATCCATTTTTTGTGGTTGGAAGGTGTATCAGGGGCCGAAATTCATCGAAGAAGTTCGGTACAATAGGGGAACAGTGTGTTGCCGCAACGGTCTACGAATGGATTGAAAAATTCAAAAATGGTCGCACCAGTGTTACGCAAGACGAAGGATCCGGACGACCGTTTACCGCCACAAATGAGTAAACCATTGAGCGTGCACGTGACATGGTTTTCTTAGACAGACGAGTAACTATCGATGAAGTGGCACATCGTCTGCAAATTAGTCACGGTTCTGCCTACGAAATCATCCACAACAGACTTGGGTTTCATAAAGTCTCTGCAAGATGGGTCCCAAAACAACTCACACAGTCGCATAAACAAACGCGCTTGGACATCTGTCAAAAACATTTGGATCGCTATGGTAACGAACGAGACATCTTAGACAGAATCATCACTGATGACGAAACATGGATCCATCATTACGAGCCGGAGAGTAAACGGCAGAGTATGGAATGGAAACATCCAAATTCGCCCTGCAAAAAAAAGTTCAACACCCAAACCGTCCGCAGGAAAACTGATGCTTACGGTTTTTGGGACTCACAAGGCCCAGTACTGGAGCATTATGAGGAAAGGGACATGACAATAAACAGTGCGCGTTACAATGAGATACTTACTGCCAAGCTGAAGCCTGCAATTCGAAGCAAACGCCGAGGACTGCTGTCGAAAAGTGTTGTGTTGTTGCACGACAATGCCCGTCCACACACTGCTGAAACGCTCCAGAAACTCAACTTTGAAGTTCTGGCTCATCCTCCGTATAGTCCTGATCTTGCCCCTTCTGACTACCGCTTGTTTGGTCCACTCAAAAAGGCATTAAGGGGCCGTCGATTTACCTCGGACGAAACAGTGAAAGAAGCGGTGCATTCCTGGCTCGCAGCTCAACCGAAAACCTTCTTTTATGAGGGCATCAGGAAGCTTGTGCAACGTTGGACCAAGTACGTTGAAATGCAAGGGGCTATGTTGAAAAATGATGTACATAAGTTTCCTATTTGTATTGCAATAAAATTTATAACTACATTGCGGATAATAATTGACTTAACCTCGTATTCCTAAGATACGATAAGCAGGTAATTCTTCTAAGAGAAGCAGGTAAAAACAAGCTTTATGAAAAACAGCTCTTTCCGTTGGACGTCAAAAAAAAACACGCTATACTATAAATTTTACGATTCCATTTCAATGTTTCCGATACGTGTATCCGTAATGACATTAAAAAACTACTGGACTGATTTACGCGCGGGGAAAAAAGGGAGAAAGGGAAAAATCAAAAAAGGTAAAATGAAAGAAGGGATAATGGTTAAAAGAAAAAAGGGAACAATGGGAAAAAGGAAATCGAAAGGAGTAAGAAGAAAGAAGAAAAAAATGGGAAAGGTGAAAAGGGGTTGAGAGAAAGAGAAATAAGGAAGAAAAGGGGAACGGGAGAAAAGGGGGAAATTGGTGAAATGGGGGAAATAAAAGGTACTATGGAAAAAATAAAAATGGGAAAAAGGGTAAAGTGAAGGGGGAAAGAGGGAATGGGTAAAAATGAAAGTTTTAATTTTGTGAAGTTCCGTAATGTTCATTTTGTTAATGTTTTATGAAACTTTAACTTGCGTTCATTTAATCTATATATATATATATATATATATATATATATATTTATACATATATATACGTATATATATATATATATATATATATATACATAAAATCTAGCAATAGCGAAGCATTGCCGGGTCTGCTAGTAATAATAATAAAACAAAATAACTAATAATTTCCATCACTACTACAAATAGTTAGGTCAACCGAAATTATTTCATTTTATTACCACTGTATTTAATTTTTCAAATTTATTTAATATTTTAGGTCGTAAATTCCTTGATGTAATACATTTTTAAAAAACTAAACTATTTAAAGTATTCCGAAAAATGTTATTCTAACTCCTAGTGCCCTCATTTTAAAAAAATTAAGCCGTTTCCATACTTTAATATTATCCTGCAGATCTACAATTTTTTTTTTTTTTTTTTTAATCTAGTTAACCGATGTTCTTTATTTTCGTTTAATATTCATTAAATTCTCTTTTGCACCTTCAAAGAATGCTAAATTTTCTGATATCCTTACATCATAAGCTTTTATGTATAAAGGTTGTTTTTTTCCGTTTCATTGTTATTCTGCTCAAAAGAAACTGTATATCCAGTTCATTTCTGAACTGAATGATGTTCTTCATGATTTTCAGTTTAGTTTTATCTAGTCCCAGTACTTAAAACCATTCCTGAAATAACTGATTTGAAAAAAAAAGTAGATCAGTAATATGACTATTCTAGCTAAATTAAAATTACATGTACCTTATTTTACATTCAACTGACTTTAACTAAGATCATGAAGCAAAATTTCCGTGAACAAAAAAATCAAGTCAAGGAAACTTTTATTAGCACATTTTTTATTAGTTTAATAACGTATAATAATTTTTATTTGCATTCGTTCATTTGTAAGATAATATAATATTGTCTTATATTACAATTTCTTTAACTTTTTTACACATTTATATTACAGGTGTAGAAAAAGAGAAAGAATTAATTAAATGTAGATTAACAAAATAAAATATATTCATCATCTAAATGAGAATAAAAAGCATAGGATTGGTACATTTTATTTTACCACCATTATTTATGCTACACGCGTTATATATTTGTATATTTTAGGAAGATACCTGAGGAAACAGAAAATAAAAAAGGATTATTGATTAGCAAAGGTATAAACGATAATATACGGGAATGAAAAAGAAAGAGGATTTTCCTAAGTCTACGTTATTTTGAATGAATAGAAACAAAAATAATACATTGAGAATTATCACGCCCGGAGTATTTGTTGTCCATTTGTGATTTGGAACGTAACATACAGAAAAAGGCAGATGAACATGTAATTCTGGACAAAATATATACACCCACACACTTCTGAAACATATACGTACACGAACCTAAGTAACGTACGATTTGTTCTCGTAATACAGTAATGCAATCAGTCGGCTACGCCACGTAGCCTCCTACACATCGGTACTCTTCATCCACTGACTCACTGACTACATTGTCTAGCTGATTACATCTCTCCCTTGTTAATAATACTCTGTCCTTTTCCAACTTTCCTATTATATTACTGTTTCACTGACAATCTATCTTTCTGCTAAGTTATTTTCTTTTTTATTTCAACAATTTTAACTTCATTAAAATGTCTCTGGAAGTTTAGTTTAATAAAATATTATACGTTCTTTTAAAATTGGATTAAACCGGTTACAAATTACGAAACGTAATCGTTCTGATATCAATTATTAATATGAATAAAATAAAAATAAAGGCGTTGCCTTAACAAGTACATGAACAATAAAAGTAATCAACTAATGTATTGCTTAATATTAGAAAAATAAAAAAATAAAAAACTATTTTACTAACGAAGCAAATATATATATATTTATTTATTTATCTATTTGTAGAGTAGAGATAGGCTTACGCCCACTTACAGTTACCGATGATAATGAAATTTGTAGCCTTTGCAAACTGGCATGCCCGACCGGGATTCAAACCCGGGACATCCAGATGAAAGGCCGAGACGCTATCTCTCTGCCACAGAGATCGACGAGAAAGAATTAAGAATATTGTTTAGGAAAAAAAATTTCTCTATACATTCAAAGGTAGAATTTAATTTTTCTCTTTTTTTACAATTTGCAATATAATTATGTCATCATACAATTATTAACATTATGACATCATACAAGTCAAATCAAATCCTTCCCAAGCGAGTCCAAAAACGATCTATAATTTAGAACGAAATAAGAAGCATCCAGTTTGTACTAATTCGGTGTATTTTTAAATTGAATAGGGCTTATTGTTAAAGTTTATTGAGTAACCAAATTATTTCAGTATGATGAATTTTCATATAAATTTAAATACGTTGGAATAATTAAAGAAACAAATGTCAACAGCGGAAAAACTATTTAACGGAGTTTTTTTTTATTGTTTTACTTACAATTAGTTTCCGGAGCAATGAAAACTATAACTAAATTGTACAAAGATACCCAGTGGTGATATCTTCCAAGATAATATAAAGAGTTATATAAAGTACAGTACAATAAAACGTATATCGAATAAAAAAATAACTATGCGTAACAAAGTACAAGCAATTCGATAATTAACTGTTAAGATCAAAAGCTAAAATGGTAACATAACATAGATATTGAGAAAAAAAATTAAATGGTTAACAAAACCGAACAAGCAATTGAGCATAGAAAAAAATTATCACAAGTCATATATGGAAAACAAAAAAGACTTATAACAAATTAATACTGGTCATATAGAAAACAAAGTTAAAACCACGAAACTTAAACAATTCATAAACTACAAGGCAAACGAATTCATATTACTAAATTAAAATAATTTATAAATGTATCAGCAAATATGTCATTAACAAAACGATGATACTCAACGCACAACGGCCTCTAGAACCAATAAATGCAGCCTCTTCAGTCGTCTCACATCTTCACTATTATCCAAAAAGTTAACAGACAAATGGTTTTCGTACGTGTTAAGATTAAGTGCATACTTTGAACTTATCCGGTGAATTTCTTCATTATTTGACGGCATCCCTAGATAATCGTGAATCTCCTTGTTCTTCACAGACCATGCCGCCATGGTCCAAAACGTTCCTCAGCACTTTGTTCTGGAACCTTTAAATGATTTCGATCTTGCTATGCTTGCCGTATCCCAAACTTGTATCCCGTAGGCCCATATTGCCTTTAAAAACGTCCTATACAACAGTTTTTTTTATTTAACGATATCACGGACCTTCTTCCTAATAAACTGTTCAACCGTCTAAGCTTAATATTTAATTCTTTTCTTTTCTCTTACATGATTTTTCCATGTTAGGCGGTGGTCTAAATGATGTCCTAGGTATCGTACGTCATCCGAATGATGGATGTATACTCGTGGGAAAACTACCTTATCATCAGAATAAAATAAAATGGAATTGTTTGATATTCAATTTGTATTACACTAGACGTAGTAAATATGAGTTCTAATTACTATAATATATGTCTATGTCTACGTCTACTATGTCTGTTCTAGTTACTATAATCTCTTTTGATTATCTCAAAATTCCAATCCCCTTGAAACATAAACCGTGAAATATTAGCGTGCTGGGATAATCTTTCTACTTTTTGAAAGTGTAAAACCTGCCAAAATTTATTTGCGGATGTTAAAGCAGTACATTAAACGCTTATTAACTGGAAAATTTAATAAGAGAATTACAGGAAGAGTTGAAATCAATCAAAACAGATGTCGCCATAACAGAAGACTGGTTTCGACTGAACCTTTGAAAAAATTGCCTTAATGATCTTATTTGCAAGGAAAGACATACAAAAATCTGGAAATTGCTGAAATTTGTAATACAAGTATCCTCAAATTCATGGCATTATCTCAAAGGCTAAGCTGAATTTGTGAAAGGTGTTAAAGGTCAAAGAAGTTAACATTTTTACAGAAATTAAACAACAGTTTTTTCGGAAGGTAAATGCTTTAACTTAGATCGCATAATAGCTTTTGAAGAACACGGCTTCATTATTTTCAGCCGAAATCTAAACATCAGAATATGGAATGGAAACGTCCAAGTTCATCAGAGAGGGAAAAATTCAGAACCAAGCGCCAGCCGGTTATGTTAACGGGATTTTGGGACTATAAACTTCCAATATATTACAATTATTTGCAGCAATCAACAGGTAGAAACTACTATTGTGACATGCTCTAAAATAAAGTTTAAACAGCAATAAAGAGAGAACATTCCAGTTATAACACACTTGTCCCCATACCGCAGAAAAGAAACGAGAAGTTAATCAAAAATCGGGTTGGGAGGGGTTATCATATCTACTTTACAGTCACGATCAAGTATCTAACATTTTTTTGAACTTTCAAAGAGTTTCACGTGGTTCCAAGTTCGGCTACAAGGAGTGGATGAAGAATACAGTGCTCAGTGACCAAGATGAACAATTCTTTATTACTGAAATTAGAAAGCTCATGGAAAGATTGGAAAAGTGTCTAAAGGTAGCTGGATATTAAGTTGAAAAGTATTCAAACCAACATATTGAATAAATAATATTTTCTCTACAGTCATTTGATTCTTTAATTATTATTGAACAACTTCGTATACTACCCTCGTTTTTAAGTACATATCTCAATTTTTATAAGGTATGTAAACTCAGATTTAGTATATAAATAGGCCAAACCATTGTAACAGTAGTTTGTCCTTTTATTTTCAGGTACGCTCTAACAGCCTTACTTAAAATTTTCTTTAATCTAATCCACTTATAGAATTAGATTCGTTTATTATGCGCCCCCCCCCCCCATGTTATATTTTCATAGTGAAATTGGGACTTTTCTTAATTTCCATATCCACATCTTCAAATCCAAATTTAAATTAACTAAAAAAATACTCCATAATATAAACTATAATAACACTTAATTAAAGGCTTGATTATTAACATACTCAAGTAACCTCAAATAAAAATCTAGAATATTATTATTCTATCCGGGATTAAGACTAAGACCAGTAAGTAGCTTCTAAGTAGCTCTATAATGAGGGAACCTGTAGCTTATTAGATCTCTGGATTGTCAGACGATGATGTATAATTAATTACAACCTAAAAACTGAATGGTAATCATCAATCCACTTTAAGTAATCAAGAGTTGTAATAAATTAGTCCAGCTTGACCTAAACGGAAAGCAACGTATTTAATGTGTTCAATAAACAAAAGCTAATTTTAAAATATAAAATTAATTAATTCATAAATAAAACAAATACTTATATTAGTAATAAAATATATATATATATTTATACCAATTTAAATGGAAGAATCTCTTTGTTCTATTAAACTGTTTTGTTATATTTATTTCGCTCAGAGAAAAAATTGTTATAAAAATACGTCATATTAATAACAGTGATATATTTACCCATATAAAGAGAATGTTTCGAATGAAAAATATAGAGAAGGAAAATGTTCCAAAAAAGTTTTATACTGAAAAATTAATTTTGCTAATTAACAGGCAAAACTTTTTGTATAAAAAAAAACATATTATACTTACATAATTCTCATGTAGATCTGTAAATATCGGTAACATTCAACGACTTCCTAAAAAAAAAAAAAAAAAATCTGCAATTGCCATTCATAGATTACAGTAATAAAAATAATGACAAAGAAATTTTTCGTTTAATACTAATTCAATATTAAATCGAATTACTGAGCAAGTCTTAATTTCTTTCAAATTTCCATTACACACACGCGCGCGCGTGTCTCACACACACACACAACATAAGCATATAAGACGAATAATTAGTCTAATAATAAAATTAATTGGAATCATCATTAACTATAAAAAAGTATTATATAAAAAAATACATATAATTCAGCTAAAATCTAGGAGTATTATACAGATTATTGGATCAAAGGATAAAATTGTTTTGGATGATTAATCAACTGGATCTGCTCCTACAACAGTTATGAATATATATATATATATATATATGTTTTTTTCAATTAATTTTATTTATAAGGAACAATTCAAGAACAAGGTCATTAGCGATCAGATCACTTCCTTTTATAAAAAAAAATCAAACAATTTATAAGGCGTATAACAAACATTTTAATCAATGAAAAAAAAATAAATGACAAAATGACATTTAAAGATAAATTCTAAATAATTAGTAATAGGAAAAATTTACAACTTATGTTTTGTGTAACCTTAAATTAATTATAAGTTAAGGTTGGTAATTTTAAAACCCCCCTACTAAGTTACTAACTATCTGTCAACTTCCATAATTTATTCTACAAAAAGTGGTTTAAAAGTCTACACAATGTAAATCCCAATATTAACACTAATTATTTTTGGGAGAGCGAAATCAAAATATTTAATCAAATAAATGTTTGCGTTAGCGGGATATTGTAATCACTATGACAAAAGGAAAATAGGTTAAAATAATAAAATTTGCAAATTACTTCTATCAATGGACAAAACAATTAAATCTAAAATGTTTGTGACAAAAAATCACAAATTACCGTAAATTAATTTTTTTCTAAGACTTCCTTAGATACAATAAATTTATTTTTACTTACTTCAATCAAATTTTTTATTTTTATTCATTTTACAAATGGTATATAATCCATAAAATGGAATATGATTTTTAAATTTTAAAAAAAATATTGAAATATTAGAAAACAGTTACTTACAAGTAACTGGTACTTATTTCTGATAATCTGGTACTTATTTGTAAGAAAATGGAAATATTTAAATTTATTTTATTTAACGTAAATCTATTTCTATTATTTTTGTAATATTTTCATTTGATTGATTCGAATCATTCAGTTCAAACCCAGCTCAAACAATGATAGAGGCTCACAGTTCATTAATTCAATTCATTAAAGTTTATGTTTCAACCGGCAAATCTCCATTATTAGTTATATATAGCCTACGACACATCCGGTAACGTAAGGCTTCCAACGCGGCTTATATCTAAATCGGTTCAGCTGTTGAGCGCTATGGTGGAACAAACATATATACACCCTAAATGCACTGCACTCCTTTTTGGGCACTCTTGTAATAAATACAACGATAACAGAACACAATTCACCAGAAATCACAAAATCTTTTATTGTTTAAGTTATAAAATGATGAATATATGATGTGGATATAACAAAGGCAAAATTATATAAGAAAGGAGATAGCTTTTGTTAGAAAAAAGACTTGTTAGTATCGAACATAAATGTAGAATTTAGAAGGAAATTTTTATAACTTGTTATTCTGTATGGAGAGTAGGAAAACCAACAAAACAAATTATAAGCTTTTAAACACAGCATTACAAGAAAATGTTGAAAATTAGATTGGTTGATTATGTAGAAAATACACAGGTTTAGAATAAATTAGAAAGGAGAGAGAATGGAGGAGTAATTTGTATAATGTAGGTTGACTGGTGGCACCCAAATTTAGTTTATTTGGTTCTAGAAGAAAATTTAAAAAGTAAAAATAGTAAAAAAGGCAAAAATTAAAATATGTTACAGAAATAATTCAAATGCATATGACAGATAAACAGATTAGAATGGAATCAGACTAGTTAAACTACTAAAAACAAAAAAAAATGTTTTAAATGTTCATTAACAGTATTCGTTTCGTTTGTATTTTTTCACAGAAATAAAACTTTGCGACTACTAATAAAATATTACCCAAGTTACGCTGCGAATTTAATAGTATTACGCGTTTTTTCTTTTAAATGTAAAACTTTTTTTTTCTTTCATTTGGGCCACCTAAGGATCACGATGAATAGCATTAAATTTCCTGTCCTTCCAACATTTAATCATTCTTTCTCGGTGATTTTTTTTTTATTTCTACAGTCCATGCTACGCTTTTTAAGATATTATTTTCCTCTGGAAACTTAACTTCTGAAATCAACGTTCTGAAAAGCGATATGTCCAGTATATATGTTCTTTTTATATCTTAAGCAATTTAATAATATCTTTCTCGACTTCTTGAAACCATTTCGTTTTAGTTTTCCTGTTAAAAGTTAAATATTTGTTTTGTTTATCTATTTTTTTCCATTCTGTACACTTGATCGTAAAATTTTAATCTTCTTTTTCTCAAAAGATAATCCTCTCCCAATCTTTGTAAAGGTCTTTCTCCTTTCTAAGTTTCTAGATTGATTCCTCTAAAATCTGACCGTACATTTTTCCTAGTATCTTTCTTTCCACTTTTCTATTTTTTTTTTTTTAAAGAAATTCAAGTATTCAGATCAAACAAAGTTGCAAGTAAAATTACTGTCTTATGGTGGCTAATAGCATTTCTCGATATTGCTTTTTTATTATAAATTTGCTGTTACATAATATAGTTCTTCCATTTTTTGTACTCTTGCTTTCATACTTTCTACTTCTAAAACATTAGGAGTGATTATTTTTCAAGGTATTTAAATTTAGATGTTCTTTTAATGTTTTTATTAGGAGATATTTTAATTACACTGACTGAGCTTTTTTGTGTTGGAAATCCATTTGGTTTTTCGTAGATAGTAATTCTATTTTATTTGCACATTTTTGTAATTCTACTTGTTTAGTTTTCCTTTTTCGGAGTTGTTTGCAAAGATTACCAAATCGTCCGCAAAAGCAAGATGATCGGTCGCAGAAATTTATTTTTAGTATCAAATTTACAATTCATAAATATTTAACTTTTTAACCTTCCTAATCTATTCTCTTACAACATTTTCCACAGCCCAATTAAACAATATTGGGAAGAGACCATCCTTGTCACACATCAGTTTCAATTTCAAAAGGATGAGAAATATAATTTAGTTTTAAATCCTCTTAGTGGGTTAATTCAGATTTTGTTTCGAAATCCAGAGTTAAAAAAATCATTTTTAACATTCCTTTGAGTTATATTAATGCCCTTACACACCAAAAATCGATTTATCTATAAAACTGATGATACTTTATGGAAAAGAATCCTACTCACTTACAATATCCACTAATAAATGTATAACTAAATAGTACAATCTTTTCAAAAATGTATGGATTGCTGTTAATAAAATTTAATAACTGCATTTAATACAAAATTACAACTCAGAAAATAATTATTTTTCCGAATTACAACTACCATTAACATTTACTCGTATTTTAATAATACTTGCGCTTTATTATTCCCTGTTGCTATAAATTCCCATCTTAAAAATAATTTCCTTGTACATCTTACATGTTGTTTATTCACAATGATATTAATTCTAAGTAACATGAAAATATATTTCAAATAATTAATGACGCGTCATCACAGCGGATGTATTCATCTGTGCATTGTGCATTCTACTAGTTTTTTTATAGTTAATTCTACTTTTTTTTATTTTTATAAAAATAAGGAATGAACGCATTTAAAATTAAAGACTTGACATAAAGAAATTTTTCTTTCTAGTTTAAATGTATTTTGTTTTTACAATAATACATATTTTATATATATTATTACCAGATAATCATATAATGTATCTGTTTTTATCATTGGAAATTATAAAAACTGAACTTTTTTATAAAAATTCACGTAATTACAAATTCCATATACAACTAACCAGTTACACATTACCGCTTTTGCGTGTATTTACAGCCTACAGAACGACCTTTGGTTTTATGGATACTTATTAATAATGTTATTCAATGAATCTATTGTACATCTAAACCTTAATGTTTATTTCTAACAAGATTTTTTACTTCCTTGTAGGAAGTAAAGTAAGTATTATGATCCTGAAAAATTTTGGTTTTCAGATTTCAACGGAAATATCCATTTTGACTGGTTTCCGCATGACGTCTGTACGTATGTATGTATCTCGCATAACTCAGAAAAATTTGCTGTAGGATGTTAAATTTTTGGATTTAGGACTGTTTTAACATATATTTGTGCATCTTCCCTTTTGATTGCAATCGACATAACCAAAAGTGTCCAAAAAAGCCCAAAATCAAAAAAAAATTGGATTTTGGTATTTTTCTTAACTGCAGCAATAAGTCCTTATTGAGAGTTTTACAAATCCGTATTATAAGTTGTACTTATTTTTATTGGTTCCAAAGTTATAGCCAAATAAAAATTTAATTAATGAAATATTTGGATCTTACAAGGGGAAGACACATTGGTTCGAATCAGACTTCATCTCCTTTTTTTAAAATATATTGATTTATTAATAATTATTAACCTCTGATTGTAAAAAGATTTTTACGATAAATCATAATTCAATAACAATATAAAAACAATATGAAAAATATCAGAAATTATTAATGAATAAAATTTTATGTACTTTAAAATTGTGTATATGTAATTTAATAGGCGTACAAAGAAGTCATGTGATGTCCACATCAGATTTTTCGTTAGTTCAATGTTATAAATTAAAAAAATAATTGAAAAAAATTTATAGGAAGAACTGGATGCATAATCAAATTTTTTTTAAATATTTGTAGTCGGTAATCGTATAAAATGGTTAAAATAATTTTTTTCTTATATTTATATAATTATTAATTCAACAATCTTACCTGAAATATTAAGTGAGAGTAAAAGTCCCTTTAGTACTCTTTAAATAAATGTAAGTCTTATATGAATCTAAAATTATGTTTTTTAAATTAATGTAACTATCAATAAAAACGAAACATTAGAAGGTTACTAAATTTTATAGCAATATTTATTATCATGTAGACTGAAACAAATGCATAAATAAAAATAATACGATTCTAAATTATAATTTTCAATTAATATTAAATAAACAGATGTTTCACCAAATTTGATGTAAACATTACATAACTTCCTTGTACGTCTATTAAATTACATACACATATTTTTAAAAGTACATACAATTTTATTTCTCAAATAACTTCTAATTTTTTGTTTCATATTTTTTTTTTTTTTATTACAATTATTTATTGTATTTTTTTACGATCAGAGGTTAATAATTGTTAATAAATCAATATGTTTAAATTAAAAATAAATTTAATAAAATAAATAAATAAATAAGTCGGATTCAAACCGATGTGTCTTCCCCTAAAATCCAAATATTTCATTAATTAAAATTTTATTTGGCTATAACTCTGGAACTAATGAAAATAAGTACGGCTTATGATATATCGTTGAAAAGCTCTCAATGAATTCTTATTACTGCAGTTAGGAAAAAGACCAAAATCAGATTTTTTATTTTTTTTTATTTTGGACTTTTTTAAACACTTTTTGGTCCAGTCGATTGCAATCAAAAGGGCAACTACACAACTAGACGTTACAGCAGTCCTAAATCCACAATTTTAATATCCTACGGCTAATCATTTTTGAATTATGCGAGATACATACGTACGTATTTACATAGTACGTATGTACAAATGTCACAACTGAACTAGTCAAAATGGATTCAGGAATGGTCAAAATAGATATTTCCGGTGAAATCTGAAAACCAAAATTTTCGCGATCACAATACTTCCTTTACTTTGTACAAGGTAGGAAAAATATAAAAAATTATTGAAATCCCATTTGGAAAACAAGAAACGGTGTATAGCGTAAATTAAATCGTCAAATGAGTAGAATTATCGTTTACATTTTTAATGTGATGTACAGGTGGATTTAGAATAAACTGTAAATAATTTTGAGGTGATTTATTTGATTGCATCATTACTGCATTTTTACAACTGGGATTAAATAAATTTTATTCAGAAGTTGTCAGTTTAAGTCCTAACCAGTTACCTAATTGTAACCAAAAAGATAACTTTATATTACAATGAATCATACTAATTATTATAAATAAATATAAACCGTAAGCAACATAAAAATAATAATATCATTAATCATGGACTACTATTACAATACTGGAGACTACAATATAATATATCAAAAATACAGTTTGAAAAATAATGACGTTGCTTCACAGCCTGCACGCTCGTTATAAAGAATTTCTGCGTGAAAAGTGGACAAAATAAATTGGATACTTTCATCGAAAAGTCCAAAATATCATTTTCAGATAAATGTCCTCTACTTCATGTTACAATCCTACGCATCCGAGACGAAGTGTCGTTAAAACCAACAGTTGTTGCTTTAAGAATAATATTACTAATAATAAAATTGATGTCTTGTTCTCTTAGCAATAGATACAAAAAAATTAAACAATTTTAAAATGATTTTTTTTATAATATTGATTAAATTATTTTATTATGCAATACATTTTATTTATTTTTTATTAGATATTTATATGTGTATATCCATGTTTAAAAAAAAATATGAGGTGTTTATTAATTTTGGATTCTCTACCAAAACTAAACACAAAAATTAAAACAAATTTCCGTTTTGATCATTTTTTATTTTATTTGTATGTTCAGGATGTATTTTAACAAAAAATTTCAGAAACGAAAATATAATTTGGAAGTAGTTTCTTTGATTTTTGAATTTTTTAATTCGATAAGGTATTCCATGAGTCAATCTCTTTCAAACAAAACTCTGTTTCTGGATTTACTAGATGAAGATTAAACTAAAAATTTCTAGTAATGAAAATGAAAGAAAATAGAATTTTAAAAAACTTTCTTCGAATTATTTTAACATTTTAAAGGAGTTCCTTTCCCTAACCGGTGGATAATTATTTGTTAGTTAACATTTAGAATATATTTTATTTAAAACATTTCATGACGATAAAGCAAATAATACTTGAGAGAATTTTTATTCAGAAATGTTTTTTTTTTAATATTGACAGATTAATTTCCTTTCCAAATAATTGATAAAAAAAACCCCAAGAAACACAGTTTAATTCAGATTGTGAAAATATAAATTAAACTAAAGAAATAATTCATAAACTTAAGTCACTAATAAAAAGTTTTACTTTTTTTGTTTTAACTTATAAAATAGTTTCTAAAATATTATTTTAAATAATATAAGAAAATTATAAACAATTATATGAAAAGTTACTTTAAAAAAAATAAAACTATATGAAAAAAAACCGCAAATTTTCTTTTTATAATACAGTACATTTTTATTTATATCTTTCACTTGTTAAAATATAATTCAGTGACAGCAGTGGTAAATTTTATTTAAGTGCAGTATACAAAGTCGACAAGAAACGTAATAGCGTGTATTATACGTAACTATAATCACGTGATTAAATCTCTATAAACTCTTTGAATATTAAGAAGGAAAAATAAAACATAATTAACAGCAATGTAAAATCGTGCAATATAAGTTAAAATATAAGACATAAAACGCAAGCTTAGTGTCGTGAAAAAAAAAGTAAAATATTCCTAGGTAAGAATGTCAGCAAAACTAGTTTCCTTGAATAGTTCATAATTAAAGAGAAATATTTAAAGAAAAAAATAGGCTAGCCTTTTAAATGTACACATAGTTTACTAAAAAAAATATCCACGTTATGTTTTTTTTTATAAAAACCTTTTTTACCTTTTTTGATAAAAGGTAAAAAAAAAAAACTAACGTCATAAATTGCTCTGAAACCACGGTACATGCTGAAAACATATTACAGATATTAAGTTGTAAATCAAAAAGATAATTAGTTATATTTTTTTTTTTTTTTGTCTTCAGTCATTTGACTGGTTTGATGCAGCTCTCCAAGATTCCCTATCTAGTGCTAGTCGTTTCATTTCAGTATACCCTCTACATCCTACATCCCTAACAATTTGTTTTACATATTCCAAACGTGGCCTGCCTACACAATTTTTTCCTTCTACCTGTCCTTCCAATATTAAAGCGACTATTCCAGGATGCCTTAGTATGTGGCCTATAAGTCTGTCTCTTCTTTTAAGTATATTTTTCCAAATGCTTCTTTCTTCATCTATTTGCCGCAATACCTCCTCATTTGTCACTTTATCCACCCATCTGATTTTTAACATTCTCCTATAGCACCACATTTCAAAAGCTTCTAACCTTTTCTTCTCAGATACTCCGATCGTCCAAGTTTCACTTCCATATAAAGCGACACTCCAAACATACACTTTCAAAAATCTTTTCCTGACATTTAAATTAATTTTTGATGTAAACAACTTATATTTCTTACTGAAGGCTCGTTTAGCTTGTGCTATTCGGCATTTTATATCGCTCCTGCTTCGTCCATCTTTAGTAATTCTACTTCCCAAATAACAAAATTCTTCTACCTCCATAATCTTTTCTCCTCCTATTTTCACATTCAGTGGTCCATCTTTGTTATTTCTACTACATTTCATTACTTTTGTTTTGTTCTTGTTTATTTTCATGCGATAGTTCTTGCGTAGGACTTCATCTATGCCGTTCATTGTTTCTTCTAAATCCTTTTTATTCTCGGCTAGAATTACTATATCATCAGCAAATCGTAGCATCTTTATCTTTTCACCTTGTACTGTTACTCCGAATCTAAATTGTTCTTTAACATCATTAACTGCTAGTTCCATGTAAAGATTAAAAAGTAACGGAGATAGGGAACATCCTTGTCGGACTCCCTTTCTTATTATGGCTTCTTTCTTATGTTCTTCAATTGCTACTGTTGCTGTTTGGTTCCTGTACATGTTAGCAATTGTTCTTCTATCTCTGTATTTGAACCCTAATTTTTTTAAAATGCTGAACATTTTATTCCAGTCTACGTTATCGAATGCCTTTTCTAGGTCTATAAACGCCAAGTATGTTGGTTTGTTTTTCTTTAATCTTCCTTCTACTATTAATCTGAGGCCTAAAATTGCTTCCCTTGTCCCTATACTTTTCCTGAAACCAAATTGGTCTTCTCCTAACACTTCCTCCACTCTCCTCTCAATTCTTCTGTATAGAATTCTAGTTAAGATTTTTGATGCATGACTAGTTAAACTAATTGTTCTGTATTCTTCACATTTATCTGCCCCTGATTTCTTTGGTATCATTACTATAACACTTTTTTTGAAGTCTGACGGAAATTCCCCTTTTTCATAAATATTACACACCAGTTTGTATAATCTATCAATCGCCTCCTCCCCTGCACTGCGCAGTAATTCTACAGGTATTCCGTCTATTCCAGGAGCCTTTCTGCCATTTAAATCTTTTAATGCTCTCTTAAATTCAGATCTCAGTATTGTTTCTCCCATTTCATCCTCCTCAACTTCCTCTTCTTCCTCTATAAAACCATTTTCTAATTCATTTCCTCCGTATAACTCTTCAATATATTCCACCCATCTATCGACTTTACCTTTCGTATTATATATAGGTGTACCATCTTTGTTTAACACATTATTAGATTTTAATTTATGTACCCCAAAATTTTCCTTAACTTTCCTGTATGCTCCGTCTATTTTACCAATGTTCATTTCTCTTTCCACTTCTGAACACTTTTCTTTAATCCACTCTTCTTTCGCCAGTTTGCACTTCCTGTTTATAGCATTTCTTAATTGCCGATAGTTCCTTTTACTTTCTTCATCACTAGCATTCTTATATTTTCTACGTTCATCCATCAGCTGCAATATATCGTCTGAAACCCAAGGTTTTCTACCAGTTCTCTTTATTCCGCCTAAGTTTGCTTCTGCTGATTTAAGAATTTCCTTTTTAACATTCTCCCATTCTTCTTCTACATTTTCTACCTTATCTTTTTTACTCAGACCTCTTGCGATGTCCTCCTCAAAAATCTTCTTTACCTCCTCTTCCTCAAGCTTCTCTAAATTCCACCGATTCATCTGACACCTTTTCTTCAGGTTTTTAAACCCCAATCTACATTTCATTATCACCAAATTATGGTCGCTATCAATGTCTGCTCCAGGGTAAGTTTTGCAGTCCACGAGTTGATTTCTAAATCTTTGCTTAACCATGACATAATCTATCTGATACCTTGCAGTATCGCCTGGCTTTTTCCAAGTGTATATTCTTCTATTATGATTTTTAAATTGGGTGTTGGCAATTACTAAATTATAAGTTATTACTAAATTAATTAGTTATATATGAACAAAAAAGATTTAATTAAATAGAAATGAAATCTTAAAGGATTGTTTTTTTGTAAATTTTAGAGCGGTTAAGTAAGAACTGAAAACATTCAAAAATGATGATGGACCTGATGTTACTGTATTAATGAAAAGTGTACAGATAAACATCATTTGTTACTTCCATATTTCATAACAAAATGCCGAACGGGTTCGGAATTTTTTGATTAAATATTATATAGGGAAAGTCAAATGGTGTGTTACATAACCCTTTTAATAAAAACAATACACCAAAAATCACTGCGTTTTTTAATCTTCTCTGAGTGGAAATGTAATTTTTTTCTTTTACTAAAACAGTAGTACATCAACAAATTAGTAGTACACCAATTTTTAAAATCCAAAATGTTAAATCCCTGCTCACTAGAAACTTAAAACATTTAAACCTAACAAATTTTAATCAGTAACTTTAACAAAAGAAGTAAAACTATTAAAGAATGGCTTTCAAAAATGTATTTTTATAACTGACAAAATCCTACTATTTGTTTTTTTAAACGTCTCAGTTCATTTTTTTAGAATAAATTTACAGTAAAACCACATATTGGTTTATAGTATTTGTTGATTGTAGCGAGATTATTTTATGTTACAGAGAGGAAAGGAACTGAGCATTTATTTATGTATTATTTACGAATGATCTCACACAATAATTAAATAAAATATATTATACCAATATAAAATAGAATGAACATTATTTATTATTACTTTGCATATGTAGAATAATTAATTTGATTGAAATTTATATATACAATAAATTATTCTTCAGTTACAATAAGGCTGAAATGTTTATGCTTAGTGGGATTATGTACGCCAAAGGATTCTAGAGACTATTCTTAAGGAAACTTAATTTTGTTTTCCGATAGCTTTTTAGCAAATAGAGGAAAAGAAATCTGTTACATTATATATTTATTTGGTTCATTGCAACATCGTTAATTAACTATGAATTTATCGTGAGTAATGATAATCTGATCTTCCGACTGATGTTACATTAGAATTATAGAATATTGTAAAATATGAAATCTGAAAAAATGTCTTGAGATAAGCCTTTAAACGTAGGTAGATACATCATTTCTTTCTCGTATACCCGTTTCCTTATTTTATCCCTTTCTGTTCACTGGAGTTCTGTGGGTTAAATGTACTGTAGACAAACGTCCACTGAATCCGTACAAAGAGTGTGAGGCTTTACTGCTAAACTGCGGAAAAAGTACCGTGACGCGTAGGTATAAAAACAAATTAGATTGATTATAAGAGAGTAACGAGCGGGTAGAAGTTAGATATAAATATAACTTGTAGAAATCTATTGTAGAAAACCGATCTGGAACACAAAACATCTCGTCTTTAATTTTTTCCAGTACGAAATTGAATCTAATCATCATCGTGCAAGAAAGAAAGTGTCGTTTCAGTAAACATAAAAAGTTTTACTATCAGAGAGATTTCTGTGACCGCACAGTTCGCGCATCCTTTCTTGTCTTTTTTTCTTTTATACCCCGTACTTAATAAAAACATTTTCAGAAAAAATAATTAAGATTAATACTACAGTACATTACGATTTGTACTCTGCACAACGATATTTCAAATGTACAACGAATAAAATGTGATACATTAAGTCAAAACTTAGGACGCGTAGTTTTCGCACAGATCGGAAGGAGTGAGGGAAATAATACTATTGCAGCATCAGAGAGGGGTGAAACATACACATGCGATTGACTGAACTGAACACTGCTTTGTATGGAATAATGGTCCAACCTCCTCAAAATCTTATATATTCCCACTACACCCGCTCATTAACAGCAAAACATATCCAGAGGCAAGCAAAATTAACTCCTGCGCATCGACTAAGCATACTTACAAAACTTAGGCTCTTAGGCATGCCGCGCTACTCCGAGCTCAGTGTGTTTTGGCGCCGATTTGGATTACGATCCCCTATCTATACTTTAGTATCGCTACCCAGAGTTATTCATTTTCACCCATTCTTCATGATTTCTATTCAATATTATAAAAAAAAAAACAAAAATTTGTCTGTGGTTAAGATACTTATCGGTAAAATTCGGATTCCTAATCGTTTCCAATTCAAAATATTTCTTCCAGTTAGGCATTTAAAAATATCTTTATTATATAACACAAAAAATGATTTTACTCCTCTAATTCCTATTGTATAAAACAAATTCGTTCATTTTCTGACTTCTTTGTACCAGGAGTTTTTCAAATTCTACTTAATTATACATTGCTTTTGTTACCTTAAAAAAATGAAAACTGCCTTTTTTGCAGCTAATAAGGAAACGGGAGAGAAAAAAATATTTCATATTTTTTAAACAGTAGTTTTATGAAAACTAAAATCCTCTTATATTTCACGTGTCCCTCTTTTCCCTTTTTTTAATTCACTCTTCCACTTCTTTTCCCTTTTTCTTCCTCTTAATATCCGTACTATCTTTTTTAATATTTTTTTTTCTAACAGCATTAATACTCGTTTATCCTAAACTGAATTTTTTGTTATATTTTAATAATCCCTTTTTATTTGTTCCATTCCATTTTAATAAATTGAAAAGCATGATTACGATCAAAAACCTGCCATAAAACGCTTTACATAAAATTTAAACTTGTTTAGATTAAAATAATGCGTTTCGTATGTTATTTATATATATATTTGTTTTCCCACGCGCGCTTGGTGTAAAAGAATATGTAATAAAAATATTAAAAAATAATTATTAAAACTAGTACTTTTAACACCATTTATACAATGAAAACAGATTCAAAATAATAATTATTAAAAACTATTATCGTTTTTAGCAAACCTAATGCACATCGTACATTTAGCTTTAAAAACATCCCGTTTTTATAATCAAATCAAATAATTATCATATTTAATTAATTTTAAGGTCCTGTTAAAAATAATAACTTATATCAAATCTAATGTGAAAAAAAGAAATAAACGTTAAATATTTAAGAGATTTTTTTTGGAGTAAAGCTTTATTTACAATCAGTTTCTCGTACTAAACAGAAAAATCGTAAGTAATTAAATCATTTCAAAATGGCTTTGACTGAGTTATTTATAGTGATTTTTTTCAAAAATAATTCTGCGTACATGGAGATATATGTCCAATGAATGAAAAACATAAAAATTACGAGAAAAAGATACTGGTCTATGAAAGGAACACATTATAAATCAATAAATTTTAAATCATACTGATGAAAGAATAAATAATAACTGCCGAAATAAATTATTACACATTACACATTATCCCCTAGATCCAAGACGTGGAGACCTTTCTTGCATCTAACATCTTCACTACTATCTAGCAAGTTCACAAGACAAGATGGCAACATAGCAAGATGGTTAACATGGCTGTTCAGCGGTAGTTTATATCGTATCCTAAAGCGTTAAATTTCTTCATGCACGTACCACATTCCCATTCACGGACTTCCTAACAAACCAATAGGAACGGGGGGGGGGGGTAGATGTGGCGACCGGAAGTGTCACAAGGCGAGTGTCTTCCCCTACGGGGTTGGGATGTTCCTTACAAACCAAACAAGTCAGCAGGGGTATGAGTTATAAAGTTGAGTTCACTAAGGGAACTAGGAATAAATTTCGTTGTTGCGAACAACATTTTTGGTGGTATGTTATTTATTAAATTTCCTCTAATTATGAGACATTTACTCACAAATTGATTCTTAAAGTGTAGAACTAGGCGCATGGATTCATGCTTCCGCGAACTCGGTTAGCTAGTTCATAGGGAAACGAAGTAGGACAGTCAAGATTGTCCGAAAGAAGCCTACACCGAAGACGAAGGCTGAGTCAATAATTCACTGACGCAAATCTCTACCGAGGCATTTACATCGGTGGCATTTTAACGAGGCCTAGCTTATTACTGTGACATTTAAAAAGTTAGAGAGCAAAAGACGACTCCCGTTAAAGACTATCAGGGCTATGAACGGTGGGGTCGGGGTATGGGGACATAAATTTTCACAAGAAGGATGTCCTCCCCTACGGGGGTTGGGATTATCCTTACAAACCATGGTGCTTCTACTATACTCCTAAAATCTTATTCTGAAACCGCTGGATAATTCCAACGATGCTGATATTTGACGTCCCCTAGACCAGAATATTATAAATCCATACCGGTTTCAGAATTACCGTGTATAATAACAGCTTGTTTGTTAGGGAAAACTGAAATCTTCTTAGTAATAACCAATACATTTGTTTTCAACTTAATGTTCAGCTGGTTCCTTTTTTCCATTATATGATGTTTCCACACCAAACAACGATCAAGATGAAATCCATACTTTATGTGATCTGTATGGGGAATAAAAGTGTGATCCAGACAGACTGGTGAGAAGTTCCCTTTCCTCATTGTAAATGTTACACGGCTGGATTTTGCTGAATTAACTTTAATTTTCCATTTAGTTAGCTATGTGTTGATTTGATTCAATTCAGACTGCAGTTTATCGGAAGATAGGGTTGGATAATCGTCGACTGCTAAGAATGTCATGTTATAAGCAAACGAGGTAACGGTAACATCCTCGGAAGATGGAAGATCCACTGTGTATATTGAATATAGAATCGGATCTAGAACCGAGTCTTGAGGAACACTAGACTGAATGTCAAAAATCTAGATAATTGTTGATTACATTTAACCTGGAAAAAACGACCATCCAGGTAGTTACGCAAAGTTAAGTAAATTGTTTGAGGAAGTCTCAATTTCAGTTTATAAAATAAACCAGGCAACCAGACCTTGTTGAAGGCTTGCTGAAGGGTCCAAGAACGCCTTTTAACAATATTTTCTTTCTTCTAAATACGTGGTGATGATTTAACAATCCTGTGGGTTTGTTCTGTAATTGAATGACCATTCCGGAACCCTGATGGTCAGGAATGTTTTCCTCCACTACGTACGATGATATTTTACATAAGATTATTTTTCGCTGAAGTATATAAGATGAATTAGTCTTTTAATTTTTGAACCTTAGTCTTTTAATTTTTTTTTTTTTTTATAAAATAGAATGTATAACTATTTTCGCGTTCGATTTTGGAATTGAAGATATTAAATGTTTTTAATTATTTATATTACCATTTAATTTTTCAGTAAGTAAAAGCTAATATACATGATAGGTAATATATATAAATATCTATGTAAACATTTTAAAAAGTAATACGTAACACACCTTTTAAAATGTAATAATAATAATGACGATAACAATAATTGTCAAATAGATTATAATTTATTACTAAATAAATAAAAAAAAGCAAACAAAGGTGTTCTCTACAGATAGATAACTTATGTTAAAATGATTATTTAAACATCCTCATGTTACTTATGCTAATGATTAATTGACTTAAAAACTTATTTTTAACATTATGTCAAGGAAAATATTTCACAACGTATTTCTACGCTGAAATAATTAATATTCCTCTTTTTATTAATGATTCTTACAGAATAAAAAGTAATAATAATAATAATAAAGAAAAGTAGTAAAAATAAAATAGCGAATGTTTAATACCCATATCCTAGTCTCGTCAATTGTGGTATAACATCGATGTATCATTATTCTTTTCAAAAATAATGAAACATAACACTTAATGTGTACGGTTTTATACATATTCTTGTATGTACATTCTTACGAACGTGCACTATTATATATTACACTTCATTGTTTAGTAATGAGAACTTTTGAAACCATGTATGCGTTTAGTAATACAAATGACTGAAAGGTATATAATAGGTCAAGTCAGCCATTTCTTTTTTACTTTTTTTTTACTTAATATAAGCAGTGTCAATGAACGCAGATCTAATGGTTTTTTTTTTTTTTTTTTTTTTTTTTTTTTTTTTTTTTTTTAAAGTCAAATAACTCAAATAATGAGATATGAACTAGACTTTTTTTATAATTGCTCATTACTTTGTCATTCTCCATCTTGCCTTCTCCAGTCATGAATAAGGTAAATTTTCCAATTTGTTTGAAATGACAATATATATGATGCACAGTTTTTATTTAATAAAATGAAAGAAAAGAGCTAGCAAACGATTGCATAACTTTTTCCGGGCTAATCTTTGAGAGATTTTTATTTTAAATCTTCCGTATGGATTTTAAGTATTAATGATTTAATTATCCAGTATATAGAGTAAAAATGCGAAAAATATCAAAATTTTCAGTAAAAAAATTTGGGTCCGTTTGATACCTTTGATCAAAATTTTTAAGGGAAGAAATCTTCCCTTAATAATTATGCAATTAAAAGAACAGTTGAGAAAATTTAATTCAAAATTTTGGGTCCCGGTTAACCGTCTGACCAAATACCCCTTTATTATCAAAATTATGTGTATTTGTGGTATTTACAGTATAATTATTGCTAAGAAATATTAAAATTTAGTAAATATTTAGGTCCCATTGAACTCCTTTGCTCGACATAGTTCTTATTCCTTCGTCTTACAGCCTATGTAGGGTCTTGACCTCCATTGATTTCGTAACATTTTTACAGGGTGGGGTTATTAACCTTACGTACAATCCACAACCTGGAGAATCAAAGTTTTTTTTGTCAGGGATTTCCTTCCCTTAACCTAGAGGTTCCAGTTTTAAGGCGCTGGAAACTCGCTCTCATCCATCAACTACAGGGGTAATATTTGCTGGTTACGTAGAGATCAAATATCAACTCAACCATTTCTTAGTATTTATTTATTGTTAAAAGACGGACCCTACTAGACATCAGTGAGCCCACTCTCTCTCTCTCTCTCTCTTTTTACTGTTTAGCCTCCGCGAATTACCGTTCAGGTATTACTTCAGAGAATGAATAAGGATGATATGTATGAGTGTAAATGAAATATAGTTTTTACAGTCTCAGTTCGACCATTCCTAAGATGTATGGTGAATTGAAACCCAACCATCAAAGAACAACATTGCAGGGTTCTTGGCGAGGGTTCTTCAGAAGAAAGATCGGGGGGCTCGGAGATGAGACAGCCCTCTGCGGAGCTGCCGTTCGCACGTGCTTGCACGAGTGGGCGGTAGCGATGAGGCACGGGGACTCTCGCACTTCCGAGCGAAAAAGACCGAGTCCCGGCAGGGATGCTCCACTCCGGGTGTCCCCGTTAGAGGCATTGGCATACAGACCGAGTCCCGGCTCCCGGAGTGGGGACCCAGGGACGGCATGGCCGGACCTGGTGGTTCCTACTCTGGGGGTTTGAGGCGGGCGCAAAGTAAGATCCGACCGGCGGGCTGACACGTGGAGGCCCGTTAGAGTAAAGGACACTCCCCTGGGCTGTATAATACTTAACTGCAAGATCTGGTCCGGGGGAGAAGGAAAAAAACACCAAATAACACCTGTATCCACGATCTAGTATTCAAATTTGTATAAAATAACTGCCTTTACTAGAACTTGAAAGCTGGAATTCTCGACTTCCAAATCAGTTGATTTGGGAAGACGTGTTCAACCACTAGACCAACTCGATGGTTAAAAGTGAGCCCACTAAGATTCAACACGGACTTTGGATCAGTTTTGGTAAAGGTTTGTTCACCATATTGCTAAAACAAATAACATCTTTAATAACAGCCAGAACTTGAAAAAAGAATTTTAAGCATCAAAAATTGAAAAACAATTCAAAATTGATTAAATCGGGTCACATCTTTTTTTTGTGAAGTTCCCATATTGCCTACATTAATATTAGATGCAGTTAGATTTTCAAGATTGAAAATTCGAGTTTAAAAAGTTTATATTTACTTTCGAATTCCGATTAGCCTCTTGTACTTTAAGAATCTTTAGCAGTAATTATTTACTTTATAATTTAGCCCGATTTGGTGCAATTTTTATTCACCAAAAAAAAATAACTAAATAAAAATGTGGTACCAGGATGCTCTCTTGACCGATGGGATCGAAAATCAGGCTAAAGCTGAGAGATAAAGAAAGTTAGGTGCTACGGGTTTTTGAAATATGAAAGAAAAAGCTATTCAGAAACAATGCTGAACATCCTCAGACACTAAATCCGTATAATTTAAAATTTTGGAATTTTAAAAAACATAATAAATACTTACACAAAACGACAAAGATTCAAAACGGAAAAAATAACCTCTCCCACGTGTTTTTAAATTTGTTCAAAACTTAATGTCATCAAAGCCTTATTTGTAACAATTTTTTGAGTTACTTTTGATTAATAACTGTAGACCTATTAATCAAAATACAGATCAACACACTTACATACATACATCTTGCAAAAATCTCTAAAATTGTTTTGGAGTTCTTTGGAATAAGAAGGTTTTGAAACATTTATATATCGGAAAAAACCCCGATACTCAAAATGTTTCGCTGTAATTTTCCTTTAAGGTCTAGGGAACCGGGAAAGTAAAACAAAACCTATTAAAAAATATTTTTTTTAAACTACTTTTCTTGAGGGTACATCATTTTATTTTTTTATTTATTTTAACATTTCAAAAAATAAATTAAACATATCCAAAGCAATAAGTAAACCAATTCGATCCATCTATAACGAATACCTAAAAGAAATATGGATGTGTTTTAATTAATAATTTAGTTTCTGAACTACGTAAAAAACCCAGTTGCTAAGCAAGAAATCACAAATCAATAAATAAGTATTGTATTTTAATAAAATATTACAATACTTAATTAACGCCGGCTTCTGTGGCGCAAGTGGTAGCGTCTCGGCCTTTCATCCGAAGGTCCCAGGTTCGAATCCAGATCAGGCAAATGGCATTTTCACACACGCAACAAATCATTCATTTCATCCTCTGAAGCAATACTTAACGAAAGACCAGAGGTTAAAAAAAAATAATTAACTGATTAAAACAATAATATTTCCCAAAAATTTTGAAAAAACAACAAATCATTTATCGCAATAACATTTGGCGTCCTTAAGAAACTTCACCTAAATTCCAATCAAAAAGTAACGTGAATTCTATTTAAACTGGATTCATATTTTAAATCTGTGTAGAATTATTCATGTATGTGTATTCTTATCTTTCTTTATTGTCTATTCCAATTTAATTAAATATACTAATAAATTTTCCATATGATTTTCATAAATTTTAAGTATATGTATTAAATTCTTTACTCCGTATACTATACTGAATTTTTTTCAACCTATAAGGATGAATAATCAGAAAGAGAAAAAAAATTATGCATAAAACGTTTTTGGGATGTAGCAGAGAAAAACAAAGAAGAATAATCTTAAGGGATTGGAATACGATCCCAACATCAAAACAACTAATCAAAATTAATGTAAAAACACAATCAGCTGAAATATTCGAAAAAAACGTGAAAACAATATATAAAGACTTACGAAAAACAGGAGTCGTAACTAATAGCAAGTTGTATTATAAAAACATGAGAAAAATCATTTAATTCAAATAATTGCAGAATATTAGAGAGATACCTTCCAAATAAATAAAGATCACAAATTAATCTTACAGTTAAAAATGGAAATAGTTTTTCTATTTAAATAATGACGTAATATAATCTATAAATTCCATCAATAATATTCATGTACCTTCTCGTTACAAATTATGTACAAATATAGAGGTTAATTTTTGTCACAGTAAAACCTTTGTAATACAAAAAATATTTTTAAAATTATTGCACAGATAGAATGGAAGAGAAGTTGTTGGAAAAATTATCTTCGAAATCGATAGAGTGTACTCCTGATGTATTTCAAAAGTTTAAACAAGAATCCTGCATAAAAAACGTCCCGTTACACGTTAAATTAGTATTAAAATTTGGTTTTAAAAGAGACTTATTTATGATAGTCATCTAAGAGTGAACGAAATTAAAATTCTGTTTGTTCTCTTAAAATGTTTCAGCATGATTTTTATTTTTTGGTTATTTCGAATTGTTCAACTGTGTATAATTTGCACCATTATTGCTTACGTGTAAAATGTTTCTATATACTACATTTATCAAAATAAAAATCCCTGAAATAAAGGATATAAACAAAAAAAACTTCAGAAACTTGAAATATATAAAAATACAAAATAAATCCACCGATAAAACAACATTCTAAATGAAAAAAAATCACACTTTGAAAATATCTACAACAAAGATTTTTCGAAACACATTATGATGACATGTAACTTCATCACAACACCATTCCAGTTGCTAGAGAAGATTAATTTAAAGATTTTTAAGTTAGCTCGGATACAAATACCGTTATAACATTTTTTCACCTTAAAATAAGTGTATTCCAATCGATATTGAAACTTTAACATTTTTAATCATAGTATGACGTAGATATTAGATTTCAAAGCTTTAATTCAATAAGATTAAATTGCATACATTCTTATACGTAGGATAATCAACTAATGAATAATTAATTCAAAGACACTTAACTTTTTAAAAAATTAGATTTCATTAATTATTTTCGTACGATTGGTTAAATAATATACTTTATTCAGAAAAATTATTGTTAAACAAAAGAAAAACATTCGTAAAGTAGTATTTATTAATAAAACAATACTAAATTCTCATTACTATAAACTAATACCAAATTTCCATAAAACTGGATTTCATAATACCATTTATTGAATCGTAATTCAAATATTTTGGCAAAATTTACTTGCTATATTGTGTTTTTTTTTTTTTTTTTGTTATTAAAGCTGTTATTCTTTTTTTATAAGTTTTAAACGTAATCGACTATGACTATAAATTATTTGAAATACCAAAGGTATACATTTATAATTCAAGCACGAAATCCCATCTAGCTTGTAAGAATATGCAGTCTTCCTACTACCGTATAATTCCAAAAAAGCTGGCAAAGTTTCGTATGACTTTCCCGGCTACCCCAGTCAAGTTCAAGTATAACTTTTATTAATGTAATGAAAAAAGTTGCTTCTAATTTTGGGTCCGGAATAATAAAGCAGCCAAAGTTACTTTAATTTTAAGAGTCCTTTAAATGAAGAAAAATAAAAATAAAATTTAATAATACAAATTAAATGAGTTAGAGCCAAAAAACACAACACAAATTTTTTTAAAGTTGAGAAATAAATTATAAAAATAATTTTTTTAAATATTTATATATTTAGGTTAAGCATAATTCATGTAGATTAAGGTTAACAAAGTTGCTTAAACAAAGTTTGTTTTTAAATAAAACACCCCCCTTCGCCACCCTTTTTATGAGAATTTTTTAAAGTTGTAGAAATATAATTGATAGCTCTATATATACACTTAAAACATTTTTGAGAAATATTTAAACCTAAGAAAGATAGAGCAAAAGAACGAAAAAACATATATTTATTTTTTAAGAGATGGGAGTTGAGATGGGAGTCTTTAATAAACTTTTCTCTAAAATGCCTCTGAAGAAAATCGAAATTTTTTTTTTCGTGACATCCCCAACCCCTTAACAAATTTTTAGAAATATTAATATGATCAATGACACATATATAGAAATATTTGAGCGAAATTTTAAGAAAATCAGTTTGATTAATCCTAACGTAAGTCCAAAAGCAGTGTAATACATACGCATATACATACATAAATATGTTTTTTTTTTGTCTGGATGGACTAGTTAGACCCTAAATTGTAACGATTTGCAAACCATATACCCCATTTTTGGCACGATCACACAATTTCTCCGCTAGCTTTATTCGCTGAGAAATTAAAAATTAATCAACTTAAAATTTATTATTTATTAAATTCATTTCATGATTTTAGTTCACAGTTTTAGGAAAATAAATTTTTAGGAATATTATTAATCGTTTATGAGTTCTTTTTCCACCCGATTTCTTTTCATTTAAAGCTTTTAGTATATATTTTATTTACCCATGGCAAGTTATTAGTCGTCTAACGACAGGGATAGCATGGCGAGACCCTTCCTGACCAATCTCATTTTTAACAGTATTTACTCCCCTCACTTCTCCTCGTTTAATGTTTATTAAGCCAGCTACTTCTTAAGATGTACTTCAATGTTATGAGACTAACAGGGGGGAGAGTTTCACCCTTCGTGATGGTAAAAAGTTTATGGTCACTACTTTCAGTGACATTTAAAGCGTTTTTAAGACCATTACTTTGGATATAACGTCGTATACAGGTTACTTACTTAAGCTCTTTAAAAACGTCATAAGTTTCCCCTTTATCTATTATTGATATATAAAAACAGACTGTTGGACAAATTTAAAATTTACTTCTTTAAGTAAATTTACAATCGCCCTACACAGATTTCAACTGAAGAAGATTAACAACTTCATCCCGTCGCGATAAGTGGAAGCGTAAATGTTGTAATTTGGTAAAAGCCTTAGATAACTTTCTAGAAATATATTGTAGGGTTGAAAAAGAGCTGAATAAAAAACTAAACCGGAAAAAGGGTTTTTACTAATAAAAATAAAACTGAAATCTATTTATAATGAAATTATTAATTAAAAAGCTGCGTTTTTTACCCTCTAAAAATGGTAGTTTTAGGATTGTATTTTTTTTAAAATATGATATCTTTGATATATTTATTTATCTCTGGTATACGAGTAACAGCGAGATACTCTAGGCAAGAATTCTGTTTCCCTATTAATTTAAGTGAATGCACCTAACAAGATCCTCTTCTTCGTCACGTTAACTTATGCTTTACTGTCAATTTATTTCTTAGCATAACTATTAATATGAAAAATAATAACTCTGAAATATACAGTCCCTTGATGTCCAGAAAGTTGTTCCATGAGTTCCAGAACTATTTCACTCCCAACTAAAATTATTAAAGAGATCCAAAAACCAAGTGTAAAACTTTGTCCAGTAATCATTTTAAAAATAAGAAATAATCAAAATAATAAATAATAATCAAATAATGATGTGCATAAAAAACATAAGGTGGTATACTAAGAGAAATAGTTCAAAAACTACTCGGATTCTAATCAGACCATGTATTTTCTTATCTATTCGTTATTATAGACAACAAAGAAGTTGTCTATAAGAATTGAACTGGAGATGTTCAATTCCAATACTGTTATAAAAATTAATTTCTTCAATCTTCTCACGTGCCAAGTATTTAATAATAAAACCACAACATAATTTCAAAATGACAAAAAGTAAAACGGATTGGACTTTTATACTACATCAAATATAATAAACTGATTACAAGATTAAACTTTCTCTGTTCACCTTTACTGAAATTGATAAATTCATAGTTTAAAATTATTCAATGATTTTGCATTTTGTTGGTAGATAGATTATACAGTAAAAAAAAATTAATAAATAAAAAGAAATTTAAATATAATTCATCATACTAGCACCGACTTACAAGTAATTTTTCTGTGAAATTAGATAAATAAAATATCTTCTTTGTCAGAATTTTCTTTATCAAAGAATCAGTAGTGAAAGTGAAATGAAAGCTAGAACTTTATGAAATATAAATGTTAAGTTAGACAGGAAATAAATTATGCGAAAATTACAAACAGTGAAAACGGATTAGTACCTAACGCTTTCGTAATGGGATAATCAAATAAAAACGTCGGAGATATCAAAATCAAATGAATAATATCCATTACATGAAATAGATGAAAGAAAGTCTAAAACCTTATCTATTACGTAAATCTATTATAGTTTTAAATAATGCACTGTACAAAGTGTAATATGACAAAATACCCAACTGCTATGAAAACCAAACATGATATTAACCGTATAGAAAAATAAAATATTGTTCAATGAGACGTTAAACCATAACTTTTACAGACATAAAATACATAAACTAAAATTTAGTAATAAATAAGTTGTTGATAAAATACTTCAAGATCGTAGATTTTTTCTCATGTCACTTGGATTTAAAAAGTATTAAGGAAATAAGTGCAAAAATAAAAAAAATACGTAGCTAGAAACAACTTTCCGTTTAAAATTGTGAACCTGATCGAGTTACACGACAAGAAAAGTTCTACAGTAGGACATAAAGCTTTTTTTTCCTACACATCTGTATGTTCGCCACCCCCCCCCCCCCGGAGCTGGAAATACAATACACAATTAAGCATAATCTCAGCCACGAGAGGTACCTTCGCCTCAAACTACCTTAGAAGGACGCAAGGCCCCGCCTAGGCAGCTGGGACTCTGTATTTTTGCATGCCATGCCTCAAACGAGGAGTTTCCAAAAGGGAACTCCCCACCGGGACTCCGATCTTACGCCTCGCCTGTAGTGGGAAATTCCAAAGTGATCCCCCACCGGAACTACAGTCTTACATTTCCCCAGTGACATCCCAATGGAGTCCCCGCCCGTTCATTGAAAGTGGAAGACCGAAGCCTCCCACCCCTTCCGGGTGGAGCTGTCCCTCAGACCTCATTACGTTACTGTGAAGCAGATAGGACCTAAAGCTTGGATTCCAAATTGTGTAAGCCTAACAAGATGAAGACTATTTGTTGCAACAACCATCTAATCGATGACGCTGTGAATTCTTTTATAATTATTTTAAACATATCAGAAAGCGATAGCTTTACACTAATATCAATAATGATGGACGTAATCTAGTCGAGGAATTTAATAGTGCAATTTAAAACGCACTGTAAAATTTAAATTTCATATTTATTTTTTATTTTTTTATTGGTGTAGAACAAAAATTTACAATCGGTTTCTCCGATTTTTTTGATTTTTTTACGGTTCGTCAGAAACCATAAATAAATAATATCTTGAAAATATTACATGAGAGAGGGCCAACCAATGATGAACCCTCCACGAAAAGTAAAAGATTAGATTAATAGAAATGCCCATGTTAATAAATATATTTATATTAAGAAGTAAAATCTATTAAACACATATTATGTCAAAAACAGTATCATCACTGGGTTCTATAACTACTCCAGATTATAGATCACATGTGTCCGACACAATCAGTTCGCTTGTTATGTTTTTTATCAAGTAGAAGGTAAACACACGTGAAATGAAATAAGCGTAAAAACAATGGTAAAAATATTGTTAAAAAATAGTAAAAAGAAATAACACCAAAAAAAAAACAAAAACATGAAAATGAATTATCTTGAAGACCATCACTAAGGTCTAGCACATGAATGATTTTCAATCATTAAATGCCATCACCGTTATCTGATTAAAACAAGGGGATTTACATGTCTAGTTCCATTAGCCAATACATACGCTAGAATTTCTGGTCAATCTATTTCTTCTTCTCCAGTACATGATCTTCACGTCTTTCTTCTACACGTCATTGTAGATCTACATGTAAGCTAAGGTAACTCACACCAATTATATGACGGAATTTTAAGTTATCCAAGTGGAGTGGTTGGCAGTTTCCTCTCTAAGTCGTAAAGATAAAGTGGGTAGATTTCGTCGGATTGACTTTATAATCTTCCATTTGTGCAGCCAAATACTGATTTGTGCATCCAACGCCGAGAGAAACTTCTTCAAGGATAAAATAACAGGAGAATAGTAGACACTGAATTACTGGATTTCGAACTGGATACAGACACATGACTTTGTCCGAAGTAGTACATACATTGTATAATAACGACATCGGTATTCTAAGACTAGGTCATCTGTACTTCCTTTATTTCCAAAAATTCGTCAATAAAAATAAATGTGATTTTATTCTCATTACAAGATAATTTGATTTTTTACCACATTGTATTGATTAATTGTAGGGTTATCTGGCATGAGCTACTTCTAGAAATGATTTCTCTCAAGATTATATTTTGCCAAGTTTTACTAGAAAAATGAGGAATAAAGTTTCATCATTTTCATTTCAAGTTTGTTTCATCATTTTAATGATTAAAATAATGTTACATATCACCATACCAAGTTATTTAAATGTAGTTTAGCACCAGAAGTGACATCATCTTTCTAAATACAACATGATATGACTGAATAATGACTGATAGTTATAATTTTCGCTTTCTTTTTCATATCACTTGTATCACAGCTATTTGACATTCATAAGACCATAAGAAAGAGCGAGATAAATAGTTTAAAGCAACTAATAAATGTACCCTTTTTTATTTCTTTTCAACAACGCATTATGTACTTTCATTACTTCTTAGGCAGGAAAGAAGAATAATAAGCTTTTATGAAAATATTGCCGTAAATAAACGAAATTGTAAACAAAAATTGAAGTGTTTGTTTACGTTTGGAAAATGAAATTATAATGAGTTATAATCGAATTTTGTCGTTATTTTTAAGAAATAAAAACTCCTTTCTATTAAGTATACTTTATATTAAGTATTACAAAATTTTGTAAGTAATAAAAAAATTATTCAAATATTTTTGCTTTTAATTTCTGAAAAATAATGATAAAATATATGAAGAAATTAAACAACATTAATTTTGAAGTAAGCTCTACAATTTTAATATAAATTTTAACAATTTTAGTTAGATTTCCATTGTCATAACGTTAAATTACGATCATTGTACCGATTAAAAAAAAAATACACCAAAAGCCACATTCTATTTATTAGATATTTTCTTAGAGAGGAACTATAAATAACTTGCATTGTGCAAAGTTAAAATTTTATTGTTTAAATCGGAATAAATTTTCTATAAGCTTTACACACGTTCTGGAGAAAGAACAACATAATTTATAACTTCATGATTTGAGACGGGTATAAACTTAATATTAAATTATTATTATCTTTTTATTTTATTATTTTATAAAATTAAGGTTTATGAAAATGTTACGAAAAAATGAATATTAATCCCATCTGTTGGAAGCTAATAATACAATTAATTTTACAACACTAAAGTTCTGATATATTAAAAATTACGAAAAGTTTTCAGAAAATGGAAAATAATTGCTAAGATTTTTTTTGAGTCGTCCTTTCTCAAAAAAAGAAAAAAAAGGTTTATTGCTCTACTTTTATGTTTTTTTTTTTTTTTAGATTTATTATATGCATAGACAATAACAAAACATAAATCTATAGTTCCGTAAATTCATAGTCTCTTATTCTTGATTTATTTTGTCTTCATGGAATAGTTAATTATCAAATTAAATGGATTCTTCAATTTCAAATTAACTCTTAACTTATCTCTCTTTGAACATATACTTTAATTGTTTTTTTAATATTTTATTTATAGTCGCATCAACAATTGAAGTTATTATCGACTTATCAGTGTAATGTAACTGTACCGGTAAATTTGTAGTCTTCAACAAACTCAGGGGTCGACTACTACTGAAACATATGGTTAATTGAAAACCCAACCACCAAAGAACACCGGTTTCCACGATCTAGTATTCAAATCCGAATAAAAACCTTTATTAGGATTTGAACCTGAGAACTTCGACTTCGAAATCAGCTGATTTACGACGACAAGTTTATCACTAGACCAATCCGGTGGGTTACTCTATTTTTTTATAATAAAAAAATAGTTAATTACATAGTAATAAAAAAAAAAAAATTATTAATAACAAATTTCAAATATAGAATTTTTTTACTCTTTTGTCTAAAACCATAATGTTCTAGGGCACAGATTGCTACTCTAGAATAATATTTAACATAATAATAATAATAAGAGTGAAGAAAAATAACAAGAGTATTAAAGAAAGATTACCACAAAATATCATTGTATTCATGACTAGACAGATGTGCTTCAGATAAGATTTCGAACAATAATTCAATAGAAAAAGATTTATAGTATAGCAGTAAATCATAAGTGACTGATTTATTTTATTACGTTAAACGTCACTGAAGGACATTTAATACAGAGTATAAAGAATATACAGGATAAAAAATATCAAGGTTAAATATATTTCGTAACGTAATAGTTGATAGGAATATCAAGCTAAGAAACAAACAAGTACGTCGCTTCTTAGTTCAACCAGACGATTGACTGAATAAATGGCATGTCTGTAAACTGTTTAAAAGAAAAATACATAGGCAGGATAAAAAAAAATGATGATGATGATGATGATGATGGGGATGAGGAGGAGGAAGAAGACGATAAAGATGAAAACCATAGCGATTTACGGCATCGCAAACCAAGGAGAAAACGTTGAGCATTCCATAATTACAAACATAGTGTTGTGTGTTTGAGGTTAGAATTCACTGTAAAATCCTAATGACTTTAAAAATACGTTGTCTATATCTTAAAAGCATCATATAGAATTATTGTTAAATAAAAAACTACTATTTTAGCTGTGTAAAAAGTAAAATATTTAAAAGTATAATTTTATTAAAAGGTTTATTTTTAATTATTTATTAGATTAAGTTTACAAGTAATTAAAAAGTATATAAAAGTTAATATTTTACATGAAGAGTTTTCTTTAACCAAAAAATTAAAATTAAAAATAAGGAGAAAAAGCTTTGTGTACATAATTACACTTATTTATTTAAATTTAACATACGAATAATTTCATATTTTTAAGTTTTGTTAAAGGAAAAATTTTTTACATTTCCATTAACCAGTAATAAATTTAAATTTGTTATAATTACATTTCACTAGATGAACTGAAATTGCCCCTATCTTTGTCAACCGAACTGTCTATGTCGGCTGGCTTAGGCGTGAAGAGGAGAGCGTGGTTTTTTCCACTACTATCTAACCAGTTGACATCATACGATTACTTATAACATGACATATTTGTATATAAAATGCAAACACAACAGACCAGTAGAATACAATAACTAGTATACTAAACACACTAGAGGTTGAACTTGGCATCGCAAATCAGTGCATTTCGAAGTCGAGATTTCTAAGCTTCAAATCCTAGTAAAGGCAGTTACTTTTATACGGATTTGACTACTAGATCGTGGTCGACCTAAGACTGTACATGACTACACTTCATTTACATTCATAAATATCATCCTCTGAAGTAATGCCTTACGGTGGTTCCGGAGGCTAAACAGAAAATGAGAGTACACTAGACACAATTGTCGAGGGGAAATCTTTCAGCTCACGCATTGTGATTCCGTAGTATTAACAAAAATTAACGTTTTAGGTAAATTACCTACTACTTTAGACTGTACAAAGATATTCTATTAATTTTACTTTATTTTCTCATCTCTTCCGAACAAATAACAGAAGCGTAACCTCCCAATAAACATTATTAACAAATCCATCACTCTATTTTCTTTATTTTAATGAAATACAAATTTCAAAATATTAAAATCAGATTTAAAACTATACTTATTGATTCTTAGTTGTGAATTCTCAAAAACTATTTATTAAATAATAATAATAATAAAGTAAACCGCCCTGAGGTAGATAATCCCCACGTCCGGAACACAACATCTATGTTCCACGTCCAGGGCGGCAACAGCTGTACTTTCGTACATTACGTATAGCTGGCTAACGGGGTTCCGAGTAAATTCCTCGGTTATGCTTTGATAAGTTTGACCTGGTTCCAACTTCAGGTCACTAAACGGACTGGATTTTTGGCTACATGCAGGAAATGGAATAACAAACGATTTTGGAAATGGATTCATACCACTCTTAGAGCTGGCGGTGTGGCGGCCAGGGTCAATGTTATTGCAGGTGTAACGGAGACCCTTTCGTTGTCCACATGCCCCCTGCGATGGCAAGCATGTAGCAATGGTGCCCATGTATGTCGGTGCATGGGAGCTCTGAAAGCTTCTGTGAGTAGGAGCCTGGAGTCAGTGCAGAGACTGCGCATCCGCTCTCTGCCAGGACATATGCCGGTTCCACCGGAGTACCGGATCGGACCTCCAAGGTTAGTAGCACTGGAGTGGGGGTGTACCCCGGCGGCTAGCCTTGCGACAGAAGGGATCCACTGTTCATGAATATTGAACAATCAAACGTGGCAGAGGGTGCACGTAAACACCCTCGTTTAGAAACCTCCGATTCGCCGCAAGCGAAGAGGAAAAAAGTAAAGAATCTGATAGGACAAAGAAAGATGCTGATAGAATCAGTAAAGAATTAAAGAAAAGTCTATTTGGCTATAGCGCACCAAAGCCAAGATTTTTAATTATTACAAGGGAGAATGGAAACTTTCAAAAAGTTAGTCCATTCCTTATCGCAAGAGAAGTTACAAATTGTGCTGGTGGTCCTGTCAAGGAAATTCGTAAAACTTTTAATGGATTGCATGTCGAAACCATCAACGACATGCAAAGCCAGAAAGTTTTGGCGTTGAAGAAGATCGGTGAATTTGCGGTTTCTGTCCAACCGCATAGCACACTGAACTCATCCAGAGGAGTTGTTGTTTGTCGCGATCTTCTTAATTGTACAGAAGAAGAAATTGTACAAGAAATGTCGAGTCAGGGAGTAACTCAATGTCGCAGACTTACTATGAGAAGAAATGGTGAGATTCTTCCTTCGGCCTCGCATGTTTTGACATTTAATAGGCCGAATCTTCCAGAAAAGGTACGAGCTGGCATCCATCGGCTTGATGTACGAGCTTTCATCCCGCAGCCGATGAGGTGTTTTAAGTGTCAACGATTCGGACACACAGCAGCAAGATGTGAAGCGCAGGAAATATGTATATGTGGAGAGAAAACACATGAGGGTTACCCATGTAAAGACCCTCCAACCTGCGTTAACTGTAAAGGGCATCACAATTGTCGTTCAAGAAACTTCCCTACATGTAAATTAGAAACAACAATTCAGGAAGTTAAAACGCTTCAGAAGGTAAGCTATCCTGAAGCAAAGAAGATTGTTAATAAGCGTACACCACGACATCGACTTCTTATGCAGAAGCAGCGGCTGCCCCTTCCACATCTAAAATTAATCTGGAGCAGTTGCTTAACACGATGGCACCAAGTCTTGCGACGATGATTGAAAAAATCATTGATTCAAAGATTGAGTCGACTCATCAGAGAAAACAAAGTAAAGATGAGAAGGCTCATACCCGGACTGACGCCATTGACATGAGAGACACACCAGCGCCGTTTAAAAAACCAGCTAAATCTGCGATTGTAAAGTCACCAACTTGTGTAAGAATTAAATATTTTGATTTATCTGACAAAGAGAAACAGATCGCTCCGTCGTGTAGTCACAAACCTAAAGAAATTGTGACAAGAAAACCTGAATCTGCGGAAATGGAGGTGCAAGTTATTATAGAAAAAGCACCAGGCGCAGATGAAATAAAACCTGTACCAATAGAGCCTCCCAAAGCGCAAAAACCAGCTTCGGTGAGGGCATCTATTTCAGCCGGACCCAGCACTGCAGTAGAGATAGAGTCCGGCTCATCCGCCGCGGAGACATCATCGCACATTAATTTAGATTCTTTAGCAAAGATGCTAACAGCGTCGGCGAAAGTTTCATCAACTGACGTCAGCCGAAGTACGTCACTGGCATCCGAAATAGAGGAAGACGATGCCATGTCTGAGGCCTCAGATACGCTGTCATCAGAGGTTGAGGCCGTCAGCAAAATGGAGAAACGTAAAAAAGGATGGCCGAAAGGAAAGCCTAGAAAGTAATTTTATTGGATCAGAAGTTATACGATAAGTAAAATTTTGATCATTTTTTTTTTGACACATGAAAATGTGAAATTTTGAACCCTTTTTTTATTTTGAAGTGGGATGGGGCTAATGACCAAAGTAGTCGATGCCCCTAAAAACCTCAAAAAAAATAAATAAAAAATAAAGTAAACCTAGATACGGATTTGACTGTTAAAAGCTAATTTCCTATCAATCATCATCAGTAAACACAGGATATTTCGAAAAAATAGTTTTTATTTATTTACTTATTTAATTTCTATTTTTAAAAATTCCTTTACGTTTTGTTTTTGTCTTAATATTTAATTTTGTTAATTCCTGGAATTTATTGATTATATTATTTAAATTCGAAATAAGTGCGTGGTTTTAGACTTTTTGTAGGTGCTTTTTTATAGTTTTTATATTTATTTCAATATTTTTTTATATTTTTCTTTGTATTTTTCTATACTATTTTATATTTATATCTTTCGTATAAATAATGAATTCTAGCTTCCCCTGCACTATAATTAACACATAATAATTCTGTTTATCAGTAGCTGATTGTATTTATACGTAATTAAATGAAGATTAATTATTCTGAAAATCGAAATCAATTTCGATTTTCAGAATAATTAAAAAGAGACCAATAAAACTTAAACAAGAACGGTAATAAAATTGAATCGGCAATCAGGAAGAATCAATATAATCATGATATAAAATTATTTTTCTGCAATAATAAGTAGATTTTTAACATCAGATTACAAGTCCGGTAATTGGCTGGAAGTAGTCAATTTACAGTGATGACCATACTTTGTTCCTATTACTGTAGAAAAACTTACATTTTAAAATTTTCTACAGACAACTGAATTAAAGAAAAAAAAATAAATACTAAAGTTAGTTGGAATATGATCGTATAAAAGATGACATCAGTTAACAGCTACGGAGAAAAATAGTGAACAATAGCATCATCGAAAAAATAATTGAAATTGTATTTATTCTTTTTATTTTATTATTTTATTTTATTATTATTGTAACGACACAGCAACTTTACAATCTGTTCAGCAAGATAATTGAACAATAAGTAAATAAAATCTATTTCAGCTATTATTTCATTTTAACTAACATTAGTCACAGACCCAGCAGCTGGTGACAACGATAACAACGAAATGAAAGAAATGAAATAGAAGAGCAACAGCCAGACCATAAAGTAACCTAATTGAAACGATAAGGCAAACCAAGAATATTATTCCTCAGCAATCTTGAAAAATCACTGATCGTGTTATCCAACAAATTAACCGCCTAATAATTCGGGTGCCGATCCAAACGATTTTGATACCGTAAACTGACCAGAAAGATTTCCTTCCGAACGGTTCGCAACTTAAGATCATTATATATAAGGCTATTACTTATGTACCAGGGTATGTTGAGCTTTTTCCGCAGTGTTTTTGTTTGGTAGCGTTCAAGTATGTCAATACTGGTTTATAAATCAATAATTTACTTTCTATTGAAAGCGGAGATCCTTGATGGATGTCCTAGGATTGATAGGATGTCCTATCAGCCAGTACATATTTTTAAACTTGAGATCCAATTTTTTCCGCTTAGATATGAATTGTCTCACCCAAGTAAGTCGTCGGTCAACATGAAAACCCAAACATTTAGTTCTGAGATCTCGGAATCGGAACATTGAACACAGAAGATATTCGAAGAAAAATAAAATTCTTGTCAGAATTCATCCATATGATAATCTACATAGGCGATATGATGAAATCTTTTTTTTTTTTTTATTACAATTGCTTAGTATTATTTTGTTAAAGAAAAATGTATATAAACCTGATATTATTCTAATATCAAAGTAATTTTTTCTTGAAATTAAAAAAAAAAAAATGAGTGAAAGTTTTTGTAGCTAAAAAAAAAACAAAAATATACTCCCAAATTCTACATAACCTTACTTACCATACGGTAATAATATACTTTCATTCTTTTTCTTATATTTATCAAAATGCACATTTCAATTCGTTGTAAATGGATTGCATTCAAATCCCATATTTTAAATAAAATAAAATTAAAAAAACAATTAGCATAAACTTACTTGGAAATATGTAATAAAATTTAAAAATAATATTTATAATTCTTATTTAAATTTCTGGTTTTTAAATTGATGCTAAATTAAGATTAGCATTTAATAGTTTTTAAATTTGGAAGACTTAAAAAATTTAAAGAATGGAAAGGCAAATTTTTTTTTATTTTTAGGGCATATTTTTATTTCTATTAATTTATTTTTATAATTTTTTTTTTTCATAAAAAATTTTAATAATAATTCTGATACGATTCTTTTTATTAATTAATAAAAATAATAACAGACCCCTCCCAAGTGAAAAAGAATAAAAGTTTAATTTTTAGGTTAGAATATATAATAAGAAATAGGTAAAGTGATGGTAGATAGTTTATATTAAGACATTAGTTCAGTCAATACCTGCCGGAACTAAGCTGTTACGTTATGGAGGGGGTCTAGCCCATCTTAATGGATTGTTACACGGAAATGATACCTTATCTATCCATCATTGTATCAAACCCATTTTATTTCACAACTGTCAATGTTAAGTGTTAAGTTAAAAATGTATGTACTTTAGTAATTTTCTTATCATTAAACCATCATAAAATTTATTATAAATTAAGATAATATCTTCCTATTAAGAAGAAAATTCATTATTTAAATAAGACAACATTTATTTTCGTTCCATGAGCATTTAAACAAAAAAAATTACTTGGATAAAAGATTGTATATTCATATATAATATGATAAGTTCATATTAATTACTGTATACAATAACGATATTTAATTGACGGAAATGGAATATGCTGTGTACACAATGAATATACAATTTATATTTATCGATAATTACTCGAACAGTTTTTTTCAACAATAAGAAAAAATAAAAGTGAATAAATTTTATTACTATAGAAACACACCTGTTAATTTTCATTTCTGAAAATCATTTTTAGATTATATACAAACACACACTTGGTCTAATATGGAATGAACTTTTTGCTTACTTTACAACGGGAACCTCCTCACCGATCCTGTTATCACGTTAGGAACTTACACAAACACGGTAGAATCGGGATAAGTCGGGCGGAGATTACTCGCTTTACACTAATTATCTCACTGAGTGAGATAATTATATTTTTACGAAGTGCACGAACACGGTGGTGGCGGGTGGGTAGGTAAGCTAGATAGCATAGACAGGTACACTTACACATACATATCAAGATAGGCTCGGGCTCGGGTAGGCAGGTGAATATATTTTTTTTAGGAGATTTTTTATTTTATAATAATAATGTAGGCTCGGGATAAGACGAATGAGTTTTGAATCAGAGTTCATATATAGTTAAGCTAGACGTGCACTTCAATAGAGAAGGGAGATAAAGAAATAGGTTCAAAGATACAATACATACACATGCTACACACGGTAGGCTCGGAAGCCCGCATCCTCACCCGTCTTGACACATCTCAAACCGCAACTTGGGGGTTACACATATACATATATACCATAGGATCGCGAGGCAGATAAGTATTTGGTGAGTAACAACAACCAAATACTTACTTGCCAAACGTAGAAAAGGTGTGTTTTAGCAGGACGGAGTGGACGTTTCCCGTAAAATAATATTTTTTTTAATTACTAATTTACTAAATAATTAAAAACAAAGAATATACTTCATCTATTATTTAACAATAAACTATAAATAAATCTTATTAAAGTGAATCTACCCTGCTGAATCACTCTGTATAATATGGAATACACTGTGAATTGACTGAACTGTACGAAATGCTAATTAGAGAAAGATAAATAAGCATATACTTTAAAAGTAAAAATATACAATTAAACGCGCAATAGTTATACGATCATTATCAAACGTTATCTCTTGCCGAGTTGAATCAGTATACATAACAATACAAAAAGGATAATTATTTTTTTACTCTATCTGTCACAGACTTCTTACTGTTGTGACGTATGACAAGATACTTCAGATACAAGTAATCACTCGCTTTCTCTAAAAGTAATGATCCTCTCGTGAATATAGTAAAGATATCAATTGTTGATGGGAATGACATCTGCAATAAAGTCCGCTTAGCATAGAGATATGCAAGTGTAAAATTGGCTCGGTGAATAACTGGCAATGAGAAACTACTTTATTCCTCACTTTCTATAATTGTAGGATAATTTTTTCCTGATAATGGTTATACCATTTTCGGGAATAACTTCACCACAACGTAACCTGTACAGAGCGAGTCTTTCTATAACCACTATGATAATGTTATTTAACATATACAGCATAAGATTCAATGGGATGAATAAAAATAAGTATAAATAAAAGTAAATTATAATTATATGTAAAAAAAAGAAACAACAGGATTTGTTTTTGTATAAGAAAATAAAATAAAAATTAACATTTAAATAAAATATATAATCTTATAATCTTAACTGTTTTCTCCTTAGTAAAATGTCCGAAAATTTTTGCAACAATAATGTTTCTAAGAAGAATTTACAGAAGAATGCAACAAAATTTAACAAAATATTTTTATATAATCGACAATTTTCTTACGAAAAAAATAAAAATAATCTGGCAACAGTCAGCTAAAATTGTTGGAATCAACAATCTCTGTTTTCCTACCACCACAAAAAAAAATTTTTTTTTTGATCCAAGCTTTTCATAAACAACAATTTCGGGTTCATTCCAAATCTCCTGATAAACTAAATGATATAAACTACTAAACAAAATATTTAAATGTATAAAATTCTACATAAAAAACAGTTAGTTATAGATTAAGAATATATTTATCACTAGATTTTTCCTTTCTCAACTATTATAAACTTTTCCACGATGAAATTTTATTTTACAGATGGTGGATCCAGATCGCTAGACTTGTACTACTTCATAGAAAATAATTTTTTTTTTTTTTTTTTTTTTTTTTTTTTATTGACACCGGTCTCTGTAAGACCACGAAAAACAGTTTCACTTATTCATCTCTTTTCCATTCCCAGTACTTTTTCAATATTCATGCTTGTTCTTTGACCGTTACTGGGTCCATTCTGTTCTTCTTTTCTTCTAGAATCTTTCAGATGTTTTGAATTTTGTCTGTATTTGATTTTGTCTTTGATTTCATGCGTTTCTATATTTGCTTCTTTCACATCTTTGATCTATTTGAACCGCTTGATAGTTGTCTTTCTGTTGTTTCCTAGCTCAATGATTTTCTTGGTTAGCCTGTTTTAATCCAATCTCATCAAGTGTCCGTTGAAGGTAAGTATACATTTTCTTATTTATATCTTCTGGAAAAATTAATCGTCTTTTTAAAGTTTTCAACCATTTTCTGCTTTTCTTGGTCGTAGTACTTTCCTTATTATTTACTTTTTTTATACTTTGAAGTTTTTCTTATTTCGGCCGCGTATAATACATCAGGTTTTACCGCTGTTATGTGAGTTTTAATATATTTAGCAATTTTATTGTACTTCATTCACAACGAGAGTAAAACGTATTAAAAATAAGTTGATAAATAATTAAAAGTAACTTCACTAATCTTTTATAGATTTTGCTCAAGATTTAAAAGAAATTCAATCTTAAATAACAATGTATTTAATTTATAAATGTATTACAAACTTATTAGCATTTTAATGTTTTTTTTTTTTTTTTAAATAATAAAAATGTACAATAAAATTTATTTTTACTCGATTACCGAAAGAATAATAAAACAATATATGTGTTGAAACATTGTAACTTCGAAACAGCTGTACCGATTTTATTCATAAGTTGTGTATCAAACTATTCATAATTTCCTTAGTCAGCATGACATAGTTGTAACATTTGCAAAATTAATACGAATTCCTTATTTAGGATAATTTTAAATAATAATAAAAATGATTGACAATAAATTACTTACAAACCTTTACTGTTTTAACCCAAATTATGTACCAGATAGAAGTAGCCTCAATAATAGCCTTGAAAAAATAGAATTTTAACAAAATATATACCAAAGAAATATTTTTCCGATTGTAATTTACAATTTATTTTGTAACTGGATTTTTCCTTTTTAATTTTACAAAGCTTTTTTGTTCGTTTTTTGATTAATTTAATTTGTACGATGTTTTAACACAAAGGTCAGTTATTTTGACATTAATTTTATTTATGTTTAAGAAAAAGAAACCAATTAAGTAAAAATGTATTTTAATAAAACAAAAATATGTAATAACTAGAATACTAATAGTAAAAAAATTATAAAAAAAAAGACAATTATTCTTTTCATAATTCTCAAGGTAATTAGCTGGTTTACGATAAAAAATATCTTCTACCCGGAAAAAAAATGACAGTTTCTTAACGAATATGTATTATTATAAACGTAATCTAACATCATATCGTTTTGTTCAGTCATACTATGGCGTGAGAAGTTAACAAGACAGACGGACGTATAATATAAAGACGAAAACATGTTCAGTATTAAGGTTAGAATCAGTAGAGCTTCTTGCTTGCTATTGTATTAGTAATAGTAATATTAAAATACTGCAATGTACTAGTACTGAATAGAACTGTACTTTGTTCGCGTGACTTCACTAAATGGGATTCTGTATTGTCTTCAAGAAGAACAAGGACACCTGAAATCTAAACTTTAATAATTTGGACGGTAAAGTATTCCTGTTTGACTATTGTACTGATTAAATGAATTCTATTTCAAGGTCCCTTAGATTTAGTAACACAGTTTATATTGCATGTATATTCTTATACAAGTCTAGACACCATAAAAAAATGGAAAAACTTAAAAAATAAAGAAAAAAATATTATTACAGTTAAAGTTATCCAGGAAGTATTTAAATTTCAACATGACATTTAAAAAAGTTCTTGAATAGTTATTATAATGGTTGATATTAAAAAAAAACTCTTAAAAAGAATTTTAAAAGAAATTTTAAAATAGAGCCATTTAATGAGAGAATTTCAAAAGTTATTCGGGTGATATTTAAAGAATTTACGGATGTAATTAAAAAACGGTACATGATCTAAAAAAAAGGTTATTACAACAAATATTTTTAACACAAATATTTAATATTCCGATTGATAAAAAAACATTAAAACATGAAACACAACGGTATTCTAAATGAGGGAATTTAAATCACATTACTCGTATATCATCATTTTTCTATTCGTTCTTTCAATACAACAATCGGAAATCTACGAATAAAGTAGTCGGTGTATCGATTCATCTATCATTTTTGGAAAAAGTGGTTCCATGTAAAAAGCCCATACCGTAATTTAAAATCAGTACAGTCGATTGTCTTATTTTAGGTATTAGTAGCTCTTATGTAATGATTTAAAACATTAAAAAAATTAAAAAATAAAAACAAAATATTTTTTTTTATTTTCACTGGCTTTATAAAAACATGATAGCTTCTTCAAATGTTACGTCCAGAACATTAATATGATCATTTGAAAAACAAAGTTGACAACACAATTGTTTTTGATACACGGCTTACACCCACAAGTTAATATAAAATATTTATCATTTTATTTAAATATAATATTTTTTCATTTATTTAATTCAATAATTGTAACTAAAGCGCGCAGCTATACCGTATTCAATTCGCGCGGGTGTGGCGGTACTAACGGCGACGGTCGTACTAACTAAACTAATGTGATTTCACAACTTACATAGAACAAATTTCGCTTGTACAATAGGCAGACAGGTGTAGCCGCGAGGCTTAACGTATCAGGTACCGAGTCAACCGGGCGATCAAGTTCGAGACCCGGCCAGACCGTGTTACTTTTTTACACTTTAAATAGTATTAATTTATTTAATTCTACCGCTCTCCTTTTACGACACAACGTAGGAGACGACTAAAACAGAATTTTTGTGGTGGAATGCGATTTTAAAATTTTTTTTTAAATTAATAATTAAAAACCCCTCTTACCAACAATTTCTTTATACGTTCAAGCGCTTTCGGAATAGAATTCCATCGTCAGGAACTTAAAAATGTATATTATATTCTTAATAAAACTTAAATTTCGTTGTCATATGTAAAGTGTATAATATGTAACGGGGGTGGTCATGTGCTTAAAATTGTGTTGATTTGACACAATGACAATGACAGGACGTTAAGTCGACACAACTTTAAATACATGCCGGACGATTACTGCTATATTTTGCATGCTTTAAATAAACATAACTTTACATATGACAACGAAGTTTCAAAGTTTCAGTTTTATTAAAAATATAATATAAACTTTTAGTTTCTGATGATGAAATTCTATTCCGAAAGCGCTTGAACGCATAAAAAAATTGTTGTTAAGTGGGTTTTTGTAATTATTAATTATATAATCATACCAACGGGCCATGTTTGATAAAATTATTTTTTTTTTTTGCAAATATTGTTATATTTTAATTGTTAATAAATGTACCTAAGAGAAATATGACCTTAATTAGGCGAAATATCGAAGTGACCTAGCTCTACAGTCACAACCCCTGTACCTTTTAAGTTGAAATTTTAATGGCATCAATGACCCATATTTGGAAGTAATCTGAGAGAATTTGGTCAAAATCGGTCTAGTATTTCTAAAGATACAAGGTGATTTAGAGCCCAACACACATATGTACATACAAACATTAACATAAATGAAAAAAACGAACCGGTTTTTTTTGGATTTTTGGGTCCTTAGGTGTCAAAACGTCAAGATCCTATGAAAACCGCATATAACCAGATTGGACCAATTACAATTTTTCCCTTCTAGAGCTATAACTCTACTACAATGCTATGTAGACGAGAAAGTAATTTATCTTATCTATTGAAAGCATTAAAAGAATAGTGCAGAAGATTCTTAATTTACTGAAAAAAAATCTTTCATTTAAATTAAATTTTTCCTTCTGGGACCCTCGTTTTTTGATAAACACACCAATCAAACTGTGGATTGTCATTCGATTTCACTAACCATCCCGATCCATTTATTCATAATCCTTGTTTCTTGGTTTAGTACCATGAGAAAAGTGTCGACTACCACCTGCTTCTATCTATGGCACCGCACAGACATCTTCTGGTAGCTTAATAAAGCAGCCATTTTTTTTTTATAGCAGAGATGTGGTTTTATTTATGAGATTGTTTTTCGAATTAAAATTAGTAGCTGAAGTATTAATCTTTTAAAGTTAATTTTAGTCATTTTAAAATCTAAACACCTAATTATTCCTTGATAAACGCCAATTCGCTTCAAGAAAAAGTTTATTTTTTTCTATAAGTTTGTTACTTTACTTAATTACAATGAATTTAAATGAAACATCGATTTTCGAAAGACTAAACGTGGGAAAATTCGTTGAAAATTCTCTTTTACAGTTTATTATAATAATAATTATATTAGTGTATAAAATGAGCTGAAGCCCAGGATTACATATTACTATAGGAGGGCTTCGGACCTTAATCTCACGCTAAAGTCCTGTACAGTAATCATTTTATAAAAAAAGACTAGAAAAAAACAATACCAAGATCTATTTAATGTAGATATACATTTACAATTAACATCAGTTGCACATTTCACTTTATTTTGTGTTGTTTCATTTATTTAAATAAAAGATAACAGTTTTACCAAATTTTAATTTCCTATAAAATTCAGAAATCCCTTTTATTAATAAGGTTTAGGAGAACTGTCAATTAAATGGTGGTTTGAAATTAAAATGAAATGAATTTTAATAAAAGACGAGAAAAATAAAAGTCATAAATGCAACTAGAGAAATGGATGAACACGAACAAGTTGTTAAAAATTATTATAAAGTTAAACAAAAACTAAAAAAAGAAAATTACTGGCTTTTAATGTACCTGTCAAACGATGAAGAAAAAATAAATAAAAGAAAAAATATAGAATACAATCTATAAATAGAGATGGATAGTATATAAAAAAAAATATAGACAAAGTGAGAAAAAAACGATTGCGTGATGGATCAAAAAGTTTTTGAAGATGATAGTAAAGGAAATTGTTCGGGACATCACAGTAAAAGAGGGGAAGAGGAAACACACAACCAGGGGTAAAGGGGTAGATAAAGAACAGTATAAAAGAATAAAGAAACGGTGGAACATACAGCCTTACACAGATTATATAGAAGTAAAGCTATATCTACCTGAAGGAAGTCTAAAGCAGAAAGATCCACTTTTTTATCATTTTATCTAAAAAAGAAAAAAGACAAAAATAATAAATAAAAAAATATATATTGACTCTAGAAGATAAGTCAACATAACTTTCATATCATCCGTAAAAACTTGTATATTAAGATATTAATTTTTTTTACTGTTACAACAGAATGTTGAAAATTAGCTATAAAATAAAGCTATGTGAATTGATATAAGAATTCCTCTCGCTTTCCAAGCCGCTTACAATTTTTTTTCTTTTATATATTTGAAAAATCTTAAAACTGCCCGATAAAAACGTACAAGAAAAGGGACAAATTTATAATTTCTGTTTATTCAGTTTAAATCAAATTTAATTTTTACTTCCTTCGGGATTTTTGTGATTTTTAATATAATATTTGAGGATTATTACCTACATATAACAACTAAAAGAATTTATATAAGAAAATTGAAAATAAATAATTTAGAATAATTATTTTTTAATTTTATTAAATAACAGTTTTTACGAAAAAAATTTTTAAATAAATCCTTAAAATGTTTTGTACTGTTAACTGCTTAACTAAAATTTCTCTCGATACAGTTACCAAAATTCTTATTAATAATATTATTTTACCGTTAAAATATATTGAACTTATTATATTCAAGTATTCAACAGTAGATAAGGAATAATAATATAGTGAAGGGTGCTTATTACGCCACCCTTACTTCAATCTAATAGATAAATTGGTTTATATTTGAATTAAAAAACTTTTTGAAGAAACTCCCCATATTAAGTGACTAGGCTGGTTAACAATATCGAGCCTAATTTCGGCTTCATGTTCGTTTATGTCAATTAGTGACATATAATATAAAGTTAGTTATGCATATAATTTAACTGGTAACTGAAATTCACCCTCACAGAAGAACGAGGTTTTCCAACTTAATACTCGATAGTTAACCTTAAGAGCTCCACAAAACCCTGTAGTATAGCTCTAGCCGCAAAGCCTTGCCGTTACTGAGGAGTTAGGTTTTCCTCGATCTTGAAATATCAAATGATATGGTCTTTAGCCCCTTCAGGAGCAGAATAGTGAAACATCATATTTTTATTCAATCGGACTATACCGCTACAGGTACAACAACATTCATCTGCCAGTAGGACATACCTGATAAAATACAGAGAAAATTCCCGTGATTTCTGAACTACGTCATATACTTATAATTTCTATAGACTTACCCTTATAAGGACCATATCTTAAGTAGCTTAAATAAACCCTTATATGCAATACCTTATGTGGGGCATCCTTATAGGCCTTTATAGAGTACCTTAGATCCTTCTGTATACTTAATGGATGATTCTTATATAGTGTACTCTTACACAGACTTTAGAGGCATAGCATCCGTCAATTGTGAATGAATAAATACATAGATCTTGCCTTCAGTAAAATTTTCCGTTCATTAGACCTTAAAAAAGTTTAATAAAACAGTTTAATAATGCAACTGTTACCAAGAATGGAAGAAGCCGCAACCACACTCCGAAAAAGCGAAACCCACATAATATGGAATCTTTCAAGTTCTTCAAATCCGTAAGGTTCCATTTAAATTTTTCATTTATTTACCTTTAAAAATTATTGAAGAATCACATATGGGTTAATATAAATTCGTAGTTTATTCAGGGCTGAAGCTCACACTATACCAACAGATAATGATCTGTATGGAAAATAACCGAAGTTCTGGTAACAGGGACTTCTAGCCTCAGATGGAAAATGTCAAAATATTCACTGCATCAACATAATGAAGTTTAGATCTATATATAGTGACATTCCATATCCATTATGGTAAACTAGAAGATAACTGGTAGTTTTAAATTTGGAGAGGGATCTATTCTATCCAAGTTATCTCGTGTTTTAATCTAACTTCTTGAAAGTGACCTCCTCCTCGTAGGATTATAAAATTATACCTATGAGTTTTACGGCATACGGCGGGTAGTTCCAAACTTCCAAACTTTTCGAATATCCCCCGAGTGGAGTTGCTAACTGCATGTTGGACTTTGATTTGAAGATAGAATGCCAACGATAACACACTCTACATTATCTTAATATATAGCTTATCAGGGAGACAACTAACATATACAAATAGCTTGGTGCTATTATGGATAATTTATTGTGAAATATAATACAGACAGACATTATTAGTAGCACTGGATCTGAAAAATCCCAATACGGTTATTTATGGATGGATTTTTTTTTAATATATCGCTAGAAAGAGTGAAAAGTTTGCATACAGAACATCTCAAATGTTTAAAATTTTAAATCCAAACATTATTCTGCTCCTCAAAAAAACATCCAAACATTGAAGAGAAAGATCTGAACTATCCTTAAAAGTATATAAATAATTTTTTATGCACATTTATTTCTGTAATTATAGTTCTCTAGTTAAAAAAGAATAAATTTAAAACTAATGCCCCCTTGCTGCTCCGCAGTATTATTATTGCAAAGTAATGTTATATACATTAAAAAATCGGCTAAAACCTAGTGAACCCGTGCTGCTCCACAGCGTTATTATTACAAAGTTATATTTTTAAAAATCGGCTAAAACTCTATTCCCTTTACAAAACGTCTTACCTCCGACCCCCTTGTTTTTCTCTTTCCTTTCCTACCAGAGGTAAAATACGTGCTCAAAGCTTATTTCCAGTTCGTCCAGACGTTCTAGTGGACCGACAGAACGTCTGGATTTTTTTTATTCTGCTTGTAATGGTCCGCAGATATTTTATCAAGCATCGACACTTTCAAAATGATTTTTCTGAGAATAATAACCTCGGCATGAATGAGAATTATTTTAGGAATTCTCAAAGGAGACTTAAGTTTGGGGTTCCGATGATACTTGATAGTGTATTTTGGGATCATTCCAAGCAGAATAAAAAAAAAAATCAGCCCGACCCGCGCAGTCGAGTGTCCTGTCGGACTGGAAATAGGTTTCAGCTCAATTTCTTTAATATATAAAATATATTATAAACCGTTTAGTTAAGGAATCAATAGGACTCAGAACTAGTATTTGGTATGCCATATCTATATCAAATCTAGTGAGATTTTTTTTAAAGTCTTTAGTATAATAACGCCAGGAATGTAAAGACTAGAAAAATGATGGGCAATTCTTTGAAATAATATAAAAACAAGCAAAATTACGACTCAGCCGATCTCCGTAGCGAAGCAGTAGCGTCTGGGCCTTTCATTTGATTTCCTGAGTTCAAATCCCAGGTCATTTTTCATACAAAATTTTATCTCCATTTTTTCACGTACACGCTTTCAAAGCTTCTGCGGTAAATTAATATATCAAACAAAAACATTCCAGTTTTATATATATATATTTACTTATAATGGAGTTTTTAATACCGTATTACAGTAGGAAAAACATTTAAAGTAAACAATACGTTTGTAATTACACTTGAAATTGTTTCATGATAAACGGTTTAAAATCTTCAGTAAATGATTCCTGAATAATTTATTTCAAAATAACACAATTTATAAAACAGTTATATATACTTAATATTTACCTCAGTTAATAATACAAAATAACCGAACAATACTGTTGAAAACAAATAACAACACTCTTCCTCATGTCAATAATAATAATAATAAAAATAACAAATTATTCCTATTTAAATTGCAACAATACGATTAATAACAAAAAAAAATTAATAAATAAATAATGTAGGAAGTGATGAGGTATATTAGATGAAATATTATACAACAATCATTGTATATAGTAGTAAGTTTGATTATACTTAGAGAACAGAAGAACTAAAAAGCATTTTAGTTGAAATTGTTGAAGGCAAAAATAATGAAGTAGCAACAAGGTAACCAACGACTAAGAAATTACTAAACAAACGGTTCTTTTACTCATATATTTATTTACGTATATAAAGACTAGCTGTTCGTTTGTGGTTTTTTGAAACCTATTACTTATTTCAATAAGAAAAGAAAGGTATAAAGAAATAACTAGTAAACGTCCGTTATAAAATAAGAAAATAGGAATCTTAAGTACTTTTCATCTTACACACACACACAAAACCGCGCGCGCGCGCACATACACACACACACAGAAAGAGAGAGAGAGAACAAGTGGTGGTTACTAACATTTTCATTTATTAAATTATAGATACTGGGTACTTTGGTACCACATTCAGCACACGTTCATATATTACCACATCTTCTAGATAAATTCAATTTCACAAATTATGTTACATTATATTAAGTATTAGCTTCTAAGAAAATTTCAATATAAATTTTATATATTACATTCTATTATATGCGTTGACATAATTTTAAATTTTCACTAATACGACATATTTGTGTGTTATAATATAACAAATTTAGTCTGAATAAAAAAGCTTCCATCATTCTGTCTTGTAAAAAAAAAAAAGTTAGTTTACAACAAAAAAGTGTTCTCAAGAGAAAAATTTAATTAATACTAATTATATAAAATTAATGTATGAATAACTTTATACATTAAGAAAGTGAATAATAAATGATTTCATCAAAACAAAGAAAGTAGGATTAGATAAAATATGAAAGTTATCATACTAAAATTATAAGTACTTATTTTTCCAAATAATTAAACGGAATAATTGGTAAAGATTGAATGTCTAAGAATTTAAGAGTGGAATAACTAACCAAAATATCACAATAATATTAAGATTCATCTATGAAATTGTTCTTTTGATAAAAACTAAAACTAACTTCCTGAAAGGCTTGGATTTATTGTAAGGGGAGAAATTCAATTCTATAACAAGGAAAAGAGAATTAATTAAGTGTAACTGACCGAAAAGAGGATAATGAAGTATTATACATTTAGGTAGGTGAACATAATAATAATAATGTTAAAAGTTACAGAAGTAAGATAAAATTATAAGAGACAGATAAAATAAGAAACACATGAAAAACAGATTAGCACAACCAAAAAAATGTTTTTATGTAGAATAGAAATTTCCCGTTTTTATCAGAAGTGGAGATATAAGAATGAGTTAGATTTATGTGGTTTTTAACACTTTATAACAGCGACTTAAGAAGTATATGAAAAAACCAATAAATTTATGGTAGCCATTAAATCGAAACCATCCAAAGTTTGCAAAAATACTAACAAAACCTTTATAATAAATCTATTAATAGAACATATTTTTACTTGTTAAAAAATCAAGTTAAATAAAAACTTAGTTAAAGAGGTAAATTTCTTTATTTCATCGAACGTAACCGTAATTATTTGAATAATTTTTTTAAATTTTTATTTACAATCAGTTACATTTTTTAAAGAATCTTAAATCATACATACATAATCACATTAAAAAAGAATTAAGAAATCCCCATTGAAATTCCTCAAAAATTATATACCAGAACTATATAGAAATTGTAAGGGTAGAACGTAGAATGTATACAAGATAGTTTTGAAGAATCAGTAGTACAGTATAAAACCAATAACTACAACCATAAAAATAAAAGATTGATGAAAAAGAAAATAAAATAGCTGACAACAGTTGCAGGACTTTCCCAACACGCGGCATTTGTGATGTACGGCTTACACAGACAATAATTAAAAATATTTATCATTTTATTTAAAGATAATATTTTTTTTTGTTAATTTAATTCAATGATTCTAACTAAAGCGTGCGCGAATACCGATCTAATTCGCGCGGGTGTGGCGGTACTAGCGGCCACATTAAATACCTTTTTATACTTTAAATATTATTCATTTAAATAATTTGACCTCTCACCGGTGATGTCACAACATGGCAGACGACTACAACAGATGTACGTCAGTGCTGCACTAGCGCTCCTTGTGGTGAGAGGAGGTACTATTGACGCGGTATATTCACTTAGCCACTGCATTTTTTTGGATGTGGTGCGATTTTGCAAATTTTTGGGGGAAATATTAATTTTTACTTGTTAACAAATGTGCCTAAGAAAAACAAAACCATAATTAGGCCAAATCTCGAGATACCAAAGGTGATCTTGTTTTACAGCCACACCCCCTTGACGTTTTATGTTGAAAATTTAATGGCATCAATGGCCCATACATAGAAGTATTCTTACAGAATTTGGTCAAAATCGGTACAGTAGTTCTGGAGATATAAAGTAATTTAGAGTGCGTCACCGAACACACACACACAGACATACGAACATACGGAAAATTTCCATCCGGTTTTTGGGTTCCTTAGATGTCAAAACGTCAAGATCCGGTGAAAACCGCATATGCCCAATTTGGACCGATTATAGTCTGTCTGGACTTTAGCTTGCTAAAGTCCAGACGGGAATAAAGTCCGCTATAGCAAATGCTATAGCCTAGACAGGAAAGTAAAAATAATCCAAAAGTTAAAAATGAAAGTGAAAATAGAAACAGAGAGGAAGGGAATTAAGGATTGGTTAATATGCAACACTCAGCGGGTGTAATTACACTATTATATTGAATAATTAATACAAAAATATTAATAATTATAAAATACTATCTCTTATCAACAAAAAGAAAAATGGAAATGAGTAGTCAAATTTATTTTATATTCTTGATAAGAGGAGATATTTTTGACAATTTTCTTTAACAATTTTTCTGAAAAAATTATTGGTCTTTACGTGAATATAATTGAAAAAAAAAAAAACCATAGCATTGTTGTGAATTTTTTGCCATTATTTTAAAGCGATATATTAAGCTTAAAAGTTATCGGTAGTAGTATAAATTCCCTACCATGTATTAAAGCATCCTGAATAACTAGTTAAATGAAAAAAGGAAAAAGAAAAGGGATGAAGCGGTATAAGAAGAGAATAAGATTAGGCAAACTAAAACTGATGATAGAGGCTAAGTCAGGATATATAATCTCATGTTATAATATTAACACAGGTCAGAAAATTCTATCTAGATTAAACATAATTCTTTGCTTATCTTTTGTTTAATACATTAACAGTATATATTAGACATGTTAAATTACATTAATCTGCAAAATTAAATTATAATCTGTATAAAATATCATCTAATTAGTACTACTGCTTCTCATAAATTAGGAAAAAAGAAGAAATACGTAAAAAAATACACTCAAATATAATAATTTTTTTCACAATATTAAATACAGGTAAACAAATTTATTGCATATTGTTTTCATCAATGAGAAATATTACGTCATCAGAAAAAAATCTCTGCAGAGTGGATACATTGTATATAATGTACTGTTTCCTGTACAAAGAAAAATGTGAGTACAAATAATTATAAATAGGTTAAACTATTAAATTACTAATGAACCCGAAATGCTTCTCTATTGCAAGAATGTTTATCACAGTTCAAACCTCACCAATCTCACTACTATACAAATCCTTGAAAAAACGTATAATTAAATAGCTTAAAACTTCTTTTACCAAATTTAATATCGTTTTATATATATTAATAAATATCGATTGTCATTGTCTATATCGATCGCTGTCTACGTCAATATCGACACTCTCAGACAATTATTATGTGATTAAATATTATGTTAAATTATTATATTATTGAATATTACGAAAGTAATAACATGTTAATACTCCCAGGAAAAATAGTACTTTCAGCAAAGAGTAGATTTTCAGCAAAATCGTTTAAATAGTTTTTGAGTTATTAGGGCACATACAAAACTAAGATTGTTTATTATATAGATTAAAATTAATTATTTAATTAAATTAATACATTTTAACTAATTTTATTAACTACTAGACCCGGGCAATGCTTCGCTATTGCTATATCTATATATATAGATTAATGCCGTCAGGGCCTCACTATACCCAGTACTGAACAGTGCCAGCCCATATCCACTAGCGACCAAATTGCTCATTTTTCGGCTATACGTCCTGCTCATTCTAAAATATGCTTACCCGGCATGGGAAGCTTTGTTGAACTCCACGCTTCGAAAGAAATTAGAAGCCGTCCAAAACATAGCGTTGCGGACGATATTTGGAGCACCATGGTTCGTCAGAAACGTCACTCTTCGCTTCGATGAGGGAATACACACCGTACCCGAGGTGGGAGTGGCGCAGGCACGCAGACTGTTCGGGATAGCGGCCGTGTCCGAACCCGGCCATCTGCCGAGAGGACCGTACTCCACAGGGTATAAGAAAACGGCCTCATGCCGTATTAAACGAACTACCGTAAAGAGGCGGTACGAGAGTCAAAAAATTACAAACCAGGCTTTGGAGCCTCTATATTGCGTAACCTATAAATGGAAACCGCACAAAAATTCCGGCCGCAAAAGTGACCGTTTTCGCAATTAAATTTTGTTAAAACTATAAAAAGCTAAACATCAACCCACACCGTCCCACGAAGAGACCACAATTTCATTTAGTCAGCATATACGACTCCCTCCGGAGAACGGGGCGCATTTCTCCCTCAAAATAACTAGAGCTCCGGTAGGCGCACTCCTGCTAGCCCATACGTGCTGGTACCGAAAGTACTTCAGCGGATGGACTGAAGGGGAATCACGTCGGGATTACTAGGCTCAAAAGCTTAGTCTATCATGGTCAGAACCAGTAAATAAATAATTACACCATGGTCCATACTGATAGAAACGCAAATTACCAAATCCCTCCATAAATAAAACTTAAAATTTATAACCGATGAAATCCACCCGATAATAGAAAAATACAGCAGCAAGGAACATTATCCAGGCTCTGCGATCTTTAGGGAGAAATATTGAAACTGCCGTCAATCTTGCGTTCTGTTACGTTCCCCATATAGATTAAATGAACACAATTGAAAGTTTAATAAAACATTAACAAAATGAACATTAAGAAACTTCACAAAATTTAACCTTTCCCTTTTTTATTTTCCCTTTCCCCACTTTTCTTTTTCCAATTTTCATTTTTACCATATTCCAGTTCCCCTTCCACCTTTCCCCTTCACGGTTTCTTTTTTCTCACCCTTTTCATTTCCTTCCCCCATTTCTCTTCCATTATTTTCTTTTTTCCTTCCTCTTTTCCTATTCCCCTTTTCTTTTTTCTCCTTTCCCATTTACATTTCATTTTAACGTTTTTCCTTTTACCTGTTTTCCCCTTTTTTCGTTTTTCAATTTTCCCTTCTTCTTCTTCTATTTTTACCTTATTCCCTTTTACCTTTTTCGATTTTTCCCTTTTCCGATTTTTCCGTTTCTCCCTTTTTCCCCGCGCGTAAATCGGTCCAGTAGTTTTTTAGTCTATAACAGACAAACATATCGGAAACATTGAAATAGAATCGTAAAATATTTTGTATAGCGTGTGTTGCTTTTACGTCCAACAGATAGCCCTGTTTATTTCAAAAATAACATGTTTTTACCTGTCACAGATGTGACATCTTAGGTGTATAAAAACGTGCGCGTATTCGAATTCAACGCGTTGTGTCAAAATTTCAAAGCAATCAATGAAGAACTTTCGGAGATTTAAGATTTTGAACAAACGAACATTTACATTTTTATTTATATAGATAAAAAATTATTTATTTTAGTTAGCAAAGATTGAACATTCATAAACACAAAAATTTGGCAATTTATTCATGAACGGACAATCCCTGTTGTGAATAAATCATTGCATTACTTGATGGGATGAAATCTACATTTTGCCTGCGTAATATGCTGTTATATAAAAGTACATTAAGCAGAAAAAATAAAGCAAAAGGAAACAATTTCACTCCTAAATATTCTTAGAAAGCCGATCAGGAAATTATAGTTGTTTATGAGAATTGTTGTTCAATTTTTGGATATGAATGATGCCCGTTACCAGGTTGTAAGATTATTTACAATATTTTGGCTAAGGACTCCAAAACACACATGTAGTACAAAAATAAAAAAAGTTGAATTCATATTTCTTCTCCGAAATATATGTCATGTATGTGATTTTTTTGAGAAACTTAAGACAAATCTTAAGTTTCAAATAGTTTTCAAATAGTTTTTATGGTTGAAAAATTTGAAAATAACTACAAGTTACAGTTAAACCATAAGTTATTTTCAGACTCTTCTAACAATCAAGTTAGAAACAACTTGAAAGTTAGAAGGTGGATAGAACTTTAAAGCATTTATTCACTTTCACTTCTTGCTTGTAAATGTAATCAAACTTACTACTGTATTTACACAAATTCTTTAGAAAACTAGCAATAATAACAGCTGGAAGAAAAATACAATGTACTTTGACATTCTTTAATTGTTAATTTCACTAAAATATAAAATTCGGAAGCGTTTGCAAAGTTGATAATTCTACTATGGAAAGAAATGTGGTCCCTTTTTGTATGATTTTACATCTTTTTACAGTTTTATTTTTGTTGTGTTTTTATGATTTTTACTAAGTATTTGGTTTTTATAGGTTTTTAAGTACTTTTTTTTAGTTTTTACAGTTTCTTATAATGCATAACTTTGCTGTGTAATTGTTTAAAAATCAGTTATATATATTGAAAGATATTCGATACACAAGAAGTTCGTAAAGATTTGTGTAACACAGTAAATGAAGGAACGACTATAAAACACTAGATTTCTAAGTTCTCATTGAATTAGTAAGAATAAAAACCTTGGGTTAAATGGTAGGGATTGATTGAAGGAAGGCCTAGGTGCTATCGATCTACTAAGGGGATTCAATTTTATAAGTAGGTACAGTAATTTCTAGGCCATTATCAAGTGAAGATGGCTTTTTTAAGAAAATCGGAATCAACTTTATGGTTTTTAAGCTTAATATATACATATATTCTCTTGTTTTTTTAAATTATTTAAAAAATCAAAATTCGATTTTTCGACGATTAAGGAAATAGAAAGGATTTTTCTGGATCTCTTAAAATGAAATGGAAGTGAAGAATTTCTGAAAAATATATTTAAGAAAAGTTTTAGAACAAACCAAACATCGACGGAATTTTACAAATTTAAAAATAAGCATGTTTTTATAAAAATCTTAGACGTTTGTATTATAAAATAATGAGGAAAGTAATGTGAATTTTCCAATGATTGTTTTTAAAATAATATTATTTCTCGTACAAATTTCTTCCTTTTTTGTTATTCAAATTATATAGTACATTGTGTTTTTTACGTCTTTTTTACATTTTATACACTTCTGTGTGTGTGTGTGTGTGTGTGTGTGTGTGTGTGTGTGTGTGTGTGTGTGTGTGTGTGTGTGTGTGTGTGTGTGTGTGTATGTGTGTGAGAGAGAGAGTGTGTGTGTGAGTGAGTGAGTGAGTGTGTGTGTGTGTGTGTGTGTGTGTGTATGTGTGTGTGTGAGTGCGAGTGAGTGCGAGTGAGTGTGAGTGAGTGTGAGTGTGTGTGAGTGTGTGTGTATGTGTGTGTGTGTGTATGAGTGTGTGTGAGTGTGAGTGTGTGGGTGTGTGTATGTGTGTGTGTGTGTGTGTGAGTGTGTGTGTATGTGTGTGCGTGTGTGTGTGAGTGTGAGTATATATATATATATATATATGTGTGTGTGTGTGTGTGTGTGTGTGTGTGTATGTGTGTGTGTGTGTGTGTGTGTGTGTGTGTGTGTGTGTGTGTGTGCGTATAAAAAGAGGTATTCTTTCCATAAATTAAAAAATTGTAATTTTTTTTTTAATTGTATAAACTTTAAAACTTCTGTAATTTTTTTTCTAAATTTATTTGTTCAAGCAAAATAGTTTAGTTACTATACTGATTTTATTTTAACATAGAATTGTTGATAAGAAATTTCTTGTTATCTTATTCATGAAGTGATATTAGTTCTGCTGTGTTATTTTACCCTACAGGAAAACAAAGTTGAACGTATCTATAACTTACCAACAGAATACGTACACTATCAAAACGAAAAAAAGAAATAAAAATATGAATATCTTATATACGTAAAAATAGTTCACAATATTTACTGTGTCAAAAGAAAAAAAATACACACAAAAGATAAACATAGGCTAAATAAATATTTAATGAGATATTTTTACGAAAAAGGAAACATGCACGCCAGTTTACAAGTGTTTAAAAAAATAAATTATATTTAAGATAACATTTTTTCTTGTTAGATATTGCAAAAATAATAATATATTCTCAAAAAATAATTCTCTCCAAAAAGAAGCTGAGGATCTGGAAACTCAAAAAATATAAATCTTTAATTCAAAAAAACTTCCAAAAACAAGTTGTGTGTGTTGGTTCAATGCTGTTTTTGCGCGAGGGGTAAAAAATTCTTCCTGTTTAGCCAGTGTAAGAATAATGTGCATGTAAAAGTATTACGTTAAAACATCAAGAAAGAACCATCTTTCTTTTTTCGTTTAGCCTTCGGAACCAACGTAAGGTATTACTTCAGAGGATGAATGAAAATATGTATGAATATAAATGAAGGATAGTCTCAGGTCGACCATTCCTAAGATGTGTGGTTAATTGAAATCCAACCACCAGAGAACACCGGCATCCACGATCTAGTATTCAAATCTGTATAAAAGTAACTGCCTTTTCTAGGATTTGAACCTTAGAATTCTCAACTTCGAAATCAGCTGATTTGCGATGACGAGTTCACTACTAGACTAACCCAGTGGGTAAGAAACTATCATCTACATACAAAATTCTGTAAATAATGTTATCAGTATGTTTGTTTAGTTCACTGCAAATTTTTGTAGCAGACACATTTTTATTTTTTATACCAACATACATTTTATTGTAATTTATCCATATTTAGATATCACATAATAATAGCCAACTTACAAGATAAAATTAACATTTTACTCTTTATAAATTTTATTACAGAAAAAAAAAATATATATATATATATGAACTCTTATATAAATATGTAGATACTCTTTATTCCAATATAGAAATTTTAAGACCATAAAAAGTGTCCAAACCTAAATGGCAAACAATTTGATGACAGACATAACAATTAAGTGGTACTTAATTAAAAGAAAAAAAATCTTAATATTTTCAAAGCAAACGCATGAAAAACAAAACCTTATCAATTTAAAAATCCTAATTTATTTTTTTTTTAAATCTAAATGAGATTTTTTACATGGCTACCCAAAAAGGAGTGTAATGTATTTAGGATATATGTATGTATGTTTATTCCACCGTAGCAGCTCAACGGCTGAACCGATTTAGATTATGACCCCGCGTTGGAATTCTTACATTACTGGGAGTGTCTTAGGCTATATAAATATGTATATTTAAATAAATTTTAAAAAATTGAAAAAGTTCTACTATATGCAAAATTGTCACCCGCACGCTCTTTAATTATGTTATATTAGCAATTATCCATGTTAAAGAGCAACGTTTCTCACAAGCACACCTAACGCGCCCAAAATGCACTCATTTAAAAATCAAATGCGAATTTCCAAAACCGTGCCCAGAACTTTCCAGGTTCAACCGCTACGTGGCGAACTATATTCTGTTAGTTTTTTCTGGCAGACTTATTTTTTAATTTTTAACAGATTTAAAACTTGTTGTTACTATTAATAACGGGATGTAAAACTGTAAATCGATTTAGAAAAATATATACTCTTACCGGGACTTAGTTTTTAAGTTTTTAAGACTTACGTTTTAAGTACTAAAAACAAAATTTATTTTCACATGAGGAATACAAGAAATCTTAAAAGAAAATTATGGGAAAATTAAAAGGAACTGATTGGTTGGTTGGTAGATTCTAGGAAATGACCAGTGAGATAGATAAATTTCTAAAGTTTTTTATATCTTGTTTTAGTAAAAATATATAAATAGTTAGTTATTGTTTATTTGTTTTAACATACGAGGTGGAATCAAAAAATAGCAAGAATTTTTTTAATTTTGCGTGCTATAACTTTTTGACTGATCTCTTTTCCACGCAACATCATCACTGTTAACAATGCATATTTTCATCCATATTAGATCGAAGTTTAAATGTGACAGTCAATTAATCAGGACGTATTTTATTATGAGTAGCGATTTATTTGTTTTTTTTTTTTTTTTTTTTACTACAAATGATCTAACATCTTCACAGATGTTAGGTAAAGCTTTTGGGGAGAACACCAAAACCTTATGAGTAGAAGGCGGTTTAAAGAAGGCCGTGAAGTCGTTAAAAACAACAAATGGCTTGAATGTTCTGAGATATCAATAATCAATAAAAATTTCGATGAAAATGTAGTGAATAATAATCGAATCACTTTTAGAGAAGTTGCTGAAGAGGTGGGAAACTCAAAATAATTTTGACTGACATATGCAGTATGAAACAAGTAGTAAGAAAAATTCCAATACTGTTGAATTTTCTACAAAAGAAAATCTACAAAACATTGCACAACAACTGTTAGCTGTAATCATTGATAACTCAGAATTACTCAAATGTGTAAAGGCGACGAGAAGTGGGTACACGATTATCATATTAGATTATGGTCCAAACATCCCGATGAAAGCTTCATGAAAAACCAAAACCGAAAAAATACGCTGAGTTCGATCGAATAGTTTTTCTTTCTGGTTCTTTTATTTTTTCAATGGTTTCGTACAAAAAAAATTGTTACCACAACGTTGTATGATCAACAGATAATATTACTTAGCAGTTTTACGCTGTTTACGTGATGAAGTCCAAAGAAAACAACTACAAATGTAGACAAACAATTCTTAGATTTTACACTACGATAGATAACATTTCAGCTCATTCTTCAGACAAAAATAATACCATTCTGATGTTGTAACCTCCCCGGATTCTATCGACAATACACAACTAATGGAATTAATTTGCTACGACAAAAGAAATTTTAAAACATCGTTAAGCGAATTTTTAAGGAGATAACAGAAAATGTTTTCCACGAATGTTTTTGAAGATTGAAAGAAATATTGGGTATAAATGTGTCGCATCTTTGTAGGACTACTCTGAAGAGGACAATTTCTAAGAAGTTTAAGTAAATAATTTTTGATAAAAATTGAAAATCGAGTTATTTAACATACTTTGTATATATCCGGCATTATAAAAAGGGATATTTCTATGTAAACTGATTTCTTATTCATCAATATAGAACATTTGAATCAATAACTTTTATATGAAGTCTATTGCAGCTAAATTTATTTGTTTCAATAGGATATTAGATAATACGAAATATGTTGGAAGACAACTAATGATATAAAAACATTAAAATAATACATTTCTGGAAATGTTACAGATCGTATGTTTTGTAGATGTTTTATTTCTACAGAAAATCGAGTTGAGGCGATATATTCCCAGTTAATATTCTTTCAGCCGGTCACCATGGCGCAAGTGGTAGCGTCTCGGTCTTTCATCCGGAGGTTCCAGGTTCGAATCCCGGTCAAGCAAAGCATTTTCTCACACGCAACAAATCATTCATCTCATCGTCAGAAGCTACCTCCGGGACCACCCGGAGGTTAAACAAAGAAAAGAAAAAAATATTCTTTCAGAAAAATAAAATTCATATAACGTCATAAGAATGCATTAAAAAAATTAACAAAAAAAATTTCTCTCATGTAAATTTAGACTCAAATAAATTGTTGAATATTATAGTCAATCTAACTGTACGGACATTTTTAACTAACAGGAAATTAGTCTCTAACAAGCTGTTGGAAAGTATACATAATAATAAAATTAAATCAACCAATAAATATTTAAAAAATAATATTTATTTTATTAATCTAGATTAAGATAATAGAGTCTATTATCATATAATAATTAGACTATCATCAATAGACTAAGATAGATTAATCTTAGGTTTTGTTTTCTTTGTCTCTTTATTTTATAAATGTTAAAAATTTCATTAAATATTTAATTTTAATGGATTTGTTAAATCACTTTCGGAATATATTAAAAAATAATTAAATTCAGTATATTATAAAACTGTAACAATAAATACATAAACCAAAACATAAAAAATATTTTAGTAGTTCTGCGGTTTATTAATTTTGTTTCACGATCTAAATTAGTGTTTCTGAATAGCCATGCGTAGAGTATCTATGGTTGACCTTACTAAAGAAATATAAAAATATTTTTTTACTGATACTTAACTTCTGATTAATGGTTATAACGAAACAATAAAAACTTAGAGCTCAGAAGGTAAGATAAAATTAGTTTTCTTTAATCGTAATAAAATTTTCTGTCTATAAAATTCTACTAATATAGAATATGGGTTGGAATGTAATTTTATAGGCGTATTTGTGAAACATAAAAACTGCTCTAACTTACCGCGTAAAAAAAATTTGTTAGAATCCTTTTTTTAATATACAAATTACTATATAATCCAAAAATGTTATTTTCATAGTCTTATATTTGAGAAGATCGATTTTATAGATGTTATACTGATTATCTCATTTATCTTACACTGGTAATGTGTACCAGTAGTGTATTAGCATACGTACAATGTCTAAAATTATCTCTATCGATGTCCATTTTTCTTACCAAAAGAACCAGCTCCTACACTGTTGCAAATAATGACTGCAATTGGACGACGATATGGAAAAACGCGCCTGGCTAAACAAGAATGGTAGCTTGTTTTTATAACGTTTTAAAATATACCTAATAAAATATGTTAGGTTCCCTCATAGAAAAGAAATTCTAAAAAATAGAGGGGTAATGTCTTTATTTACAAGTTTCCTTAGTATTTAGAATATTCCTTAGCCTATTTCAGCAAGTCCCTAGTCCTACAGCATCACACGCAAAACCATAGTATTCGTTTTTAGAGATTATAGAATTGAAAAATAACTTATTCTACATCCAGCAATTATTAAAATTTCTAAGTAGTTCCTAAAATGCGTTTGAGTAAAACGAAAATCACAGAAGTTATTTCAGCTAATATAAAAATTTGTAACCGCACATACACACAGACAACCAAAGTAAGAACAACAAAAATCTTGTTATCTAATACACAATTACGAAAGTTTGTGGTTCTTCTGTCCGTTTGCAACAGCATCACGCTAGAACCAACCGACCGTCTACTTTCAAATTTTCAGGATTCATTTGTGTTATTTCAGGGAAGGTTTTAAGCCATAGCTGAGGCTCTAGCCCTCTTCGATGTGAAGTTGTGAATTTTTCTTTAAGGATGACGACCTGACAACTGCCAGGTATACGAGGAGGATGAAACGCCATACCACGTGTTCTTCCACTGTCCGAGATACGAAGGACCTAAGACAGAGCTACTTACATACTAGGCAGGGAAGATCCTTGTATAGGTTTATACAGGATCTGGGGGGATGGTATGCCACGAATTCATGTTTAAAGGCAGCGGGTGCCCAAGTGCTCACCAACCATGTGCATTTGAAGCAATATCTGTTTCGGTTTTGCCTAGCGGCTGATGAGTTGTGTGTCTGCGGGGAGGTCCAGTCGAACAAGCATATGTGTTCGACTGCCCTGCTCTTGGGGGGGGGGGGCGAGAGACCAAGCTACCCTGGAACTTAGAGGTCAGGGGGAAAACTGGCCGCTCATAAACGGCTAGTCAGTGTGGCGAGAGCCGCATTGTCGGACCGTGTAGGAGTTCCTCGATGAGTTTGCGAAGTTCAATCGTCATCGCTAGAGTTTTTTTAATTAATCTGGGTTGTACTGATTCCTATAGCGTCACTGTTTTTCCTGAGATAATGGCTGGCCACCAGCCAGATACAAGCTCCAAGCGCTTTAAATAGTGGACAGGCACTAGCTGCCATACAGCGACCGAGGCGTGACAGCCTAAATTGCTGTCTTTTATTTTATTAACGTTAATGACTAATTAGTAACAAGGGGTCCGCCTCCCCGATCTAGATTTAGTTTGACAATGAGCGGTTGGGACACATAAGCGGGTGGTGAATAGCACCCTGCTTAATCCGCTCACACTGATAGGTAGCTCACTAGGAGCTTTTAGGTAACGAGGTCGCTAAACTGTTTTAGAGGCACAGTAGCCGTATCTTGGCACTAACATTTGGTCTATGCTCTAGGGCGACCGAAAGGGGTGGTGGCGGGAGAAATGCCAGTTAACCATACTAGGAAGGGAAGTGATGTTCCAGCCTGAGGAGCTGACGGGCATAATGATAGAAAAGAAAGAAAACTGGAAGGCAATCACTTCGTATGTGACGACACATGCAATCACTATGTAACCATGATGCGAGACCTCCAAGCATGGGAGGAGTCACGAAACAATAGGCGGTGTCCGAGGGTGCGGGGGCGGATAGGCTCGCGAGTGAGCGACTAGGGGGTCCCTCGTGCATGTGGGGGTCGCCTTGACGTGAAGAGGCCGCGGACACTCCGCTCCCATATCTGATGGCGTCCGCAGGTAGCAAGTATAAGGGGTATGTTTGAGTACCTGGTTAGTTTGTGATGTAAGTTTGCTGTACTGATATTAAGATGTAATTTTTTTTATGATGTTTATATTGTGAGACTAGTTGTTTTCTTGAGTTTTTCTTCTCATGTATTTGTAAATGTTGTGCGACTTTTTTCTTTGTATGTAGTTTCATAACCTGTTTTCTGTATTTTGATGTATGGTGATGTATCTTGTCTGTTGTTGTTTTGCTGTGACTGATGTATTAGTGATATTCCTATTATGATGTGATTGCACTATGACGCATGAGTATGTGAGTGAACGTGTACTCCCATTCCAGAAGGAATGCTTCAGTAGCGGTTCCAGGAAGGGTGGTGTCCAGGGGTGGAGGTTTAGTCGGTAGTGCGCAGGTTGACATACGCATATTTAACCTCCGGGGCCGCAGTTAAGCATTACTGTACAGAGGATGAGATGAATGATTTGAAGCGTGTGTGAAAAATGCCATGCCTGACCGGGATTCGATCCCGGGACCTCCGGGTGAAAGGCCAAGACTCTACCACTCGCGCCACGGAGGCCGGCAAACATACGCATATTAATAACATCTTGCGGCACCTGTTAGCGAGCCCGACACTGCTTAGGCGTCCGTAAATGGGATTGCCCACCTCTTTTAACAAACAAACAAAAAAAAAAAAAGTATTTGGACAACGGCCTAATACCGGTTTTTATTTCGTTTTTGGACGTAAAAATAAAATACTAAGCATTTTATAACACATCTGATTTTCAGCTCTCTACCTTGATCACTTCCCGAGATACAGATTAATGGACAGGAGAACCAAAAGGGGTATGTTCGTCTACCGTAGGAACATATCAAAGTTTCTATATCAAGAACGAGGAAATCGTTAGAGGAAAGAGAACTTTTCAAGTTTTAATTGTTATTTATCAGTATTATTTTTACAACCATGAGGAGGATAACAAATATAATTTAGGGATCGGATTCCTCTGGCTAGACGAGAAAGGCGAGCGAAGCAAGCCCTGACTGGCAAGTAATAAATAAACGCGATGTTGATTTTCACGTATCATTATGGCTGTATAGTTCATTAATTCAGGTCAGCATGCTTTTTCTGATCTTGTAAAGTACTTTGAACGGTATATGTTTCCATTCATGTATCAATCACAAACTAGTTATTCACTAACACTAAACATAATTCTTCATTCAATATTATTTGTAACTTTTTTAAATTTACAATTGAAAAGTGTAAATATTACACGTAAAAATTATTTTTAAAAAAACAGTGTCAATTGAAGATTATCAATGATAAATGCATTTCTCATGAGAGTTTAACGTATGTGTTTGTAGATGTGAAAACCTTTAAGATTTGTAGCAGAGCATATTCTAAAGTGAGCGAAAAATATTCTTAATTAAAGTAGATTTAAATAATTTGTTATAAATGTAAATTTCTATTAAAAAAGTACAATGTAAATATAAATTTATGTATTTTTGATCTAATATAAATATAGATTTATACGACTTATATTTATCACACATTACTAATCGCCCAAAACCTCTATCATATTCAAATTATATCCCAGGTCGACTTACATGAATTATTTTATGGTAAGTGAAATTATTTTTTAATTACATTTCATACATTTATCAATTAAGAATGTGAATTTACGGAAAACATTTCTATTTTTGATCTTTTTTTTACAACCGGTACCACCGTTACGTATTGCTTCAGAGGATGAGATGAATGATTTTTAGCGTGTGAAAATGTCATGCACCAAACCGGGATTCGAACCCGGGACCTCTGGGTGAAAGACCGAGACGCTACCGTTCGCGCCATGGAGGCTGGCTTCTATCTTTGATCTGGTAAATTCCCAGATTATATCAGAAAGCGTGGTACTTTTTGTTACGATATTCGCCATGTAGTACCTATTACCAACACACATTTAAAAATAAAAATTTTAGTGTCTTTTTTGTGTACATTTTTCATAAACAGTTAGCATATTAGTAGTAGATCCTTAGAAAAAAATACAATGAAGTAATTGTACGCGTCTAACAGCTATTGTTTCTTAGTTCGTTATGGTTACTTAACGTAATATATCTGTGTGTATGAGTGAGTGTTAATTGCAAGAAACACAGAAGGTAAAGTAGACAAAGCTTGAATACAGAAGACTCTGTTGAACTATAGTTTTCTAATTGTCATAAGAACATTGATAAGGTCTTAATTGGTGAGTTCCGCTGTGAAAAAAAGTCAGGTTTGCTAAATTATATTAACAACTGCAACAGCTACCAACGTAGTAGTGACTCATCATCATTAAACTATTATTATTATAATTATTAGGGTTGCTTTTTTGTTATTATAATTATTTTATTATTATATTTAAGCGAATTTTGTAGACTAGAAGCAACGAACGTAATCCGCTGTATGTTAAAGAAAGGTACAAAAAACATAAGTTAAATTATAAGAAGAACCATTCTAGTGAAGGACTTCTCACGCAGGTTTATAAAAAAGCTGAAGTGGGAATTATTTGGGACCATAAGTAAGCTCTTTTTACTTTCTTTAAAACTATAGAGAATATTATTATTTATCATCCACATTTTTATCTAAAGTTCAAAAAACAGTAATCCAATCTGTTTAAAATATCTAGCGAAAGGCGTAAAAAAATCAAAAATAAATCCCTTTCGGCAGGTCGGAAGGCGAAGGTAGATTTCACCAGTGCTAAGTAGGGGATAAAAAAGATCTCCAACTTAAAGTTCAGAAGAACTTCAAATTTATTCAATACGATAATGGTTGTATGTGAAAAAATTTCACATGTTTAGCATAAGACAAGCCCATCTTACAACTCCAGCAACATTTTGGTCATCTCGTGCCGTAAGATTTCAACCAAGAAAGGCGAGTAAGGAAGGCTCCCGGCTTTGACTTAGTGACCCACAAAATGCTTGTCATGTTACCCCTTAAAGGGATCGAGTACATTAAGAATCTGTTTAACGCTATTCTGCGGACAGAATGGAAGGTTTCGACACCTTCCATTCCGTCCGCAGTGGTGATCCCAATACCAGGGAAGTCTAAACAGGAAGTTTCTTCTTACAGACCAATTATTACTAATATTTGGGATGCGGTTTCGAGCCGGACTTTTACCGGAGCGGAACGGTGATCACAATACACCGGATCTAAATTTTGTTCAGTTTCCCATCTCCCGCCTGCGGAAGAGGCTGCAGAGCCTCGCGATTGAAGCATGGCTGCTGGAATGGGACACTACGACTAAGGGAAGATCCTTATATAAGTTTATACAGGATTTGAGGGGATATATGCCTCGAGTTCGTTTTGTAGAGGGCAACGGGTGCTCGGGTGCTCATTAACTATGTTAATTTAAACCAACATCTGTTTCGGTTCCGCCTGGGAGCTGATGAGCTGTGCGTCTGCGGGGAGGTCGAGTAAAACTAACACCTGATGTTTAACTGCCCGGCTCTTGGGGGGGCCAGAGACCGGGCCACCCTGAAACATAGAGGTCAAAGAAAAATGGTCACTCAAAAGCGGCGGGTCAATGTGGCGAGAACCGCATTGTCGGACCGTGTGGGAGTTTCTTGATGCGGGTGCTTTGTTCAACGACATCAGTAGTTTACCTAAGGGAAAAGAATCCTACCGCTCTGCTGCGTGAAGCTAACCTAGAGATATATATGGCTAACCACCAACCAATCAAGGCTCCAAGCACTTTAATATGGTGGACAGGTACTTGCTGGCAAGGCGTGGCAGCAAATTGCTGTCTAGACGAAATAAATTTTAATTTGTGAATATTTTTTTAATAGTTGATGGGGTGCGCCTTCCCAGTTTAGCAAATATATGTAAAGTGAGCGGTTGGGACACGTAAGCCGGTAGTGTATGACAGCACTCTTAGTTCGCTCACGCTGTTAGTTAAGCTGTTCGGTAAACTTTTCGAGGCTCAGTTGCTGTTTGTAGCACAGAGACATTCGTTTTAATGCTTTAGGACGACCGAATGCGGTGGTGGTGGGATAAATGCCAAGCAAACCAATTAGTCTATTACTGGTCTTTTTTAAATTGTTTGAGAAGCAACTACTGCACACGGTTCGGCCAGTGTTGGAGAGTACGGGGAAAATTCCGTACCATCATTTGGTTTCAGGTATGGTCATTTCACAATCTAACAATCCCATTGGGTCATCAGAGCGGATGTCTGGAGGAAAGGAAATACTGCTAAGCGAAATTCTTAGACATCCAACAGGGATTTGATAAGGTATGGATACGTGGCTTGCTCTTCAAGTTAAAGCTACAATTTCCTCAACCCTATTTCCTAGTCTTGCGGAATTATCTCGATGGGCGTATCGCTGAGGTAAAATTTAATGACGAGTTTTCAAAATTCTTTGAGATTAGGTCGGGTGTCCCTCAGATCTCTGTGTTGGGCCCTGTGTTATATTTCATATTCGCTACATACCGGCCATGAATGATTGCATCTTCGCCACGATTGCCGATGACACTGATATTCTGGCCGTTAACGAAGACCCTGACCTAGCCTCGCAGGACCTACAAATGGCAGAAAAAGGTGGAGGGTTAAGGTTAATTAAGGTAAGATGAGGCACGTCACATTCGCCATGCGGAGGGTTGACTGTCCCCGTGTATTCTTCGATGGTGTCTTGATTCCACAAACAGAGACTGTACGGTACCTGGGACTTCATCTGCATCGGCGTTTGACCTGGAAGTTTTACGTGAGGATGAAGAGGAAACAGCTAAACACTGGGTACAGGGAACTTCCCTGGCTGCTACGAAGAAACTCAGGCCTCACCTTACCCAACAAGATCTTAATTTATAAGGCTATTCTGCGCCCAATCTAAACATACGGAGTAGAATTGTGGGAAACAGCTAGTAATACTATTAATTTGGAAATTATACAACGATTCCAGAACAAAGTAGCGAGGGTGATTGCCGATGCACCATGGTTCACGCGGAATGTTGAGATTCACTGTTATTTGGAGCTTCCGTTGGTTCGTGAGATTGAACGGCAGTGCAGTGTCACATACCAGTAGAGACTTGAGAATCATTTTACAATTAATCTACTCGATAACAGCAGGGACGTCCCACGGTTGAAACGTGTCCATGTACTCGACCAAGGATCTACATAACAGTTTAGAATCTACCACCATCATGTTTAGTGGTGTCTTATCTAATTTCTTTCTTCCTCTTTTTCTTTTCTCTTGTTTTTTCTTTTTACTTTTTATTCTTTGTTATGAATGTTTGTTGTTGTGGACAATATGGTGCTGAAATTAATATTTTGCGATTTATGACTGAGCTTGATGTTTCATATTGGACGTTAAGTTTACTGCAACTATTTATTGTGTATTTCTTAAGGACCCACTTATTACGTGCTTTTGTCAGAAAACTCACTTATCGCTCCGCAGTAGAGCCGATTGTAATTATAATTTTTATTGGGGAAAAAAAAGAAAAAAAGAATTTCCACATAAGAAAACTTTTAAAATATTAATGAAAAAAATGTTATTCACTATAAAAAAAGGTAATAATTTTATTGGAAGAGTTGAGAGGAAATTAAACATAAAATAAATTATTAATATTGATTAAATAACACAGAAGAAAACAAAATTACCGAGTCTTATCATGTAGTAATACTCATTTAAGAATTTTTACGATGGCAACAGTATTTTTTTAAAAACAATGAAAAACAGGCACCAGATCTGAAATTTAGCCGTCTTAAGAAGATAAACAAGAACTCTTCTGTGAGGGTTATCAGCGGTGACTCTAATTATTATTTAAAAAAAACCACAACTTTAATTATTGTAATAAAATTACAGTGTACGATAATAAATAGTTAAATAAAAGATAAAAAATAAAACCAGTAATGATATCCTTTTCTTGTCTATTGCAGAGTTTAATAAAAGGAGTGACTGTTGCAGAATGCAGCTGAAGCAGATATCGTAAGAACTAAAAGATCTATCAGGGTGTTGATCAAGAGGTCGTAACTCTTGATCTATAGAGAAAGAGTCCACGATTTACCTCCAGTCTTCATTCCACTCCACTTACCTATTGCTTCTCTTACATTACAAGTTATGTTGATACACTTTAGATTTCAAAAAGTATCTTCTCAACTCCGCCGCAATACAGTTTAAACGATCCGTGTTTATTCAAGAAATAAATTGGGCTTTCTTGACGGGCAACGTAACAACAAATACAATCTATCGGCAGGTGAACGAGCAAACAAAACTGTCTCATAGTTTAACAAAGAATTGCAACAAAGAAATGAATCTCACATCGATTCCTTAACGCTAGTACCTGTTGTTTTAACTGACTTTTATCTTTTCTTCTTCTATTTAATCGTGGAACAACAGCTAACGTCCAACGTGACCCCCTCTGATATCTTTTCTCACTGATCGTAAACTCTATTATAAATAGCGATGAACATTTGAAGTTCCTTATTTCTGAAAATAATTACTATGGTTATACGATTGTTGTTTCATGAAAGTAATATAAATAGACTTGGTGTTAGGTGTAAAATATTTTATTGCAGAATTCTTTGAAATAATGTCTGATTAAATCAGTTCGCGTACATATTTTCCTAATTTCTCAATTTTTTGTTTAAAAATATTTAGGTCTTTAAAAACAACTAATTGTAAAAAAAAAAAAAAATAATAATTTTATGTTAATATTTCTCTAATATTCATGCTTAATTCTTCAAATAAAAAAATAAAATTTAATGCCCGCACCAATTTATGAAAGTACAACGCTTTATATGTTAAGTAATATTTTACTGGAGAATTTTATTTAAAAATGTTTTCATAAACAGAGATAATAATAATAGCATTATTTTAGCGTGTTTTTTTCTTTTAATTAAAAACCAATCGGTTCCATTAAAAGTAAAAATAATTTACAACTGTTAAAAGTTTTACTGTTGTCGGACGTTAGGATTTGACCTTGGATTCAAATCCTGTTTATAATATGGCAATTTTAACTTTTTTTTTTTTTTTTTTAATTTATATAAACTATCTTGAAAAAAGAATATTTGTATTAAAAAAATATATATACATATTAAACATATATTATCAGAACAATTAAAATTTTATTTTAATTAATTTGAAAAAATTGTTATTGATAATTTTTTTTTTTTAATTATTATTTAAATAATTTATTTTTTTATAACGTTTCGCTTAAAAAGAGGAAAATAATAAAAAATAAATAAATAAAATAATAACAACTGTAGTTTGTTTTATAAAAACAAAATTTGTGTTCATATTTTGAAGTTCTATTCCCGGCAACGCGTGCTAGTCGGGATATTTGTATAACACTTGAACTGATTCGGTAACGGACAAGTGATAAACGTCTTTGCTATTCCTTATTGAGGAGCTTAACGGTTGAATCCCCTTCAACATCTTTTTTTGAACATATTATGCTATATTTTGTTTATCTGTAACTATTTTTTAATAATGTTATGGATTTTTTTTTTTTTTTTTTGTTTTTTCACTAGAATATTGTAATCTCTTGAATCTTTGTAATCCCAATTAATGCAAGTGTGTTTTTGTTTATACAGACTTTTTATGTGTATGTAGTTTTCATATATATTTTTATTTATATATATATATATACGCTTTATTGAAGGTATTCACTGAAAATCTCTCTCTTCGCGTGCTTTTTGTAATGTAATTTACTAGTGGTTCTTTAATCGGAACTGATTTTCTCACATATACACGATTTGTGAGACAAAAAATATTCCTGGAAAATTATAGTTAAAACAAAGTGACATGTATTCCGTTAAACGAATTATATATATATATATATATATATATATATATATATATATATATATATATATATATATATACACACACACACACACACACACACACACAGCTTCCTTCTTGCTTAAGCCCACTTGCATATCTATTACAAACTTTTACAAATACTGAGATAATCAGTATTTATAATTACTGTATAATCAGTATTTATAATACTGTATTTTAAATAAAGATTACATAAATCTTATATTGTAACCATCTTGTCATATAATTTTCTGCCTAGAGGCAGAATTTATTCTTGCATTATGATCATGCATTTCAATTACATATTATTGAATAAATGCATAATCCAGAGTAAATTTAAATAGAATTGTAAACTTTTTTATGCAAATCCAGAATCAAACTAACGAACGCAATACAATAAGCATTAAGGGGGAGATTACCAAATAATAATTCAAAACTCAGACAATCATATCTCCTAGCAGTATATTTTTATTGTAATAAATTTTTACAACATTTTCTATATATTTATAATAGATATGAGTACAGTTTTTCAATCCCGCCGATGCAAATTGATTGAAAAATAAAATCAAACATTTTAATAAGAGAAAATAAGAAATGTATATACGTTTTACGATTCAGGATATTAAAAATAAATAAATAAGCAGTTCACTGAACGAATCTGATTTAATATAATTAAAAACCAAAAAAAATCAATAAAGTAAAAAAAATTCCTTAGCTTATTTTTGATGATAAGATAAATCTTGATGTTACCGCTCTTAATGCGAAGGCAATTAACCATTTTACACCGTTTCAACATAATTATACGTTAAAAAACAGTAGAATTATTTTAAAGAACAAGTTAAAAACATAAGAAATTTGATAAAAAAGTTTTATTTATGACATGGAATTGTACTAAAAACATTTCTTTATAGAAGGACAATGGCTATGAAAAAACAAATAAGAACAAGATTTAAATGTCCGAAATTTTAAAAAAAAATCCTTAAGGATTCTTAATTTAAAAAAAAAGCATACGAAATAATGAGTAAAGGTGAACTGGTTTTTGAATTTGCAGTGATTTGTAGATGCAACTGAAAATAAAAAAAAAATTAACATTTCAAAAAATGTACTCTTAATTAACAAAAAAGGAAAAAATTTGGAAGGCCAAGAATAATATGACTATAATTATAACTGCAAATGCGATCAGTAGATACAAGGAACGCAATGAATAAGAAGAATTAGTGTCAGGCAAACATTTATTAAAAAATGTATATAGAAAGAATCTGGAAAGGTTGAAAAGGTGGAAAAAGACAACAGAAAAAACAGAAAATAATTTTTGATTTAATTTTTAAAATATATAGATATGTATTTGAAGGGTGAGCATTCAGGTTTAAAAAAAACAAACGAAATATTTAAACTTTTTTTCATTGATAAGATCGATAAATGGAAACAAAATTATTGTATTTATTTATTTCCTTAAGCTGTTTACTGTTTAATTGTCACTTAATTAGGAAATAGAAGGTAGTATATAAAATAAATTTTTAAACTAACTTTTAAAAAGGTTAATACTTTATTAAAAGAAAAAGTACCAGATGCATACCAATGTGACATATTTAAAAGTATTGCGGTAGACAGTTCTCAGAAAAATACGCAAGAGAAGAAAGTACGGGGTTCTTCCAGATGATGAGCATAGTTTAGTCCTATTAAAAATACTTTCAAGTCGATAAAAACGCCAGCAGAGAGATATCTAGAGCAAGAAGCTCAGAATTCTGAGATAAGACCTGGTCTCTGTTGCAGATTACTTCTCTCAATTCCTACTCCTGCTGTCAACTTGTTGAAAAAAAAGTTTAGCTGCTTCTACCTCATCTCTACTTCTCTTTTTCTTCTCCTGTATTCTGATTCTTTATTTCTTACTGAACTGAATGCCGGTCGGAATGTAAAGAAATTGTTTCGAAGCCAACCGACGATGATTTTTACCAACGACAACCAGCAGACCGACAACTTTGTAAAGATACGTGCTGGTCAGATCAGGTTATATTATCCGACAATTCCTCCGAACGACGGCCTAGTCCCACAACAAGCATTTAACTTTTTTCTTATCCAACCAGAATCCACTTTCCCTTCACGTGTGCGCGCGCCCTAGTGTGAATATACATATATATACACTCAAAAAGGTTTAAGTAAAAATAAGTAAGTTGAACTTTTACAAAACCTTTCAAGAGGTAAACAAATTGAATCATTTTATTTGTTTGAAATTTGTTTATAATTTATTTTTATTAGGCATAACATTTAAATAAATGATTATTATTTTGTAATAAAATTTAATTAGGTTATTCTATTATTTTAAGTCTAAACTAAAAATAAAATATTATGTAATATATAACGTAGTTTTATTTTAAATCATTTATTAATATTATGATTTTTTTCTCTACTAAATAATTAAAGAAAATATTAAATCGTATTTATATAATATGACAGCAAAATAGAGAACAAGTTAGTAGCAATTAATAACGTCGTAAACTTCTCTGACCACTTTAAATAACACATTTACTAATTAAAAGTTTTGAAGTTTATAACAGTTTTTTCATACGTTTTGTTGAAAAATAAACACATATACATCTGTGCTAACATAAATATCCACATTAAGTAAGTAATTTTTTATATCATTTAGCACCAAAACTTTCTTTTAAATAAATATCAGACTTCTCAATGGAACAGTTAATAAAAAGTACTAAATTGAAATCATCCTAATTATATTTCATATTTATATATATATATATATATATATATATATATATATATATATATCTTTAAAAATATATATATAGTATATTTATACTTTTCTCTCATTTATATAGTTTTTATGTTTAATTTTTTTGATTGTTGCTTTTGTAATTAAACGGTAACTATATTCAGTTTTTGCAGTTTATGATTTTTAAAATCAACTTATGTTAATTAATCATAATTATAAAAGTCCTCATTCCCTCATTAAATTCCTGAATGCCTAAAAAGCTGAAATTTGGCACTAATTTATGACAATGTTAACAAACTAAACATAATTTATCTTAATTAATAATATTTTAAGGAGTAAAAATGGGAGAAACAATGAATAATAGTACTATTAATTTTATAAAATTCTTGGACGCGTAGTTATTTATTCGCATAATAATACTTTCTATTATTCATTATATCCCTTTAAGAAATAACTATTAATTAAATTATTTTTTTACTATTTATCTCCAGTAGGATGAAATATTTTAATTAAATCTGTTGTCTAACTGGATGAATAAATGTGCCTTCTTTGTATGGTTATTTATAAATAGGGCTACCAATAACGCATCTCAGGAATGGTCGAACTGAGAATGTACAAGACTACACTTCATTTACACTCATACATATCATCCTCATTCATCCTCTGAAGAATTGTCTAAACGGTAGTTACTGGAGGCTAAACAGGAAAAAGAAAGGGCTACCAATAAATACTAAACAAAAGTATTGGACAAAAAATTTCATAAAACCTTAAAGATTTCAAATCTAAATAAAATATCGGTCCTGAAATTTATTCTAAAAAAAAAGCTGCCCTAATATTCTTTCACTATTAATTAATAAATCATAATCGATATTAATTAATTATTTAAACCAATTTTTTTTAATTATTATAATAATCATTTCATACTGAAATACTGATTAATTAAATTAAAAAATGATAGTTCGTTGAGAACCATAAAAAGATACAAAATGTACATAAGCCTTGTTGAAAATAATGATATAGTTTACTTAACAAACTTACTTTCAAACGATGAATGTATTATATATAAATAATATTAATATTCACTTTCACAAAGAAAAAGTCTTTGATTTTATAATTTACAGAAAATTTAGCTGTTTGAGAAATTTTTGGATGTTTGTTAGATTACAACAAATTATTTACCAATCGTTTTACTTTCCTAGCATAGCTCGAGAAATATGCTGCAAGAAAGAAATTATGATATCAGACAAAAAACGGGGTATGGGATTTTTTTAATTTCTTGAAATCTCATGTAGCAGGACCCCAAAAAACAAAACAAAAGTAAGAGAAGGGTAATGTTCGTACGTACGTACGTACGAATGTAAGTGTGTGGCGTCTTTGAAGTTTAACTCATGTATATGAAAAAATTTGTTGGTATCAGTTTGGGGTCAATAACTCAAGTGGGTGGGATAGATACTTTCTTTGGAGTCAATTTTCTCAAAATTTTTCAAACATAAACAGTACTTTATATTAAGCTCAAACATGCATATATGTTTATCTTACCAATTAAAAAAAATGTTGCCCCCAAATTTTCCTCTTTCCCAAAAATCGAAAAAGCTATTTATTTATTGCATATTTTTAAACAATTTTTTATGTCTTCCTAAGCATAGTAGTAGTGTAAGTGCCAAAAAATATTTTGGCAGTACTGGTGGAGGGAAAGCGGATGAAAATTTTAATATATTGATTTTTTAAATTTTTTAAACTTAATGTTTAACTAAAGAATAATTATCAAAACTATTTCACCATATAAGAATAAATGCCAGGAAAGTATAACAACTTTACTGTCAGCTTTTAAAATTGGATTCTTGAAATCCTAATTGGAAAACATACATAATATTGAGACTAACCGAAATAATTTGAATCATTATAAAAATAGCATTTCTTTGCTTGTTAATGCACTTGAGAAAAAATGTTTTCAATCAACAACCAAAGATAGAATACAAGAACATTTACAATTTCCATGTGTAAGGAATTTTTTCTTACCATAATTCTCACAATCAAATTTTCTACAATTTTCGTTTAAAACTTTTATTTTAATTACCTATTTAACAATTTTATATTACGCTAAAGATAAAATAGTGTGTTTTTCGACTTCAATCTTTTGTCTTTTACCCCAGATTTCTCGAAAAACTATTAAAAATACAGTTCTAGAAGCTATTTTTATTTTTTCAATTTTTCTGGTTAGATTTTATATAAAATCACTAAGATGCCATGCCTGACCGGGATTCGAACCCGGGACCTTTTATTTTTAAATAAAAACCATTTCGAAAAAAAAAATGAAAGAATTATATATTCAGTTCCAACCAGGTAATTTGTATTAAGTATAATAATAATTTAATCGATAACTTTGTATATTTTGTATACTAAGTATTTGTATTTTTTTTTTTTTAATTCTTACACTTTCTTATTCATAATAATAGAAAAGAATTTCCACAATATTAAATTATTTACTTCGAAAAAGTAATAAAAATTAAAATAACGAATTAAATCGTTTAAACCACTAACTTAAATACAACAGAAAATCTAATAGCGCAACACAAAGAAAATTATATACTACTTTATTTAGTAAAACATCTATAATAAATCACACAACGACGTGGATAATGTAACGAATCTAAAATTGTTCTTTTTGTTGGAAAACTTGAATCATCGCTTAGTGAGTAACATTACATTAGAAATTTACACTGCTTTCTTTAAATATATATTTTTCTTATATTATACAAACACAATAATATTTTTATCTGATTTAAGAGGAAAGAAAGCGTTTTGAGATTATTATCATCATTATAAGTATATATATATATTTATGGAACATTAGTTTATAATATTTCAGTATAGTAAGAAATCATAAATGTAACATCATTTATAATAAAAAAAAGTGTGTCTTACGTGTATGATGGAAAAGATTACACTTTTCTTTAAGTACAAGTACTAAGCTAAACTGCGTAATAATAATAATAATAGATCAGGAGTGATCTCTATAAAGTAAAAAAAAAAAACCGAAATCAAAGAAGAAACCAGTTTTTGTGAAGAAAAAAACATCAGATCACATTATAATGAACAATTTCCATTCCAATAATCAAACAAAAAAAAAAGAAAATCTATATTAATTTTAAAAATAAAAAGGAAACGAATTTTGATTAATCATAATAAAACTTTCTTATAAAAACTCAGTAGTTTTTCAGAGTTCTTACATCTAAGATAAGGAAATTTATTATTTCTTTAATACATACTCGTATTTTATAATAATTCTAGTTAATTTTAACTACATTAAAAAAATAAAAGGAATTAACTGTAGTTTTAAGAAATATATCCAATTCTTTACAAAATGAAATATAATACTTGTGCTAAATCAATTAAATTTCGCTTTATAAAAATTAAAAACAAAAATGATTACTTATTTGCATTAATAATAAAATAAACACTAATTATATAAAAACATAAAAGATAAGTAACTAAATTAATATTTAGGCGTATTAATTAATATTAAAAAGTAATTGTGATATTGTTATGAATATATTATAATAAAATTAACGTTAATTAACATAATGTAAATTAAAACTATACTATTAAAAAAAAAAATGCCTTTCGGCACGTCAGAAGGCGAAGGTAGATTTCACCCGTGCTAAGTAGGGGATAAAAAAGATTTCCACCTTAAAGTTAAGAAAAACTTCAAATTTAATCAATACGACAATGATTGCATATGAAAAAACTTTTACATGCTTAGCATACAACAAGCCCCATCTTCTTACAATTCCAGCAACATTTTGGTAATCCTTGCCGTAAGGGTTGGTCATATCAAAAATTGTTTCAGACAAAAGTTATAGGTAATGTTTAGCAAATTAACAACCACTTTAAATCGATTCGATACTGTACCTATTAAGGGAGGTATGATTTTTTTAACTTCGAAACCCCATTTTTTCCATTCCCCGGGCCAAATTTGGTGATATCAGAAAACTCTACTTTGATAAGTTTTAGGCCCTTATTCAAAGAATAGTACGAACTTTAAACGAATTCGATATTTTACTTAATAGGAAAGTTCTAGCGATATTTTTTTTTTTTTTTAAAAAGCCGCCCAATTTCCACCCTAATGGTCCGATTTTTTTCCATTAACGAACTCGACCGAGATTTTTGATCGTTGTATTTTATGTATAAATTTAAAAGTGATTGGCAGAAAATTACGGCAGTTATCGTGTGCACAATAAAGTGAAATATATAAACTTTTGAACTGTCGGTGGTTTTGGAGTCTGTAGGCTGTGAAACGTGAAGATATGTTGAAATTTTCCGGAAGTCGAATCATGGTACCCATTACAATAGGTAACTTTCTTATGAAATCTACCTAGAAAAGTGAGTGTTTGCGCGCGCTCACGTAACTCTTATACGAAATCGAGAAAAACAAATGTTTTTCGAGAAAAACAAATATAGGACCAAAAATGACCTGATGAAACCATCTGGCACTTTGTACCAAATTTGATAGTTTTCAAAATAATTGAGGGTTGTGATCTGGGGGTACCAGAGCATCTCGCAAGAACAAACCAATCGATTGCTTTAAAATTTTCAGGATGGATTCATGTTATCCCAAGGAAAGTTCTAAGTCGTAGATCGAAGCCCTATCCCTCTTTTGGGGGGAGGCGAGTATGAGGGTGGTATCAGAATATCACGGGAAAACCAACCGACCGATTGCTTTCAAATTTTTAGGAAACATTCTTGTTATCCGAAGTGTTTTAGCCATTTAACAAGGCCCAAGACCCTTGAGAGGATTGAGGAGGAATCACAACTTCTATGTGAAGATCGAGGGTTGGAGAAAAGAGGTTTTAATTGTTACTTATCAGTATTATTTTCACAACCATGAGAATAACGAATACAGCGGGAATCCAGGGAGTGGTGCTTCTTGGCTAAACGGGAAGGACGAGCGAAACGAGCCCTGACCAGATAGTATTTATTAAAACTGAACATACAAAAAGTAATTTAATAAAATATAACAAATACTTAAATTTTTTATTAAGATACTGAATTATTTATCTTCATAATTTTTTTAATCTCAGGTGTTAATATTATTATTATTATTGAAATATATGGTCATCTCACGTGAAGCAAGTTGCATATACAAATTCCATCTCCATTCTCCTCTATTCCCAGCTAAAGTTTTGATTTCCTGATACCTTACATTTCCTAGTATACTATCTACAATTTTTATCTTTCCTGTGGCTTTTTTTTGCACCTCCTATTATTGATCCTTCTATCACTGCTTAAAGCAACCTTCCTCCTTTCATGATGTAACCCAGTTAGGTTTCCTGTTCTAAATTATTCTGATTAAGATTCTATTCTTCTTTACTTTTCTTACTACTCAGTTTTTCACTCTGTTCATTTAATTTTCTCCAATTTTTTTTTCCTCTGTATATTCCAAACATAATTCGCTTCTTCAAAACTTTCTCAATCTTACTGTTTAATAATTATTATCATCCACTAAACACTTCCTTTTCCACTATTATTCTTTTGCTTTTATTATTTTATTTCCACTTTGGCAGTCTTCTGTTAAATTGCTATCTGAATACCTGTATTACTTGACTTGTTCAAGTTTTATTTATTTTGTACAGACAAAAGAAATTTATTGTCTTTATTTTGTTCACTAATTTTTTTTTCACAGTATATTTTCTCACAATGTAGTTTTGAGACCATAAATTAAACATCCCGTGTGTCATCTATAAACCCATCTCATTCGCCAAGGACTTATACAATGTATTCTTTTTCTACCTACTTTGATCTATTCATCTTCTATAGAATATTTGATCATATTGAGAAAGATTTACCCTTTTATTCAGCTTTCTTACATCATCTTCCTAGATAAAACTATTCAGTCAATGTAGGTCAATAAATCAGTTCTCCTTTAGTAACAGAAAAATTTGCTTAATTATTAACCCGTAAAGATCGAATTTTAATTTTTAATTGCAGATGAGACCTAACGAAAAAAGTTTAAATTTAATTTTACTTACTTAATAATGTATGTACTTACACAAATTGCATGTTACGTGATACAACCAACATTTTTTAAACCTTCTGTCATGAGTTTTGGTAAATTACCTCCAAATATGGTATGCCCATTCCAGCGAATAACAAGAAACATTTTATGTCAGCCTTACAAGGGGAAATTAACAGAGAAATGGCTTCCTATTGCTCTTCCTCAATGTACCAAATAATTTTGTATATCAACATACAATATCCAACGAAACGTAGATGAGTTTAAATCCTTAAGAAACCTCTTCTCTCTGCTCATCACACGGACTAGCTTTATAATTAACAACATTAACTATACTATTTTCAAAGAAACTAGCATTGACAAGAAAATATAGATATTTTATTTCCAATAGTCATTAGAAAGTCTTTTCGTTTTTTGGCTAAACAAATAATTGATTTCAAAAAATTCTCTGGTTAACAACGTATTATATCACCTTATCTTCAGGGTAATAATTCCATAAATTTTAATTGAATATATTTAGTTTTACAATCATGTATAGTTATCATTTTATAGTTATAAAATGTGAAATTGTCATAACAAAAAAAAAAGTTTTTCCTAGTTTAGAACTGCTTCCCCCACCATTAATTTTGTAAATACATTGTTTTACTGTATTTTAATTTTATAAACATCGGTTTATAAAATGATAATATAATATAATTGGAATTATTTTAACAATTTTAAAAAACTTTTAACTCAGTTGATTAATATTCATAAGTGTATTTCTGCCCGTACATCGATTTTTTTTTAATTTAACACTTTTTTTAATTATATAAAAATATTTATTAAAATTAGATTAAAATTTTCTGTTGTCAACTTATTCAATCTTAACTTAAAAACTAATGTTTCAGTTCAATTTAAAGGCTAATTATTACGAATAGCTTGCTTATTCAGAAGAAATGACAGATTATACAATATTTCAAAAATGTATGCTAACCTGTAAAATAAAAAGAAAGTGGTTTACTACCATTTTCTGAAATAGAATATAGAATAATTCCAACATCAAATCAATACATTTTGGTAAATAATAGTTAGTCTAAAAAGTATTGAGCCTTTTGCTCACGAGATAACGTTAGCGTATTCCGCCAAACGTCGAGGAAGACCGACATGTAAGCAGTCATGACATCAGCAATGACCTAAACATTCATCAGCAAACAGTGTTAAACCATTTAGAGAAAGCTGGATTCAAAAAGAACCTCGACATTGGATGCCACATAATATGCCCAGAAAAATTTAATCGATCGAATTTCTATTTATGAATCTCTACCGAAACGTAACGAAATCGAGCTATTTCTGAAGCGATTGATCACAAGTGATGAAAAGTGGATAAAATACGACAACAATGTCCGAAATAAATTGTGGTCAAAGGGATGAGAAGCTCCAGAACCTGTGGATAAACCCACGCTGATGCCCAAGAAGGATATGCTGTGCGTTTTGTGGAATTAGAAGGGCATCTTGCATCACGCGCTGATGCCGCCAGGCAAAACGATAGACTTAGACCTGTAATGTAAAAAATTAGCGCGATTGTACGTAGCAATTAATAAGAAACGACCTTAACTGTGCAACAGAAAGGGTATCGTTTATCACGCTGACAACGCCAGACCGCAAACATCTTTAACAACCCGTTAAAAATTGTGAGAACTTGAATGGGATGTTTTAATGGATACACCATATAGTCCGAACCTCAGAAATCAGATTATCATTTTTTTTCGGTCTCTACAGAACTTCCTAGATGGTGTAAAGCCAGTTTCAAAAGAGGCTTGTGAAAATCATGTGTCACAATTTTTTGACCAGTAACTACAGAATATAGAGACGGGATATGGTGTTGCCGGAAAAATGGCAGAAGGTCATCGAAAAATATGGTGCATATATTATTTTCCAATAACATTAAATATATTTTCAATTTTGGCCTCTAAAAGCTTAGTACTTTTTAGGTAACCTAATGTAAATTATTAATTTTTAAAAAATAGAAAAATTAACTTTCTTAAATTATTAAGGAATAGTGAAAATGAAATCTTAATAAATGTTTGAAAATTATATCAATGTATCACTGTATCGTTACCAACAATCAATATAGGGAAGGGTTTAAAACGTTAAAATATTCAGGAAAATGCGATAGGTAATCTACCATTTAATAAAAATATACCAATGTTTGAACTCATTCGAATATCAAAATTAATAATCGAATCTCATTACAGATGAATTCAGAAACAAACTCTTTAAATATGTTCAATCAATTTTGTAATGTAATCTATTCTGAACGTTATTGAATTTATAATTTTAATTTAATTTTATAAAAGATAATCCGATATAATCGTAAATTATTAAAAAAGAAAAAATTATATTTCAACAAAAACAATTTTAATACCGTTATAAAATCAAAGTAATACCAGTTATAATAGAATAATTTGTATTTAATTTATTCATTCCTAATTAATCTATTTCCTATAAATATTTAATTTTTTTAAATATTACAAAAACCAATATTTTGGCTTATATATTTCGATCGACTTTACTGATTATGAATAAAAGCTTTGCGTTAGTTAAACAGCCTTATACGCTGTATTATATACACGTTAACGTTAAAGTTTATTACATCTACGTGTAACTTGTTTACAAGGCTGTGTTTGTTCAATATCATTTCAAAGCATCATTGTATACAGTTCAAAGTATACCTAAATTATTTATAGATTATCAAATCGGTATAGATTCCGAAAATTTGATATTCTATAAACAGAAAAACCTTCTGTTCGAACCTTTGACGTAAATGACTGATTTTGATGAAAATTATAAAAAATTTTATTACTTCCTGATTATTGATTTTATACGACTTGAAATATAACGATTTCATTTTTTTATTATTATTAAGAAGTATTCAGATAACAAAAAATAAAATAGTTTTTCCTGACAAAATTAATTTAAAAATGTTAATTTATATGTTTTTTTGTTACTTTTTTAAAATAAGTAACATTTATATGTTACTTATATCACGCACGTAGCAATCGGGCTCCTCTTAGTGCTGTTAAGGGAAGCTATAGCCCCCATCAGTTATTAGACTTCATCATTCAGGGGTTAAATCTAGTAAGTTGGGTCCAAAAAATCCATTTTTAGCATTTTACATTTTCGTAATGTATAACATCTCAAAAGTATTTTCATAAAATTTGAGATAAATCAGTACATAATTATCTTCCTAGTCACTAATCCACTCCTATTTATCTTACCCTGCCTTTACTCTTGCAGGATCGAGCGCCGCGCTTACTCTGACGTAATACTAATAAAAAATAATTGATTACTGGGGATTTCCCACAATTCAGAAATACAGCACTTGCTTATCAAATTTCAAGCAGATGCGTAGGCAGCTAGACAGCGTTCCAAGAATCTTCAATATGTTTCAATTTCTTTTGCCAGGTTAGCTAGTCCTTGAAAAATGGATGAACTAAAAAACTTAGCGATGTATTATGATAATAAATGTTCAGAATCTGTCCTCCAAGCGGAGATCATTTTTGTGCGTGGAGACAAAGTCATTAAAATTCAAATGTGATTTAAAAGTGATTTCAAATGTGATTTCAAAAGTGTTTATTGGATCACTGCAATAAAAAATGTTTGCCGAATATCCATTATCTCTTGCAAGTTTGAGCGACCCTTCCGGTAACAACATGTACTAATGAACGCTCGTTCTCCACAAAGTAGAGAGAAAACGGTTGGGGTAACAAGTCGGGGGAAAGAAGATTAAGTTCGTTAGTTTCTTTGTCAGTGCGCAGAGATAATACTGTTAATCCTGATGAAGTTTTAGATATTATGGCGAGAAAGAAAAATCGACGACTAGCTTTCTAATAATTCATAACTTTTATTGGAATATAAATGTGTGAGTGTGAAGTATAAATGTGGATTATGAAAAAAAATATATACTAACATTATGATACTTATTTGCGTAATAAATGATGTATTAAATCTAAGCATATGTTTTGTATTTTTCAAATGAAATAAAGTATAAAAAATCCGTTTCAATATAAAATGATTTTCATTATTATTATTTTATCATCGTCATCCGCCCCCTTAGCCCCCTTAAAAAAAAATCCTAGCTACGTGCCTGTTATATTGACCTAACACTGTATCAATGGACAAAATAATTTATTAGGGAAATCTGATAATGATGTTGAACTTTACCGGTATTCAATGAAGCTGTTCCTCATCCTTTAAGCAAAAAGGATAAATGAAATATTACCCTTATAATCTCACTTATATATTTAAAAAAAACCTTTATATAGATCTCATCTACTAATAAGAATTTAAGAAAGCTTAGTTTGTATTTGTTTTTTAATGTTATGAAACATGTTTATACGTTTCATATTGTGTCTTAAGAGGTGGTTCTTTATTAGTTCTTTTTCATATAACCTAAAATATTGTTATTGTAGAAGATATTAATTACAATATATCAGATGGTTTTTAGTGGTGTAGCCTATTATATATATCTATATTTCTTTAAAAACAAAAATATCTCTAAAAGCGGTTTTTAACACGACTGCCCAAAAAGGTGTGTAATTTATTTAGGGTATATGTGTGTATGTATGTGTATATATATATATATATATATGTTTATTGCACCGTAGGAGCTGAACGGCTGAACCGATTTAGATGTATGATCCCATGGAATCGTTACGTTTCCGGGAGTGTCATAGGATATATATATATATATATATATTTAATATCCTATTTAATATATATCCTATGATGTTTATTTAATTAAAAAATCATATGATTTTTTTTTTGATGAGCAGTCTTAATTTGTTTAAATATATTTTTCTTATTATAGAAATAATAGGCATTTAAGGTTGTCTAATGATTATCACCTATTCTTACACTGATGAAAATATTTTTGTTGTAAAAATATTTTGTCCTTCCATGAAAATTTTTAATTGCAGTCGGTGGGAAGGTCTGAAGAGTGATTATCCAGGAGCTCTGAATAGTAAATACCCTATATTAAACAGCCGAAGTATATATATATATGTTTAAATAAATTTTAAAAAGAATTATACTATATACAAAATTGTTACTTGCACGCCTTTTAATTATACTATACTAACTGACCCGGCAGTACTTCGCTATTGCATAATTTGAGTGTATAAATTAAATAAATTCGTAATATATTTGACATATTACATTATTACGAAAATAACAAAATGTACAATATTAACTGTGTTTCAATTGAATAAATCAAAATCAAAGCCAGTGCTCTGGGATATACAATTTTTTTTTGCGATTACTATAAATAATAAACATCTTATGCCAGGCTAACAAATATACGGAACTAACACGTAAACACTCACGGGACAAATAATAATAAATTATGAAATTTTCAGCGAAATCGTTTAAGTAGTTTTTGAGTTACTAGGGCACACACAAAACAAAGATTGTATTTTGTTTATACAGATTAATAACTAATTATTTACATTAAAAAACAATGTTTGTCAGCAATGTTTTTTTTTTGGCAGTCGTGTTTTTTAATTTTTAATATTTATCATTTTTTTTATAAATTAAGAAATCAGATAAAAATTAATGCACTAACCGTATATAATATGCTTAAGTGTTATTAATTCATAAATGATATCATCCGACTAGTGCAGTAATGAAGTAATAAAATAAGTAGAAACCCAAATTTAATATTTGACAACTAATTTCTACCTTTAACATTGACAAAAAAAAAGAAAGTAAGTTGAAAATTTTAAGAGAAATATTTTGATTACATACATGCGTAATAGGTTTATACTACTAGGTCAATACGTCGTAATAGTATGTTAAAATGTCAGGAAAACTTAACTCTTTACCGCACCGCATCGTCAGGAAAATTAATGAAACTTTAATGGGAAAATTGCAGGGGTTGAGAAGTAAGAGAAGAGGTTAGTTGTAGTAAAGAGAAGAAGAAGAAGATCAGGAGGCAAGGAGTGATGTTGTGTGGGAAGATAGTTTGGTGGCATTTTGCCGGGGTTTTCATGAAGAAATTTATCACATCCATCCAAGTAAAGCAAGCTACTGTAGAGAGAAAGAGACCGACTTATTGTCGGAGGGAGAAAAGTAATACTAGAGCATCGTAGTAGCGACATAACCTAGACTTTGTTGTAGACCTATATAATGTGCCCATACAGCCACAACTTTTAAGTTAAGAAATTCTTATACCATACTTCTAAGGCCTAATTATAAACTTTGACAAGAATATTTATAATCCGCTCAAATAAGATAAAAGATAATACTATTTATTACATGAAAAAGACGTGTACTCTAATAGTTACTATCTACAAACTAATTTAAATTGATTAACTGTTCATACTATTAAAACTGACATATCATAATTTTATTAAAAAATAATGGTAATAATGTAATCTTAAACTTTATTCAATCATTCAGCGATAATATTATTATAAAGCCAATCAAAAATAAAAAAACCATAAAAGTTAAATAAATTAATAATTAATTACCGTAATACTGTATATTAGTATCTATAATTATTCAAACAAACAAAAATAAATATAATAAAGTACAAAATAAAACTCAATGTTTAAACAAGTCAATCATGCCCAATAAAATGATATTTCCTTTACAAAAAGCTGGAAAACATGACTTTCCCGTCTAAAAAATTAAAAAAAAAGAACATATTTTCTATATTATTATTTTTTGGAGGAATATATATATATTTTTATTTTATTTTTGGGGAATAAATCTGAAGAAAACGTTTTTTAAAAATATTCGTATATACGTTAAACTTAACAAATTTGCTTTTGTAAGATTTTCTCTAAATTTACACTCCTTCAATAAAGGCTAAAATAAGAAAAAACTTTTAAAAACAATTTTCTGCATTTCAGTTCTGGGTCTACAATTTGAAAAAAATAAATTGAAGGTATTTCTTGAAGTATAAATTTTCAAAAAATATTTAAACCGAAGGGAGATAGAGTAAAAGAACAAAAAACATATATTTCAATTTTAAGAGTTAAGAGTTGATTTTTAAAACTTTTTTTTAAAATTATTTATATATACATTATAAATAACAAATTTGCTTTAATTAGGTTTTCTCTAAATAGCCTTCAAAAAAAATTGAAATTCTTTTTTGGTAACATTCTATCCCTTAAGAATTTAAATAAATAAAATATCAATATGAACAAAGCCCCATATGTGGAAAAATATTTGAGCCAAATTTGAGGAAAATCAATTTGGTTAATCCTGAGTTATAATACCAAAAGCAATGCAACACATACGCACTTGCATACAAACATATGTTTGTTTGTTTTGTCTGTATGAACTAATTGGACACTAAAATAGCTAGAATAACTATATTAAAAGGAAAGTATGGTGATGGTATCAAAAATGTTTAACTTGTTTTTTGCATTTGGAAAAAAAAGAAATTGGAAAAAATTAAATAAGTAATTAGTAAATAAATAATAAAAATTAAATCGTAAATTAAGTTAGTTTACGACAAACCTTTTTTGACTTTAGTTTTGGGTTTTGCAACAATCTTTTTTGGAAACTGCTAGAGATACTCTGGGACCTATTCTATTCATTTTTTCAATCAAAAGACTTATAATAACCAAATCAGTCACTTAATTTTGGTCTCAAAACATTCAATATGACTTCATTTTCCTCAGTAGCTGAAATCAGAACTAAATATTTCGCTAGCCATTACTCAAAAACAAATCGTTTTATTAAAAACGTGACCATTTATTGTAAATATTTGAAAAAAACTCGTAAACCCATTTTTGATATGATTACCATATTTCAAAAATGTTAAAAACATTTTTATTAATTCTATTTTTATTTTTAGACATTATTATTAGTATTCTAAAGAATACTTTCCAGTTTAATATATATATTCTAGCTAAATTCGACAGGAAAGTAAAAATGCGAGGTAGTGCAGCTACAAGAAAGAAATTGTAAGCAGATTCAAAAGTGAGGGGAATATCAAAATGATTTCTGAAAGAAACTGAGGATGTTTAACTGACATCAGCAGTAGATATTTTTAAATGAAACATTAGTGACTTCTATTTAAATGCGTTGTAAATAACAACAGCCTCTGCATATGACATTAATCTTTAACGAAAATTGCAACCCGAAAATTTAATTTAATCTTGGAACGTTAGCCGTTAAATCCATAATACATAATCATCGAAATTTAAAATTAAGAAATTTTTTTTAATTAGATGTTTTTTCACTATAAGATATACCTAAACCTAATCTTTATACAATGAACTTATTAATTAATACGGTTAACGCTGTAGAGATTTTTGTTGATTAGAAAATATATATTTTTATATATTTTGCGTCATAAAGATAAATTCTAGTTTTAATCCTTTTCTTGGTTATCATTTCATAAAAAAAGTTTGAATAATTTCAAGAACAGTAAAAAAGGTACAAAAAAAAATGTAAATAATGATAGCAAACATGTACGCAAATAAGGGAAAAGAAAAACTAAACGACTGAACTCTCTGCTCGGATCTTGTGACTTATTTGAATCATGATTTGAAGTAATGAGATAGGGAGAGTTAAATGTAATGGGGAGAAAAGCGAAGCAAGAAATAAGGGGGTGTGAATGTAAAAGATGTCGATAGAGTACGTAATATTGCATAAGAGAGATAGAAGGGATGTGGATAAAATATAGCTTTTGTTTCAACGACATTTAGTCTACAGACTCTTGTAATGTATACTCGCATGTTTTCGACGATATTTCCGTCGTTTTTCCTGTTTGATTTGTCTACGTCTGAGATGAAATCTTCTTACTAAAAATTTTATTACGTATAGTACTTTTAAAAGTATACGAGCATTATTTTATTCATAGAAATTAAAAGAATAATCTGATAATTCTAGGATTCATCAAGAAAGTAATTTTCGTACAACATATTTATATATGTAGATTGGTGCGTAAGTAATTTTTATAATGTATTTCTGACTAAGATGATTCAATAGTAAGACAGAAAAAAAACATTGCTAGAAAAAACGCTTTAATAACATAAATTCTTTTGTTAAATTATAAATTTTTGTGTTAAGAAACATTTTCTTAACATAAATTTAAAATATCTGTACTGTATCTCTGCAGAATATATACCGTGTGTTTCAAAATGAATATCCGGGTTTTAATGATACGTAATATTTTTCAAGTTTCACATACATTGATTAATTATACATGAAATGAAAGAACAACTCAAACAGTTTTAGGGTCTAATAGCTGTTACAATCTCTAAAGCCTACAGATTATGGCATCCATGCTATCTTTGCAAATGGAATGACACACCATGAGGATGAAGACTTTCTTTATCGTGTCGTATTCAGTGATGAATCAACATTTCATGTTAATAGAAATTACACTCTCATAATATGCGTTTCTGAGGATCAGAAAATTCTCACGAAATATTGTAGTGTGAACGAGACTCACCAATACTTAACGTTTTTTGTACCGTACCCCAACGAAAAATGTACGGGCCGTTCTTTCTCGCGGAAGCAAGTGTGTCTGGAATGAACAATCTTGATATGCTGCAACTATGGCTTTCCTCAACTGCAATTGGAACCACAGAATTTTATTTAGCAACAAGATAGTCGCCTTCTCACTGGCATAACGCTATACGTGGTTGGTTAAATGAAATTCTTCCCTACCGTTGCATCGGTCGCCAGGGACCAGATGACAGGGCTTGTTTGTCGTGGCCTCCGCGTTCACCCGATCAGACCCCGTGCGATTTTTTTCTTTGGGGGTTTATAAAGGATCAAGTGTACGTGCCACCATTAGCAGGTGATCTACCCGACCTGAGACAAAGGACTACAGCAGCTGTCCATCAATTACTCCAAACTTGCTGATTAAAGTATGGGGTAAACTCTCCTATTGGCTGGATATGTGCCGTGTGACGAAAGGTGCATATTAAACAGTTACAAAAAAAAAATGTTTGAATTGATTCTTTTATTTCATGTATAAATTATCAGTGTAAATAAAATTTAATAAATATTACATAATTTTAAAACTCCAACATTCATTTCGAAACGCATGGTATAAATTTACCAGAAGAAAGAATTTACCCCAAGAACGAAATAACAAATTTTCTCAAACGTACTAACAAAAAGCAAAACAAATAATTACTGATTTCCATTTGTCAAATTCACTTTTTCACATTAAAGAAATATATATATATATATTTTAGTCATATATACCAAATATTTTAGAATAAAACGGAGATGTAGATGTAAATTAATACTAAGTAGGCGTAATTAGATTAAAAAAACAGAATGACTTATTTTCAATCCTGTATACCAGTATTTTTCTTTTTAGAAAAAATATTTTTATTTTTTTTATAAAATTTTTTACCACTATTACGAAGGAATTATCTAATCGGAAAAATGTAGTATTTTACTACTATGGAAAATATTTATTAACATCTCTGTTACCAATAAAAATTACCCTCCTATCTACTTCAAGCCTAAATGAAAAACCTCAACCCGATTCAAGCTTCTGTCTGTTTTAAACGACTTTGTGTAAATTGTATAATGTTTTACAATTTACTGAATACGAATGACTGCATATAAAAACTCGAATCATAAGCAGGTAATAATAAAACTGATTGTCGTTCGAGATAGCAGAAGTTGTTATATCAATGGATAAATTTCAATATAATCATGCAGAATCACGCTATTTAAGCTAATAAAAAATATATTTATATGTATGTATGTATAACTATATATTAGTTCCGATCGTTACATTGAAAAGTTATCGATAAAAAAAAAAATAGAAACATTAAAAATAATACATAATGATAAATTTTGATGTAGCAGAAACAATCGTAGAACTAAATAATTTTTATGTGAATATAAAATATAAAAAAAGATTTAAAAAAATAAAGGTAGCCGTAGAAATAAAATATATGTAACTTTATATATAACATGACATTGTGTCTGAACCTAACTTTATAATATTGTGACGTAAAGTATTAGAAATAACACAAAAAAAGCAATCCGTTTGTTCGCAGAAGCAATCCAAGTTTTGTTTGAATGAAATAGGACGTTTTTACATGCAACGTAGAATAATAATAATAATAAAATTTAAAAAATAAAACAAAATGTAAAGGTAAACTCTCACATTGAATTAAATTATTTTTAATTAGTATCTAAAGGAAATAGAAACTAAGTGGGCAAGGCAGCAAAATGGAATGTTCCACGCACATATTCGAAAAATAAAAAGAGTTAAGAGCCCGCGAGAGAGGAATAAGGGAACAGAAAGAGAGAAGTTTAGCAGATAAATAATATTTATCGTGTTGTCAGGCTATCTGGCTGGTCAAATGTAACACGCAATGCGGATGGCTAAATTTAATACTCTTAACCACTACAAACCGTCCCGACTATATCGCATTACTAAACAGTAATTCATTGAAATTTTGTATCAATTCCACATGTTAGTAGGTCTTTTAAATTTTATTTACTTTAATCATAACTGCACATTAATATCATCCTAGGATAACAAAATTGACAGATTTAAAAAATATATAAATATATATATTAAATACATTTTTCATACGAATAATTTTATAAAAATTTGGGTTATCTTAAACTTATTTAAAATAGATAATAAACACTTGTAAAAATCTCTATTTAAAAAATCACCCGGATCAAAAAGATGTCAACGTAAGATACGTGCTACAACAGTTTAATAGTACGTGTAATAGTGCTACGTGTAATACGTGTACTAGAACTTGAAAATATCTTTAAACTTATTTTTTTATTATAATTTTATACTTTTTAACACTTAATGAGAAAAAGTTAAATTTCCATGAAACATTTGATAATATTTATTTTTCAATTAATTTAACAAAAATTAAAATGAGTGAAGAAAATACAAAGCAGATGAGAATAAAAATTGTATGATATCTGTCATAAATATATATACTATATATGTATTTTAATAAACTTTTGTCCGATATTTAAAGAGTACAAATGTAAAAAAGAAATAAGCATTCTTACATCAACGTTGAAGGAACGAAAATCATTTATAAGTTTATAGATAGATAGATAGATAATAATGGCCTTTTTTTTTAATGAAAGATAAAATTTCAAAATTGCAGATATTAAAAAAGATTACAATATTATAATGATCCTCAAGAAAACAAATTTAATGAGAATAATAAACTAATGAGGAGAAAATAAGCTAATGAAGTTTTATACGAGTGAAGGAAAAATTAAAAAAAAATAGGTATCCAACATTGAAAATGAAATAATCTGAATACCAATTACTAAGAAACATGAGAGAAACATGTTGATGAACAGTCTTTATAATATTTAATTTAGAGAATACTTTGAATAGATATGAAATATAAATACTAAGAAAAAAGTACAACAAAAAATGGATAGGCTTAGAATAGAAGGAGAAGATTGAAAAGTTTAGATTTCGAGATGATAGATGAAAAAAGTAGAGTAATAAAGAGAATAAATGAAATAGAAATTTAATCAGAACAATGCAAAATAAGAGAACCGAAGTGGTTTGGATATATTACGTAAGTGATGAGTTGATTAAAGCAATGTCGGAAGAAATGGTAGAACGTGGAAAGAAGGAAAAGAGTACAATTTACCTGACGGGATAAAAGAAATTGAGAACGATCAGGAAAAACTAAAATGGGAGAAAAGTTTTTGCCTGAAGTAGGACTTGAATGGAGATGGATATTGTGCAAAGAAACCATCAGATTAAATAATCATATGAGGATGAATATGACGTGATGAAATATGATTTTAATACTGAAAAAACTATAAAACAGAGGGATTAAATTACCTTTTATGTTATTTCTGTAACGTTAACAATGATTCTTATAAAATTAACACAAAACAGTATAAAGTTAGATAATTACAACCACTAGCAAATTTCTATTCTCAAAATGCGAAAAACAACTACAATCTATTCTTAATGAAAATTCCTAAAAAAGTTAAATAGGAAAACAGGCAAGTGGCTACTCACATTTAACAGTAATTAAATGATATTATCTAATTAATGGTAAATTGACTATGTTTTCCTCCCAAAATTGTTTCCAAATGAAAGAAAATTTAGGCCAAAATTATATGTATATATATATATATATATATGTATATGTATATATGCACACACCGGGAGTTAGCAAAATAAATCTTTAAATAACTTTTCAATAGATAAAACATAAAAAAATGTAATTAAGCAAATGCTCTTACCTCAAAACCATCAATTTTTTGTTGTCAATCCACTGCTGAGAAGTACTGCGTTCACTTTTGCAACTACCTGTAAAAAATATTAAACGGCCGTCATTTTGGTTAGGCAAAAATTTTTGGGTTACGCAAAAGTTACCAAAAGTACTGGTTTTATGAAAATTAAAAAAAAAAAAATTTTTGATGTCTTAAAATTATATGTTAAAACCCTACACTTCCATACAAATGAAGGTATTTCCTCCTCCTGGATCATAGCGGTCTCATACCGATAAATAGATCGTTTTGAGGTAGTTGGATTTACTAAATTTCCTTTTTCTGTTTAACTGTTGGAAAAGCTCTTTAAGGGTTGCTATGTTCTGTTAAAACCATACGTATATAATTAAATATGTACAATTACAGAATGATTCACGAAGTATGTAACAAACTTTCAGAACATATTCTACCGGTTAAAACGAAGAAAGATTATATAAACATAGGTTCGGAAACGTTTCGTTAGCGAGCAAATGTTGGCTGGCGAAAGATTTCTCCCTAATTTCTGCGCCTGCGGTAAAATTTAGCCTGACTGTAATTCATTGGACCCAATTGATGGGTTAATTTAGTGGTTTTATATGAAATCTGACCTGAATAATTTAAGTAAAAAAATTGTTTTTTCCCAGAATTATATATATTTATTTTTTCTTGAATTTTTACGGGCATCGACTGCTAGGGTCATTAGCCCTCGTCACATTCTTTAAAAGAAATTAGTATCACCATCAGGATCGTCATATGTAAGGGTGTAAAGGGCCCTTACATTTTATTTAAAAGCACAACCAACATAAAAAACATTAAGACACAACAACAACAAGACAAAACAACACTTACGGGTGTAAAGGACCCCGACATTAAAATTTGAGATAAGGTTCTCAAAAGCACCATGAAATTAAAAATACAACTTATCAATACCATTTCTTTCTTCTACCTGTCTCGTTTATAGTTTGTTTAAGCACCCTCGGGGCGACCAGAACCGCCGTGAAGCAGTATATTAGTCGCGCCAGGATGCCGTGGCAGTTGACTCCTTATAAACAGGCTACAGGCATCCATTGCGCTTACCCATAGCCTCGCGCCCTCAGTTTACCCTTGAGGGTCCCCCATGCCATCATTGGACACACCCCGACTCACTGCTCTTGAATGCAGACGAGCCAGGATGGCCTAGGCAAGAGGGCTACCTCCCGTCACTACACGTGCCACGCTTCGAGGCTCCCATATACATAAAGAATTCCACTTAGAGATTCTTTAACACAGCTTTAAAAAAATTTTAGTAATTTTGAGAAATCTGGGGTAAAAGACAAATGATTGGGATGGAAAAATACACTATTTCATGTCTGGTGTAAAATACTTTTGTTAAATATTATAAATACAAAGTATGGCTATTAAATAACGAGACTAATGCTGTAAAATATTTTATTTTAAATTTATATCTATTTAGTTATTATCACCTTCAATATACATCCCTCCTCTATCCCTACAACGCTCCATGCGAATTTTCCATTGTTCGAAACAGTGCTGGAAGTCTTCTTTTCTGAGCTCTTTCATGACGCATACCGCTTTTTCTTTCACAGCTTCAACGATCTGAAATATTGTTCGTTTTAATGCAGATATGATCTTACAGAACAGATAAAAATCACATGGTGCCAGGACAGGCGAATAATGCGGATGGTCTAACACTGGGTATAGTTGACTAGAAACGTCTTGAAAGACAAAGCAGTGTCAGCCAGTGCGTTGTCCTGATGAAGAACCCATGACTTGTTCTTCCACGGCTTGGGTCATGTTTTCTTATTTTTTCACGGAGTTGAGCAAGGAACTCAAGGTAATAATGTTGATTAACAGTTTGACCTTCAGGAACCCAGTGAAGGTACACAATTCCATGAATATCGAAAAAACAATCATTATCGTTTACAATTTTGATCATCTTCAACGTATCCTCGGTAATTCTGAAAACGTTTAAACCACTAAAAACCCCACGTACATGATAAACATTCATTGCCATATACTTTTTTTTAACGAAAGATAAGTTTCAATAGCAGTTTTCCAAGTTTCATATGAAACTTCACAATTCTTACCTCTAATAAAAAACATTTATCATTTTTCCGGCAAGAAAAAAAAACAAATGTTATCCAAACGAAGGCCACGGCCAGACTAATATGTCTACAGAAACTGAAGTGGCAACAGTCGAAAGAGAAGGCTTCACGCTACATAGCTGCGGTCGTATGAATTTGGCGCGTGTGCAGTTTTTCTGTAGCAGCATTAGTCTCGTTATTTAATAACAACACCTCGTGCTTAAAAGTTTTAAGAAAAACTTATAGAAAAATGTATTATTAGTAAATAATATGAATCAAGACCATGTAAACTAAATACTCACATAAGAATTTCGAAGTTTAAGAAAAACATATGAAAATGTGGTATATTTTAACTAGGTATTAAATAAAACAGAATTTTCAATATTACAAAACAAAATAATGGAATACTTTATAAAAATAACAAATACAAATGAAAACCAACTATAAACAATTAAATAAACTGCTGAAAAATCCTCCACCACAGTGGATACGACACTCTGCTCGACGAACAATGTTTTTCGTGGCTTCTCTTATTTCAAAAGGGTTGTTTTGTATTAATTGTACCGCACTGAGACTTTCGATAACTAACTCTTCTCTTCTATTACACTTTTGTTCATATAATAATGATTTTAAGATGCACCACAGGTAGCAGTCCAGATTTGTTAAGACAGGCGATCTTGGAGGCCAGTTATGTAGGTCAGGTTACGTATGAAACCACTAAATTTTTCCCTTAATTTGAGTTCCAAGGATTAAAGTCTGGCTTAATTTTACCGAAGGAGCTCAAATCGGAGCGAAATCATTCGCCAGCTGATACTCGCTAATGAAGCGCTTCCGAACCTACTCGTATGTTAATATAAACTTTATCTTTACCAGTAGAACATGTCCTGAAATTTTGTTAGATTCTTCGTGATCTACTCTTTGTATATACATATTCCTTCGATAGAATTACTGAGCTGATTTCTTAAGGCTGAACAAGGGATAATGTAAATAGTAACAAATCGAAAGGTTAGTTAAATAACTTAATTAAATATAAGGATACCTTTATTTACAAATCTTTTAAAATTGAGAAAATTTACTGCTGTTCAAGTAAAGTAAAATAAGCTACTTAAAATGTAGAATATGAAAGTCTTAATTAGCAAAATAACACAAAAAATAAATTTTATGACTTCTTTTAAATTTAATCATTAATTAGTTGCACCGTTGTTAGACATGTTATAATAAAAAAATAAAGAAAGAAAAAATAAGTAACATTGATAAAATTCTCATATTTGCTTTTAATAAGATAAATTTTGTAAATAATGCCCACATTTAACTTAAAAATACATAAATTTTTTTATGTTTTTTAACTTAAAAACAAATTTTTATCGCCTTAATATACTATAGATAAATTGATGACACAACTGAATAAAATAATAGTAAATAAACGAGATGATATTTTAAAATTTAAAAAGAAAAATTTCTAACACTGATTATCATTAGTAGGAGTAAATATAATATCGTCAATAAATAACTTCTAAAAAAAAAGCAAAAGAGAGAAAAGAAAAAACTTGATTCAATGGCTGCAAATGGAATTGCAATTGGTAATATGTTAAGAAGCTGATTATGATGATCATGATTATGTTTAAAATATTATCTATATCTTCTTGATTTCATCCTCTTTTATTTTATGATATTTTATTTTTTTTTATAATTCCACATCATAAATTTGGATTCTCTTCAAGAAAAATACTTCTTTATTAAGTTACGCAATATCATTAGTTAATAATATTATATACACAAAGTTTAAAAAAAATAAATAAATAAGAAAAATGTAAGTATAATCCTTTCGTTAACCGGTCAGTGATTAGTTATTCCTAGGTTTTACTGATCAAAAATATTTTGAAATGAATCCGGTATGTGAATATTTTTTTTGAATAAATATATATGTTTAAAAATAAAATAAATTCAGTTATTTTATTTTCACTTGGTCTGTAGAAATAAAATTATTTTACAGAAATAAAATTGGTAAATATGTATAAAATAATTTACTAAATGTAACAAAATTTTAAATAGTTACATTAAAAAAAAAACAACTTTCATTATTATATATATAAATATTTATTGGTAATCTCTATCCATTATGATTAATTTATTATAATCATCATCAAATGGTGTTCTGCCAGGCGGCTGGTCCCTTACGCCACCGCTGTCTCCATTCATTTCTGTCCCAAGCCTTCACCTTAGTCCTTGTAGTTTCCAATTTTCATCTCATCTATTAACTTTGTTCTTCTTTCTCGCTTTCTTCCTTCTAATGATCTTTCCGATGCAGTTGTTAAGATTCCAATTCCTCCAAATACATGTCCTATCACTTGCCTTTTCTTTTGTGTTCTTTCTTCTTTAACCCTGTTCATTACTTCCACATTTCCTACTTTATTCTTCCATCATATTTTCTCCATGTCTACTCTCAAAAGTCACAATCCAGTCTCTCTCCTCTTCCTTATCGTCCATGCTTCACTCCTGTGCAAGACACAATACATAGCATGTGGTTAACATAGCATTTGTCCAGATTTTTACTATATAGTAATTTCCTCTTCTTACAGCAGGCTTCCTTTATCACCGCTAATCTTCCTTTGTATTTTCATTGTGCTCTTGTAATCCTCTGTTAATATAGGCCCCTAGAATGTAATTTTTTACTTTCTACTAATTACGATTAATTAACGAATAACAAAATATTTTCTCACAAAAAGAGCATTTCTAGGATAAAATAAAATCAAAATTTTATTTTCAATAATAATCTATTTTACTTTATATACAACATGACATTGTGTCTGAACCTAACTTTATAATATTGTAAGATGCACGGAGGTGCATGCTAGATTACTCTGGGTCGGGTGTGGACATGTTCAGACCTGAGCATTTTCAGCAGATAATGCTTCAGGGTGTGAAGCAGTGGACTATTATTGCAAATTATAATAGAAAAGTTTTAGAAGAATTTAGTAAAACAGAAAAAACTCGTAGGAGACGGCGAGAGTTGCCGCGGCCTGCAAGGGAATGAGGCGTCGGAGGGTGCCGGGTTGGAAAGGTCTGCGACTTAGTGCCTTGGGGGCCCTCTCGAGCATGAGAGGAGTCGCTCTGGTTCAGTGAGGCCGTGGACACTCCACTCTCGGTGCCTGAGGGCGTTGTTCACGTTTTTAATGATTTTGGCTGACAGTCGTTTGGGTAAATGATAAGTGGTAAGTATTTGAGGTGTGTGTGTATGTGTGTTGGTGGGTGTGTGTTTTGTTTACTCTTGGTGAGATTGTGGAAATTTAATTAACTTTTGAGTGTACGTTGGTGGTTAGTTTTGTGGCCATATTTTCTTGATTGAGGTGCGCTTGTCTTGAGTTGTCTTGATTGTATGAATGTATAAATGTTTGTGGTACGTCTTAGTACCTGTTAGGTATTCTATTTTTTTCTGAATGTTTTTCTCTTTAGGTATTTGTGATGTGCAGTGTGTGCGTGTAGTGGTATGCGTGTCAACGCAGCAAACAATGCAATGTAGCAAATATTAATGGATAATGTTTGCTAGTGGAGACCGAATGTGTGTCTGGGCGCTTATCCCCCTCCTGAAGTAATGCTTTATTATCTGTTTTCCAGGAGGTGTGGTCGCCAGGGGTGGATGTTTAGTCGGTAATGCGCAGGAATACGTACGCATTTTCTGTAATAGCTCGCGGAACCTGTAAGCGAGTCCGACACTGCTTCGGCGCCCGTAAATGGGGTTCCTCCACCTCAAAAAAAAAACTTTATAACATAGTTACGTAAAGTATTAGAAATAAACACAAAAAAAAGTAATCCGTTTGTTCGCAGAAGCAATCCAAGTTTGTTTGTTTGAATGAAATAGGGCATTTTTACAAGCCGCGGAGAATAATAATTTTTTTTTTTTTTTAAATAAAACAAAATGTAAAGGTAAACTCCACATTAAATTAAATTATTAAAAGCAAAATATGGGAAAATCAACAAAGTTAATAAATATGTGGGAATAGTAATGCTATCATTGGTTTAGATAAAGAAGCGAAACAAACAGGAGCTTGAAAAATGAATTTGGTTTAAAAACTAACAAAAAATGTTTACAACAAAAGGGACATCTCGATAACAACCAAAATCAGGAATTGCATTACATTAATCAAACCGGAAGGCCTGTACGCTGCACAATGCAACTTCAGTATGAAATCAAATGAAATAAAAAAAAAGAAAATCTTCAGAAAAATTCTAGTACCAATAAACAATGATGAAAACGAATACAAATTCAAAAATAAAAAGATGTGTACAAATGCAGTGGAACTGAGAAAATGTCACAATATCACAAATCTTAAATTAAATTTTCAAAAAAAGAATCAAAACGAACCAACGGACCTCAGAGGTTCAAAAAATCCTAAAATAAATAAAAATATCTGAAGAAATAGTACAAGCTAGAATAACGTTCATAAAACTGGTACAAGATTTCCAAGAAAAGGAGAAAAAAGAAACCAACAACGTATAGTCAGAAAAGAAAGGACAAAAACAAACAAACCGAAAGAATGAAGAACTATTGGAAAACCTAGAAAGAAAACGTCCAAAAAAAAAGATAAGGGAAAGCAAAGTTTTGTCAAGTGATCCTCAATCTGCTAAATTCGAAAAAATTAATAAAAGTCCTATTAAATTTACATTCTGTGTAATTTACTTGGCCTGTTTCAGATTTAATTATCATCAAAAAATACAATGGTTTTAAAATTTTAAGGAATATTATAAGACTAATATTTAAAAAAATAATAAATTGAGACCATTAAGTTATAGACAACGCCCAAAAAAAAAAAAATAACAATTATAAATAATACCGAAGGGGGTCATATCTGTACCAATAGTAATGTGTGGAGGAATCTGATTTCTTAAGAGTTTTGGGATAGTGGAACTGTTAAGCATTCCCTTTCTATGTGAAAGGTCGACAGATCAAGGATTAGTCATACTAGTTGACTATTAAACAACATTATCAATTACATGATTCTACCTTCTGATTTAGATATTTTGTTGATTCCTAATTAAAAACATAGCTTAGGAAAGCTACTTTTTACGTTAGCTACATGTAAATTACTACTACAGGAATGAGAGCCTATTAAATTGCTTATAGTACTGCAATAAATAAACCAGCTACATACATCAAAAAAATTATCAAATAACTATGTAATATAATCAATCGTGATTTATAAGAATTTTCTCTTGCGAGATAATTTTTTTACTCTGTTTTAAAATCAATATTACAACAGATTAGAAGTATTAGATCGGTTATAATATAATAATGTTTTTACAAATTTTTATTATCTGAGCAAATCAAATTTATGACAAAAAAAAAAATTTAGATTTAAACAGAACGGTAAGTAATATCAGAAACAGTTTTATAGGTAGGAAAAGTGCTAGTGAAACTTCAAAATATATTTCATAAAAAAATAATAAAAATATTATACGCTTCAAAAAAATGCCCCATTAAATATTTTATAAGACTAAAATAATTAAATCACAAAATATTTTTTTTCAAAATGAAAAAATGCAGTTAGAGATACAATAATTTGTTTCATTCAAAAATAGCTTTAAAAATCCCTTTCGGCACGCTGGAAGGTGGAGGCAGATTTCACCGGTGCTAAGTAGGATATAAATAAGAATTCCACCTTAAAGTTAAGAAAAACTTCATACTTACTCAGTACAACAATGGTTTCATGTGAAAAAATGTTTCACTTGTTTAGCATACGACAAGCCCATCTTCTTACAATTCCAGCAATATTTTGGTCATCCCTTGCCGTAACGGTTGCTCATATCAAAACTTTTTTCAGACAAAAGTTTTAGGTAATTTTTAAAGGACTAACGACCACTTTAAACCGATTCGATACTGTGCCTGTTAAGGGAGGTATCATTCTTTTTTGTCTTCGAAATTTTTTCAACCCCCTGGTCCAATGGTTGGTGATATAAAAAAAATTTACTTAGATAAGTTTTACGGCATTATCCAAAGAATAGTAGGAACTTTAGACGATTCGATGTTTTACTTAAGAAAGTTATAGCGATATTTTTCTGTTTTGTCCTCCCTTGCCGTAAGGGTTGGTCATATCAAAAATTGTTACAGACAAATGTTTTAGGTAATGTTTAGAGGACTAACAAGCACACCGATTCACTGGTGTGCCTACTAATAAAGGTATGATTTTTTTGTCTTTGAGCCCCCATTTTTTCTACCCGCTGAGCCAATAGTTGGTGATATCAAAAAACTTTACTTAGATAGTTTTTAGGCTCTTAGGTTACTATCAAAGAATAGTAGGAACTTTAAACGAATTCGATATTTTATTTGATAAGAATGTTATAGCGATATTTGGTTTTACCGAAAAAGTCCCCCCATTTCCACCTCCATGGTCCGATTTTTGCCGTTAACAAACTCGACCAAGATTTTGGCACGAACAATTTGAAAGTGATTGGTCCAAAATTACGGCAGTTATCGTGTCCACAAGAAAGTAAAATATATATATATGTATAAAAACCTTTTAGCTGAAGGTGGTTTTGGTGTACGGGGGATCTGAAACGCGAAGATATGTTGAAATTTTCCGGAAGTCGAATCATCGTACCCTTTACAACAGGTAGCTTTCTTATAAAATCTACCTAATTTTAATTCCCTTTAACTGGTATATTTTCAAATATTTTTTTCTAAAAAATCTATCTTCAGTATGTTTTAATGCAAAAACTTTTTCCATTCGAGGCGGGTGAAGTCCACTCATCTGAACTGATTAAGCCTGGTTAATAAGTTTCTTTCCTTCCTAAAATAAAAGAAGATAAATATTTCCTAAAAGAATTGTTTCAAATTTTGTATCCTTTCTTTAAATTAGACGAGTAAATTTGAAATTGATTGATAATTTAAAAAAATAATAATATTTGTTTAAAGATACCCTTTCATATAAATCTATGATTTTAAAGAAATAATTCTATAACTGTCAGTAAATCATAGTGAAAAATTAATCTTTTACAGATAATACATTGTGATATAACAACAATAAAAAATAAGGATAAATAGTTTATTGGATGAACTTTTGTTATTAAATATGTAAATAAATGAAAACAAAGATAATAGAAGTATTGTGCAGAAAAAGGGTATTTCTATACTATATTTTATTTATAGAAACACATATGTTATTAACTGATCTTATTTAAAATAACTGTTAATTAAAATAGCCTACGCTGATACTTCAAATTAACAGACATGACTAATATATAATATATAATTGAAACTAAAAGTAGCTTTCAGAAAAACTCACTTGGGAACATTATTTAATAAAGACCTGTTGAATCTGCTATTAATGTTGAATAAAAAATACTTTTTGTTTAAATATAATATACTTCTTCGATCGTACAGCTAATCTTCAATTTACTTCAGCTAAGTTTTTAAGGTTAACAGTTTTACAAAGACGCATCTTTATTAATTCATTAGATATCGATTTATAAAGACCTGATATAATACAGTAATTCAAACAAATGGAAGAAAATTCTTTCTCTCGAATTTATAATTTAGAAATAATCTATTAGGTTAAAAAGTAATTTCAAAAGTTATTTTACGGTTACTTTTATTTACCGTAGATTAATTTTTCGTTAATGATACTTACTTTTAATTATCTTCATAAAAATTAATTAAATAATATAATAAAGTATCTAATTGTATTTTCACATAATTAGGATAATATTAAAATAAAAAATTATGAGACTCAATCGTGCTGTATGACTTTGGAATATGTACAGTTTTATGTGTCTATGTTTAACAAATAAAAATTCTAATTTTGATAACTATTTCGTAACACGTTTTAAAAAAATCTCTTTCGGCACTACGGAAGGCGGAAGTAGATTTCACCGGTGCTAAGTAGGGGATAAAAAAAATTTTCACCTTAGAAGTTAAGAAAAACTTAAAATTTATCAATACAACGTTTGCATGTGAAAAATTGTTTCACATGTTTAGCATACGACAAACCAAATCTTCTTACAATTCCAGCAAAATTTTGGTCATCCCTTGCCGTAAGGGTTGTTCACATCAAAAATTCAGATAAAAGTTTTAGATAATGTTTATAGGACTACCGAGCACTTTAAACCGATTCGATACTGTGCTTATTAAGAGGAATAACTTTTTTGTCTTCGAAACTTCATTTTTTCCATCCCGTGGCCCAATGGTTGGCGATATCAAAAAACTTTACTTGATAAGTGTAAGGTTCTTATCCAAATAATAATAGCAACTTTAGACGAATTCGATATTTTACTTAATAGGAAAATTGTAGCGATATTTTGATTTTTCAAAAAAGCCCTCCCATTTCCATCTCCAAGGTCCGATTTTGTGATTAACAAACCCGACGGAGATTTTGAGTCGTTATATTTTATGTATAGATTTGAAAGTGATTGGCAGAAAATTACGGCAGTTATCGTGTCCACATGAATGTGATATATATGTATATATAAACTTTTGAATTGACGGTGGTTTTGGGGTCTGCGGCATGTGAAACGCGAAGATATGTAGAAATTTTCCCGAAGTCGAATCATGGTACTCATTACAATATGTAGCTTTCTTATGAAATCTACCTAAAACTGAATAGTTTTTGAAATCGACTGCTGTACGTCTTACTTTATAATAAGGTTATTAATAAAATTTTACTTGGTAAAACTTGATACAGCTATCATAAGCTACGGTAAGCTTCATCAAGAGACTTCTGAGTCATATTATGACCAAAGTCACGAGTATACTTTCCTACGCTATACGGACCAAAATATAATTCTATTAATGATCGAAATTGAATTATTTAATTTTTTTTAATATCATTTCTTGTACGTAATAATATTATTTAGCTAAAAAAATTTACATTAAAATTTATTATTTAGTGAAATTTTAAATCTCTATTGATTACTGCTAACTGAAATCTGTGTGGTTTTAATTTAAATTATAACAATAAAATTTGTGTAAGACTTAAATAAATAAAAAAATCCATATACTAATAAAACGTCAGTAACAAGTAATAATTTTAGGCTCATTAGATAAATAATTATTTTACTAAAACCCAAAGAGATTTTTCTAGAGCTTATATTCAATGTAACTTCTACACTCATCTCGTAATTTAATAATATCAAGAAAAACATAATGGCGAAATTTTGTTAATAAAGTTAATAATCACCAATTACTCAATCAGTAGAATCGCTCATTTTAAAACAAGAGGTTCATAATTCAACTCGCGGAAAACTGCATGGTTTTTTAAGGCGAAAAAAGATTTTGTTTGAGTTTTACCTAATGACAAAAGCCATACGTTTTATAATGTGTGGAAAAAATATATGACGGAGATATATTAATTCTGGCAATCTGTACATTTTGTTAAATACATTAATCATTATAAGGAGAAAAGGAATGAACTATAACCTATGAAAATAACAATCTTAAAAGTACGATAGACAAATAAAGAGAGATCGATTACGGGATATAAAAGTTCGAAAAACAGGAATTGTAGTGGATAAGGCAAATACAGCAAGACTTAAGATGGTTTGAGCGTGTTAAAAGAATGAATGAAGAGATAACAGAATGGAATATACTGAACAGAGACAAACCGGTAGAAAAAGAAATGAACAAAGTTGAAGAAGATGTTTGTAGACGTATGGAAAGAGAAAGATTAAGGAAGGAGTAGTACTAAATAGACAGGAAAAGATGACGGTTATACATCATCACCTGACCCAGAGGACATTGAAAGATAAGAAGAAATTAGTTACAGATTGTTAATGTAAACTTCTGAGAAGTAAATGAACTGGTAATCACACTATACAATTCACCAATAGTGAACAGGCTTTATAAATAGTTCAGGTTAGCATTGGCAAATCTTAAACCATCTTTAACAGGAATCTTCAATGCTCGTACATAACGTACATATCAAGCACTCATCTTGTTCGATCATGGAAGCATATGTTTTATTTCTCCTTATCCAACTGGTTTGTTACATTTAAATTACTTCATCTTTTTAGCTGTTGCTCTTTATATTAAGAACATATTGCCTAGTTTGTTAAAAAAATGTATTCTTTGAGTCTACATAAACTTAATACGAAAATTCAAATTAAATTATTTGTGTAATGTGTCTTCAATTAAATAATAATATTAAAACAATGAAATGAATATTAAAATAAAATTTTATCTAATTATATGAACATTTGTACATTTATTTGATGAACAGTGAGATGAATTAGCCGCTCAACGTACTGAGTGGCAAGATTCGCACACATTGTTACACTTACATACGTTTTCTCATTTAACTTTAAAAAATAATTCTACTACATTTAGTTTGATTCAGTTTCAAAATAATTTGATGAATTTCAATACTGCAGATTATAAATAGATCTCAGTTTCTTTTTTAAAAATTTAGCCTATAGTAGGAAATTATAAAAAATAAATGATCTATTAATTAATTAATTTTTTTATTTATTTTTAAATTACTTTCCTTATATTTAATTTTATTTTCAAATTTATTTTAAAATGAAATCACTACTACATACTTCATAGTCAACTAGATAGATAAATAAAGATAATCAATAAATTGACAACGCAACACTTGCTAAGAATTTCTAACTGTAAATCAGACTGAGTAAAGAAATATTTATTCTTAACTAACGTAAACAACCAAGTCTCAGCTGGATAAGCCAGTATTCTTGATTTTCCATTAAACACAAAACATTTAACATTGAACTGTGGTTGACATCGTTTCAAGATAGCAACAGTAATAGTATAAAGAGTAGTAAAGATTGAGTACTGAGAGCTTAAGAGGTTAAGCGTAAGAAGAGAGCTTGAGTTACACATCTCTTATGTTAGATCGTGGGCAATTAACTGCAACATTGACGGCAACCCGCTATTTCCTCCTATTGACCGGACTTGACTCGCCTGACTTCTCACATTCAACATAAAACTGCTCTAACTTTTATACCGCATTTCTCATGGTAGACAACAGGACTGATACGGTCTCATCATTACTTTCCTTCTTCTTTTTCTTACTATTATTACTATAGTTAACATTATTTATAGTATAATTGCACTAATTACGTATATTTATAGCAGCTCAGAGTTAAACATATAACTTAGATATGACTAACAGCTATTGTTAAAACTTTACCTACTGGAACCATCTACATTACTGGAATTGAAAAAAAAAAAATAATTAAAGGGTAAAAGAAATTACATCTAATTACTTGTCCTCGTATACCGTACTTTTAAGAAAATGTATAACATATAAATACACCAAAAAAAATATATCATTTCTAAATTAGGAAATTTTACCAAAATATAATAAAAATAAAAGAATATATTTTTAAAAATAACCATCTTTCTATTTTAAAATATTTTAAAAGGAAAAATAGCAGGAGAACATGAAAATAAAATGAAGGCAAGTAGCTAATTAAAAAATAAATAATACTTCAACATACAAAGAAAAAAAATCAAGAAATAAAAGCAGAAAGAAAAACAATAAAGGAACGAATAGAAAGAAATGAACTAAAAGATCCTTCAGTAAATTAAACTAGAAAAAATAAAGAAAAAGGGTTAGAAAGAAAAAGGTAAGCTGTATAAAATAATAAAGGAATAACTGAAAACTAAGCAAAAAGAAACTGAATAAAAATATTTTAAAAAATAAACAATAACGTGAAAGCGGAGAGAAAAAAAAATGAAGAACCAGAAGAAAAAGAAACAAAGCAGCGAAATATAAAGTTAATTTAAAGAAAAATAAGCAGAAGAAGCAAAGACAGAATGGATAAAATGAAAAATAATAAAATGGACGAAAATAAAATATAAAGAAAGTAAAAATATATATAATTAAAAATAAATAAATAAACAAGAATTATGTATAAAATGTACAACCAAAAAGAAAAGAAAGAACAATAAGTAGCACAAAAAGAAAATAAAATAACTACGGGAATGTAAGAAAAGGGTTAAAGAATTTAACAAAAACATAAATAGAAACGAATGAGAACACTGAACAAAAATCGTAAGTGAAGAAAAATATTTCAGTACATGTTAACAAGAAAGTTACAAACCTTTACAATAATAATAAAAAAACCTAAACTGAAATGGACAGCCAAACAACCAAATAAAACTAATATAGAACAAAGAGAAAAACTGAAAAATAAATAAATAAAATTGATAAATAACATAAAAGTAGAATGGGAATGGTAAAGAGAATTCATGAGTACAACAGAAAGAAAGAATAAAAGAAAATTAAGAAATAATTCCAAAAAATAAGGAAACTACAAATGGGAAGACTAAAAGACGTAATCTACAATTTTCAGAACAAGAGGAATAAAATGTTTACATTTTAATGTAAATTGAACTAAAATGTAGGAAAAGAAGGCATATAAAAGTGTAGAACACAAATAAAGGCTTTAATCGAGAAACTAGTAAAACAAAGTGTACCACCATATACCCAGTACTTTTCAAATTCTATCTAAAAATAACAATGGAAATAAAGGAAAAATTTAATTTGAATAATTATGTAAGGAGAAAAATTTTACGATTTGCTGATAACATCAATCTTTTGAGTTCGGTCTATCATAAAACTTATTGATAATCTTCATTCTACTTTAAGAAATCGTTTCAATAATGACACACAAAAGTATAGATTTTTTTGGACAGTGAAAAAAAAAAATTCTTTTTGGTCAATTCAATCTTTCTGTTAAAAAAATACGATTAAGTAAAAAGTAATAACTGCGGCTTATAGTTATCTAATCTCTGATTTAGATGAATGTTGAAATATAAGTAATTTAAAAAAATGAAATAGTTCAAGAATGTAAAATTATTCCAAACGCATTAGGCTTAATGTACGCGCTTTAGAAATTTCGTAATAAAAGATAATTCCAGCGTAGATTTTTAGCGAGGGACTTATTCATTATGACTTTCCCTTCACTTACAGGAATTAACTGGGAGCACATCACATAATAAATACACGTCCCTTGCAAAAAAAAAAAAAAAAAAAAAAAACAAAAAAACGTGAACCAAAACTCTTATTAAAATAAACAAACGAATTACAAAATTGTTACGGGTTCCGAACATGATTGTTTTTAATCAGATTTTATTAACGATTAACACAATGTTGTCTTTAAAACAAATTTTCGGTCTTTTCTCTTATGCACCCCGCACCCAATTTTTTTTTTTTTTTTTTTGTTATTTCATGGAAATCGCCGATCTCCTTGATGGAGTGATAGCGTTTCGGCCTTTCATCGGAGGTCCCGGGCTCGAATCCCGGTTAAGCATGGCATTTTTCATAGGCATCAAATTCTATTTCCATATCCCACGCATAAGCATCACGCTTATGTAGTGATACTATCAAGCTAAAAGAAAAAAATGATCGTCAAATTAAATGCTTATATAATGGAGTAGTTAAGAAAATTTTTTAAAACTGTTACCTGTAATGTCTGTACGGTTTGTAGGTAAGATAGGAAACTAGTATTGTCTAATTGTACCCAATGTTAATAAATCGTTGTTTATGCACAAAAATTAATGTATCTTCATAACAATGTTATTCAAAATATTAAGTTAGTTTTAGCTATCGTGTAGAATATGAACTGTATGAGTGTAGCATAGTTTGTACTTTATTGGTTACTTTTCTCCGTACAAGTCTGCTTTCAGATGACCTAAAAACGCAGTGAAACTGAAATTAAAAAATGGTAAGTGAAAATTTGCATTTTGTTAATATTCTACTAACGTATATTTCTTTGTGAAGTTAAGATGATATTTCGTTAGTTGCCGTGTAATAGTGCGCTGAGAAGCGTTGTTATGGGTGACTAGACTATATGAGCTGAAACTACTCCTACTTTACTGTAAACTCCTAGCTCCGAGTGGAATAGTGCTAGTCTTATATTTGGATAGTCGTAGTTTCCAAACACAGCTTATATGTGGGAAAAAATCGGATGGGGCTGTGTCGGGGCGCATGGCAGTTGATTTAACGTGAAACGTTACAGACTTTGGATGAAGTTCCCCCGAGCTACAGACCGACCAACTTACCTGTAGAGTTAAATGGGAGAGCCACCATCGTAATTTTTTAACAAAACTGAGTCTCCAATTAAAGGTTTTAGTTCCTTAATTTGGCCAACTCTACAGATAAATTGGTCGATCTGTATGTCAGTGAGTTTTAGTATATTGGATTGAAATAAAAACGAAATATTGACTGCGTATTAATTTTAATTTTAACATAAAACAGGTACTAAATGGTGCATAATATTTACTTCGACTAATATTCGACGATAATTTTGTTCAAGATTGGTCTGTGATTTGAGAAGTAAGGGACATAAAGCATAATAAGCAGCGGTAGAAGTGCTCGCGCCGTCGGCGTCGTTAACTGAGCGCGCCGTTCCAGCTTTGCGACGCTCCCGAAACACTCTCACTCGCCGGCACCGGACATTGGAGTACTTGTGCATGGCCCGTAACCTTCCCTTTCCGACGATATGATTAATTTATATTTCCGGCTGGTTTTAGCACGGGCTGAGGCTGACATATTGAATTTTTATACTTTTTTACATGTTTACTTAAATTTGTTACACATATATATATTGTCGAAAATACATTTATTATTACTTAAATCGATCTATCTCAACAAACTCTAAACAAAAACACACGAATCAGCGCGCTATCACGTCTAAGTTGTGAGCTACACTGAATGGAAATGAGCGAGAACGCCATTGTTGGCCTATCTGCGCTGTGCCCCCTCCCCGCCAACCCGTTCACCAGTGACTTGTATCGGCGAGCTGACCATGTAAGTTATAAAATGACACCACGTTTACGTCTCTGGGACTAATAGTTAAGGAGTTATTAAGACAGGACGATGTAGACCCTTTCGTTACGCTACAAATTTCTGTTCTGGTACCCGTATGTTTCGGTGAGATTTTAAAGACGTTTCATATAAAAAAAAAAAAACAATTCTTAAATAATGCATAAAAAAATAATGCGAAGAGCTAACCAGAAAAGACTCAAACATTAAAACGGGATTTTAAATGTATGTTTTAAATTTAATCAAAATCGTGAGTAAGTCAAGATAACATAACCTATTCAAATTTCAAAAGGCGTATTTTGAATTTTTGTATCTTTGAGACAAATTTAATTTTTATTTTATTCTGGTTTACAATAACGTAGTTTCATCAAAATTTGAGGTGAAACACTAAAAACCAAAATTACTGTAAACGTCTGTTATAAAAGTACCAAACAAAAAAAATTGTTACAAGAGTTTTAGCATCTTAACAATCGAAAAAATATAACTTACATATTGCTAGCAGTAATATAATCTAAGCAGTAAATTTTTTCCCCTGTTTAGCCTCCGGGAATCACCGGCAGGTATTACTTCAGAGGATGAATAAGGATGACATGTATGAGTGTAAGAGAAGTGTAATCTTGTACAGTCACAGGTCGACCATTTCTGAGATATGTGGTTAATTGAAACCCAACCACCAAAGAACACCGATATCTAGTATTCGAATCTGTATAAAAGTACCTGCCTTTACTAGGATTTGAACGTTGGAACTCTCGACTTAAAAAACATCTGATTTGCGAAGACGCGTTCACTACTACACCAACTCAGTGGGTTAAAGCAGTAAATATTATTTGATGTTAATATAACAGATATTAAAACTGCTATAATATTTCCTAGTTGCATATATATATATTTAGCTGAAAAACAAAAGGACACGATCACAATTTTCGACGTTTTAGAATTTTTATTTCGGTTTTTGTAACATGATATTTGGTTTTAAAATTTTTGAGAAGTAATTAGGATTGCAGATAATATTTAAAAAAATATATAGCTAATTCTATGTAATTCATGAACCTATAAAAAAATAATTGAATATCGAGAATAAACAAGAAAAATAATAAAATTTAAAAACACTACTAGAATATCAGACCCATGCTGAAAAGTTAATAACACATATACCTAAATATATATATTAAATAAAGAAGTTATTAATTAACGTAGTTAGATTGTATGAAATGTTGAATAAATAAAAGGTAAATTCTTCAAAATAAGTTCTACCCGACTATTAAATCAAACAAAATAACAAGGTCTTACTTTTATAACAATTCATTCAAGTCTTAATGCATAACACGTACACACATATCAAACACAAGTACAACTAGAAAGAATGATGATGATAAATTAACATTACGCTGCCATTACAGGATAAAGCAGTTGTATCAATAAACATGAAACTAACCTAAAATAGTTTAAAATTCCTACTGAAACAAAATCATATTTGCTATCTAACTCTTATGAAAATACTTCGTTTACCTGTAAATTTATTTCCACAACATGTATTAACACAAGACAAAAAAGTAAGTGTTTTTCAAAAAATTAAATTAGTTTAAATAATGTACATCCAAACAGATAGCTAACTGTTTAAGAACGAAACAAAAACGTTAAAATTTTGTTATAGTTTTATATTATTTTATGTATTTATTACTTATTTAATAAAATAATTAACTAAAAAAACTAAATTGAAGAAATATAAAACAAAAATTAACATACCTTTAATCAAATTTTGTTAAAAGAATACACTAACACAGCGCGTTTATAATCAAATAACGTAACATGATGACTGCCTTCGGTTAGACTAGTTAATAATACTACTACAAGTGAGACGCCTGCGCAATACGCAATTTCGTGTCTATTACATAGTCGAGGAACGTACAACGTCTCTGTCTGCCGATATATCTATCGAACATTTAACAAACATCAAAGGCAACATAAGCCTACAGTATACACACATACAGTAAATTATCTTACTGTTTAATTTTGAAACTCCGTTTTATTTCTTAGTCTTAATTTTTATTTGTTGCTTTAACTTGTCCATGAAATACAACTTATAAAGTTTTGACTCTTTCAACTTAAAGTGTTTTATTAAATAACAATGCGTATATTTTTAATGTTGTCGAGAAATTTGTCGTTTATTCTTAAAATACAAAATAATTATTAAAAAAATTACCCGCAAATTAAAAACTACATTCACACTCTAACAACCACTGATTGTACCTAAAAAATTTAGACGATTTGATTATTATGAATAATAATTTCTTTTCTTTTTTTGTTATGGTGAGCCGTAAGTACCGGATATCTAAATACGGGAATGCACTTGTTTTTTATAAATCTCAAGTTACCCGTTTTTCATATAGGTACTTACACAATAAATTTTTAAATTCTATTTATTATAGTTAATGTATATTATTATTCTTTTTATTTGAATGTTGAATCGTTAACATTCTGACACAGATTATTAAAAACACGTCTGCTATTAGTTCAAAACTTTCTTTTTACATGGAAGTTTTCCATTTTCTATATGACATGCACATTTTGTATCAGCTTTGTTACGGATTATAAGACGATTTGTTTTAGAATGCACAGTGCAATGTGGCTTCTCAGAACTGTAAATGTTACGTAATTGAATTTAGTAATTTATCGTTTAAATAACTCTGTGTTAAAAAGCAACGAAATGAAATTTTGCATTTCTGTAAATAAAAGTAAACGAAAAGAAATAAAAATTAGTTTATTTTGTGTAACAACAGATCGTAATTTTTTTATTAAATGATTTACCAATTATAGTTTATTATTAGTTATTTGATGTGTTTGAAGTAATTTGCTATTTTACGTTTTTTTTTTTTATTATTTTAGGTAACATATTTCCTGCATTCTTATATTTTAAAATCATTGCTCTCTTGTTACATACTTTATGTAATGTAATTTTTGAAGTAAAAAATGAAGTAAAAAATTACTTTTATTTGCAATTTTTACGACTAAACTATTTTCAATACATAATAAGTAATCTCGGAAGCGTTAATATGCTATCATACATACAAAATGAATTTACAAAATTTAGGCGGTTAAACTTAACAGATTTAATTAATGTTGAATTTCTTCATCCCGAATTTTAATAATTATTATACACGCTTTTTGAATATTAAATAATCTTTACCTCGACTGTATGACCAGGTCTTCGTTCAGGAAATGGCTGAATCTTCCATGTAATGACCCCGTCCCTTTTTACTTCATTGTGCGAAGTAAAGGAAGATCGCGATAAATTTCGGTTTTCAAATTTCAACGGAAATATCCATTTAGACCATCCCTGAATCCATTTTGACTAGTGTCGACGTGACATCGATGTACGTACGTACATACGTTATCTCGCATAACTCAAAAACGATTAGCCGTAGGATGTTGAGATTTTGGATTTAGGACTACTGCAACATCTAGTTGTGCACCTTCCTTTTTTATTGCAATCGACTGGACCAAAAATGTCCGAAAACACGAAATCCCCAAAAAGTTGGATTATCGGCTTTTTCTTAACTGCAGTTATAAGCCCTTTTTGAGAGCTTTTCAAGTATATATCTAAGTGGTACTTATCATTAGTTCCTCTAATTGTAAAAAGATTTTACAATAAATCATAATTCAATAATAACAATTTTTTTGTCTTCAGTCATTTGACTGGTTTATTGCAGCTCTCCAAAATTCCCTATCTAGTGCTAGTCGTTTCATTTCAGTATACCCCCTACATCCTACATCCCTAACAATTTGTTTTTCATATTCCAAACGTTGCCTGCCTGCACAATTTTTTCCTTCTACCTGACCCTCCAATATTAAAGCGACTATTCCAGTATACCTTAATATGTGGCCTATAAGTCTGTCTCTTCTTTTAACTATATTTTTCCAAATGCTTCTTTCTTCATCGATTTGCCGCAACTCCTCTTCATTTGTCACTTTATTCACCCATCTGATTTTTAACATTCTCCTATAGCACCACATTTCAAAAGCTTCTAATCTTTTCTTCTCGGATACTCCGATCGTCCAAGTTTCACTTCCATATATAGCGACGCTCCAAACATATACTTTCAAAAATCTTTTCCTGGCGTTTAAATTAATTTTTGATGTAACAAATCATATTTCTGACTGAAGGCTCGTTTCGCCTGTGCTATTCGGCATTTTATATCGCTCCTGCTTCGTCAATTTTTAGTAATTCTATTTCCCAAATAACAAAATTCTTCTACCCCCATAATCTTTTCTCTTCCTATTTTCACATTCAGTGGTCCATCTTCATTACTTCTACTATATTTCATTACTTACGTTTTAATTACTTTTCGTTCTTGTTTATTTTGATGCAGTAGTTCTTGCGTAGGACTTCATCCATGCCGTTCATGGTTTCTGCTAAATCCTTTTTACTCTCAGCTAGAACTACTATATCATCAGCAAATCGTAGTATCTTATCTTTTCAACTTGTACTGTTACTCCGGATCTAAATTATTTTTTAACATCATTAACTGCTAGTTCTATGTAAAGTTTAAAAAGTAACGGTGATAGGGAGCATCCTTGTCGGACTCCCTTTCTTATTACGGCTTCTTTCTTATGTTCTTCAATTATTACTGTTTCTGTTTTGTTCCTGCAAATGTTAGCAATCGTTCTTCTATCTCTGTATTTAAACCCTATTTTTTTTAAATGCTTAATATTTTATTCCAGTCTACGTTATCAAATGCCTTTTCTAGGTCTATAAATTCCAAATATGTTGGTTTGTTTTTCTTTAATATTCTTTCTACTCTTAATCTGGGGCCTAAAATTGCTTCCCTTGTCCCTGTACTTTTTCTGAAACCAAATTGGCCTTCTCCTAACCCTTCTTCCACAATAACAATAAAAAAAAATATATGAAAAAATATTAAAAGTTATTAATGAAATAAAATTCTTTGTAATCTTCGTTCAAAAAAATGTTATATATGTAATTTAATAGACGTACAAGGAAGTCATGTGGTGTCCACATCAGATTTTTCCGTGCCTGTGTTCGTGATATGGTACGCCCGCCTATCTATATAACTGTGTTTCTTTCCTCGATGACTCTAACGTTCTGTCTGTCAGAGTTGCTGCTAATTCTACTTAGGTGAATGTTAGGATCGTGTTCGCCTAACGTTTTCTTATCATCAGTGGGTCTTTTTATTTATCCAAATACCAGCGCGCATGTTCTCCGGAAGTTTTACGAGTCCTGAGACAGTTTTAAACTTTGTGAATCTTCTTTATGCGCAGCTTCTCTATCCTGGATTGCTTGAAACATTCTATAGCTGACAGTGACTTTGTGGGGCAAGTTCATGTGTGAATCAACAGTTCACTATCCACTGTTAATACTTCGAGAGATCGTCAGTAATAGGTTAAGGTACGTTGCAGAGTTGGTTGCTCTGTAACTGAGACTATTCCTCATGTTATCGTGAGTTCTGAACTCATGGAAATGGAATCCGCCGACATGATGCTATCATGCTATCGTCGGAAGCCGGATATCACCGCTATTAAAGGTGATACAACAATTGTCGTTGATGTGCAGGTTGTGACTGAGGCTGTCTGTACGACAAACATCATCTACGAATGTGCGAGTATTATGCAACAAATGACTCCCTGCTCGATGTTATTAATGTTTTCTTCTCTGTGACGTCGGTTTTCTTCAAGCTGCTACGTTCTCATAGCGGGGTATCTGTTCAAACCGTTCGGATTAAGATCTTCCCGATAGACTGCATCACTAGAAGTGTGCTTCTGGTAATAATCATAAGAGTTTTGCAGGTTTCCTCAACTAGCTTCACCAGATGGTCCGCCATGATGACGCACTACGGTAGGGCGTGGTGTTATATTCCACCGACCAGAGTTGGATAAGACTATGAAGAATTTATTTTCTAATTGTTATCTGATAATTCTTAGAAATTATCAAAAAATAAGCATAAATATAAATATAAACAACTATGAATTGGAAAAAAATTAATTCTAAATAATATTGAGAATAAATAATGAATCAATAAAAAAAATTTAATCCCACTTTGAAAAGTCCAGTTGGATACTTTTTTACTAAAGTGTGTTATATAACATTTAGACTTTCAACTCGGACTTACCCTACACCCTGTTCCACTACAGTTGTATAAATTTGGATAAAATAAAACTCTTTTCTAGAAGAGCAGCTAACTCAATTGTTGAATTATAACTTACAACAATATTTTAACCAAAAATAAATGTTATTTTATGACAATAGAAAAACTGTCAAAATAATTTTTAAAATTCTAAAAGGTAATTAGAAACTGTTATTCAGCAATGAATTGCCTCTCGTTACTAATAGAATTTCCAAATAATTTCATTACTGTTTATTCAGGACATTTCTTTTAAATAAAATGCGCCTTGATTTATTTACACATCAAATTAAAATTATTTATTTATTATTTTTTCTATCACTAATTTAATTTCCTTTCTAATATTTAACGGCGCAGTATTTCTTAAAATTATATATGTAGAAAAGTATCATTAAAAAATCAAAAATATTTTTAGGATAAATTTTTTTTTTCTCTTCGTAAATCAATTTTTATATCCTGTTCCTACCTTCCTCTAAATAAAATTATTACTTTAATGAAATATATATGCTTAATGAGAATTAAATTATACTATTGTTCAAATAATAGCTGAAAATATCCGCTTGATATAATATATTAAATCCTATATGATAACTCTTATCATTATAATCATTATTATATTATTATTAACGTATATTAATAAATTAATTATTATATTAATTCCGAATGTTGGTTAAAATCCTGTTGTTGAAGAATGTAAATCCATCATAATTGTGTAAATTTGCTTAAAAACAATACAAATCATTGATTGAAAATGAACAATAGAACAAAGAAAAATCAATATATATATATATACACACGCGCGCGCGAACACACACATACGATTCTATAATTCTGTTCTTGAAATCCATGAAAACGTTTAATGTAATATTTTAGAAATGTTTTTGATCTCAAAAAAATGGAAAAAAAAAATCGACGACTTTTCCCCCACATACTTTTTAATAAAAAAAGTAACAAATTGTATAAATTTGTCATTATCAACTTATAAATATTACATATAATGTATATTTGATATATTTAATCTATAATAGGTTTAAACCTGACGAATCTTCTTGTAAAAAATCTATATTTCAAAAAAAAGTTTTCTGTAATATTACGTATATGCTAATATGATCACTATTCATTTAAATATTAATTATTTAAACATTTACAGCTTATAAAAAATTTTAAATTGTGGATATATATAAACTGTGTTCTACAACAGTAATGTACAATCATTTTAAACGACAAATTATTCCTTAACTTGTTTGACTATGTCTAGTTAATAAAATGACACTTTTAAATTGATTTTCTTTACGTTTTCATATAATAGATTGGTTAATGTATATTATTATTTGTAATTTTTCTGTATGATTGTTTATTTTGTTATTACTGAACATTAATATTACCGTTGTGTGTTAATGAAATATAGATTACTTGTTATATTCTTAATTTATATATATAATTTTAATTTATTTATTTTTACAATCTACGAGTAGCTGTATAAAAGATATCATTCAATAATATGTAATAAAAATTATATAACATATATTAATATTATTATTATTATTTATGTGATGCAGTAAACAAACCGGAAAGTTTCCTAACGTATATAAACAGGTTTGGGGACATCTAAACTTTTGGTCATCGATCTTTTTTTGTATGATTAATTTTTTCTGAAATAAAAGTTTACGTATATAAAATATCAAAAGTTTATATATATAAAATATAAATGAACTATAAATATATATAAAATATAAATAATAAAGTTCAGCTTACCAACATATATTACTTTTAATTTTAATGTTAGTATATTTAGGTATTATTTTATAGTTCAAACAGTTTTTGTTTAATCTTATATTTGCAATAGTTTTGTTGTTAATTTTAATTTTAATTAAAGAATTTCATTGTCATTATATTTTGTTTATAATTTGTTATTTTGGTAAACTTTACACATATATGTTGGTAAGTTGAACTTCATTATTTATATATTATATATATAATTCAACAACGGTGCTTATTTCTTTCTTTTTCCTGTTTAGCCTCCGGTAACTACCGTTTAGATAATACTTCAGAGGATGAATGAGGATGATATGTATGAGTGTGAATGAAGTGTAGTCTTGTACATTCTCAGATCAACCATACTTGAGATGTATGATTAATTGAAACCCAACCACCAAAGAACACCGGTATCCACGATCTAGTATTCAAGTCCGTGTAAAAATAACTGGCTTTACTAGGACTTGAACGCTGGAACTCTCGACTTCCAAATCAGCTGATTTGGGAAGACGCGTTCACCACTAGACCAAACCGGTGGTTAACAACGGTGCTATGTTGAGAAAACTTAACCTATATAAATATATTGTTGTAATTTTACATATATATATATATAAAATTACATTGATTGTTGAAATATATATACTTCCAACTACATAAATTATATGTATATTCAGTTGCAATGAATTTAATTTTTTTGATAGGAAATATATTTAATTCACAAATTACCAAAAATAGCTGAAGTAGTCCTAAAATCAATTAGATTTCAGATATCAGAATTATTATATTAACTTTTTTTTAGATTATTCCATTATTTCGTTATCCTTTCATCATAAATTTAATACCTTCATTTCATATACTATTGAAACTGATAAGTCATTTTACTCCCTTTAAATGCTTCGTTTTCAGTGTTTGCATAATATTCTATCATAAGCTTCAGTTGGAACTTGAATAAACGGGTTGCAGCACAATTTGATACTTTTGCATACTACAAAATTCTGGTTATGGTTAAGATTGCTTATTTAAAATCCTTTACATGTTATGGTATAGTTTTTTAATTGCTTAAAGTAAAGTAAGTTTTTACAGCATATGAATGAGTTGATAAATACAAAATTATTTACCATTAATTTGCTGCCTTCATCTGATTGGAAAATCTGTCCATTTCCTGGAAGATTATGAATGAAATGCGTAGAAGGACTTTCAGCTTTTGATGTTGGGTTATTTATTCTTTGGCTGTGGTACATTTGTGAGTAGATTGTCCTTTCTAATCAACCGACATAATCATGATTCCTTTATTTCCATTTCCAGTTATCTGGATGTAAGTCTTCCCTGCCTGGCTGACCCAGAGGATTCCATGTAAATTTTTAATAATTTACAATGGTTAACATTTCCTGTATTGTTCTTATCCTGGGTAAAATCACGCTGATCTCCCGATTCGTTTTATGATAGGCGTTCATTACTTCGAGAGAACTTGAATTTATTCATTGGTTGAGTTTGCCTCATGTTGGGGTTCGTTGCCTCATGTTGGAAATCTTCTTTTCCAATCATTAAACTCTTTTACTTATCCTAAATCCCTTTTTCTTCTTTTCAGAATGTTCTGTGAGTGTAGATCTAACCCTACTACGTACATGCTGACGGCTGACGGTGTCAAGACTTGTAAAACCAGTTCATGCTTTACCAGGTGGAATATTTACCTGCGGACCTGAATAGACTTACGGTTCGTGTCTGGTGGCTATAAACAACAACTGAATTGCAGTGGCAGCTTGTAGCTGAAATTAGTGGTGGTGCTGCTCCAGAAAAATTTTTTCTGGGCCTCTTCAAGGCCATGGTTAAATTATTATGCAAAATAAAAGAAACGAAAAAAATGAATCAAATAGAATAGCTGGAAGCAGGATAATAATCTAATTCTACACTTTATCATTTTGAAGAATATTGTATTCGGTTTAACCGAATAAATAATAGAATGTCAATGTAAATAATATTTTTTAGCATTACTAGATAGCCGGCCTCTGTGACACTAGTGGTAGCGACTCGGCCTTTCATCCGGAGGTCCCGGGTTCGAATCCGGGTCAGGCATGCCATTTTCAAACGCTAAAAAAATTTTCATTCATCTCATTCTCTGAAGTTATACCTAACGATGGTCCCGGAGGTTAAAAAAATGTATTATTAGATAATTTAATAAAACGTCTGTTTAAAAACACTGTAGTCTAATGGTTCTTAATTTAAATTTTTTTGTATACAGAAACAAATACATAATTAGTAAAAACTAATTATGTAATTAGTTTTTACTAATTATCTTCTCTTTCGCCCTTCCAGCTCATATTTGTTCCACTAACCAAACCAGAAAACAAGGAAACGACTAAACAAGAACAAGGAATGTTCTATACACACGCGGAGTAAAAAAAAACTAACTTCCACAGGCATGCCAGGGTCGGCACTGTGGAAGCGACAGCGCTCTCTCCCTCGCAGCCTCGCTTGCAGCTTCCTATGAGCGCATGCGCACAACAGCAAACACCACGCTGCTGGAACTGTGAAGCACACACCTCTGTAGAAAGATTGTTGTACCGTTTTCATAAACTGGGGTATGGCTATATTAAGGATATATATAGGATATATATATTAGGATTAAGGATTATATATTACAAGTACAAGGATAAAGAAAAAAGGACTCGTTTTATTAAATGTTATCGATAATATCAAGTGGAAATAGGCGGTGCTGCAGTTTCATAGTGCCTATACGCGATCCGTTACTGCTGAATTGGCTACTGAGCTCTTAATCCTTTTCAATATACAAAGAGATACACAGCTCCTATCTTTCCGTCTATGAGCATGTTTTTTTTCTCTAAATGAATACTGGAACGACGAAAACTTTAAATAACAAAACTAAACTCCTATATCTTTATGAGTCTTGTTTCAGAATCTTGAATAATCTTAAAAAATCGTTGCAACTATTTCAAATTACAGAAATAATTCTACATGAAGACAAATTTGAAGTGTCATTTCATTACAACTAGTAGAAGTTGTGTAAGTTATAAGCAAAGTAAACGTTTTAAATTAAAATGACAATATTTCATAACAAGAAATAAAATAGTAAAAATATTTATAATATGTAAGTTATAAGCAAAGTAAACGTTTTAAATTAAAATGACAATATTTCATAACAAGAAATAAAATAGTAAAAATATTTTTTTAATAAAATTAAAACATTTTAAAAGATTAAACCCGAAATATTATGTAGAATTTTTTTTTACAAAGTATTATATGTATGAATTTTTTTTTACGAAATCAATGAAATTCCTTTTTAAGTTCGGTAATCATTAATTTCATAATTTATTTTTATATAAATTTGTTTTATATACAAAATTATTTTTATACATCTTTGTAAGTGTGTACGCGCGGGCTTGCATCATAATTGTGGATTTTAATTCATTCAAGCAAATAAATAAAATAGAATTTTTACCTCTAATCAAGTTTACTGTAATTTTTTTTAAAAGCAGCACAGAAATGTGTAATAGTTCTAAATATTTTAACCGAACTAATCGCTGATCCATTAAGTAGTAATTTTACGGTATTATTATTATTATTATTATTATATACTTTTTATTCGTTTTGTTTTTTTATCCTTCTTTTCTAAACCTCTTGTTTTCTAAATCCACTCAACTGATCAAAAGCAGATTTCCGTGAAATTCTTCTTTATAAATAAATTACTGAATATATATATTTTTTTTTTTTAAGTGATAGTATTTTGAAAGAAATAAAATCATTTTTACTTTGGATTTAGAAAGTTATAAATATACCTGACCACGTAAAATTATAATTTTTCTTTTTTTTTAGAAACCGAGATATATAAAGTATACATAAAATAAATATATAAAATTAAATAATGTAGTTTAATCTGTTTAATAAAGCAGTAATTAGTTAATTAGTTGTTTAAACAATAATTAAAGTTTATTTATGGAAATATGAAATTATCATATTTGTGATTAAAACAAGAATTAAACGTTAATGAAATTTAGTATGACTGAAAATATGAAAAAAAACCTTGAAATTTTGAATTATGATGCTTTGTATTTTAGAAAGAAGTAGTAATCTTTTTACATCCTTAGCTGTCAAAAACATATAATTATTTTAAAATAATTATGTTGATTTTAAGTAAAAACATTCAATAATTTACAAATAGAAGATAATTTAGCACCGATAAAGTTTAATAAAACTGGATAATGAAATATGTATCAACTTTAATAATAACTCTCGGTTGAAACTACAGCAAATATTTAAACATTATTATAATTAATTTTAGTAAACATTTAAAAAAATTATAAAAACCATAAAGGGTTTACGGTTTTTATAACTATCAAACAAATCCTCTTCCAATTTTCTTAGATTAAACATCAACCCATAATATTTTAGAATTTTCAATTTAATTTGAAATTGTAACTATCGTTTCAGCATGTTCTAAAATCTCATCTGAACAGCCCAGGACAAATTAAAAGTATGCTCCACCTAATTATACTGCAAGAGATCGTATCAAATATTTTAATCCACATAATTGGTTCATAACCAAAAATAATTCACCATTTATAAAACAATGTAATTTTGTCATCATCATTAATACCAAATTTTACAATTATTTTTTCTTCTCACCCGGGCTGAATCATGCAGTTAAGTATTACACAGCCCAAGGGAGTGGTCCTTTACTCTAACGGGCCTCCACGTCTCTGCCCGCCGATCGGATCTCTTTTTGCGCCCGCCTCAATCCGTCAGAGTAGAATCCACCAGGCCCGGCTACGCCGTCCCTGGCTTTCCACTCCGGTAGTCAGGACTCGGACTTCAAGCCAATGCCTCTAACGGGGACACCCCGAGTGAACATCTTCGCCGGGACTCGGTCTTTTTCGCTCGGGGGTGCGAGAGTCCTCGTGCCTCATCGCTACCGCCCACTCGTGCAAGTACGTGCGAATGGCAGATCCGCAGAGGGTTGTCCCTTATTACCGAGCTTCCCGATCCTTTTCCTGAAGAACCCTCACCACGAAACCTGCAATGGTATCAAAACTCTTGAGGCTCCGCAACATAGTGGCGAGGATGTTCTCCACGCTGAGCGGTCCGGTAATCGCCAAGCAAGCTAGGCTGTATTCATCCCACTGCGGGCACCCGAACACCACGTGTTCTGGGATATCCGGATGGCCGCAGTAAGAGCAGTAGGGATCATCGCGCCCTTCTCCTACCACACAGGTAAGCGCGGAAGACACCATGGCCGGTCAGGAATTGCGTGAGCCAATAGTTCAGCTTACCAAACCTCCGACTGGCACACGGCTTTACATCCGCGATAAGGCGATGCGTCCACCTGCCCATGGTGGACGCATCCCACCTTGCTTGTCAATCTTGAAACAGAGCCGTATAAGTCCCCTTGGGAACTCCCCGGTTGCCCAACACTTGATTCCATTATGACTAGTTTCGGCGTGACGCCTGTACGTACATATGTATGTATGTATGTGTCTCGCATTACTGAAAAACGATTTAACCGTAGGATGTTAAAATTTTGGATTTAGGACTGTTGTAACATGTAGTTGTGGACCTACCCTTTTGGTTATAATCGACTGGACCAAAAAAGTCAAAAAAAGCCAAAAATCCAAAAAAAAAATGAATTTAGGACTTTTTCTTAACTGTAGTAACAAACTCTCATTGAAAGCTTTTCAACGACATATCAAAAGTGGTACTTATTTTCATTAGTTCCAGAGTTATAACCAATTAAAGGTTTAATCAATGAAATATTTGAATCTACAAGGGAAAGGAATCGGTTCGAATCCGACTTCACTCCTTTTTTTAATTTTTTTTTTTTAATTTAAATATATTGATTTATTAATAATTATTAACCTCTGATTGTAAAAAAATTTTGCTATAAATAATAATTCAATAATAATAATAATAATAGAATGAAAAAATAACATAATTTATTAATGAAATAAAATTGTATGCACTTTTCATTTAAAAAAATGTGTATATGTAATTTAATAGAAGTACAAGGAAGTCATGTGGTGCCCATATCAGATTTTTAAAATTTATTTTCATATCCGTTCAATACAGATCTTAATACATCTTACAATTTAAGAATAAATTTAATCAAATGAAAAGCCACATAATGTTTTAAAATGATCGACTATTTAGACTCATAAACAGAAAAATTCTTTTCATTAATATAAAAGAATAATATATTAATGTTGTTTATTTTCTCGGCAAGTCTTTCCAACTGAAGAAATTTTTAAATTCTTTTAATAAAGTTCTTGACTTTATTTATTTTTTTCTGTGTTTAGAATATGTCGCCATTATACATGTTAATTATTTACTTTACAAAAATTTTATGGGTTACAGCTTGAAAGAACTTAATAGTTAAAATTATCTACCTAATTAGAATAATTGATTTTTTTAAATCATACAGATTCATCAAAGAGTAAATGTTGAAATGAATGAAAGAATGAATAGAGGCATTTCATTCAAAGACGTGCCTAATCGAGTAGCTAGCTAGCAATGAAACGTTGATAAATTTCATTCTATGCACGTACAACTTTTAGTGGCGTGGACGGATCAAGAGTAGTAACTCGTTTTTCCGATGCGGAAAATGACTTTTCTCCAACAACTACATCTGCAAATGTAAAACAGTATATGAAGAAGAAAGATTTAAAAGGAATGAGAAGAATAAATTGACAAAGAGGAAGGGGTAAAGAAAATACGGAGAGAGAAGATGGAAATAACGACGATGAGAGAATTTGATACTTGCAAAGCTACTGTACAAACACGTCAAGAATTATGTTTGAACGTTACAGGATTTTCCACTTACTTCAGCTATGGGCTTAATTTGGTTTAATTGTGTCTCTTAAACTTCTTTCTCGTTCATTTTCAAATTATCATTAATACTGTTTGTGATGATTTAGCGTTAATCTGTCACGCTTTTCTTAATTAATACAATATTATACTATTTAAAAATATCTTTTCTTGCAGTCTTTTTGCTCTCGTTTCTAGTTTTTTTGACAAAAAAAAGATTGCATGCACATTTTTGTCATCTTTCTTTATAATTGTTTATTTTTATCAATAGGAAAACTTTATTCGCGGGTACCATATTAATGTGATTATTTAAATTCGTAGATAATTTACGCTTTCTTGCATTTAAGAAATTTTTCAATGTTTTAACCTTGCGATATGATCATATAAAATAGAATTTTTTCGATATTTTTAAAACAAATTAATTAAAATGATACATAAATCTTCTATCGACTAAATACTATAAAAAATATCCTAAATGGCGCTAATTCGATTCATCAAGGAGCTATAATATATTTCTGCAGAATACGTTATTTATTACCACGTACTTTACTTCTAATACAGTATGTGGTTATAAGGGTCATGAAAGGGCCTCTTTCGGGCATATAATTAGGGGAAAAGGAATAATAAATACAGTTCTTGAAGGCATCGTTAAAATTGGAAAAATAAAAGGAAGGAAGAGGCTGAAGTTAATAAATTATATAAATGGTAATGAAGTTTATGATGAGACGAAAATAGGAACATGGGAAAGAAACAGATGGAGACAACAGTGGTGTCAGGAACCTGCTAAGAGACAGAAACTACATCATGATGACTGTACTTCTCACTTCAATCGGATTTTCAAATTAAAAATTTTGAAATAAATACTTTTTAATTTAAATTCTAAAAAAACCTCCTACATAAATGTCTACATAAAATTATTATAAATAGCTATAATTACACGCATAATATTAACAGTTATTAAATCTCAAACTATTCGAAAAAATCTAATTGACAAACTTTTAAACATTGTTTATCATTAATTCTGTTAATTGTATCGATTAATACTTTTAACTTTTCTACGAGTATATAAATTCATTGTCATTGGTTTAATAAATAATAAATTAGAAATAGATAATAATTAGGCTAAGGAGAAACAGTTATTTAAACTGCTAATATTTGTTTTGTATTTTTTTCATCTTTTATAACCGCATATAATCATATTAGTTCCGACTAAAATGATTAAAGGAACTTTTCAGACGTTGCGGTCCTCCCAGTATTTTTCATACGTTATCACTATGCCCTTTCGGTGTTGGAAATATTCGCATTGTGAGTTTCTTTCTTGTGAGTGTGAAGCAATTGTTTTTGTCCGCGATTTTTACTTTAATTCTATGTTGGCTGTAGTGTCTTTGTCTTCTTGTATTGGCCATTTCCTTCAGATCCTCTCTTATTTCTCTGATCCATCTGCATCCTGTCTTGATGTTTTTTGAGACGAGATTATACTGTATCAGCTGCTTCAGAAATCTCGAATATTTCATCCTCCAAAGGATAGATGACAAACTAGTGTCCAAAGAACACTAGTTTTCTGTTACGCATGGCATAAGTGTTAAATTCTAACACTTTGTAAACAAATTTGTTAGACACGATTCACCACTGCCCGTCTTTCTGGTACTTTTTGCTGATGTAAGTTCTTCCAAATCTTCTTTCAATTTTCTGGAATCTGTCGGTCTTGATTTTTCGTTTCTACTCCATATGTGGCTTCCGGTTTTAAATAAAATCATTTGTTTTGTTTCACTGGTAAGAATGAAATACATACAGGTATAGCTAAAATGGTGGGCTAGTTATACATTTTAGAATTCTACGTGTCAAAATGAACAAAAAGTGTCCTATGAAAACAATTTTAATTTCCCCTTCGTTTTACTTCTTTCTGCCATTTTGTATTTATTAAGAGTAAACAAGTTCACAAAAATCAAAATGATGGCCACGCAAATTTTTTAAACCCTTTATATCTCGATAATCCTTAGTTATATTATAATACATTTTATTACAAAAATGTTAGTCATTTTATTGTGAACAAAATGACCCCATACTTTTGAAAATCGGTTGTCAAATAATCAATTTATGAGGGAAAATACCAAGATATAAAGGATTGAAAAATTTACATGACCGCCATTTTGAAATTTTCGAACTTGTTTACACTGTAATTTTAAATTTATTAGACAACGGTGATATAAATGCGAACACCAAATATTACTATTATTCCTCAATCCGATTTTGGTATATACAGTTTTCATTAATAAAAACAAAATGGTAGAGAGAAGTAACACCAAGAGGAAATCAACATTTTTCAGAAGGCTTTTTTTGCTCATTTTGACACATATAATCCGAAATATATAGCCACCCCACCTTTTTGGATACACCTTATATACAAATAAAAGATATAAGGTATGAATCAAGGATGTAGTTAGTCAGCTCTTGTAGTCTTCATACTTTATACATACTAAATACTAGAGTTTATTACTTAGGAAGTAAATATTACAAAAAACGATCTCCGTAGCAAAGTGGTAGCGTCTCAACTTTTAATCCGGAGGTCCCAGATTAGAATTCCGGTTAGGCACGACATTTTTCGTACGCTACAAATGTCCATTTCCACATTCCGACTTCAAGTTTTTTTGTAAGCTTTGCTGGTGAATTAATCATCAGTAAAAAAATATATAAATATAGACAACATAGGAACAGACATATGTAAACATAGGAAACATAGAAAAGTAGAAAGTAGCTTTATTTTTGTTTTAAATATGTTGTAACAGAAAATAAGAATGATCAAAATTTGGTTGGTTGGTAAATTTCAAAATAAATACATTTTAAAAAGATTACAAAAAATCTGATTTGGACACCATATGACTTCCCTGTACGCCTATTAAATTACATATACACCACATTTTTTGCTGCACTTCATTTCAACTTATTTCATTCGAAAGTGAGATACGATCTTCCAATTCTTTAATAAAGTGGACAGCTACACAATTGTTAAAATATTACTTATTAACATCATATATTTATACAATTATAAATTCAACAATCACACCTGAAATATTAGAATAGAGTAAAAGTCCCTTTATTATTATTTAAATAAATGTATGTTACATCTATCTATCTTATATCTATGTTTTTTTTTAAAATTATTATGATATAACCATCACAAAATAAAAACAAAAATGCATAATCAGATGTTTCACCAAAGTGATGATGAACAAATGACGTGGACATCACATGACTTATTTGTACGCCTATTAGATTACATATACACATTTTTTTTAAATGAAAAGTACATAATTTTTTTTTTTCATTTATAACTTTTGATATTTTTTCATATTTACTATTATTATTACTGCTCTCAGCCGGCTTATGGCGAATGTCGGCGGACCGAAGGCCAGCAGACGGCGATTGCTGATGTCCACGGTGCATTCCATCCTGTTATACGGGTCGGAAGTGTGGGCCCAGGCATTAAGAGTTGCGAGAAACCGGAAGCGGCTCGCGCAGGTGCAATGCACCGCAGCCTTGCGAGTCGATTCCGCGTATCGGACGGTCTCCGAGCCTGCAGTACTTGTGATCGCCGGCGTCATACCCATTGCTACTTTAGCAAGGGAGCGCCAGGTGATCTAGAGGAGGCGACGGGGAGGCGAAGACCGGGTGACAATTGCCAACGAGGAACGCACTCGCACGTTCCTCGCATGGCAAGAGACCTGGGACCACGAGACCAGAAGACAATGGACCGCAAGGCTTATCCCTCTGGTCAGACTGTGGACGGAGCGACGGCATGGAAAAGTGGAGTACTACATGACCCAATTTTTAACGGATCACGGGTACTTCCGCGCTTATCTCCATGTCATAGGGAAAGTTCCGTCCCCCGACTGCCTGTATTGCCCCGGCGTACGGGACGACGCTGAGCACACCTTTTTCAAATGTGCTTGGTGGGCGGCAGATCGAGGGACAGTAGAGGCGGATCACGGAGGACTGATTACCCACAACGTGGTTGGAATGATGCTCCGTGATCTGAACAGCTGGGAAAGTGTATCCCGATTCATCGGCAACATTCTCAGAGCCAAAAAGGTTGACCTGGATAGTCCTGAAAATTAGTAGCACCTAATCAGGCTAGTATAGGAGGACTCGACCGGAAGTAATGTGTTAAACGGTTCCGGGTCGAGTCCTGGTAGAAAGGGGGGTGGTTTTAGTCTGTAGTCTGCTGATAGTAATTGGATAATACCTTCAACGGGAGCCCGACACTCCGTGCGTAAATGCATTTCCAACTCATTCCGCAAAAAAAAAAAAAAAATATTATTATTGAATTATTATTTATCGTAAAAATATTTTTACAATCAGAGGTTAATTAAAAAATCAATATATTAAAATTAAAAAAAAGGAGATGAAGTCTGATTCGAACCGATTGAGCGTTCCCCTTGTAAGATCCAAATATTTCAATAACTAAAATTTTATTTGGCTATAACTCTAGTACCAATGAAAATAAGTACCATTTTACTATATCGTTGAAAAGCTCCCAATGGGGGCCTATTATGAGGGCTGCAGTTAAGAAAAAGTCCAAAAACACACTTTTGGTTCAGTCGTTTGCAATCAAAAGGTGAAGTACACAACTAGATGTTACAATAGTCTTAAATCCAAAATTTCAACATCCTACAACTAATCGTTTTTGAGTTATGCGAGATACGTACATACATAAGAACATCTCACGCTGAAACTAGTAAAAGTGAATTCAGGGATAGTGAAAATGGATATTTCCGTTGAAACCTGAAAACCGTAATTTTTCGTGATGACAATACTTCCTTTACTTCGTGCAAGGAAGTAAAAATAGAAGCTTGGAATAAATTCTTCCTATAATAATAACTAGGTTGGAAGCATGTCAGAGCTTTTTAAATGAATATTGAAACTACAATATAAAAACTGTAGAGAAAAACAAAGGTTAGAATGCATAAAGCAAATAATTTAAAACGTAATAAATGTTTTGAAATTATGATATCATGGAATAGAAGGAATGGAAAATTGCATCAGTTGAAAAACTGATAACCAAAAAATTAACTTCTTACAGCGAAATTTTTGCCCCTAATGTATGCGTTACAATCTGTTTAACTATTGAACAATAAGAAACCGCTTCTCGCGGCTTAATGGGATAAGAATTATGTGTGTGACATGTAAAAGAAGTACAGTCTTGTACAGATTCAGGCCGATCATTCCTCAGACGTTTAGTTAATTGAATTCCAACCACCAAAGTTCAGCTGTATCCACTATCTAGTATTCAAATCCGTATAAACGCAACTCACTTTTACTCGAACTTGAACCTCATAGACTTCGACTTCGAAAATCAGCTTAATTAACTGTTTTGCGGCGACGAGTTAACCTCTAGACGAGCCCGGTTGCGAAATTTAAAAAAAACTATTTTTTAATTTGAATAATTGGACTGGAGTATTATATATATATATATATACACGCCATTTTAAGAATTAGATGAAGAAATAGTAATGAAATAATCAAGTGATTACAATTCTATTAATGGGCATATACTGGGTTCACCTATATATTCAAGATTTGTCAAACATATAACCTCTTTTTCTATGGTCGTTTAGAAATCTATAATAATTTACACACATGATTTTTTTTTAATTTGTAAAGAAAATAACATTACATCTGAATTTCTTATAGTCATAACAAACTTACTACTAACATAAAAAAATTTATAGATTAAAATTTCACACAAGAATTTTATTTTTAAACAAAACAAATATATCAATCTGGTCTGCATTTATAAGGAAACAGTCTCTATAAGGAAAATATTGCCTGTGGAAGAGGTTTAGTTACCAACTATTTTTACTTTCAACCATTTCAGGAAAACAAATAACTTTATACTTTTTTTTTAAAAAAAAGGTTCCAAAAATTATTTCTATACATCTAATCCAGTTTATTATATTTATTTATTTATAACTATAAGTTGTATAAAGATGTTTTTCTTTTCATTCCAAGTTACAGCAACCGTAGAAACATATGTAATAAGATCTAAACAATGAACGTAGAAGTCAATAGGTATGCTTATCAGGTAATATTACTGAAAGCCTTTGTGAATTGAACCTACGCGTTTTGAATAACTATTTTAAAAACAATTTTAATTAGATTACTACAAAAGTTATGTACAATAGAAGATGGCTTAATAGATAAACTTAATAGAGAATAAAACCGATCAGTAAACCAATAAACTAGTGCTATTATTAGAACAAAAATAGTTTTATAATTAATTTTAAACTTTTCAGTAGTACCATTATAAAACTTATTAAATAGCCTTAAAATTGCAATATTTATTTGATGAGCAAACAGTCATATGATTTCCTGGTAATAGTATAATTTACTTAATAAAAGAATTGTCTTACGTAGAATGTCGAGTGGGAGAAATCATGTTGAGGAGGAAAGATAATTTCATAATGGCATGCTAATATAGATAGGTACATATATTGCTTAATAGTATAGTCCATCAAAATCATGATCCATAGTTATTAACTTAAATATCATTAATAATTAATATAAAGCTTTATGGTACAGCAGATAACATTAACAAATAAATAGACTTCTATAAAGTGATAAATATATTTAATTAGTTCAACGAATAAAAACTCCTAGACAACAGGAAGAAAAATTAGTTATAGAATGCAATCTCAAAGTATGAAAATATAAAAAAAAAAAAAACAGCAAATATCCTTTACCTCCGTAAAGAGTGCTGTGTCACCAGAGGAGACGGGAATTTTATCTGCAAGGCAGGGTAAGGGAGAAGACTTGCATGTCCGGTTGCGTGCTGACGGTGGTGTTGCAGAACAACTCAGCAGAGACATTGTGGAGAAGGTCGAGGTCACCACTGAGGCATTAACTGGGAAAGGTGGCAGGAGGGCTCATTTTGTTGTCAAGGACTTAGAAGTGCTTACAACGAGGGATGGGTTCATAAAGGAGCTTCGTAAGGTCATTGGGGAGTCAGTGTGCGTGGAAATTCTGTCCATGCGGCCGGCCTACGGGTCAACAGAGGTTGTCACTTGGCGAAAAATTTTAGTTAATGTGAAAAAACAAACAAAGAATAAAAAACTAAGATTTAATTTAATTTAATAATAATACAATTTTTTTCATTCAAATTCATACGTGGAAGATAAGAGTTAATCAAGCTAAGTCAAGCCATATGAAATTCACAATGAAAAGAGAAGACTGCCCACGGATCAACCTTGATTGCATTCTAATCCCACGTACTGAAAGTGTAAGGTTTCTTGCTTTTCGATTTGAATCGTCGTTTGACTTGGAAAGTTCACTTGAGGGAAAAGAGAAGCAACTTAATTTGAAGTTCATGGAAATGTACTGGTTGCTGGGCAGGCGATCTGAGTTATCTTTGTTTAATAAGCTAATTTTATACGCAGCTATTTCGAAACTATTATGGACATATGCTATCCAGCCATGGGGCACAGCAAGCAAGTAATACAATGCAGTAATACAATGGTTTCAGAACAAACTAGAGAGATGTATAGCTGAAGCGGTGTGGTTTGTTAAAAACAGTGAAATCCACGAATATTTGGTCCTGCGGTACGTCAAGGAAGAAATATAACGTTTGATTTTAAAATATGATTTTCGGCTAATGACCATGTTAAACACTTAGCGGTAAACCTCCTAGACAGCGGTGAGGTTGTTAGAAGACTTAAGAGGCTACATGTCCTGGACCTCAGTAACTCCATAGCATAATTATAACCGCTGAGTGTTTTGCATTAATCAATCCTTCATTCCCTTCCTCTGTTTCTGTTTTACTTTCATTTTTTTTCTTAGTTTATTTTTTCTTTTCCAAGTGTTTGATCAATCTACTATTTTTATGATACTTGTTTCTGTTATTGTTTACTACGTTACTATTCATAGAACAGTTCTTCAGAATTACATTTTGTACGTACTATTTTCTACACAGAAGTTCTATATAGTATTAGTATAAATTTTGAGGAATCTCAATGGGTATTCCTTTTTAATGTGTATATATGTGATATAATTTACTTAAGGTTTCTACAAATATGTACCCGATTGTAAATAAAAATTTGAAACAAAAAACAGTTTAATTCGTCAAAAGTGTATAATTCAATAGATACAATGAATATTTATAAAAGTTCGCTGTTTATTAAATTAAACCTCCCAAAAATACTTACTTAACTGGCTTATTTTATAAGACGAATTTTTTAAAAATTTTACTGTGTAAAATACGTATTAATATCTTCATTAATAAAATAAAAGCCTATAAGATTATCACTCATTGTTACAATTAATTAAAAATTAATAAACAGAAAAAACCTAATCCAACTTCATAAAAGTTATAATTTTAGATCTTACGTAAAGAAAATTCCCAAAAATATTAAAAGCATACGATGTAGGATAATTATTTCCCTATTAAACATTAATTTACTAAAAATATTAGAATAATCTCCTATTAGGTAATATAAAGCAAAATTTTGTATGATACAACGAAGAACAATATATACGGCCCAAAGTACAAAGTTTTACAATTTATTACGCTTACTTTTATTATGAAAAGAATAATACAGTACGCTTACCTTAATATAAACGAGTTTAATGTATCTTCTAGCTCGTTTATTTCATGAGAACGTTATATTCGCTAACATTTTGCTAAGTTGCACGCTGCTCGCACTCAGGTTTACTCTTTTAACTTTTGTCTTTTAATAGTTTTCACGTTCTACATAAACCTATTAAAACATTATGCACTAATAATAATATAGTCGCTACTAAAAAAAACAAGTTACAAACTTTGTAAGTAGGAAATATGGTTTTAAAAGTTGGTGTAATCACATTATAAGAAAGTAAAACAATCTCAAAGTTAATACTGTTAAAAATGATTTCTAGCTAAATTTTTTAATGAATAACAAATTTATTTCATTTTAAATGGACACGTAAGAGCGTTTGTATAATATAAATTAATATTTTAAAGAATAAAATAACAATTAATGTAAACCACTTTACCAGCACGTTGATATGTACTCTAGATCTTTCGGCCTAACCAGAAACCATTATCAGGAGTTAAAATGAATATATTTAAAGTCAAAAGATTAAAAAATCATAGTTAAAAATTTTAAAACAGTCATGACTGCTCCAGTTCTATCAGTATTGAGAAATTAATTCTTACATTTTAATATTGTCTACTGTACTAGTAATACTAATTTTGTTTCAAGTAACAATCTGAATACAGTCTAATAGGAAGAGTTTTTATGTGAAACATTCAACGTTACAGGAAGGCGCGAGAATCGCGTTTCCGCGAATCGGTTAATTTCATAGTTGAGGGTTGTATGTTATGGAAGATGGTCGTGGTTGAAAGAGACCATTTGAAGGCGATAGTAGTTATGTAAATTTTTTACTGATGTTAAGAAAACAATGTATGAAATTAATTGTATCGGGAATCGTTGTGTAAGATTAAAAATTTACTTCTCAAGATAAATAAAAAAAATTATCACATGTATAAGAGTAACATTATTTTAACCTTCTTAGAAACTGGGACTACTTTCTGAAATATTCTGTATAGCAATACGTAGCATGTAGATAAATTATCTATTTTTGCATCAGATGTTATCATAGAATTTTGATTTCATTCTAATCAGTTAGTTATCGCTCATGAAAATTTGTATAATTCACAACGTATTTTTCTGTAGTGATTCCTTGGGACTATTGGAATGATTTGGCCACACAATTTTACATCAGGATAGTTCCGGACAGTCGACATTCATACAGACTCATCTAATTAGAACCTGCCTTGGGACAACAGTATACATGGAAGTGTTATCAAGAAGAAATGCAATTTTCTAAACAATTAACTCCTATCCTTAATTTTAAAATATAAAAAATTGTTTTAAAATAAATCTGCCTCCCTGTACATTACTGTAAGTTACCGATATATTTCATAGTAAAATAATTTGTAAATTAAGAGATTCTGTAACTGTTTTTAATATATATATATATATATATATATATATATAGGTCGACTACACCTGAGACGTGTGGTTAATTGTAACCCAACCACTAAAAAACACCGGTCACCAGGATCTAGTACTCAAAACTGAATAAAAACAACTACCTTTATTAGGATTTGAACCTGAAAACTTCAACTTCAAAATCAGCTGATTTACTACGACGAGTTTACCAATAGACCAACCCGGTGGGTTTGAAACATTTTAATCAGGTAATTTTTTAAGAATACTCGTAATTTCTAATATAAGGAAAATAATTTATGAACTTTGTTATCCTTTTTAAAATTAAAGATATTAATGAAGTAATTAGTAAACGTTTCTGTGTATATTCCGGATTTAACTTAAAAGGATTTTCTCAGCCATACCACATTTGAACATAAATTTTATGTTCATTTGAACATAAAATTTACGTAACATTATATTAGAAATTCTAATCATTATTTTATCACTTAGAATATTACTAGAAATTAATTAAATAAGTGCCCGTAGATTTTACATGAAGAAAAATGCATAGTAGAAACTGAACTTCTGACAATTAATAAAATAACCAAGCTTTTTACTTAAGTATTTTAATTGTAAAAAAATTCGGTTTTCAGATTTCAACGGAAATATTCATTTTGACCATCCCTGAATCCATTTTGACTAGTTTCTACGTTACTTATGTGCGTACGTATGTATCTCGCAAAACTCAATAACGATTAGCCATAGAATGTTGAAATTTTGGATTTAGAACTGTTGAAAAGCTAGTTGTACACCTCGCCTTTTGATTGCAATCGATTGTACCAAAAGTGTCCAAAAGAGCCAAAAATCCAAATAATTAAGATTTAGAACTTTTTCTTAACTGCAATAATAAGCTATCATTCACAGCTTTTCAACGATATTCATAATTGGTATATATTTTAACTGGTTCCAGAGTTATAGCCCAATAAAATTTTAATTATTAAAATATTTCGATCTTACAAGGGAAAGGCACATCGGTTCGAATGCGACCTCATTTCCTTCTTTTTTTTAGCTTTATTTTATTTAAATATATTGATTTTTTAATAATTATTAACCTCTGATTGTAAAAAAGTTTTACAATAAATAATAATTCAATAATAACAACAAAAATATGAAAAAATAAATAAATGAAACATGTAAAAAAAATATATGTAATTTAATAGGCGTACAAGGAAGTCACGTGATGTCCACATCTGATTTTTTCAAAACCAAATAGAAATAAACTTAAAAATATAATATAATAAAAAAACTAGTTCAGAGAAGAAAAATGAGAAAAGAAATGATTTGGGAATTGTATGGAAAAATGTGTGAATGATATAGATAAACTTACCACATTCTCAAACGTATAATAAATAAAATTACACAACATTCCTCTCCACCCAAACGATCAGTTTTGAATTTCTTCATTAGAAATCATGATTAACTTGTAACATCTGAATGAACTGAGATTCTTGGATTTAGGTATTGCTCACTGAATAATTATAAATTCCTGTAAATTCAGATTTAGAAGAACAAATTTAAGGATCCGATGACTGCGCCACATTACCGAATTAAAATTTATTAAAACCCCTCTTAATTGATTATTTTCCTACTTCACAATTAAAAAATCTGTTTCTTGAATATTTCCATTCTTAACCACAGCGATTCAGTGAATCTTTTCCAATCTAAATTATACATCAAATGCACTTATAAGTTACAGAATAATAATTTATATGATCATCAGAAATGTTAAAAAATAATATATCTTATCCTTAAAACAAATATAATTATAATTAAACGCAAAAGAAATATTATTAAAATAATTAAAATTGAATATATTATTTAATTTTTTTTTAAATAAATTACAGGAAATGGAAACATCATTAATTAAAATAAAGAAGTACAATTAATAAATTTTGTATTTATATTTAATCAATGATATGTTTAATTAAGATAATTAAAATGTAAAAAAATATAATTCATTGTTTTTTATATCATTCTTCTTGGTAATTATTAACTGAATCATTTTGATTTGAACGGTGATAGTGAGCTTATATACAGACACAAAATGTATTAACTTAATAATTAAAATCATTGAAATTTAAATAAATAAAATTTTAAAAAAATATTAAGAAAAAATGTTATGTAAAAGAGTATAACTATAATAGTGCTGTAATTTTATATATGTAATTTATTTTAATATTTTGATGAAAATAAACGAAGTATTAAATAAAAAATGCAACTCAAAGAGTATCTTCAAATAGTATTTATTTATAATAAACTTATATTATTATTATTCTTATAACGACACAGCAACATTACAATCTGTTCAGCAAGATAATTGAACAATATGTAAATAAGAACTATTTCTGAATTAACATTTAGTCACAGAGGGTTATACCCTCTGGGACTTGACCAAACCCATGGTCAAGTGGCGAACGCGTCTTCCCAAATTAGCTGATTTGGCAGTCGACAGTTCCAGCGTTCAACTCTTAGTAAAATCAGTTATTTTTAACAGATTTGAATACTATATCGTGGATACCGGTGTTCTTTAGTGTTTGGGTTTCAATTAACCACACATCTCAAAAATGGTCGAACTGAGACTGTACAAGACTATACTTCATTTACACTCATACATATCATCCTCATTCATCCTGTGAAGTACTATCTGAAAGGTAATTACCGGAGGCTAAACAGGAAAAACAGACCCAGCGGCTGGTAACAACGATAATAACCAAATGAAATAGAAGGAGCACTCCGTACAGCCCCAGACATCATAGTCATCTAATTGAAACGATAAGGCAAACCTTCCTTAGCAATCTTGAAAAATTACTGATCGTGTTATCCAATAAACTGATCGGCAAACAATAATAATAAACTTAAATTGCAAGTTATATTACAGATTTATTTATACCCCAAATTTATATTCCTGAACTATTACACGAAAGATAGTCTGTCTTAAATTAATCATTAGTGTCTATAATTTTATTTTTTTTTTTTTTTAGAAATCAGCAATTTATCAGTTTTTGTTTATTATTATTATTATTATTATTAATGTACTAATTTGTCGTATCTTATTAATTACTACCTTATTAAATCAACAGTTTATTTTTTCTTTAATCAAGTTGTTATATACAACAGCTTAAAAAAAAAAAATAAAAATCTTACTTCTTCTTTTTTTTATATTTGATAATAATGAAATAAAAAATAAAATTATTATGTAATAAAATAATAAAATAATAGTTGTTTTTCCCATAAAATTCATTTATGGGTAATCTATTACCCATAAATGAATTTTATGAAAATATTTAAATTGTATACTACTTTATATGAATATGAAATATAAAAAAATATGTTGTAGCTGCTTACATAATTCTTTTTTTAAATATTATTGAAAATAAAATCCAATTATCGGAATCTTATGAACTTTCAATACATTACAGGAAGAAATACCAGGCTATCAAGTACGCGATCAGCAGGTCCCGTTTCTCCAAATCCTCAAGGTGAATCACTTTTCTTTGCTACAAATTACATACATTATTATCGAAAGTAGTGCTGGAAAAACTCAAATGGTTAAACGCTTGCCTTCCCAGGCGGGAGTATTAGAATACGAAGCTCGACCGAACCAGTTATATTTTAAGGATAAATATGAATTTTCTCGATACTATACTTTGCTTTCATTCTGTTAGAGTGACTTCTGATTAACAATATATCCGTACGTGGTAATCTTTGGTTCCGTAAATTTTTGACCAGGCCCGCACGCACTCTACAACCCGTGGGGAAGAAGTCTTTACCGCAGCCAATCAATCTCAGACTGCTTCGCTATCTCCAGGAACTAGACAAGTCTGTTGGGAGGATTCTCGGTAAGGAAGTAGGATGCTGCGCTCCTTGGTTGCGCCCATCTCTAAAAATTGAATATTTACCGAGACGAAAACGGGACCCACGTTATCAATCTGCTAGGGTCCAATTTAGCGAGATGACTAACTCGTAAAATGGGTACACAGACATCTATACAGACGGCTCTGCTTTGACCGATGGATGTGGCTGTTCAATAATACTCCCTGAAAACGAGATAATATATAAGCTTAGTGCCTATTCCTATGTGTTCTTTTGCAAGGCCTACGCAATTTACTCCGCCTTTAGAGTTATTGAGACCCATAATGACGTGTCTGAGACGATTTGAATCCATCGTTCAACTAATTTATGATATCCTCAAGAATAAATAAGATTGTAGTTCTCGTATGGGTCCCGGGCCATTGCACCATCCTCGGGAATGAACGGGCTGAAAAGGCTGCCAAGAGAGCAGCAAAAAATGGCCTCCAATTAGAAATAACATGCGTATTCATGAAGGCAGCCCGTGTCAAACCACGTACCCACTGGAATAAGTTCTGGCTGATAAATCCTCCCACGGCCTTACATGGCATTCGGGAAAACGTGTTCGATAAAGCTTTTATCCCAAACAACAGAAGACACCAAGTCATCCTAAATACGTTGAGGATTGGACACAAATAAGCCACGCCCATCTATTTGGCTCCCCTCAGCAGAACTTGAGGAGTGCAGTGTAAAATGGTCCTTAAACCACTTTCTCTAAGATTGCCCAATATTCGGATCTATTAGACAACACTAAAAGCTAGGTTCAGATGTGAAGTGTTTACTCAACGAGAAGAAATACATCAAAAGACTGTTCCGGTCTCTCTCTGATAATGGATGGAAAACTTAATTTACTTACGTGGGATCCCTTTCAGAATAAACAAATATGTGCGCAGTGAAAATAGACTAATGGTGATGTTCTAATAGTTATTATCCATTTATTATTCTTCTTTTAATTTGTGTTTATTGTTTGGTGTTTATTGTTTATGACCATGAGTTACATTTAAGTCGCTAATTACTATTGTCGTTGATGCGACTACAAATAAACGATGAAAAAAAATCCAAACAAAATAAATTCGAGGTTTTTATTTTCCGATCTCCTTGATGGAATGGTAGGTTCTCTATCTTAATGCAGAAGATTCTGAGTTCGAATTTCGGTCAGGGTGAGCAATTTCCATGCCTTAAAAAAATTCATGTATCATAAAATGGCTAACGTTGGGCTTAAGCCTACTGTTTATAACAGAATAAACAAATAATTTAATTAATTAACTAAGCATAAGAAATGCATTGCGTATTTTTTTTAAACATTATTAAACCATGAAAAAAAAAGAAAAAATGACAAGAAAATAAATAATTTATTTTAGATTTAATCAGGGAATTAAATCTATAATTAAAAGATACATTACAACGGTCAAAGAATTCCTTTAAAACCTCATGATTTTAGTAGTTATTGGCCCCAGAAAATGGTCAATAACTCTTGATTTAGTAAAACTCTCTAGGTATTGTGTTGTTAAACTGTTAGTAAGAGTAACATTAAAAAATTATAAACCACCACAAATAATAATTTCATTATGTGTATTAACAAAAAATGGTTTTACTCGCAAATCCAGTTTTTAACTATTTAATACAGTTCAATCATTTTTTATAATAATAAACAGTCCAGTCGTAAAACTACTGCAAAATCTTACCTCATCTCTGAAATTTATTGAACCCGAACGGAAAAGACATAAAAGAAGAAAGAATTAATCAATTTCTTTACTCGATTTTATGATTATTAATTTACTAATAACATTCAAAAATATAATTATAAATTTGTATACAAGAATAATAACTATCCGACACCAAGATTATTTGGAAAAAAGAGATTTTTTTCGATGTTTTTTCATACAATTTCGTGTTAGTATACCAAGTTCACCTATATGCAAGATATTCAGCGGTACAGATGACAATTTCACTCTGTTCGTAACACTAAAACAAAGAAAACCACCCTGTTTGGTGCTTTTATTACCTCAGGTACATTACCATGTAACAGCCATAAAAAATAACTGTAATGAACTTAACAATTTTTCTATTTTAAAACAAAGCTTTAAATAAGTAACTTTCAATAACAACTTAGCGAACAGGTTTATAACTTCATTTTCAGTTACTATAAAACTTTAAAAAAATATTTTTTTACACACCTTTCGAAGAAAAGTTTGGTATTACTTTTGGTCGCCCTGTGGAATTGGGGGGATGAAATTGAATTTTTTACTTTTTCACGTATGAAAAATTCCATTCAATTAAATTGTAATTTCCTTATATGTATATATATATGTCGGAGAATAAAGTACAGTGGAGTATCTTCCGACAAAACGATGAGAATATTCTTTAGAATATCTGTATTTTTAGTAGTTTTAAGAAATGTACTAATTACTAGTAATATTTTGTAAAATAAGGTTTAAATTGTTTTATTGCGGTAGGCTTAGGCCTAGGTAGGCACATGGTTGTCAACGTAGTCGGGATCCCAGGACGATAGGGGTATCATAAAATTAATAAGGAAAAGGAAATATGCAGTAGGTATATTATTTGAGAATATGGTGAAAGGGTAGTCTTGCTTTGGAACCCAGATCGAACAGACGTCCTGGTGGTCGCGAATTCGTTATTTCCCTGAGCCTCGGTCTATCGCAAGTTGTTTTAATATTATTTGAATTCTAAATTGAATTAAACTTATATTGTAATTCGTGTGCTACTGAGTTATTGATAAGTGATAATTATCATTTGTAATTATTTCATTGTACGAGTTATCTACTCATTTTTATTAATTGAACTTTATTGTAATCTTATATATTCTCCACTTGTAATGGTGGGAATGAGTGAAGCACAAAACGTTGAATCCCTGACAAATCTCCTCGCCTCTCCGATATATATATATATATATATATACTCATACATAAATATAGGCCTACAAATCTCCAAAACGACTGGATCAATTTCATTGAAATTTAGATATGCTCCAATGTTTTATATGAAGTTGTGCATGTGAAAATTTGATGAAGATTGGTTGAGTCGTTCTTCAGTTACGCTCAATTTAAGATCGACAACAGACAAATAACTTCAATTTCAGGTTACATTGACTCTGTATTGGTGTATTTTTCAAACGCATGCAGTGAATCACACTGGTTATTCAGTTTTATTTGATGCCTGTGTGTTGAGTCTATTCGTTATTTTTAATTATTTCATCAAATTACGGTTATAATAATTTCATTTTCTTATAAATAGAAAATATATTTTAATATTAAATAGAAAAAAATTACACCGCTTTTAATTTTCTGATTTAATTTATGTTTCTTACATTTCTTGCACAAATAATTATACAAAGTAATTGTACAAATATAAATAAAGAAAAGTCGATATTTTTTTGCAGAACTACGCAAGAGTTTTTTTTTGTTTTTTTTTTTTTTTAATATACATATTAAAATTCAATAATATTGAATATCCAATACAACATAAAGTGTTATTCGTTTATGAATAATAAAAACAAAAAATATTCGTTTTCTAAGTCAGTGATATCAGTGTATTTAAATTGATTTAATCTATCATATCGCTAATACCTTATTTCTGTGAATCACTTTTCTTTGCTACAAATTACATACATTATTATCGAAAGTAGCGCTGGAAAAACTCAAATGGTTAAACGCTTGCCTTCCCAGGCGGGAGTATTAGAATACGAAGCTCGACCGAACCAGTTATATTTTAAGGATAAATATGAATTTTCTCGATACTATACTTTGCTTTCATTCTGTTAGAGTGACTTCTGATTAACAATATATCCGTACGTGGTAATCTTTGGTTCCGTAAATTTTTGAGTGATTTTATCCTGGAAGTTCAATGATGATAGTTTAACGAACAATGTATTCTCCCTCCTTCAAAATTTATTAGATACTATACGTAATTATTTTTAAATTAGATAAATGTAGTAATAGTAAATTTTTAAACTTATTATTCATTTATGAAAATTATTCTTAATATTGATACAATTTTTACTCTAAATGTTTAAAAATGTCAGAGAAAGAAGTACATGTGTTTTTATATTAATATTATTTTATTTATTTGTTTTTTTTCTAATTAAGAAATTGCAGAAAATAGCTTCATATTTTATTAAAATAGAAAACAATTTTATAATCCATAATTTTATTCTTATTGTAAACGATTATAATAAAGGAAACACGTAGCTTTTTTCTAATAAAAATAAAAATCCAATTTTCGCTCAATATCCGCGACTTGTCAAAACCATTTCACATTTCATTTTTCAAATCTTTTCTTTCTTTCTTTCTTTCTTTCTGTTTCTTTCTTTTCGTTTTCTTACAAGAGAACTTCTCATTCAATTAGTTTATACTTTCAAGTTTCTTAGTACTTTTTTAATATTTTTTTTCACGAAACAATTACGTAACAAATTATTCCATTAAAAGATAAAATTTTTATTAACTTTTTGTTTATTAGATTCAAAAAAAATTACATTCCTTTCAGTTATTTAAGACAGATGTGTTTTAACTTATTTTTATTAAATTAAATTATTTTCAAGATTAAAAATAACAATTCAGACGTTATTAATAAATTCCTTTAGCTGTATATATTTCTGTTACAACTGTTATCCAGATTAGGCCAAAGATTAAAAATTATTATTAAAGCACAATCTTTATTTATTATTATTTTAAACAAATTTTTGGTCAACATTTTTTTATATATAATATATTGATGTGTGTGTACGCGCGCGTACACACACACACACACACACACATAATATGTATGAAAAGATACTTATGTTAGGAACTACTAGGGACAAAGGAGAAGGCGTGAGACAGAAATGGATAGAAGCAAAAGTGGTGTAAGGGATTTGTTGCCAGACAGAACATCAGATGATCATGTGATAATGACACTGTCATGAACAATTGTGTCAATTTCTTTTTTGGAGAATTTAATTCTTTTCTTTCAAAATCTTTTCTTAAACAATTTCCTGGTAAGTAAGTCAAATTGAAAAAAATTCTACACGGAAACTCCAATTTTAAATATATAGAATAGCTTTCTTAAATTTATTAAACTGTATTTTAAAAGGTTTCCGTGTAAAATTTTTATAAAAATGCTTCTTCAATATATTCCCGCTCCAAAAACACCCAGTTCAACAAAAACGGTAACAGATTCATCTTCAAAGTATATTTATAAATAACATATGCTAAAAATGTTGTTAAAAATTCTGTTGGTTTTAATTGTTGACCTTTTAATATTTCTTGGTAAAATAAATTCCACAGAAATTAAAATCCACTAAAAAAGTTGCAGTTATTAATAAAAATTATATTATATTTCTGATTATTTTTTTTAAAAATTAGCATCAAATAAAAAAAAAACAATATTAACAACCAATATATCCTTTACTTTTTCGCCAATTTCGAAATTAAAGAAGGAATGGAATACATTTACGTGTTTATTTTTTTTATTTTGTAGACCTATAAGAAACCCTGAAAAACAAAACTATTCACTATAAACAGAAACTGAAGGGAGTTGATAAAAATGAATTCAAAGTTTAAAAAATCTTGTCAAGAAGATCGACATTTCGTTTCCGACGCACTCACTATTTCGCAGTCAGAAACACACTGATTAGTACAACGCATACATCCGTTTTATTAACCAGTAGATCCTACACAAAATCATCAAGTTCCAACTCACTCACCACTGTGACTCAACTGCCTAAATGAGTATGAAAAATACATCCCTGCACAGTCAATTAACATCACATTTTTCGACTCTAAATTGAGCGTAAGCAAAGAACGACACAACCATACTTTATAACATTTTCACAAGCACAACTTCATATATACCACTAAAGGATAACTAAATTTCAATGAAATTCATCAAATAGTTTTGGAGATATTCGAGCGACAAAACTCTATACATAGGGCTTTTCTTTCTTTGTCGTGTTTATCCTCCGGTAATTACCGTTCAGTAAATATTTCAGAGGACGAATGAGGATGATAAGTAAGAATGTAAATGAAGTGTAGGCTTGTACAGTCTCAGTTTGACCATTCCTGAGATGTGTGATTAATTGAAATCCAACCACCAAAGAACACCGGCATCCACGATCTAGTATTCAAATCCATATAAAAGTGATGCCTTTACTAGGACTTAAACGCTGGAACTCTCGACTTCCAAATCAGCTGATTTGGGAAGACGCGTTCACCACTAGACCAACCAGGTGAGTTCTATACATACGCCTATAAATATATAAGGAAATCCTATTTTACTGTGAGTGAAATGTATTTTCGAAATTCTCATATTTCGAAAAGTAATTTCAAAAATTTTATAAAAATTTAATTCATTTGAAATTTCATTAACGTTTCTTCGAAACGTTGGTAAAAAGAATTGAAAAATTATTATTTTTTTAATGTTAGGTACATTTATTTAAAAATAATTATTTTTTTTTAATTTTATATATTTTAAATATTTTTAATATTATTTTGATTTAAATATTTGTGCCTATAAAAAAACCTTGCTCATATGAAAAGCTATCATTCACAATATTAAACGTAAATGTGAGAAAAAAATTATCTCTTCAGTTGATAAAAAAAAAAAATACAGAAAAAAACGAAAAGAGATTACTAACAATCATGAACTGTTGCTCTCTTAAATAAAAGAATATGTGCTGGTTTTTTAACAAACTGTTTGAAGCTCTGTACAAGATTATATGTAATATAGAATGGTGTCATAAAAATATGTAGAAAGACAAAAATAGAAATGTGAAGATAATTTAAATATAACTGTATCCTGAAAAATCGAAAGAATAAAAGATTGACTACTACAGGGTGTCCCATATAAAACGCAACCCATCACTCATCCATGAAATTTCAAAAGTCAAGCTTTCCCCTACTCGTTACTGGAATGGACTCGTCCAACATCTGAACATCGCGGCAACACAGTAGAACACTACCGATAGTAACAACAATGCAATCATAACGTTCAGTGTATTGCTTGAGACAAGATGGTGTTTTCGATAGATGAACGTATTTTAATTGTCGAGTCGTACTTCAGTACGAAATCAGTGGTTGCAGTTCATTATTTCGCCATAAGTACTCAGATAAACCAGCTCCTAACAAAACATCAGTATTAAGGTTAGTCGAAAAATTTAGAGAGACCGGTTCTGTTAATAACAAGGAACACAAAAGATCTGCGTCAGTGTTGAATACAGATACAGTCACTGAAATCAAAGACCAATTATTACTCGCCTCGCCAAATAAATCAATCAGACGTTTGTCTGCTGAAATTAATTTGTCTAAATCAACTGTTCATCGGGCGACCAAACAGTTACAATTATGACGACCTTATCGCATTCAAACGGTTCATCGACTTCTTGAGCTCGACAAAGAAAAACGGCTACAATATCGTCAACGGTTCCGTCGATTTCTGCGTGAGGGAATTAATGTTATGGATTCGTTATTTTTCACAGATGAAGCACGGTTTCATTTGGATGGCTACGTAAACAGCCAAAACAGTAGAATTTGGAGCGCTGAAAATCCCCACGTTTATCACGAAAAACAATTACACCCGCAGAAGTTGGGCGTGTGGTACGCGATATCGCGGAAGAAAATAATCCGTCCTATTTTTTCGAGTACACAATTAATGCAGAACGATATCAGGATATTTTATTTCAGCTCATCGCACTCTTGGAAGAGGAAGACTGCTGGCTGCAATATGACGGTGCGACATCGCACTACGCAGGTTCAACTTCTGATTTCGTTGAGGAATTCTTTGGTAATCGTGTTATCACTCGAGGCTTGTGGCCACCAAGATCTCCAGATTTGACTGCGGCGGATTTTTTTTCTACGGGGTTATCTCAAAGAAAAAGCCTACTACAACAAACCACGAACACTTGAACGATTGAAAGTCAATATTGAACAAGCTGTATTAAATATCCAGCCACAAACTTTGAAAAAAGTTGCAAGAAAGGCTGTAAAAAGAATTGAAGCTTGTATTCAAGAAGATGGCGGCCACTTCCAACATTTACTCTAAAGGTAAGGTAATGGATGGTAATAATAAAAATTACATTTACATTTACACATGCCTTTTTATTATTTCAATACCTACCAATATAAGGTTGGGTTGTGTTTTATATGGAACACTCTGTATTTAAAATTGATTCGGACGATCTTTGATTGAATCTAATTGAAAACCAAAATTACTGTATATCTTTAACCTAAAATAATACTACAAATACAGTTTTTTTTTTTTTTAATTCTAGGTTCAGTTTTTCGGGATCGGATTTGTACCCAATTTAATAAAGGAAATGAACATAATGTAGTAAACAATAGCAATAAAAATTTTAATAGCTCTGATCAGCAGAAAGCATCCATTTACTTTTTTTTTATCTTTAATAATATTGATTATTTTGTTAAGATTGTGTTACATGAGACGATACATTTCACGAGATGGCATTTAATAAATTGTAAAAGTACAACTGATAATGCTTCATTATTTATGAATTGAAATTAATAAATAATTATAAAAATTACATTTTTAAAATTCATCAATAGTATATATATATGTCGATGAAAAATAATAAAACAAAACCGTAAACCTAAGTCCAAATTTATAAGAATATTAGAAAAACGAATAGAAAGTTGTAAAAGAGACGAATTGTGTGAATGTGAGAGGTGGGTTGTCCGACACAAGGGTTGGAAGACGTCTGATTAGGGTGCGGCATCCAGCCATGTCTCCAGATCTTAGCTCCTTGTTAGCCTTACAATATCCCCTGTCCCTAACACCATGTCCATTGCTTTTGTTAACGAGCTCTCCTTTAAAACAAGATAGAATAGGATGGGCAAAAGGTGAATGGAAGGACATCTAGACCTATTATAAAATTTAATAGCATGGCTTCTTTTTAGTACATATTCTTTATGTTCGTTTAATTTCTTTAGATCTTCCTTTAAGAATATTTAATAGAACAAAAAAATAATAATTATTGTGTCTGACTGAAATTTGTTATTTTTTCTAATAAATATCTTTGCAATTTTCTTTGTTTGCTTTTTGGTTTGTAGACATTGAAGAGTAGTCCATTGTTTAACAATAATTAAAAATTAAAATTAAATTTCATTAAAAGTAATCTATAATACTGTGTATATTAATTTTTATTATATTTTTTTTTATAACGCTTTTTTAGAAATGAGGTAATTTTATTAATAATTATTGTTTAAAAAAATAGAACCGATATCAGAATGATCTAAAAGGCATGAAATAATTTCGTCCAAATACATAAATAATTTCTTCAATTTACAGACCGACTTTATGTCTAAGAACTTTTTTCAACATCATGGTACCGACACGAAAAGTAGCTGCGTCGATTGCAACGAGATTTATTTGAATCGGATAACAAGACAAAAGTTATGCGCGAACAATCATAATATATATATATATATATATATTTTATGATATTTATATATTATATATATATATATATAATTTTATGATATTTATATATTATATATATATATATATATTATGATTGTTCGCGCATAACTTTTGTCTTGATATTTATGTATTATATGATGATAAATATATATTATATATATATATATATATATATATATAATACACGGGTCGAAAACATAATCTCCTTTTTTGAAGTCGGTTAAAAATACCTCAAAACTGATATACGTCAGGGATATCCTCTACTTTAAAACCTATTAAAACTTTACTTAAAAAATATTTATAGACGATGCTAAAGCTTTAACAAGATAATTTCAAACTTCCGACGTAATGTAGTAATGATAGATTTATAGGATCGTTTAAAGTTGTTGACCAAGTAGATAATTATTTCAGTTATCTTATCCAGCATACAACCAGTTAATTGAAAGATATAAACCAGTAAATTTTGTTGGAAATGAACCTAATCTAAATAAAACCTTGTAAAATATAAGGTAGCTGAATTTGATGTTAAAAATATACTTTTAACATATGTTTTTCCTTATTACTAAACGGAAAAATCTTTGTTTAAAAGAGTATTACTTTCCTTTAAGCTTTAGGTAAGAATAAAGTATAGACATCAATATAAATATATATATATATATTGGCCAATCTCCGTGGCGGAGTGGTAGCGTTTCAGCCTTTCATCTGAAGGTCCTGGCTTCGAAACCCAGTCAGGCATGGCATTATTCATACGCTAAAAATTTCCATTCTCATAGGACAAAATTATCAAAGCAGAAGGCGCCCGTCATCTCAACAAAAAAAAATGATATATATATCGTTACAGCTGTTTCCATTTGTATCATTATAAAAAAGCTGCATATTTTTAAAATATGTGTCTGACTATCTTAAAATATTAATATATATTTTACTTTTTCGGTTTCCTTGTTAACTCACATATGAAATATGTACACACACACACACACACACACACACACACACACACACACACACACACACACACACACACACACACACACACACACACACACACACACACATATATATATATATATATATATATATATATATATATATATATATATATATATAGATTTAATTTCACATTCAGAAATAAATGATAATCTGTGTCAAAACTCTTTTATTTTTAAATTAAGCTCTTCTGTATTCTTATGTGACGAATATAATAATTGTAAGTAGGTTGCACAAATTACTGAGGAGTTATATAATTTATATAAGCCATGACAGATATCAAGGAATTTCTGTTTTGCATAAAAAATAAATGTTTATCAATTTTTGACTTTTTATATTATTAACTGTGATTTCTTGCATAAAGGGTTATAAAATTTGGAATATCAAATAACAAACGAAATAGTCAAAAATTAATTTTATTAAAATTAAGTTCGTAAAACGTCGTTGTGGTTTTAATAATTTTTTTTATAATTTGAGAACTTTATAAATTACAGAAAGAGTATAAATTTCAAATTGTGATTTCCGTGTACAATTTTTTTGTTTTATTTCCCGTCTAGAGCAATAGTTGTAGAAGTGAAAGGATTGTATAGGTCCAATTTGAACATATTGCGATTTTCACCAGATCTTTACGTTTTGATACCTAAGGAATCCAAAAAAACCGGATTGAAATTTTCCAGATGTTCTTATGTACATGTGTGTGTGTGTGTGTCTCATAAAAACTTAAATGGTCAAGGGGGTTAGGCTATAGACCAAAATCACCCACAGTATCTCGAGATTTTGCCTTATTAAGGTCTTATTTTTCTTAGACACATTTGTTAACAATTAAAAAATAATAATTTTTGCAAAAAATATTTTTTTTTAATCGCACCCCGACCTCAAAAATTGATCTGAACTTCTGGCAAAGTGGGTATACTGCGTCATAGTACCCTGTACTGCGATAGTACCCCCTATCACCATAAGGAACGTTGGTGTAGCACTGACGTACAGCTATACAAAAAATATTATATTTAAATAAAATTATAAATATCTTTAATTAAGTTGTGTGAAGCCGTGCATCAGAAAAAAGTCGCGTAACAGGAAAGTCGTACAACTGTGTTGTCAGCTTGTTATTTACTCAAAAGGAAATTAATTAAGAAAAATATTTTGGAAAACAAAAATTAAAGCAAAGAACAATTTTTCGTAATAGTGCATATTATATATATTTAGAAATTTTAAAGAAAAATTTATTTTAGAATAATAAAGATTGATATTTTACAGGAATGATAATTAAAAAATAAAATATTTTACTTTAAAAAAATCTTTAGTTTGATTCTAAATTTTACTCAAAAATTAATTTCTACTTCTTATTTCAGATAGTAAATTTAAAAAAAATTATGAATAATTTAGAGCTTTATAAATATACGTAACATATAAAACTACAAAGTAAAATAATGTAAATAATTCATGTAATTCATGTACAGTCAATTCCCATAAAAGTAATAAATATTAAAGTTTATTAAATATTCATGTGAAATCTATAGTTTAATTAATAATAATAACAACAATAATAAGGGATGTTTATGTTTTATTAAGGGTAGAGGTTATATTAGATAGCTTATATATATTAACTATAGAAAGGAAACTAGTAAACCTATACTTACAAGGCAGATTCAACATTACGAAGTTTATCTACCGGTAGATAAGCTTGTTCCACTTCAGTGGTCATTTATTGTAGTGGTCATAGTATTAAAAGGAGTTAATAACAAATTGCGTATTGCGGCGTTGTTTTTCCATGCCATCTATATAGCGTGATCTTATAAATGCATTTACTTATAGGTGCAATTATAATTTTTCGCAAATATAAACATACACCTTTATCGCTTTACAGTACGTCTTCGTTTATTTATCCTTTCTTTATTTTAACTTCACTTTCTTATTATTCAACATCAAAGATTGTTCTTAACTCATCTTCTCATTAAATAAAGCAAGTAATTACATCTAGCATTATTACCAACGATATTAATATGTATGTTATTATTTAGACTGTTATTATAATTCGTGTTATTACCATTTTTATAAATAAAATTACATCGTAATTACCGTATTGTTTTCTTTAATTTTATCATTAACATTCCAAAGTATTTTTTTTTTATATTTATTACAATAGTATAGTTTAACATTAAATTAAAGAAATAGTAATGCATTACAATAAAAAATTTCATACTATTGCAAAACTAATAAATAAACGATAATAAATTTCATTAATGTTGAAAATTGAAAAAAAAAAGAATTGTTTCCCTTTAATTAAACTGTTATTTACTATATATAAATGTAGTCATAATACGTTTTTTTTTTAATATAATTTAAGTATTGGAGAATTTTTTTTGAATAAAATTATTCATAAATTAAATAAAACATTCAAAAAGTATTAACTTCTTACTTTATTTTCCAAAGAAAGAAGAAAGAAAAATTTTATTTCATTAATAACTTCTAAATTTTTTATATATATATATATATATTTATTTATTTATTTATTTATTATTATTGAATTATTATTTATCGTAAAAATATTATTACAGAGGTTAATTAAAAAATCAATATATTAAAATTAAAAGAAAAAAGAGATCAAGTCTGATTCGAACCATGTACCTCCCCCTTGCTCAAAATATTCCATCAAAATTTTATTTGGCAACAACTCTGGAACCAATGAAAATAAGTGCCACTTATGATATATTGTTGAAAAGCTCTCAATGAGGGATGCAGTTAAGAAAAAGTCCAAAATCAAAATGTTTTTGGATTTTGGGCTTTTTTGGATACTTTTGGTTCAGTCGATTGCAATCAAAAGGGGAGATGCACAACTAGATGTTACAGCAATCCTAACTCCAAAATTTCAACATCCTACAGCTAATTATTTTTTAGTTATGCGAGATACATACGTACAGACGTCACACCAAAACTGCTCAAAATTGGATTCAGGAATGGTCAAAATGGATATTTCTGTTGAAATCTGAAAACCGAAATTTTTTGCGATCACAATACTTCCTTTACTTCGTACAAGGAAGAAAAAATGTATTAATTTGTTGTTTAATATCATTTATTCCAGATTTTTCTTATGATTTCAACAAATGAGTTGAAATCATAAGATTTGTTAATCTTTGTTAATCATTGATTTGTTGATCAATCTTATCAAGTCATTAATAAGATTTACTTTATACGAAAGAATGATATAATTATCACAATAATAATATTAAAAGTGTGTTTATTTTCGATCAGATACAAAATAAAATAAAAATATTACAATAATAAAAAGTTACAAAAAAATATTATTCGAACTTTTTAAAAACACAACTATGAAATGACAAAATAAAAAATAAAATTAATGAATCTTCCACAAATCTCATGGTGTAACGGACCTCTACCAAATATCGACAGCAATAATGTACACCTGTATTTTAGTGGGTTTGGCAAACTGATAAAGAAGAAGTATATTAAATTTCATGATAAACGCAACAAGTGGAAACCACTTTACACCTCACTTTTTTAAATTTTCCTTGAGTGGTCTTATTATTTTTAATCATAGCTATATTTGGGTTCTAGTATCAGACCTCGATTACAGCTATAAGGTTATAACACCCAAAAATCAAAGTAATTTTTCTAAATGACTCCATTCTCAATTTTTCCAGTGATTCATTTCATATTGACGATAGAAATCAAAGATTAATCTCAAATGCCACTGGCAGATTTCATATGCTACAAGTTTAATTTCCATATTCCCACATACAAGCTTTTCTGTAAGATTCTGTGTTCATCAGGCAAAAAAATAAATAAACAAATTTTCTATTTTGATAAAAATCTTAATTTCATTATTAGAATTTACCATTAAAAAATTGAAAAGAAAATTAAGAAAAGCGCCCATTTTACTCATTTTCTCACGACTTATGTATTTATTTTGACATTAAAAACAATTTTTTTTAATATTTATTTTTATAGATTAAGTAAAAAGATATACAGATATACAAAAAAAAAGTTGCATAAAAATATTTTTATATTTAGATTTACGTAGTAATAAAAAAATATCTTTATTAAATAAAGTTGTATTCCAAAAAATTAACTTTTTTCAGCTATATAAACGATTACGTAAAAAAGAGGTACTTATAGACACAAAAAGAACATCTTAGAAAGCGTAATACGTTCAATTAAACAAGTAAATAATATTAGAACAAAAAACCTTAAATGTATAACAGAGATAAAGTATTTTAAAAAAAAAACCTTACTCAGATATTAATAAAATATATCGTATGTATACTAAAAGAAAAAAAACGAATGGTATGAGATAAAGCGGAAAAAATAATATTTGTAATGTTCTAAAAGAGATTTTTTTCATGTAGAAACCTGCAATGATAGCTCAGTCAAGTAGAAATTGTTCTTAAAATAAAGCTAACAATATATATTCTGGGAAAATAAATAAATTTTGACGTCAAGATAGAACTATCTTTGAAAACCATTTTAATCTTAAAAAATTAAACGCTACGAAATTATGACTGTGTATAATTAAAGAAAAAAAATTTGCCTTAAGAGCTGGATAATTAGAATTACAAAATACGGCGGAAACCCATAAAGTTTTTTATTACTCTTACGAGTATATAAATCAAACCTGACTTGACTATATTTGAAAAAAAAATGTTTTATCACATAAGAGGGAATATTAATAATTGTATTAATAATATTAATTGTATTACAATTTTTTTCTTTATCGAATAAGTAAAATTAGGTCTGATAACATATTCGGAATCAAAAATAAAATTAATTTATTTAAGATTTATAGTTAATTTATAGGTGAAAATAATATGATATCTTATTATAACTGTCATTTACAACACAGGTGGTAATTAAGTGGATAAAAAAGTGGAAGGATTCGAATACATCAGAAACGATATCTTTTTATCAGTAATTAATTTGGAAATATTCAATTTACAATAAAAATGTTTATTTACTTATCATTCAATCAATCCCCTGGCTTGTTCCCTATTTCAGGTGAGCCCTCCTGATATTTTTACGCCACTCATGCCGATTTTGTGTCATTTCTGACGTTAAGCCCACTGTTCATGATTTAATATACACTTGTTAATTCGAATCAGTATTTGTTTTATTTAGAGTCTACATAACATAAACGAAACATAATTTGATCCTCCAGGCCGGATATTTGGAATTTATTACATAGTGAAATCAACTAAATTTATAATTGTTTAAATTGCTTAATTTAACATTGTTTAAGCATCATATCTTCAGAAGCAACCAAATGTATACGATTTTTACTCATAACAGCAAAACTGAAATATGTAAACATGAGAACGTGTGTTAAATTATTTGATGCTGTCTTTGTGATAATTCGTATGCTAACAATTAACTGGATGTATGCTGACTGCAGTTCGTAAGTAAAATACGTATCTTCATCATCGCTAGCATCATCATAGCATCATCACGGCTCGCTTATCCACGGTGTCTTCAGTTCTAACAGGTACTTTTGCGTCACAGAGGACCACACAGAGCGACTTCCACTTGAACCAGCCTGCCTTGATTCTATTTTCTAAATTTCTTTCCGTGATTTCCCTGACGTTGACTATTGAACCAAGACACTTGAATTCATCTACTTTATTTAAAGAAGTTCCTTCGATAGTAGGTACTGCCTAAGTGTTACTGTTGTCACCAGAGAAACTGTATTGCATGTATTCAGTCTTTTTGCAACTAATTTGTAGGCCAATGCTTTCCAAAGCCTTATGTCATCTATCGATGTTATTTTGGATTTCCGGCAACGATTCCTCTATTAAAACCGCATCGTCTGCATAAAAAAATGTGTCCTTGGACTGGGTTTTGGAGATATTTTGTGATGAAGTCCATAGCAATGTTGAAAAGCAAGGGGCTCAGAGCGGATCCCTGGTGGATCCCCATCTTGACCTCAAAATATCGCTTGTACCTGCTGGTGACACCATTCGTGTTGTTACGTTATTATACATGTTTTGTATGATGCTGATATATTGCTCTAGTATAAGTTTTTTTTTTGTGTTTGTTTGCGCTTCACTGGGCCGGCTCAACAATCAAATATTACTCAGCTCAGGGGAGTGTCCTTGCAACTCTAATGAACCCCCCACGGCATGAGCCATACGTCCGGCATGGCAGATCGGCTCACCAGTTCCGGATCTTTTCCTTATTTTCATCTTGCCTCTGCCTCTAACCGCTAAGGCTAGGGACATCGGGCCCGGCTATGCCGTTCCCGCGCCCTGCTCAGAAGCCGGGTCAAGGTGTTTCTTGCTCTGGTATCAGTTAGGCTGTTAGTCCTTCGCATATGAACTTGCGTGGTATTCGGTCGAAAGCTTTATCCAAATCAATGAAGGAAGATATGGTGGTATAGATGATAAGGTGATTTTATTTACATATCATTATTAAAAAATATATATATATATATATAATAATAATAATAGAAATATTTTTAAAAGTTATTCTAAGCAAGGGCAGTAAGACAAATATTACACGTTATATATCAATTTAATTTTAAATAAAATGGAAATTGATTTTATTTAATATAAAATTAACATATTTTTTATTACTTAAAATTTAATTAAATATAATGAGATTCAGGGAAAATATTCATTAAATTATATTGTTAAAATAAATAAATAAAAAAAAAAAGAATAATTATTCACAAAAATATAATTTTATTTCATTCGAATACTGTTTTAATTAAAGCAAAGTATTAACACCAATGAGAGATTAAAGTAGTGTAGAGTAAAATAAAATAACACCCGATATCAAAACCACTAATTAAAAGTTGATCCACAAAACGAATAACACATAATGAAGGAATTGATTTCCAAATTCTAATTACTTGTATAATAAAATTACTAAAATGTTTAACTTCATAATTAGTTGCTTGAAGATTAAATAATATTGAAAGTCAATACCGTTTTAAGTTCTACATTGTTCTTAAAAGTCTACTACTATTATTATTATTTCAGCTGTTTTGTAATATTTTGTTTTAGTTGTAATTTCAGTTAAATATTATATTCCTCGATACAACTTGCACTAATAAATAAGGAAATAATTTTTTTTATATCTACGCAAATGATAACATTTACCCATTCCAGGGTAATCTTGTTTTCTTCTTCTCTTCAGCTCAAGGGTTAACAGATAACCTGATCATTTTTCAAGGGTTTCCTTTACCAACCTAACTGATTTGATAATATCAACATTCCCTTTGATATCGTTTAGGAACACTGCTCTTAATTGTTTCCTCTTCCTACTACTCCTAGCGCTAATCTTTAAAAAATACGGTGCAAAGGATAAATGACGCAATAAAATATCAACCCATTGATCTACATTTTCTTAAAAATGTCTATAAAATTGTGATTTTCTTATATTCTCTTCAAGATTTCATCATTGTTTACAGTACTAGTAGGGCTAATCGCAAAACTAGATTTCGAAAGTACTTAGTTTTCCACATTTAGAAATGTCCACATTTTTAATCCATATGTTACCAAAATCTTAAAAAACTTTTAGTAAAGTATTTCTACTAAGATTTTTTGATCAGGCTTCTTTGGCCTAACCTATTCTAGAGCATACAATTTTGTTACATTGTCCATCAAACAAAGTGAAATTTCTCAAATACTTAAATTTCCTTATGTGGGTCAGTATCTCAACATCTAGCTAAATATTGATATTATTTCCATAGTTTCTAATGAGAAACTAAGGTATTAAAACGAAGGTAATAGGAAGTAATGACTTCCTAGTACCTTCGTTTTAATTTTATTTAAAAACCGGGTTGGTCTAATGGTAAAACTCATCGCTGTAAATTAGCTGATTTCGAATTCGAGGGTTCTCCGGTTCGAATCCAAATAAAGGTAGTTCCTTTTATTCGGATTTGATTACTAGATTGTGGATACCGGTGTACTTAGGTGGTTATGTTTCAAGTAACCGCTCATCTCAGGAAAGGTCGATCTGAGTTTGTTCAAGATAACTCATTTACTGGTTCAGTTACATTACACTAATAAATCGCTTATGACTTTATTGTTGATGCAACTTTAAATATAAAGACAAAAAAATTAAAAAATGTAATAAATCTTTTTTTTCTGTTTTTTTATGTTTCTTACGTAACAAGGTGCCTTAAGCACATAATATATATTTAGTTAAATTGCAGAAACATAGTAAGATTTATTCATATTTTCGAAATTTAAAAAAAAAACTTTTTTTTCTCAATAACAATCATAATTACAATCGGCTCTCCTGCGGAGCCATAAGTAAGTTTCCTGACAAAATCACCTGCTAAGAAGGTCCTTAAGGAACCCCGAAAATAAATAATACACAATAAACAGTTGCAAGGAAACTTATAGTCAAATATGAAATTTCAAGCTCAGTTATAAATCACAAACCATTAATTTCAGCACCAAATAGTCCACAAAACAAACATTAACAACATATAAAAAAGAAAAAGAAAGTAACAAGAAATTAGAAGCGACACCAGTAAAGTGTTATGCAGACCCTAAGTCGAACACATGGGCTCGTTTCAACCGTCGGTCGTCTCTGCTGTTATCGAGTAGATTAATTGCAAAAAACTTTGTTAAGAAATTTTATTTATTTATATATTTTTTTTTATATTAAATAAATGATAAATACAATGTCAAGTAAATATTTAGTTCAATTTACAGATTTTAATACCATATCCTGCAAAGGTTTTTCGTAGAGTCTATTTTTTCGAAAGAAATTAGCTACTTTTGTAAAAATTTCATAATTATTTTCTTACAATACAATAAAATTTTTTGGAAAAGAATACAAATGTAAGTGATTTTTAGAGATAATTTAAAGATTACTACAAAAAATAAATAACCATTTAATATCTTCCTGAACACAAGCGATTAAATGTTTTCCTGTTTAATATTTTCAAAAAAATATATATATAAAAGACTTAACAGAAGAACTCCTAAGGAATTTTAGGAATTTCAATTGAATGGAACGCTTAAAAATAGAATAAAAAAAAAATTCCAATCAATTACTGTATGAAATGTTAATATTTAAATATATCATCATTAATTCCATTACCTAGTTAGTTAATGGATGTCTCCCAAAAATTCTTTAAAAAGAAATGTGAAAAGTTAGAAAAACATTATGATCATTTTAGGTTAGAATCTTTTTCATGAAAAATTAAAAAAACCGGAAATAATAACGAAATGAAAAAAGTAGTTAATGTACAGCTGAAAAAAATGAGATTTTCTTTAAAGATTAAACAAAAACACGGAGTTATAATTTGTTTTCTTTTTTATTGTCGGTGAAACTATTTTGTGTTATGTAATAAATAAGCAATAATCTAAACATAAAAAGTTAAAATTTATTTCTTCTGATTTTTAATAAGGTTATTACAAGGCAAAATATTTATAAAGTCAAGTTTTACAACCGATATTAATGAAAGGTTTTACGAATGATTTTTTTTAACGTAAATAAATCCGACCGAAGCAGTTACGAATGTTTATAAATAAAAAAAATTAACTTCTACATGAAAAAAGAATTTGAATTAACTACATAATATTGAAATCTGGTAAAACTATTATAAAAATAATACCTTCATCGTAATTTAAAAAAAATATATATATTACACATAATAAATAATCTAAAAACAAGAATTTCTCAAGAAAAAAGCTAAGAAAAAAGGAATTTTTATACCTGTCAGTTTTTTTTTTTAAATTTGATGATAAACAGGTGAGTTCATATAACATTTATAGTCTTGTTCTTTGATCTTTTATTTTTTTTTCATAAGTTTTATGATCTTAATTTTTGCGGAACATAATAATAGGGTAAAAAATAAAAATTCTTACTAAATATAATGTTTGTATTAAAATTAAATAGTATATAAAAACAGAAATAAATGTATAAACTATTATTATCATTTATACAATATGATGTTATTAATATCAAAGAATTCTGAATAATTATTTATTATTACAATGATCAGAAAGTCTAATGTACTCATTAAAAACATAAATTAAAATTTATTTAAATCTATTTTTAATTAGGCGTCATATAAAAGAAACTTCTTTATAGCTATTAATATTTAAATTAACTAAAGTCCAAACGTTTTCGTAAATTTTTCAAATAGATCATTTTTAAGGCCACACAAAAAGTAGATACCAAACATAAAATGTTTTTATTATAAACGGGGGTTTGTGAAGAAATATTTTTATACTGTCAAAAATGAGAAGAAACAAAAATCACTCTAATGAAAATAAGAAGAAATGGAGAAACAGTAAATATATGGAAAAAAGGAAAATGATTATCAGAACAAAACCAAAGAATGTAAAAGAAATAAGAGGAAGATGTTTATAAAACTGTAGATCTAAAATTCACCGGCAGTAAATAAATTTATAAATTTAAGATGAAACTTAAAAACGTATGAGGGCTAAATTCTAAATAAAGTATAGAATGCAAAGTGGATGAATGATTTGTAGAAATGTAACCAGTATGCTGTGTGAAAAGAAAGTGAGTGAAAAGGTAAAAGAAGAATTTGTACCAATTATGCTTCTGAGACACTTTTAATTACAAAGCTCAAGTGAAAAAAATGGAGACGGTAGAGATATGATGAGTGATGAGCAAACACACAAGAAGGGATGAGATAAAGCATAAATACTTTAGAAGAACGAAAAGGTAGGTTCTACGGGAGGAAAGCTTCAAATTTACTCTGAGGTGGTTTTGGCATGTATAATGAAGTAACAAAGAGTATTTTAAAAATAGGATTCGAAAGTTTGAAAAGGTTTGGAAAGAAAGGAAGACTCAAATTAGAATCTAATGATAATGAAACAAAAAACTTAAAGTAAAAAAAATTGAAGGTATGAGGAAACCCAAAAATAGACAGAAATAACAGGGAAGAATTAACGATAAAAACAATGGTTGCTGAAATTAAATTAGGCTAAATGCTAAAGAACATGAAGGAGATGATCTCGCTTGCTATTTTTTAATGCTGTATTGAAAGGGTTTTTCAGAAATTACATCAATGAAAAAAAAATTTCTAATAAAAGACACGGTGAAAAATAGAGATTTTTTAAATTATAATCAAAGGAAAATATTTTTGCCTACAGAAATAAAATAATAAGAGAAAGTATAATAAATGTATATATGATTTGATACAGGAAGTATTTCGCCAAAAATACTTCATATAGATGCAAGAGAACTTGATTTGAGATTTTAACTAATAGGCTGTCCCAGACTTAATGCAGGAATACAAATGATTAAATCTGGTAAGGCAGGATGTGCTGGCTTGTAGTTTTAATTCGCGTGAAAAACGTAATTTATCTTATTCTTTGAAACAAAAAATGTGGTAAATCTGAAAAAAAAAAAATCAAAAGACTTCTTTTATTAGAAATAGCCAACTGTTCTACCAGTTTCTTTTGATTATTAATTTTTTTATTTATTTATTTTTTTTTTTTTACTTTTTGCTGATTAAACAATTTTTATACTGAATTTTAATTCGCTATATTCTGAATGTACGGTTAAATTTTCCCAACAAGTAGTGTTCGGGGAGTCCTCACTTGAGGCATGGCATAGAAAAAGACCGAGTCCCGACTGCCTGGGCGGGACCTTGCGTCTTTCCCAGTTAGTTTGAGACGAAGGCACCCCCGGAGCTGAGTTTATATTTAACTTTGTGTCCAGCTGCGGGGGGACGGGGACACTACAGATCTATTAAAAAAAAAAAAGTAGTGTTCAGCACACAAAAAATTGTCATCACATTCCTAATCCCAGAATTAAAGAATATCTTATATTTCTGATTAACCTCCCGGTACTTTCATAACCAATTCTAAACGTGTTGAAAAAGTTCATATAAATATATGAACTTTGTTTGCGAGTTACGGTTAGTGAAAGATTGGCTCGGATTTCAGCTACCCCCGTAAAATGAAGTCGTATTGAAATTTTTAGTATATTAAGTAACAGAATTAGTGATTTCTTATGGGATTTTACCTGAAAAATCGAATGTAAAATATGTCCCAGAACCGTATCTACAGTAGGTTTTCAGAAATCTAGTGTGAAAACCAATAGATTAGGGTAAAAAAACCTTGATTTTTTTATATTTGAATGAAATAAAATTTTATGTACTTTTCATTTAAAAAAAAATGTGCATATGTAATTTAATAAGCGTAGAAGGAAGTCATTAGGTGTCCACATCAGATTTTTTTGATTTTAAAACTAAACTGATTTATTTTTTAATTCAATTAATTTTTTAAGATTTTTATTTAAAAAATTATTAGTGAAATTGTAATTTACATTATAGTATTTTTGTTAGTTTAGGATATCAGATTTTTTAAATTGATATTATGATAAAAAATAAATAAGAAAATCCTTTATAGTTTACCTTAATTTTATAGAAATAAGATAACGTAATTTAATAAAGCAGTATATTTTCTTATTAGTATTTTTTTTTAAAATTATAAATCATAATAGATTAACATAAAATTTATCTCATGTAAAACTTTCCCGCAAAAAAATTTATGTAAATCAGTATCAAAAGTTGTACTGTTTAAAACCGTAAGTATACTTTTTGTACTTTAAAAACTTGAGCACCTTAAAATAATAAAATATCTTTATTTTAATACTGGAATAAAGAAAATGAAGACCTCTTTTCCTGAAAGTTAAACTTATAAATTTAAACCGTAGTCTTCTGGGTTGGTATAAGGGTATAAGGCTTTAGTTCCAAGTATTTAACTTTCTCAGTAAACTAAAATATATTACAAAAAATCAAATTAAAGCAATTATTCTTACAGAATCATACAGCCCACCGATTTACACGAATATAAATTATATGTTTTCGAAATAACATACTAAGGATAACTGATGATGCTGTCTTACAAAAAAAAAAGGAAAAAAGGAATGAAAAAATAATGCACTTAAAACAAACTACGGGAAGGGGTGGAAAAATATATAGAATATAGGGGTTGAAATATTACAAACAATAAACAGGCTCAACAACCTAAGTAATGATTATTTTTCTTGGAGCAATGAACAAACTTCATGAGATTGTTATATAGTTGTTATTTTTTTATACATTATATTACATAAAACTAAGGGAATAAAGAAAAAAAAATAGTAATAATAAAACTTAAATAATAACTACCATTCCAAAACTGGTTTCAAAATATCTCACGATACCTACTTATAAAAGATCTGATATCAATCGTGTTGTATCTATTAGAGATGTTTGTAGTTGAGTGTTACTCATTTTTTTCACTTATCGATTTTTTTTTTATATAACAAGATATGATTATGAACATTCAGAAAATTGTTACTATTATCCTTTATGACTAGACGTGATTTAAAAATATTAGGATATATTTGTGAAAAGAATATAACTATAAATATAAGTGGACGTAAATCTTTAAAAAAATATATAAACGATAATACAGTGAAAGTAAATCACATATAATTTCGTTTAACATGTAAACAATTTTGATCTATGTACTGTTATAAATTACATTTAGCAGTTTTAATGTTTAATCATAATAAACTGGTAAATAACGGTACTTGTGATAATATTACTAGCGAATGAGAATACTGTTTTCACAAAACAACATTTGATTATAATGATTTTTTTTTTTACATGAACTATAAATCCACACTGATAAAAGAAATGATTCAGGCCTCTTTAGTAGTAAAAAGATTATTTCCAGTCTCTTTTTTTTTTCATAATAAATTATACTTACTCATAACCATACGCAAAATTATAAAGGACACAAATAAATAGATTCATGAAAATAGTTTCTAAAATATACAAAGATTCCTGAAATAGTTCTAAGGGTTTAAGTTGCAGACTGTATCTATCCAGACAGAATTTTGCCCAAAATAATGTTTAATTGTTCTTTTCTCAATGATGAATTTTGATTAAATTTATATCTTCTTTTTTCCTTTTTACCCTCCGGGAATCACTCCATAGTCAAAACTTATTGTACTGATATGGTTTAGTCAACGCCTCTCCTCATATTTGTCGTCATGCCTTATCTTTTTTCCTGCTTAGCCTCCGGGAATCACCGTCAGGTATTACTTCAGAGTATGAATAAGGATGATACGTATGAGTGTAAGTGAAGTGTAGTCTTGTACAGTCTCAGGTCGACCATTTCTGAGATGTGTAGTTAATTGAAACCCAACCACCAAAGAACACCGGTATCCGCGATCTAGTATTCAAATCCGTATAAAAGTAACTGCCTTTACTAGGATTTGAACTTTAGAACTCTCTACTTCGAAATCAGCTAATTTGTGAAGCTGTGTTCACCATTAGACCAACCCGGTGGGTTGATTAAATTTATATCTAAAAGGTTTTAAAACAAATTAAATTCTGGAGATAGAACAAGTTTATCAAGGAAAGCTTGAATCTACCCGTATCTTTTAGTGGATTTAAACAATCTTGAGAGAAATCAATATTTTGGGTATATTTCAGGTTACGTATGAAATTACCCATGGGAGAAAACATATTTTTTTGAAATAATGTTTAATTCAAAACTATCGTGATTGCATTGATCAAGCGTTGAATCGGCGAGCATATTTTCTTTCATGCATATAATTTAATTGATGTATATTGTTGAATTCTTCAGTTTATGATTAGTGTAGTTCCAAAGTGGAAAGAAGCATTAAATATAACTATATTTTTTCAGAAGGATTGATTTTTAATCTATTGTTACAGATATCAAGTGGGAATTCATTGATATTATTACTGGACTCGTTCTTGTTTTTCACCTTACGAAATTCAGTGAACTACGAGTGTCAAGTTCATTGTATAATAATATACCTAAAGAGTGTCCCAAAATAAACTCATATTTTATCCTTTTTTTGGCCTTTGAGAGAAGCCAAACAATTTTTATGATCCAGATATTTTCGTTATTTTTTAATTCTCCTACAACAAATTTTTTGTGTTTGGTAAAACGCCCATTACATCGATGCTAAGAATGAAAAGACCTGTAAATTTACTGTCCTTGGTATTTATTGCATGTTCTTGGAAGTTGATTAAGGCAGCTATGCATGGGGATCTTTCTTCAACTCCTACTTCCTATCTCGTATCTATATATACAAAAATCAACTTCAGTCTGAAGCGCTTATAGGATAAAACAGGACTTCTTTATTGCATCTAATATATACATTAAAAAATTCTATTAATAATTTTTTGCATGGAAAACGGATAAAGTATTACGCAACAAATAAGTTTTACTTCAATAGCAAGGGATATAATTATCTTAATACTTCCAAATAAATAAAGGATCATCAAACACATAAGAAACATTTACATTAGAACACTAATACATTTAACTATTAAAGACTTATCTTTTGAGAATAGCTTATCTTTTAGGTAACTGGATCGAACTTCTGTTGTCCCTTAACCAACTGTGCCAAGTTAAATATATAAATTTTAGTTATATTCATTCAATTTATTACCAGACTCTCTTTTTTTCCTGTTTAGCCTCCGGTAACTACCGTTTAGATAATTCTTCAGAGGATGAATGAGGATGATATATGTATGAGTGTAAATGAAGTGTAGTCTTGTACATTCTCAGTTCGACCATCCCTGAGATGTGTGGTTAATTGAAACCCAACTACCACCAAAGAACACCGGTATCCACGATCTAGTATTCAAATCCATGTAAAAATATCTGGCTTTACTAGGACTTGAACGCTGTAACTTTCGACTTCCAAATCAGCTGATTTGGGAAGACGCGTTAACCACTAGACCAACCCAGTGGGTTAATTTATTACCAGACTAACTTGTCACGTATTTTTCGATAATTCATAGACGATGACAATTAATTTACAAAATCACGTATTTCAGACAGAAGAAATCGTAACTGGTATCGAAATTCGATATTCATGTAACCATCAAAACATTGTTTTTAGGTTTTTGAGATATCGATATTTTTCTTCCTTGTTCTTCAATTCAAATCCATAATCCTTTCTTTTTTTAATCTATTTTCATTCCTTATTTCACTTAATGCTATTTTTTAGCTTGTTTTTTCTAATCTATTTTTAACGGATGTATATGTTAAATCACAGTCTATTTTTTGTAGTCTATCAATTTTTATTTCTTAAAATTTATAATATTCTATTTTATTTTATCTTTATATAATTAATTTCAGTTCATTCAAATAGATATCATAATACAAGTTGTATATATATATATATATATATATATATATATATAAAATATTAGTTTTAAAATAAGCTACAATATTAAAGAAAATAAAGATTTAGGTTAGTTGATAAGGATACAACTGAGGCTATAGATTAACTGATATTTAAATCTTTTACAATTAAAAGAGTTATTTAATACTATAATTTCCTTATTATTATAACATTTATATAATAATCACACGTTATTATTTTTTGTTAATTAATTTTTTGATATTTTTATCTCTATAGTTTGTTTAGGTAGCGGTTGATTAGATGAAGGCAATGTACTGCTGTTATAAGTCAACGTAAACTTTTCTGAAATATGATATATTTCATAATAAAAATAAGAAAGAAATATAAGATCAAATCACGTATGAAACAAAATAAAGTATTAAAAATGACCTACAGCGGAAACGGTAAAAGCTTGAGAAAAAGGAGTAAGAAAAATAGAAGATATGATGGAGAAACGTTTATGTGACAAACAGCGGGGCACTTGTCCGTCTCATTTCTCCAGTTCACTTGAAATATGATTCATTTTATATGGCAACTGGTGTAAAAAGTTGGACCACGGCACAGCAGTGGCAACTTGAGGATAAATGCCCCTTCAGGCAGGCATTAATAAAAACCGCACGGGGTCTTAAAATGATTGAATTGAAATGCCTTCACCTTTTTCGACGCCAGAACAAAGCTAAGAATACAATCTAACCGGCCAACTGTTTTAAACCGCCACCACAACCAGAGATGGTTGAGTATATCAACAAAATAACTTTTGCTCAACCATTTGATCCTCAAATAAATCCTTGTCGGATGATTTTTTTTTAATAAAATAATTTTTTAGTTCTAAACGTTACAATAATACAAAAAAAATTAAAATATTTTAAACATTAGCCACACCAGCGTAAATCGTAAACTTAATCTACGTAGATCATTTATTAATAACACCTTATTTGAAGTATATATTTTTTACTGAAAAACCACAAATGAAAGACATTAACATTTTATTTTTATTTTTTAATTACTTACAAGCAACAAATCAAGATATATATATATATAATCTAGGGATTTTAAGTTTAACTATAAAGTATTTACTAAAAAAAAAAAAAGTTTTTTTTATTTTAATTTAAGCAGTGCAATGTACGATAAAATAACTCATATATTTTTATAGCTGTGTTGGATGCCACTACCTAATACTTTTAGGGAACATGATTCGTGATATAAGTAACACAAAAGGCACAGTCATTTCAAAGAATAACAAACATCTAATATCAGGTTTTCTAGGGAAATTGTACAATTTTAGGACTTTTCCTTTGCATATTTCATTTGATCCCTTTATACTGCATATTATGCTAGTGATATTTTACCTTACAAGCCAGATTTCTTTATTATTCTCTATTAATTATAGGTACCAGATTTACATTGAACACTATTACTCAGAGAATCTCTCCGTACTGTTCTTTTACCTCAGGTGTTTTATATGCATTGCAGTTATAAAACAAAATATAATAGATATTATAAAGAAAAAAAAAATAGAAAACTATGCCTTTCATACACTGTAGGTATTCAATAGCAAATATTTATGTAGTTGTGAAAATAAAATATGTAGTAAAATTGAAAATAAAGCGCCCACTGGATTTATTTATTACCTAGGCAAAATTGCAAGAAACTAATGAGAGTTATCTTTTGTGTTTTTTTTTTTTTTGTTGCAAGTAAAGGTTATTTTAATAAAATTTAAAATGCAAAATGAATCCAGTGTTACAGAAAACTGACATTCTTTTAATTACTTAATATTTATCTACAAAGAAATCAGCACATTAAATTTATTATTATTATTTTTATTTTATTTTTTTTTAAATATAATTCAGCTCCGTCATTGTCTTTTAAATGTTTAATTCAGGAGTAATAAAAAATACAAGTATTAAAACATAAAACGTTGGTACTCTGGAATGTAAAAATTGTTTGATTGATAAAAAAAACTATAACGGGGCTATAAAAATGCCTGCAGGCAAGCATATATAAAAAAAAATCTCCTAATTTATGAATTCACTAACGTAAAATATACAGAAACATCCAAAATACTTTTCAATAATTTACAGAAAATATTTGCACTAAGTAAATAAATCGATATGATTGTGTACGAGTATTCGGAGTTAAATTCTAAAGTAAATTAAAGCACTCTTTGAAGTTAGTTAAATAATAATAATAATAGAATGATAGATTACAGGATTTTTAATCGATTAATTAAAATCCAGCTAAGAGCTAATAAAATATTTTAATTAAATGAAAATTTAAAAAAATATAAATTCCTAAATATTTTTCATCCGATATCCTTTTAAAGAAAATATTTTATCAACGATCGCTCCATAAAGGTAATAAGAAATGAGACAGAGATTATTAATTAAGAGTTAATTTTAAAGAAGGATAAAATTATGCTGAAGTAGCCAAAACGTAAACAAACATTAATCTAGACGATTAAGAATACTTTAAATTCCATCCATAGAATACAACAATATATACATCAATCAACTGAAAAAGTTCATCATGATCATCCGTCATGAATTAGGTTAGGTTGATTAGCTTGCTCCGACATCCATCGCTTTCTTGGGCGTTCTATATCTCTTCTTCCCAACAGTTTGTATCTCCTCTCCTCCATACTTGAGAAGAAAGTCTACAAAGCGGCATACGCATCAAATGGTCACTCCATCTTTTACGATATTCCTTTAATGTACTCAATAGTGGCATCACACTTAGCAGTCTTCTTATCGCCTCACTCCTTATTCGGTCTACTGGAGTACATCCTTTGACCGCTCTCAAAAACCTCTTCTCAGCAGTCTGAATACTTGACTCATCTCAACTCCACAAAATCCACTCTTCACTACCATAAGAATAGGCACGCGGCCATTGTTTTGTATAATATTAACTGAGTCTCCTGTCTAGCCTGTTTCCCTAACGTCCTGCGTATTAAACCACAGACTTCCCCAAATCGGCTCAGTTCCTTATCGACATCTGTATTTCTGTCGTATGAGAGAGATCGCAACAAGATAATTAAAAACTCGTACTTTTTCCAGGATCTGCCCTTCCAAGATTATTTTTTAGCTTACTGGCCATTTATTTATTTAAAAACTATAATCTTTGATTTCGTAGATGAGATTTTCGTAGCCAATTGCTTACTTGTTTGATTTAGGATATAAATTGAAAGTTCATTATCAAAAATAATTACGGTGTCGTCTCCATGTAATGAAGAATTTTTAAGTAAGTACCATCACAAAGCCAAATGTCTGAGTCAACCTGATGTTTTCAAGTCATTAAGATTTAAGTCTAAGAAAAAATTGATTATATTCTGAAAGATTTGAAAACGTTTTTCAAAAATTCAGTTGTGATAGACTTATTTATTAAAGGTATCTAAAAATTTAAGATAATCTTATTTTAAATTAAAATAGCTGTTAAAAAATACGACCATCACCGCATTAAATCCCCCCCCCCCCAACACGTCGTCCAGCGATCTCTTGAAACAACCCAATCCAAATCATAATTAGGGCAACCGATCTTAAAAATACTGAGAATTATACATATATGTCAGTCAAAAACATTTGCAAATATTTAAAATAATTCAGTAATCAAATTAAAATACTATCCACGACTTACAATTAAATATAAATGTATAATATAATTTTCCTGCATATTTTTAACCTAAAAAAAAAAATCTCAATGACATATCAAAATTCTATACTTCTATTTAATGAGTGTTAACAATGTATGTAATCAGTGAATAAATAATCAACAATTAAACGTACAAAAATAAAATTTAGCAAATGTTCCTACTTCGAAACGATCTACTTTTCGGCATGGGACGAACACACCCTAAGCACCAATGAGGAAAGGGGCAATTTAAAAATTTTAAATGGAAAGAGCAGTGTTGTCACACTTCCATATAAAGTGCATTGCAAACCAAAATTTTGAAGTAAAAAATTCGAGTTACGACAATCATAACCAAATAAGATTTTAACAGTTATCTCAAAAATAGATTACCGAAAAAATAAATAAATAATTTTGAGGCAGGATTATTTGCTAAACCTTTTAAAAACTAATTCGCGTTGATAGACAAAACTAATATAGTCATAAGTCCTTCAGAAATTTAAGAACCAGTGATGTTCGGTTGGTTAGAAATCAAATTTATTCTATAATATAATTCTGTTACTGCTATATATTTTTTTTATAAAATAATTATTATAATATACTGGTTGGTATTTTACAAAATGTTTACACTGACAAGATGACTATAATAACATTGTTTTATACATACATATTTCAGTAACGTTAATTATTCCACGCAATGTACTTTTTTTATTTTATTTTATTTTTTTATTAATCTATTCATCCATCTACGTTAAAACTAAATGGGAAAATTTTTATTAGATGTTTACAATATAACTTTGTTGTAAAAATAAAATTAAAAATGTATTAAAAAAACTTATTTTAATTAGTTAAATTAAATCCTCTTTTAATTTTTTATGTACATTCGAAATAATTATTATTTATTTATTTTTTTTATTACCCACATGTTGAAGGAAATTCAGGGAAAAAAGCAATGAGGTAACTAACTGAATATTTAGTAAACAATCTTTTTTAACTGGAAATATCTAGTTTTAATGCTACTTATTTTAAGTGAGGTAACCTTATGAATTCAAAAATAAACATAGATATAACATTTTTAATGAAGTTTGAACTTAGGAAGAAAAATGAATTGTACTAACTAAAATATATATATATATAAATACACATACATTTTTTTTTCCTAAAGGAAATGGAGTCGCACATATTATAAAAGCCCACCGTCAAAATATTCAGATTTGACATAAAGTAAAATTCAATACGTAAAACGTAGAGAAATGTTATTTAAAATGACGTCTTCATGTCTATCTGAGTATTTGTCCATTTATTGATCTTTTAAATGATATAATATTTAAAAGTAATAACTCTTATGCAAAGAATTTTTTTCATTTTTATTCTTTAAAGAAAGAAAAACTGAAGTCCTACAGTTTTACCCTATATGCGGAAATTTATTTTTTAGACATACTATTACATTTAATTTCTGTTCTGTATGCGTATGATAAATTTAACACAAATTGATGAAAAAAAACTCCTAAGAGGAGGTTATGTAATATATAATATTATTAAATTAAAGATGGATACTTTTCAGTAAGAACTGGATACAGTCTTCAATAAAAAATATTATAACGAGGAAGATATGTCGAAGATTTAAAAATAAATGCAATACAGAAAAAAAAAGGTAATTACTGCAATAAAAAGAGTAAAAATGATATTTTATACAAAGTAAAATACTAGGCTGAATCATGTGGACTTCGATGTACACCAGAATATTTGGTTTTGTTCGATGGTAGTAAGCCTAGGATGAAATTATTCTTGAGAATAGTTATACAGTTTTCAAGAGTGTTTTGATTCTAATGTCAGGTTGCGTAAAACATTTTTGCTTGTAGCACCTGACATAAATAATTTAACAAAATACATTATTTGTAACATAAGATTAAAATTAGTTAAAACAGTTGAAAAATAAAATAAAAAATAAAAGAATTTTTTTATAATCGTTTTTTATTTTTTTTATATTCATAGTTTTAACAAATAAGTATAGACTGATTCAAAATTATACGACAATCTCTCGGGAGGTGATTATATAGGTACAAATAGGAAAAAATGTTCATAGGCCCGAAAACGTTTCGTTAACGAGTTGCAGCTATCGAAAGAGTTCATCCGGAAGGCACCCTGAAATTTTGAGAAGGTGAATTAATGGGAAAATTTAGTTATTTCTCAAGGTTTTTAACCTGGAAATATTTAAAAAATGGGTCCCAGAAATGTACCTCCATTAGTTTTAAAGATATCTGACATAAAACACAAAAATTGTAGAGAAAAATTACACGGATTTGGGTTTAACGTAAGAAAACTTTGTTAAATGGTTAACTAAGTTATATTTTTTTCAATTAGAAATGTAGCAAATTTAATTCTGGCAAGATTAATGTAAATTTCTTAAGAAAAAATTGAATAAAAATTGAATAAAACTGAATTATGAAAAAAAATTTAACTGCATGAAAAAACTAATTTTGTCCATAGGATGGAAACAGCTTAAAATGTAATTTTAACATAATATAATTTAACTTTGAAAACAACGGAAAAATTATATTAAAAATTAGTGAAGGCGAGATTAATTACCTTCAAAGTTTCTTGAAGTGGCCCCCGTTTTGTTTTATATATATATATATATATATATATATATATATATATATATATATATATATATATATATATAGAGAGAGAGAGAGAGAGAGAGAGAGAGAGAGAAAATAATGTATATATAAAATATGAAATAATTGCCTAGAATGCTATAATAAAGTTATTTTTAAATTGAATCCCAAAAAGAAATTAAAAATAGTTATTAAAATATTAAAGTTTACATTTAAAAAAACTTGATAAAAAATAAAATAAATAATAATCTAAAAACAAGATTTTTACATTCAAACAGTGATAAAAAAATTCTTTTATACAAAAAAAAAATTGTTATTTTGTTCTTAATTTCTGGTCGAATTAAATTAATTAAAATCGTAATAGTAGTAAAGCATCGTTTTGGTTCTACGAAAACGTTTTTTTAATGACGATGTATTCATTTAATTCTATAAAATAACGTTCAATTTAAAATTTGAAAGTGCTCACTATAAAAAGAGCCATGTTTTAACGATAAGTATTTTTAGATCAGGCTTCATTTTTCATTTTATAGTGCAATGCATTCATAAAGTAAATAAAACTATAATTCAATTACTTTTTTTTTATTTATTCAAAGCCAAAAATTAGGCTAAATTTCAGTTTTTGGTTACATTTCTCCATTCATTTAATAAACAGAAAAGTAAAATTCCTTTGTTTTATACTTATTATTTAAAATAACATGATTAATCAAGAAAGTGAAAAACAAAGAATATCATTCGTTTTATTTTTAACAGGTCTTCTTCATTTAAATTTTATATGAAAATAGAAAGAAAAAACAATGTTTAAGAGATGCAGACCGGATGTATTCCAATTTTGTAAAATTCTTTAAATATTTAAATAAAATGTTTTTTTAATTATGAAAAATTCAGATGAAAAGAACAAAAATGTATTCTTAGGTAATTTATGAGATAATATGTACGAAATAATATGGTAGCGTCTGAGCCTTTCATTCGGGGATCCCGGGTTCGAATCCCGGTGAGGCATGGCATTTTTCATACGGTACAAAATTCCATGTCCATATTTCCATATACTTCAAAATCTCTTTATTTAATCCATCAAACAAAAGAAAAAGATTTTTTTATGGTGTTTATAAATTTGAATATTGACTTAATGTAATATGAAAAATATAATATATACTCGTACTTGTATGCTTATATATAAACAGTTTTTAGAGTTATAGTTGATCATTTTAAAATACAAGATCAGAAAAAATAAATGAAAACAAAGTAGAATATTAAAACTGTAAAATTGTATACTGCTATAGATATTTACAGAAATATATTAAATAAATTATTTTTATTACGAAACAATTCGAGTCATATGATTTGTCACAGCAAGATTCCATAATCAAGAAATGGTTTGTAATAGGTAAACTTTTATACGTATGATCATATTTTTTCGTACATAGTTGTCCTCGGTACCTGTTTTAATGAAAATTGAAAAACATTAAATGAATATTTAGACCATAAAGATTAATCTGTAGCATGTGATCTACTTCTCGCGTTTATTTTGTTTTTTAATTGAATTGATTATTTATTTAAATAAATTTAAACCTTTTTTAATGTTTAATAACGACTAACGCGTCGGATTAGACTTGTGGTTAAACTTATCATCGCAAAATCAGTGACATCTCAAAATCAACTGCAGAGACATCGCAAAATCAACTGTTCATCGAAGTCGAGAGTTCTAACGTTCGAGTCCTTGCAAAGGCAGTTGCTTTTATGTGGATTTGAATACTAAACTGTGGATACCGGTGTTCTTTGGTGACTGGTTTTCAACTAACCACACGTCTCAGGAGTGGTCAACCTGAGTCTGTTCAGAACTACATGTTTACTCGTACATTTACACTTACATTTGCAGCTGCAGACCTGGCAAGCCGGTAGCATTATATTTGCCTATACACACACACAACCAGATCTGGCAGGAAGCTGTAAAAACTGATTAAAATATATATATATATATAAACGTTTAAATAAAAGATTTCTAATAAACGACCGAATACGAATTGATATGAAAAGTCATATCAAACTTTGAAAAATAATTTTTTACATCAAACTGTTTGCAATGAATATGTATTTAATAGTATTTCGTTTTCCGTCTAACTTTCTGTCCACTTTTTTTAGAAAAAAATGGATGTAACAGATATTAAAAAAAAAAAAACTAATAACCCCTCATATATAAGATTATATCATACTTATTATAATACATGGTTGTAAGATACAGATATAATATAATATTATTTCGTACCTAATAAGATTACATTATAATACACAGTTGTATCTACGAGTATATTGTCGGTAAATTAATTTGATATGAAATTAATCTAATACCTAAAATAAACTTAATAAATTAACTTTACATATTTTAATATTAAATTAAAACTTAATTAATATTAGTATACTTCACTTACCACAAACTGTAAAATCCTCGGAATTGATATGTGAAAGCATTTCTGTCTGAAAAATATAACTCTCTCTCATTAAAATTATTGTTCTAATATAATAAAAATATAAAATAAATAATAATTTAAATCAGTTCTAGAAAACAGAGATAAAAATATTAAGCAAGTGGAGAGATGATACATTTTTATATAAAAAGAAATAATTTTTTATTTTTAATAAATATTTAATCTCAGGACTGTAAATATTTGGGTTTTCATCTAGACCGATGACTTACATGGGCGAAACACATTAAATCTAAGCGGAAACAGTTGGATCTCAAATTTAAAAACATGTACTAGCTGATAGGACATAGGTCTCGTCTTTCAGTAGAAAGTAAATTGTTGATTTATAAATCATTTTTACAGCCTGTTTGGGCTTGAATTGTGGAGTACACGAACGATACCAGAAAAAAACTTTGCGAAAAATTCTGCATATACCCTGGTACATAAGTAATAACCTCGTATACAATGATTTAAGTTTTGAACCGTTAGGCACGAAATCTCTCTGGTCAGCCTACGGATCAAAATCGTTTGGATCGGCACCCGAATTATTTGGCGGTCAATTTATTGGATAAATCGATCAGTGGTTTTTCAAGATTGATAAGGAACAATATTCTTGTTTTTCCTTATCGTTTCAATTAGGTGACTTTATGGTCTGCCTGATCGGAGTGCTGTTCTATTTCATTCGTTGATATCTTTAAGTCACCAGCCACTAGGTCTGTGACTACTTAATATTAATTCAAATATAGATCTTATTTACTTATTGTTCAATTATCTTGCTTAACAGATTTTAAAGTTGCTGTGTCGTTATAATAAAAAAATAAATATTTCACCGAATTATCTTCATTATCAACCATATGATTGTTTACTGATTTTAATTTTTTTTAACTTGCGTACATGAAAAAAAATCTATAAACATGTTACTGGATGTTATAATGAAATAATACAACAAAGATTAAAAATTGTTAGATTTTTGTTTACAAAAACAAAAAAATCGCAAATATAGTGACAAAATTGAGAGATTAACAGTGAGTATACTCAGGTACAAACAGCTAGCTATAAAAGAAGCCAGAAAATTTCCCGGGGGAAACTATACAAGAAGGGTCCAAGAAAATAAATATTAGTTACCAACTACATACAGAATAAATCATTTTGAAAGACAAAAGTAAAGGTAAAATAAAAAATATTATATTTTATGTCATATATGAATTACTTCAAGTGAAAAGGTTATTAATTATTATTAAACTAAAAGAAAATTAAAAATTGAATTTTAAAAATTCAAATTATTTTAGGTAGTTTAAGTACAAAATAATGGTCCGCTTTAAAAAACTAGGCACAGTGTTTATTTATAATTTACTATTATCATCAAAAGTTTTTTACACGGAAGAAAAAAAAATTGTTTTGATTTACAGACAATTTTTTAAAACATTACTGATAAATATTTACTATTTCATGAAAGCTTATTATTAAATTTAAATAAATTAATGGAGAATCCTCAGAATTATAATAATAAAATGCGACAGAAGGTTTGATGAAATGAAAAGTTATAGAATGTTATTATTATATTAGTAAAATTACAAATGATGAATGAAAGTTAGCCAGAAAAGGTATAATGTAGAAAATAAATCTACTAACAGATTTAGGAAAATGTAGGAAGACATTTTCTATGACATTTCAGTAAACTGTCGCAGTTCATGATAATAAGATTTAGGAAATAAAAAATCCAATAAAATCAATGAATTCAGTTTAAAAATATCGCATAGCTGAATCTGTTTTTATTAATTTCGTATTACTCTGGCAGAGTACCAAATTAAGAAAGAAGCTTTAATACAAATTGAGAAAAAAATGTATGCAAAGTTTATATCTGAATCTTTTAAAAATAAGACCAAGGTTGATTGACCCTTAGGTAGACCCGGTCTAAAACAAAATATAGGAGGTAAATACAATAGGCAAAATCAATAATTAAAAGGTATAAAAACATGAAAAGATAATTAATTTTGTATGAATAGGAAGTATGTAGTGACTAAAATGTTGATATGGAATAGAAAGGAACACTGAGAACTGTACGAAAACCAAATAACTGGTGATTGAAAAATATAATTAATTAAAGATGCAGGAAATGGTTCCTGTACATACTAGCCGTCAGTGGACTCCGCCCCCTGGACCTGCTTTGAGTTCATTATCCTCATACTTTTGAGAATAATACCAATAAATAACAATTAAAGTCTGTTTACTTTAAAAGAATTATCATATATTGTAATTTCTTCACAAAAATGTGTGATGAGCACAGAACTTGAAAATTAGGTGATCTGAGGTACGCGGATTTCAGAATAGTCGGCCCTGACCTTAAAAGGTATTAGTTATAACTGAATACCCATCCTTCGTTCGGGAGAAAAAGTAATTTGCGTGGTTCTTAGCGTTACCCAACAAGTACCACCAGTAAGTACTGTACTTATTGTTTATTTCCTGATTTTATTTGTTTTTTTTTTGTTTTTTTTGTTTTTTACTCAAGTAACTGGAGCCAGGATCAGCCAATCGCGTCGCACATACAGTAACAATGACAATGGCTGTGGTGGATGAGCCGCCGCGCCGTATACCGCCGTACGTTTAAAGCTACTTTTATTGATAACCGAAAGATATATCGAAAAAGAAAAAAAGGATACCTTTTTTTTGTAGATAATTTAATTTCAATTAGTACAAGTGATCTCCGAATTTGATTTGACCAACGGTTTTGCCATTTTAAAGTCGAATATCGGCAAGGAACATAATCCGGATGTTACCGGAAGCCATTAAAATGGGCATCAGTTTGAAACAATTCGTAACGGTAGTTTTATGCTCTTTCCAGATATAAAAATTATGTTCATGCAAAAATTCACCTCAATCAATCGAGTAGTTTTTGCGTGGAAGAATAACAGAATCACAGATACCAATAAAGTTTTATATACATATATATTATTCCAGACCAGAAAACAAAGAAAAAGTGAATCAATCGGATGATTAATTAAATTAAAAATATAACTTATAATCCTAATTAAAGAAGACAAAGTTACAAAAAGTTTATCCTACCACATTAATTAAATTATGGATCGATTTACCAAAATAAAAACAGTAGTTAGATTTTCCAGACAATTCATAATTCAGGATTTTCTTTCGTAACAGAAATAATAATAATCATAGGAAAAACTTTTTAAAACTTTTTTTAATACTAAAACCTCGTTAATTTTAAAAAAGCAATTTAATAAAGTGATAGTCAGTAGGGTATTTAAGAAGATAAAGAAGTGTCATGCACTTTAACTTGGCGTGAATCCATCAGTTCGCCAGATATTGTTCAGGTAAATTTCGTTTAATAGTAATCCTAAGAACTCTAGAAAGTCAGACGGAGATATGACAGGTGTATAGCCCCACCTAAAAAACTGTCAACTTATTTAAGAAAGTGAACTCAGACAAAAAGAAAAAGGAATTCCTCATCCCATTCCATTCTCTTTTACTCTTCTTCAAATAGGATTTATACTACGACAGATCAATAATACGTTTGACAGTTATACTTCGTACTTTGAAAACAATTTTTACCGAGATTATAATACGTCTTTCCTGCATTAGAACGGAAAGAAATGAGTAAGAAAATCAACTTAACTTATTAAAATAGTAGCGGTAACCTATTAAAATGTTTTTTTTGTTTTTTTTTAAATCTGTCATTAAAATATTATTTTATTACTGAGAATTATAACTAATAAAAATCAGCTAGTGTGTATACTGCTGGTGTATGTTAAAACGTATTTTTACTCTTTCAATATTATTTATTAAATAATTGGATATTCGGTACCATAACGTAACGGTTATAAGTAATTTAATATTTCTCATTCCTAAACACAGCCTAGTCTTTCCAAAGAGTAACAAGCATTTCATGAAAGTCTTATTGAAGAAAATAAAAATGAAGTGGTTTCCCTATGCATTATTCATTGAGACGTATATATATATATTTATACCAGGACGCAAAGTTGTGTCCTGGTATTTATTTTTGTGGTAAAGTTGACATTTAGTCTTCCTACAAGTATATAACATATTCACTCTAATCACCTCAAAGACTTGTGCAGTAAAGATCACATTATTTCAAAGAAAACTATTTTTTGGGCTACTTTTATCTTAGATAATTTACTTGAATCACAACCATAAAAAAGACTCTCTCTCTCTTTCTGTATATATATATATATATATATATATATATATATATATATATACACATAATGTAGCACAACAAATAAGGTGCCTTTTTCTATGGAAAATAATACAGTACTAACAAAGTTTCTAAAATATATTATTAGACTTGTCTGTTGAATATCAGTTTAACATGTTTTAAAAAAATAATAAATCAAAAAAAAATTCCTCACAGTTCAATTTAAATCTAACGTTAGATTTTTCTCATTTTCATTGTATAAAACGTAAAACGTTGTCAAGCTATTCCATAATAATAAAACTCTGAATGGACAAAAGAAGAGTAATGGAATAAACAGAACTTAATGTACCCCTGTATATAACAATGTATCGATCACACACTTCAATGCGATATCCATTTATTCTATTCTTCAAAATATTTCCCTTATTCGGTTACTCAGTTCATCCTTTAGATATTTTTTGTTCTTAACGTGATATTCTTTCCTATACGAAAAATTCTCTTTGTCTCTCTTGTTTAAACTTTGAGACTAAAGTTATAAATAATATTTTAAATTCCAAATTTATTAAATTAAATTGAGATACCCTCAGCTCATTAACCGATACTGCTCAGATGCAGAATTATTATATATATCAAAAAACACTCGTTCCCTAACAAAATATATCAAGGATGCTTTGGGTTTATTGACCTCGGTATTCTCCAAGAATCTAAAGAAATTATGATCCTAATATCAGAATTTAATTGGAAAAGAATGGATAAAGGGGCGGATAATGTGAAAGTTCAATCTAGCCACTAAGGAACTGCAACTTAGAAGATAGTTTATACTTAGAAGATAACTCTGAAGAAGAGCTCTGTAAATAGAGTAATGAGACTGGTTCAGAAAAACCTTTTATTTGCAATCCAATTATACATGGACTCTACCACCTTAGAAATAGTTCCCTTGGGAAGCCACGCAACGCTTCACACGGTTTTTCCCACTCTGCATAGCAGTGTTGGAACTCAGAAACTGGAATATCCTTCAGATGGTTAGATTTATGTTTTCTACTGTTCCAAAATGGTGTCCTTTGAGGAGTTTTTTTTAAAGTCAGGAGCAAGAAAAAGGCGCAGGGACTCAAATCAGGTGAATAAGGAGGTTGAGGAACTATAGGAATGTTTTTCTTTGTCAAATTAACTTAGAGTGAAGTGTGATATTTATATTTATTTTTTTATTTATTAAATATTTAATAAATGTCATATATTTATTATTCAGTATCACATATCTAAAGCTACCTATTTACGTAAGTCACAGCTATTCTTAAGATTTGTAGGGTTCATATACGGAATATGGTTAATACTAGTAGGTTCGAATGATTGAAATTTCTAATAAAATGTTAATATCAGTCACTAGTTAGTTTATGTTACCTAGTTGGCATCTCTATAAAAAGAAATAGTTTCAGGTTAGATTTTTCAAACATGACACCGTTCGTATATAAGATTAGTTATATAAAAATAAAATGAAAATCAACCTTAATAATTTTTTTGTATTTCTATAGTACTTTCGGTCATTCGACCATCTTCAAGAGATAACTTTTCTTTCAATTTAAAAACATTAAAATATATGAATTACAAAGTTATAAGATAAGTAATAAGTCGCATATGTACAACAACATTTTTTCGTGTTTAGCCTCCAGGAATCACCGTCAGGTATTACTTCAGAGGATGAATGAGGATGATATATATGAATGTAAGTGAAGTGTGGTCTTGAACAGCCTCAGGTCGTCCATGTTAATGGTAAACCCAACCACCGAAGAACACCGGTATCCACGATCCAGTATTCAAATCCGTCAGGAGCAAAACTGGCTTTTCTAGAATTTGACGTTGGAACTCTCGACTTCAAAATCAGCTGATTTGCGAAGACGCGTTCACCAATAGACCAACCCGGTGGGAATTGTACAACTGCGACTTCCTTACGTAACAGACGTAATTACTTTTATACAATTACAACCGGTTGTTATGATTTTAACGTCTTATAACATTTTAATTCACATATTTTAATTTTAATATTTTTAAATTGAAAAAAACTTACTTCCTGAAGATGGTCGAATGACCAAAAGTACTAGAGAAACACAAACAAATTGTTGGTAAGGTTGATTTTCATGTTATTTTTATATTACTAGAAATATTTTCACTAATGAAGTTTACTGTATGATGATCCAAACATTCCTTTAGGAATTTTCATTATTCTCCTAGAATAATTGTTCATTTGTCCTACACACAAATAATATTATTACTAAAAAGTGTTTCTAATGCAGAATAAAAACGAATATATATATTTAGCCCACCAGATTGGTTTAGTGGTTATCTCGACGTTGCAAATCGATTGTAACAAATCGATGATCGTTGCAAATTGATTTTAACAGCATTTTAACATTTTCTGATGTTAAAATCCTAGTAAGTTAGTTGCTTATGTACAGATTTGAATACTAGACTATATACATATTATGTGTGTGTGTGTGTGTGTGTGTGTGTGTGTGTGTGTGTGCGCACACACACACACACACACACACACACACCTAACTTGAACTAACAGGGGTTTTTTACCACTGTTACCCCGCTTCTACTTCTTTAAATAAAAGCAGTATGTAATCTGTAACACAGTAATGAACAACTTAGAAAACAAATTTTTCATGAATCGTATCAAATTTTAATCAGCTTAGATTGATGTCTCTTTAAAAAAATTTCCATTCTCGCTTCATGTTATTTAACATGTAACACGTCAACTATTTGTAATTTAATATGTCGTATTAAAATTATGTACATCATAAAATATTAGGGTGCAGCAACCTCATCACGCTTTTACACATTTTAGTCGCGTAGAATGCGTCATCCATGTCTCCCATCTTTTCCGCTAGCACCACAACATCCTTTGTCAAAGCAACATCCACTTTGTATAATGAATAAAAAAAAAGAGTTTATAACATTAACAAGACACTAATTTTTATGAATTTATTTAGATTATTTCATTAAATTTAAATAATTTTTTGCAAATAATTTTGTCGTTATAATATAAAATTAAAAATAAAATTGTTTTCATTTAATAATTAATATACGTTAAACAAATGTTTATTGAATGAATTCATTGATAAAATGTAAAGTAGAAGCAAAACCAGTTTGCGTCATACATTTTAAGACAAATGTATAACCAACCGGATATCCGATCGTTAAAATAAAAAAATAACTTAAAAATATCCTACGTTAGAACTCTTTATTTTAGCCATCAGTAATTACAAATATAATTTAAAACTTGCTTCAAGAAAACTTAATTTAAATACAGGATATTATATATTATTCTTTAACAAATAAATACGCTTATTCACATATGTATGATAATTTAACATGGACGTAGTTTAAAATACAATCATAAAATCACAAGTGGTGTAATGTTAACACCATAACCATAACGATTGTAAATGACGTAACAATTATAACATCTCAATTCCTCCCCCCCCCCCCACCAAAGCACGACGGAGAAGAACACCCGCCTCGTAACATGACTGGTTGTCACATCACCCCCTCCGTTCCTAGCCATGAGTGGCTTAATCGGAGCACATCTTCTTGTCCTCAAACTGATCACATTCCACAGTCAGAAGTCGGCCTCGTGAGATGCCGCTGATGCAAATACCTCGAAAGACATTCACATCAGTAAATTCCGCCCTAGTCAAGTTTTTGCCTTCTAAGAAGACATCAGACACCTAACTCTACCACGTAGTCCTCGAGAACTGCTAAACTAACGGCCTACCCGCGGAAGATCAAAGACCTCGCGCGCTGATCTCTATTACCATTCTACCACCACCTAAACTGTATGTATTGTAAGTGGGTACTTACAATACGATTATTTCAGTAATTTTTGCCACGACAGGATATTAATAAATTTAGTAATTGGAATGCTAACCAGCGAAAATAAAATGTCCCACAGGATCTGAGGTCTCGTCCGTTCGGGAGCGGAGTATAACCTCTAGTCTTCTACTTCAGCTCTAACTTTGAGGACCGCTTGGATTTACAGCTAAGTTAATCACAACTAACACTTATTTATTTGCCCCTTAATAAGTGTGTTCTACAATTCAACAAATCGCCTGCTAAAGTTAGTGAATCGTATCCGGGAGAGTGAAGTAACAATTATAACAGTCATTCCCGATAATATCACAACCATTTTCGAGAATAGCAATTACCTAAAAGCAATTATTTCGAGACTAGCAATTATTTAAGCAAGCTATGCTTACTAAGAAATATGAGGAATGAAGTTGTTTCCAGTTGATTTTTTTACTTAGTAAAATATAAATGTATTTACGCGAATGCCAGTTCATCGGAACGCTGATGAAATAAATAAGTACACCTTTACTAAGACTAATTTTTTCTACACAGTACACCACAGAAATTAATATTAGCCTCTAGTTATTGATATTAGCCTAATGTAAATATTATTAATGTAAAATATACTGATGGTATATTTTACATTATTTCTCTCAGAGAAAACTTACTTTATCATTTACTTTGAATGACTAATAAAAAGAAGTACCAAAAATTGCAAAGAAACCCAAAATAAAAAAATAAAAAATTATAATAAAAAAATGAAAAGAAACATAAAGTAAAATAAAGAGGTTAATAATTAATTGTTTAATTGTTTGTTTTATTTTATTTTTTAATTAAGTTTTCTTTATTTGAGTTTCATTTATGAATGTCACCAATTCTTGTTATAGTGCAAGAGGAACCATTTTATTGGTCCTCTCTTCAAATACTTCACATTGATCACAGCTATAACAGCGACTAAGGTAAAATGAGAAATTAGTGGACCCTTTTCTGTTATGAGACGATGCGTTGCAAATATCGCTTCAATTCGCTGATTAAAAATTTCTAGTCGTATATAATTAAAGATATTCAAACGAAAGAAATATATAAAATAAAGGTTTTTTTTTTATCAAAGTATAACGATTTAATGATCTATTTTGTAAAGTCATTATTTTTTTTACTTTTTTTGTTGTCATGTTTAAAAATCATGTACAGAATAGAACCAAAAGTTTTTAACACAATTTTTCATAATTTTTTACGTTATCCGTTTCAGAGTTATTAAAAGATTCACAGATACTAATTTGAAAATTATAAAAGAAACTTCTGTTTCGCTTTTTTATGAAAATAAAATATTACAATTATTATTCTATAGAAAGTCTCTATTTTTTGCTTTTAAGTGCATAGGGTATCTGAATGTAACCCAAGATACAATTGTTTTTCTCAATATGTACAGTATGAAATCCGATGAATAAACTACTAAAATTTATCAAATTTGTCGTAAGTATATTTACGTCAGTTTTTTAATTTGTATAAAATTCACATATTGAATTATAAATTAAGCGAAAACAGTAAATCAAGATAACTGTAAAAAATTTCATTGTTAATAACAATAAAAAATTCAACCAGATACGAGATAAATTTACAATATTTATCAAGTTTTATAATTATAATTAATAAATAATTTATAATATACGTAAAGGCTGAAGTTTAAAGTGTTCCTACGGAAAAAGGAAAATATACTGTAAAATGAAATTCAGTTACCAGTCTACACTTCGAAAATTTTAAACAATTTCTGTATTGTAAGCAATATTATCCGACGACTTATCTTTAATTGAAATGCGGTTCTAGATTAAATTTTTCCCCAGATTCCCGCATAAATTACTAAGCCACAAATAACTTAATGAATTGTTTTGTAGTATTTAATTAGGCATACTGGAGTACAACTCAATTTGTTAACCATAAGATATGAACCGTGTGTTGTAATTTTTTTTCTTTACCGACTTTTCGAAAAATTACGGTATTTCGACTTTTCGAAAAATTACGGTATTAATTTCGATTGCTAGGTGGACTGGGGGAGGGTGAAAATTAATTTTCTTTACATTTTGAAGTATGAGGAGTACGAAAATACCATTCATTTAAATTGGAGTTTCCTTATACAGAGTGAACAACATAAAACCGAATCCATAACGTAAGCGCTGTAGAATCGGTAGATTGGAATGAAATTTTATGAATGATACGGATAAATTAAATAAGATAAACATAAAACGTAATTTAAATATTGTATTTATTTACCTTATTGTTACAAAAGATGTTCAAAATGACCACCCTGGACATGGATGCACTTTTGGCTCGACTGATCATACTTAGAGCCGTCTGACGCAAAACATTGTTGTCAATTGCGTTGATTTCTCGTTGAATGTTTACCTTCAGTTCATCCAATACTGTGGGAATTAGATACATAAACTAGAGAGTTTATGTATCTATGTACTTAAAGGAGAGCCTTTAAGTAGCCCCGAAGGAAAAAATCACAAGTAGATAACTCTGGGGAACCACCCTCATCTATAAATAGCCACCGTCCTCTGCTGATAGCTAATTCATTTGTGAAATCTGCAATAACGCGATTCAGTGAAACATTTAATGTGTGACACGTTGCTCTGTTTTGTTGGAAGAAGCTGTGTTCTTTTTCATTATCAGTTAATTACGTACAGAATTCTTCGAAAATTGTGATGTAAATTTGTCCATTGACAGTCTGGTCAAAAAATATTGGTCCCACTATGTGATTACCGGAAACGGCACAGCAAACACAAATTTTCTATCGTGAAGTGGACGCTCGAATATCTCATGAGGATTCCTCGCCATCGAGTACCTGGGGTTCTGCGAATTAACGTGGCCGGAAAAAAAAACCATGCCTCGTCTGACATGAAATACGACATCGGGTCTATCTGTCCACCAACAATATTTTCGAAAAGCCAGGTGCAATAATCAAGTCGTTTTGGTTTTTCTGATTTGCTGCACAGTTGTAAAGCGGTATGGTTTCAATTTTAATTCATGAAGAATTTTACGACAAGATGTGTTTTTAATACCAGATTCTTGGGATAACTTGCGTAATGATTTTATTGGAAGGTTGCCTATTTCGTTTTGCATTTGAAACCAAACCTGTAGTACGCCATTTTTAACTAAATCGTGTATGTTACTCTTCGTTGAGATACAAGAATTCGGAAAGTTTTCTACAAACGACGTGATTCTTCAAACAATCCAGAAGGAATATAGGTCTCAACTATAGCTATCCTTTCCTGGATTGAATAAGTTATTTTATCCAAACACAAGTGCACTGTGAGAGTCTTTCATAGATAGTGTTGGGTAGCGGTTTCATTATGGGTTCGGTTTTATGTTGCTCAAGATGTATATATATTTGTAGGCCTATATAAAATATTGTAGCTCGAAAATCTCCAAAACTACAATATAAATTTCATTGAAATTTAGATATTCAGTAGTAGTTTATCTGAATTTGTGCATGTGAGTATTTGATGAAGATTGGTTCAGTCGTTCTTGAATTACGCTCAATTTAAGATCAAAAAATTTGAGCAGGGTAAGTTAAAAGCGTGGTTCGTTATAATTCTGTAAGTTGGAAAGTTGACATTTCTTTATCATCGTTATCTTATTGTTGACAATATTAAACCAAATTAAAGAAGTATTAAAACCAAATTAAAGAAAAGTCGAGGTCTTCTTGCGCAGAAATGCGCAAGAATTTTTTTACATCAGTGCTGTAATGATAACCAAGTCTACTTCAAGGGAACTTTCTTATGTCCTGGGAAAAACTAATGTAAAACTAAACTCAGGTGAAAAACGGATACTTATTAATTGATTTGTAAATATAATTATGATTTAGTAAATGTAGGGAAAATGAAGAAAAATACTGAATTTTGAATGAAACAGTATTTGGTTTAATATAATACAGAAGGTTACAAAAATCGTCTGTAGCCCAATAACTACTGGACTGGTCATAATATTAATTTATTAGAAAAGATAGTTTTAAAAAATGAAGGATTTTAAGCAATAATTAGTTGTTTGGGAAGCTTACTTCAACAATAATGATGAGAGATTTGATTGTTTATCCCCTCCATTATAAATAACTTGGGTAATATATCTTTCATTGGTTTAAGGATCATGTACCTTTAGTTTTCTTGAGACAAGTTCTAACCAACTTACATCAGAAGTATGCGTTGTTAATTCTTGATAGTGAATCTGAATTGGAAGTTTCAGTGGTTTATATCATTTTGAGCTTAATTTATACTTTCTATTGGGATTATTTACAACGAAAGTAGTTGTTATTTTTAAATCTTTTTCCAAAACACTCGTTTTTTATTATTTAATAACTACTGTCATTTAAAGGTAAAATATTTGATTATTATTATTTCTCCTCTTTTAATTTATTTATTTTCTGATATAACCCTTTTCTCAGCGTTTATTGATGATAATTCTTTAACAATCAAAATGATCATCTACATTTTAAGTAAAATTTTTGGAAATGGTTTTGAGTAAAATCTTAAAAACTTAAAAATACACATTAAGAAAATAAAACACATTTTATGGCATAATATTTTGTAAAACGTTAAACTAATTCAACCTCTAATATTAAAAAAGTTAACCCTCATTTTTTGTGTAAAAAAATTGGAATAAAATTTAGGTTTATATTTAAGCAATAAATAAAAAAAGGATTTGTTTTAGGGTACATCAAAATGTACAATGTAAATTGACATTTCATATTTTTTTTTTTATATTGAACAAACTTTGTCTTCAATTTTATTAAAAACCATGATTTCTGGATTAATAGTTTTTTTTTTTTATAACTACGTCCAGTTATATAATTTTAATCTACAAAAATGTTCAAGCTTAAGATTCTGTCTAGACTATCAAGTAATTTCCATTTATCTGATTTCACTATTGCTTAATAACATAACAATTTTATTAAAATAATGCATTTCATTCTAATACAATAAATAAAAATTAATTTTTCCTTTTAAAAACAACAATATATATATATATTTCAGATATTAATAGTAACTGATCATTTTTTTTTTTAATAATTTAGAACAAAAGTTTAATAATAATAAGTAACAATTTTATACGACGGTAATTTAAGTAATAAAATTTATATCGTAAAATAATATAGGTACAATTATTTAAAATGGGCTAAATTTAAATTCCTTGATTTAAACGCTTTAAAAGTACATAGATTGTAAGTTAATTACATATTCCAGAACATAATAGTAGTAGCAGTAATAATGATAGTAGAATGAGCTCCTGACACATTAATCATCTATGGAATTCAATGAAGTAGCACATCTAATACATAAGGATATGATATAAAGGTGTAATGGTTTTAAGAGAGTGAGATAGATTGGAGAGGCATGGTGGAAGGAAGGAAGGCTCTTTGTATAGCATAAATAGGTATCTATTGAAACAGATATAAGATAGTTATATAGCAGTTCGGTTGATATTAATGCTCATAAGGTAGGTGTTTCCAGTAGTTAAAATCATCTGCTGAACACGCGCGCGAACGCGCGCGCCCACACACACACAAAACATGCATAGCTATCTATTGCATACTTCTTACAACTTTTATATAAGCTATATATTTTTCTACCGGTCAATATATTTTTAATATATACGTATATGTGGGTATACGCAAATTAAACACTATTAACTTATACCAGCATCATGTGATAACAAAGTGATATATCCTATTTAAATATTCCAATATAATCTTTGTTTGGCTTATACCCAAAAATAAATTATTATTATTTACCAACATTTAATAGGGTAATAATTCTTAAAGTTTGTTATTTATATAAATAATTTATATTTTACTTTTATTTTTAAATATAATTTATTAAAATACGTAATGGTAGATACCTATGTAATTACGTTACAAAATTAAAAATTATTCTTTGATCTAAGCACTTAACTTCTCTCCCGAATATAAATAAAGTATAATATCGAAGGAGATGTAGGAAGATATAGAGAGATGTTAGCCATCCAATCTTCATTTCATAGCAAAGAGAAAAAAACATGGTTTATAATTATTAGGAATCGATAGCCTTGTAAAGAAATTTCAGTACTTGAAGGACAGGAACTTGAAACTCAAGAAGAAACCTTTCCTCTTGGTTAGTCTAACAACTAAAAAATGTTAGTAATTTAAATACATCCATTTATTTTTCTTATTTTAGATATGATTACTCCTCCAGTAATTGTTTCAATTAATTAATAACAACGATGTAATGAAACTGGAGATAAAAATATACAGCGCTCCGAATAATAATAGCGTATACATTAGAAAAACAGTTTCCTAGAAAACAACTAAGCATGTTAATTCTTATGATCTATACTAGTAAAGATTAATATCTGTAATAGTTGAATAATCTAAGCTAAACTGATTGGTACCAAAGTGTCTGGGTAACCCCGAAATGAAATTTTACAACAAAGCATTTATCTCTTGAAAATTATGAATTTTTAATAAATATTATAAAATTACGGATGAATACTACATAAATAGTGTCTCAATAACAACCTATTTTATTTTTCTTAATTAAAATTATATTTTAATTAAAAAAAATAAATTAAAACGAGTGTGTCGGTGCGTGGACACAACACGGAAGCGAAGATTCATACGCATTACTATATCAATTATTAATGGTATAAAGTTACGTATCTACAATATAGACAAGTGATAAAATTTTGTATTAATAAGATATATGAACTAACAATGAAATACACACGTTATAAAAAAATATTTATTTACATAAAACATAGAAAAATTTAAACATAACATTGAAATTTAAAATCATTATTATAAATTGGATCACGTGTTTTTTTATACTATATGGTCAGCTATATTGAATGACATGCGTTAGCCATAGTGAGGGAATCAGATGGCGCGTGACACATTTTCGTGACGCTCGTTTTTTCTCAGTTGATTCCCTATCCCGAAGCTTACGCAAAGAAGCTTTGCTTCAAAAGCTCACTTTCTTATTAACAATATCTGATATTTTTATTGTAATGTAAAGTATAATGCAAGAGGTTAAATATGGAATAATAAGTTAGCCAAATAATCGGCATGACTCCGACGGCAGGTATACATCCCTTGAATAAAATATTTAAACAGATATTCACATGTCTGTAAGTCAGGTTTTTCAATACAGCGGAAAATTTAATTCTTTAACTAAGAGTGTCTGTGGGTAATTAGCATAAACATCACTTTTCAAATAACCCCAAAAAATAATTTAATTTTTTTAGCTCGCATGACCTTTCTGGCCATCCGAACCCCCGTAGTGGAAGACACCCGTCTTGTGACGATTTCGGTCGCCACATCAACCCCCCTCTCTTTCTGGCCAGATCTGATTTCCAAAACGAGAAATTACATGACGTAGAAATTCTATATTTGATTTCAAGTACTAAGTGGCAGGTCACCACGCAGTGCTGGAACTACTTGCAGGGTGGTTATGTTGAAACTATATATTTTTCACGTCCATATCTTACAATTCTAAAAAAAATTCTCGAGCATCACGCTTTAACGGACAGCATTCATCGTAACAGTTACACCAGCGTCGTTTCGAAGAAATACGACCTAACCAATCCACCAGCCCAAATTGTGCACCATACCACCATTTTTCATCGATGGGCATTTTTATATTTCCATCAACCAAGTGACGAAGTCTTTTTGTTGTTGATTGTGTCTAGAAGGCAGATCTTAGGTCAATTGAAATTTGTATGCTTGAAAGAGAAGGTCTTTTGTTAAAATCCGTTGTACTGTACACCATGAGATGTTTAATTGTTGTACTTGACTGAATATTAATGTTTTGAATATTAATGTTACACTATCACTCACTGCAGCGATGGTTTGTGCTGACTGACGCACACGCGGTGTACTTTTTTAGGGAATACAATTTTTTAATCAACTCTTCAACAGTTTTTCCAGCTGAAGCATTGTCAACGAAATGAGTGCGTAATTTTCTCAGTGATTTCGCCAAACACTCCCTATGTTTGTAATGGATTTTTACAATAAAAAAACGTTGCTTTATTGAGTATAGCGCGTTTCTAATAACCTCTAAGTCCCACAAAGATAAATATGAAATATGGCGGCTAAGAATTTTATAAATCGAAAATGGCGCGTAATCTAAAATACCGGTTCTTACTGAGATACCTTTTATTACAGTTTGTTGATTCCCGTTAAGCCAGTCAGTATGTGAGGTCAGATAAGAAGAAATTCTTAATTCCAATATCAGGGGACATGTTCATTATTTTTATTAGTAAGCCTTATGTTCATATATTTTCCGATAAAATTTGTCATACTTTATAGCTTTATAAAATAAATGATATTCTAAACTAATGAACAGGACTTTCAAAAATACATTTAGGAACTATTAGAAATCATCTACCCCTTGATTAATTCTTTTCTTAATATTTTTATTTCATAGACACAGAAAAACACAAAAAAAACCATCAGATTGTTTCTTAACACAGAGCAAAATAATAATAACTTTTTAAAAGGCAGTAATAATTACACTGTAATCTTACTGATAAATATTTTTTAACTTTTAAAATCTGTAATATTTTGAGTAGCCTATTTAAACATTTAAGATCAAAAACAATAATTTCCAATTTTTTTAAATTCTGATAATTGTACTTTCATAAATCGTTTTTCTGTTGATTATAATTATAATTATTATTATTATTATTATTATTCACAAATACTACTTAAATAATCCTGGTTATGTGGCTGAGGTCAAGGGATGATTCCTTATACAGCTATACAGCGCGTTCGGAAAGTTGCTGTGCACTGGAATTACGGAAGTATAATGACGAAACTTTCTTTATTATTACTTTATATTTTTATTTCATTATTTAATAAAAACGGGTATTACAATAATTGGAATAATAGTTTATAAAAGATTTTGAAAATAAACTCTTCCAACATCAATACAACACTGCACTCATTTCAATTTATTTTCAAACATTTTCAAACTAGCTGACATACTGGAACGTCTTGTACGTATGTCCTTATTGCGGTTATTAGCTCTTCAATTTTGCGTGGTCTGTAGCGATACATTGCTTGTTTTACTGTCCCCCATAGAAAGTAATCTTGGAAAGTCAGATCGGGCAATCGTGCAGGCCACAAGCCCTTCGAAATGATTCGTTCACCAAAGACCATCGTAAAAACGTCACTGTGTACGCTTGTCGCTATGTTGTTGGAACCAACCGTGATTGATTTACACTTCTGTTAATTGATTAATGAAGTTTGGTAAAATAACACAATAACGATCGCTATTAACTGTATTTTCAAAAAAAAAAAAAATGGACCCACAATGCGTTCTATTCTCACCGATACAGACTCCAATTTTCGCTTCGTATAAAGATTGTTCGTGTAATTCATGGGGGTTAGTTGTCAACCACAGTTGTGTATTTTGTGAATTACTATACCAGATGAAATCACGCTTCATCTGTAAAAAAAAAAAACTTAATGTCAAGGAATTTTGATCAATAAAACGTTTAAACCATTGTGAAATATTTATTTTTTTGGCATATGTAGTTTTCAATTCTTGAACAAACATTACTTTGTAGGGGAAAACTTTTAGTTCTTTTCTTACAACTTTATGTGCGGTAGGAAGTCCAACATGTTGCTGCTATGGTAACTCACACTTTCACATTGATGGACTTAAACCCACAGCATCCAAAATATCCAGCAGCTTTTGTTTGTTTAGTTTAGATGGTCTTCCACTTCAATCTGTGTTTTCAACAGATCCTATTCCCCGAAATCATTGATACGAATTTAAAATACATAGCGATGAGGGGAGTATATTTAGAAACTTTTCAGAAAACTTGTGCTTCAGTAAATCAGTATAACTATCACCTTCAAGAAAAACGTATTCAACAAGAAAAATGCGTTCCTTTACCGAAAGAACTATTACGTGTCTCGCAACTATTGATTCCGATATCAGAAAAATCATGAAACAAAACGAAGTTCAGTCACAACTCATCCCAACAAACCCCTTCTTTTTCTCTTTAGCCTCCGAAACCACCGTAAGGTATTACTTCAGAGGATGAATGACCATCAAAGATCACCGGTATCCACGGTCTAGTATTCAAACACGTATAAAAGTAACTGCCTTTAATAGGATTTTAACCTTAGAACTCTCGACTTCGAAATCAGGTGATTTGCGATGACGAGTTCACCAATACACCAACCCGGTGAGTTGCCCAACGAACTTACAGGGCAGCCAACCTAACCCCGAAAGAACAGAATGCACCTCATAATTCTAAAGCTTACTGCACGACTTTCCGAACGTTCTGTATTTTAAATCACTTCAACTAGATTTAAATTTGCAATTCTAAGAATTTAAATATTTGTGTCTAAGCTGAACCGATATTCAAAAGAATCTATATATTAAAATGATAGTATCGTTTCTCTCACGTAAAGTCATCTTTGTCCCATCCCCATTATAAGTTTAATTCTTTAACATTAAAATAAAAGAATTTTCCAATTAAAAAGATAATTAAATAAAAAGCAGCAAAGATTCTTCGCTGCTCTCTTCCCTTAGACAAAAATAAAATTAAATAAATGCAGTTAGATTTGTTTCACGTCCTGATTTTATCATCCGTTATTAGACATAACATCATTAATTGTACAACATTATTCATTAAATAATAGTTACTAAGTGATGAACACCTAACAATAATAAATCAAAAGTTTGTTATTTTATTCTGTTGTTACACGGATGTTTATTGAGGATTGAAAATCATACTTTCATAAAATAATTTATAATTTAGTAGTTATTTAATTCCTTCTAATCTGTAATCCATTTTATTTATGTATGGAATTGATGCAAACAAATCGTTCAAGAGCAAAACTGGATTAATAAAATCGTGTTTAACAAATCTTTGTATTTATAATATATCAACATAGTGATATGAGTCACTGTACATTTTATGCATGTTCGTACACGTCCATACTGTGCGCTTCAAAAGCTACGTATCTGAATGATTATTAATCAATTAAATAACATCATCCGGTCTTGTTTTTGCTTTTTTTCAGAGAAACACTAACGTCAGTTTTCAATTGGTGTACTTAAAATAATAGCCCATAAATGTTCTGAAAATAATTGAAAATGTGAATAATTAATTAATTTGTTGATATATAAACTAGAACACAAAAACCATAACGGAAGAGTAAATAAATATTTAACGTTTATAAACGCAAGCGCGCGCGCACACACACACACACAATACTAATCTACTATCATTGGAATGTATAACGCTGATCATTTTTTTGTGAGCTCAAGGACAAAACCAATGACTGAATTAGTGTTTACGTCTGTTCCAAACATAACGGGCTGAATTAACATCTATATAGCGCAGGCAATCGTTTTTTTTGTAAGCAAAAACGCATTACATGGCGGTTTTGGCACACCATACACGCGCGTTTTTTAGAATCTCACACCCTGCAAAAATCTATTGCATCCATCCCAAGACAATCCAATGGAAAATAAAAATAATATCCTAGGAAATGATAATAATCAGTAAATAATAGTGTTGTAGTAAACAACAATTTAAAAAATAAAACTATTAAGTGAGGATAAAGCATGTTTCATCGTCAAGAAGGTATTGTTGTAACGTGTAACATCTTTGAAATATTTAAGGAAGAATAAAATAAGAACTGCTCTTTGTATGATTTGGTAATAGTATTACTTCAATAGTTACATTATTATTTTTTTTTAAATTCATATTTCTTTTACCCAGTCAGACACTTTAATATAGCGAGAAATTAAATTATTTTTTAAAAAATGTTATAGGTGGATCTTGAATAATTTTTAGGTCTATGAATTTCAAAAATATATATTCTTTATATTTAATTTTCTTGCGGACATGATGTTACAGTCTTATTAACGTATAAATTATTTTTGATTTCTTGAGGACCGACTATTATGAACGTTAACAATTTTAATTTAAATATATTATACATATGACATAAATTTTGAATTAAGATCTTATAAGAAATCCCTAATGATGGAGTAGAAGCTCCGAAAGTACTTGGAAATATATTTTAAAACTGTTGGTAAGTGGAACTTTAATTATACAATATATATTATGTTTATGAAAAATGAAGATTTATGAAAAAGAATTTAATATGTCCCAAATGTTGTAAACTTAAGCATTCTTTGTTATAGCAAATCTTAAAGCAAATAATCTTAAGCAAATTCTTTGTTATAGGTAATATTTAGGGTAATTCATAGGCTAAATAATCCTTTTATGTATATGGCTACATCTTTCGGCATCCAGGACACCGTTTTGGAGCATTTCCTGACCTTAGAAGCAGAGGGGTACAAGTTGTAATAAAAAAAAGACAACATGAATCGTGGTTTACGTGCAGGGCCGGGAAGTAGCCCCTTTGTTTAGGGTGCTTAGGTTTGCAAGAGTGGGGAATCGGTGCTTCCCGATGAAGGCATCAGGGACCCTCGTGGTTTGAGAGGGCCGCGGGGAAGTGTCCGATGTGTGCAACCCACATTCGGCGCTGATAGATTAGGAACGGGAAGGGTTGCTTCCCAGCAAGGGGCGCTTCGGCCATCCAGAAGCGGAGGTCGGCGTGCTTCGAAGAAGCTGGGAAGACCTCTATGGGACGTCCTAGGAGGCGGCAAGACAAGGGGGCCGAGACGACCGCGCATTGCTTAACGGCGGGGGCCGGTGGTCTTGGGGGGAGTTTAAAAACAAATTCTTCGTTAAGACAAAAGTTAAAGATGTCACAAGTCAAACACATCCTCTTCTAATTCTACTGTACAATAAGACCAATTACGCACCTCTAATTGTCATATCTGATTACCTCAGTAGAACCTTAGATAAAAGAACAAATTATATAATAATAAAGAAAATTGCCAGTAAGAGTTTTCTGCTACGTTTATATTATTGTACCTATAATTCTGTAAGCTATAAAAATTCCGAGTAGCAAATGAATTACCCATCCGACATTTTAAATGACTATAACTACCCTGATTAAACTACATTTAAACATATAATAATAAAATAATTACGCTACAGTATGCAATAAACTGGTCATTATTGTAGGGTGAAATTAAATAATCCATCAATTACCAGTCAAGTTAAAATTCTCACGAAAAATAATTTTTAAAGCTACTTTTTGACGTAAATATGTGCTAAATATCTTCAGAATAAAACATTAAATAAATTTATTAGTAAAAATAATAACAATAAGCTACTTTGGTTTAAATGTTCTAGGTGTAAATACAACTTTTTTTTATAAGAATTAAATCTACTGAAAATGTGAAACATATATAGCGGTGTCTTTATTTAAAATTTTAAAACACGAGTAGTAGTACACTTAACTTTTCAGTGTATTTCATGTAATGTTGATGGCGTATAGTTAAAAACGTCATGTACTGCTGTAAAACTAATATAACTTCGTTTTAATAGTGTTTTACGAAACATTTAATTTTCAGTCACAAATATTAATACAAGAACACCCATAAACAAAACACTTTTTTTTTTAATTTTGAAAGAGCATTAAAATAATAAAATTTATGTCATACATGTCTTTTATTTTTATGTTGTGTTGTATAAGTTAGGCAAAACATCATCAGTCTTTTTGAAAATAAAACCTTTTGAATTGTAATATACTAAAATTCTAAATTACGACACAATTTATCGCTTATTTCTCTTAAAGTTATGGTTTTTTCAAAGATCAGATGAAAATTTCAAAAAATTACAGCAAAAATTTATGTTTAGATTTAATTTACTAAGCATTTGTCACAGTTGGTATTAATACAATTGTACAAAATAAACTTCCACCCACCAACAATTCAAAGTGTAATTCCCAGCACTCTCGGAGCCGCTACTTCATCTAATAATAGTCGCAAACAACTTACAAACATGACGTTGCTGTCTAGTTGACGTGCGAATTGATTTTATTCTTGACGACCGACTGTTGTGAACATAACAGTTTAATTTTAAAAACGATTATTGATTTGAATTTAAATTGGCATCCCTGAAGATCCCTGAAGATGAAATAGCGGCTCCGAGAGTACTGGGATTTACACTTTTTGAATTGTTGGTGGGTGGAAATTTATTTTGTACAAAACTTTATGTATTCAAAAAAAGGTTAATATTTTCTTAATAATCTTCTAACATATTTTGTATTATAGCTAACAAGAGAATAAATAATTGCCGATACCTGTACTGGCTTGAGAACAGAAAAAGGAGTACATAAGTTTGCTGCTTTAGGTTATCTATTCAACTCATTAAAAATAGTTTTATTGCGTTTACTATATATTTTGTAAAGTTATTGAAATACTAGAGCCACCAATTATAGTTTATTTCTCTTAAATTAATTATATATATTTACTACTAATACCGGTGGTAAAATAAAAGAAGTTGTCATTTCATTTGTACTGTTGAATATTTGTATGATTGATACGCAATAATATGAGGACAAGTCAAAAGATAAAATGAAATTAAAGAAATTAATATATTTATTTGTACTTACATAGATGATACATGTATTATTTTTCAGCATAATCTCTTCTACTTCTACGCACTTAGTCCATTTTTTAACGAGCTTTAGAATTCCAATACAAAATTCGAAATAATGAACAATACTTTCAATGAACAGCTGATAGATGTTATGCGTTATAGCAGAACAATCATTGCTGCCATACATATGATTGGGAGGGAAATCAAAATTTCCCTTTACTTTTTGACTTTTTTTTGTCTTTAGTCATTTGACTGGTTTATTGCACTTCTCCAAGATTCCCTATCTAGTGCTAATCGTTTCATTTCGGTATACCCCCTACATCCTACATCTCTAACAATCTGTTTTACATATTCCAAACGTTGCCTGCCTGCACAATTTTTTCCTTATACCTACCTGCCTCTCCAATATAAAAGCTACTATTCCAGGATGCTTCAATATGTGGCTTATAAATTTGTCTCTTCTTTTAACTATATTTTTCCAAATGCTTCTTTCTTCATCAATTTGCCGCAATACATTTGTCACTTTATCCACCCACCTGATTTTTAACATTCTCCTGTAGCACCACATTTCAAAAATCGGTACTCCGATTGTCCAAGTTTCACTTCCATATAAAGCTACGCTCTAAACATATACTTTCAAAAATGTTTTCCTGACGTTTAAATTAATTTTTGATGTGAAATTATTGATGAAAAACAAATTATATTTCTGACTGAAGGCTCCTTTCGCCTGTGCTATTATTTTAAACCAATTTTTAATTCTTTCATTGCGTCTGTCTTTGATAAATTTTTGTAGTAAGCTTTAGATAATAAATTAATATCTAGGCCCTCCATTTATATGATTAAAGCGCTAAAAATTATTTGATCTAGACAAGCTACATTTCTGAACTGTTCCTACAACTCTGAATTTTTCCTCTTACAACTTTCATCCAACTGTGTTGTGAATTCATTTTTACTTTCATTCTTCATTTACTACAGCATTAATAAAATCGTAATAGAGGATTGCAATAAGGTACATGATATACCCATCGGAATGGTGTAGTGGTGAACACGTCAATGCAAATCAGCTGATTTCGAAGTCGAGAGTTCTAAGGTTCAAATCCTAGTAGGGACAGTAACATTTATACGGATTTGAATACTAGATCTTGGATACAGGAGTACTTTGGTGGTTGGATGTAAATTAACCAGACATCTCAGAAATGGTCGACCTGAGACTTTACAAGACTATACACTTCATTTATATTCATACATATCAACCTCATTCATCGTCTGAGGTAATATCTTACGGTGGTTCCACAGGATAAACAGAAAAAGAAGGTTGTCTACAGACAGTGGTAGTGAAAAAAGCTAGATAGTAAATGCTCAGTTATTTGAAAAATGTTAACAAAATTCAATTAAAACTCGTAATTATGGAGAATTATTTTAAATATATGATTCAATTACATCAAACAAAAATTGTATTTCAAAAAATGTTACAAATATTACAACAAAATAATTAATTAAAAGAAATTTAATTAAAATTAAAAAAAATTCAACATTTTATCGTATCAGGAAATAAATAGAATAAAAACCGTTTATTCATTTATCCAGTTTTTAAAGAAGTACGTCATTTTACCTTTTTTTCGTAAACGAAAAGAGAGACTCTCTCATGGGTCCTTGCATTTGAATACAAGCCAATCTAGATATTCAAACATTCATATAAAAGCGCCTGTCAAATGCATTTCAACGGTTCTGAGTGGTTTGGTCACTCTAGAAATCGATTTTACTAAAGGCGAAATGTACATACACAAATACAAACAGATTTCATTTTGGATACAGCTATTCAAACCTATGTACAGGCAGCAGAAACGAAATACTTCCTTTCATAAAATAAACATTAGAATCTCCAAAAATATCAACATTATTCGTAAATTTAATTATATATATAGTATGGATGTAAATGGGGTAACCGTATGGACACTGAAATTATGTAACATCCAGTACGATTAATAGTGATGAATGGATCATTTGAGATGGATGACAGGCTAGCATTATCGAATAGAAACGGGAAATAAAAAGAAGTTGCCAAATTTTTTCCATTTTACCCATTACAAAACGGAGAAAACAGTCTTTAAAAGACATTCATGGCGCAAAGAACATTCGGTGATTGTAAAAAATTGTAAAGCTAAATAATATATTTGCTTAATAGTATTAATACTGAATTACACTAATCATCATAAGATATTACTAAATAACAAGCAATTCTTAAGACTTTCATATTAGGTAAGAAGTCAGTCAAATGTTTTCTTTTAGATAATGATATTTATTGTGACCATGACACTGAAAGTGTTATAGCAGTAAAGCTGAGTATCGACAATTAATACACAACAACAATTTTGACTCTGTGAAAAATGAAATAGTAAGCCATTTTAATCCTTATTTTTCCTAGTAAGCCTGATATTGGGGTTTGTTATTCTTGAAAAATGATTATTTATTTTAGAAATGGCTTAATAAAGTCATATAAAATATCCTGAGCCCCATAAGAGGAATACGCCCTCCATGTGGCGGTTTCGATCACACGTCACCCCCTCCGTACCTAGCCCTTATGGGCTTTACCGGAGGTCATCTTAAGTACCTCGGCAACAAGACGTCTTTCAGGCAAGTCTCAGCCAGGATGCCACCGATGCGAATGCCACAAGCGACATTCCCATCGGTGTACTTACTAACATAAATTCCAATCAAAACACATCTAACCAAGTCTCAAACAAAACTGAATGACTTTCTAAGAACGAAGAAATTGAACTCTACCTACCCGAAAAGTAAAAATGAGTTAGATACACAACAAATCATAAAACGCAACACAAACACTAACAAAACATAACAATAAAAATAAATAACGTAGCATAACTAAAGAGAAACAAACAAATCTATAATTATACAGAAACAAAAACAGCAACAGTTCAACAAACCATAAAACAAAATTACAATAAAACCAGACATAAATACAAAAAAGGAAAGTCCAAGCGGAACATCACACCCCTTCAGCGATTCTTTCTTTCTTTTGCCAGATATATAATAAAACTTATATAAAACTTATAAGATTTAACTTATATTTCTGAGTTATGTCTACAATAATTCTGCCTAAATTAGTTATTCTTACCTAATTCTATTGCCGGGCTAATTGCAATTTCCAATTACAGTAAGTATATCATGACAAAAATGTAATATATATATATATATATATATATATATATATATATACATATATAGTTGTTTGTAAATTTAGGAGCAATAAGTACCATAGAAAAATAACAGGAATTTGTCATATACAACTTTTATAATTAGTATCATTTAATCCAATCTTGTACTAATTTATTAATCATTCATCCATTTCTTTGCTCGTAGGACAACACCGGATGGAAATTTTTCTCTATTCGGAAGATAATTTCTTTTAAAAATTACTAAGGGGGGATAATTATTTTCCGTCCGAAAGAATTGTAAACTTCTCAAAGCAACTTTGTTTTTTGTAATAGACAGATCGTATCCAAACACTTTTTTTACCTACACTTTTAATTAAAGTTGATAGTATTTCGAAAGTCTTCGGTGTCAAATACACAATCGCAATTTGATCCAGGGAATAATTGATCCTTTCATAAATTTATGAAACTCTGACAATTTATTTTCGTATGCTTCTAGTACCCATTGTGATAGTTTCTTCTTTCTTCAAATAGAAAAACTATTTTTGCAAATAAATCGACCGACGTACCCAGTTAACTTTAAATTCACCCCTACTGATAATACATCAGCGATTTCCAAGGCTTTCATCTGGCATATTTCTGTAGAAATCCCGAATCCAAACTAACGTAGATTCCGTATATGCGCTGCAAGTGTTTTTTCTAATTTCAAATATTTCACGTTTTTCCGCCAAAATTCTCTTATTTTATTAACTACGAGCAATTCGTTTACTTTCTTTCTTTCGCCATTCGCGAATGCAGGACTTGACTGCAATAAATTCTCTGCCTGAAGCCAATTTCCGTGTTCCTTTGCATAACCAAAACACGTAACATTTCTGCAACAGTAAATGAACGGACTCTTTTAGGTAGATTTCATAAGAAAGCTACCTATTATAATGGAAACCATTATTGGACTTCCGGAAAACTTCGACATATCTTCGCGTTTCATATCTCTCAGACCCCAAAACCACCGTCAGTTCTAAAGTTTATAAATACATTTATAGACGTATATATATATATATATATATATATATATATATATATATATATATATTTCACTTTCTTGTGGACACAATAACTGCTGTAACTTTGCGCCCATCACTTTCAAATTAATACATAAAATATAACAACCCAAAATCTCGGTTGAGTATGTTAATAGGAAAAATTTGACCATGAGAGTGGAAATGGCTTTTTCGAAAAAAACAAAATATCGCTATAACTTTCTTATTAAGTAAGATATCGAACTACTAATTTAAAATTCCTACTAAATTTTTGGATAAGGGCCTAAAACTTATCAAACTAATGGATATACCACCAGCCATTGGCCCAGGGGGTGGAAAAATGGGGTTTTGAAGACAAAAAAAATCATACCTCCCTTAATCGGCACAGTATCGAATCGGTTTATAATGGTAGTTAGTCTTCTAAACATTACCTAATACTTTTTTTTTAAACAATTTTTGATATGACTAACCCTTATGGCAAGGAATAACCAAAATAATGCTGGAATTGTAACATGGAGCTTATCGTATACTAAACATGTGAAACTTTTTTCACGTGCAACCATTGTCGTATTGAGTAAATTTGAATTTTTCTTAACTTTAAGGTGAAATTTTTTTTATCCCCTAATTACACCGGTGAAATCTACTTCCGCCTTCCGGCGTGCTGAATGGGATTTTTTTCACCCATTCTGTGTAATTTAACTGTAACGTTTTCGTAGTCACAAGAAATGTGTCATAATGAAAATTAAAGTAAAATAATTACAAAATGATGAAAAAATATGTTTTAGTATGAAATAAAAATGACTGTGTGGGAGAAAAATGCAACTAAGCTTTCGATAAGTCTGGCAACACGCCGTAGATAACAGTTTAATTTTCTAATACCGGTAATTACTCATAGCCAATTTATTTGTTTTATCTCAATCATTTTATTTCAGTTTATATACGAGTCAAGACATATATTACAATTTTGTATGGATCAATTAATGTAATGGTTAAATCATAAATGCAAACTTTAAAATCCATTACGTCGCGCAGGGTATTTTTGCAACCGTCATTTCGGGCAAACGTTACGCGTGGTATAAGGATGTATAATCCAATTTAAAGAAAAACTGATTAATGAAGAACTGAGTTATTATTTTAATATAACGCACTCTCACTGTACTCGAAATTTACTGTTCAGAGAATTAAAAAATAAATGAAAACATACTCGCAAAACCTACATAATTTAAATTATATTTCAACATTTAAGTTTCTTTTTAAACATATAATTAGTTATCACTTGTTAAATTACTGTTTTATATACTTAGTTATTTTTATCGTGAAGTTTTAATGAAGGTATTGATAAGATTTTAAATAAATAAATTATATCCTCCTACAGAAGTTATCATTTCCAAAAATACCACATGACAAAATTATTCGTCATACATGATAAAATGTTTATCAAAAAACTTTTTATACTAATATATACTTAATCTTAATTCTTAGAAAATTGACATCATAAATTCACGAAACGGTTATTATTTTACATATTTAATTTCCGTTGGAAAAAAACGACATTTATACTTTTGTATATACGTAATATAGCATAAATAATAATTTTAAACAGCACTGTTATTATTATAACACATCAGTTTATTGATATACATTACCTGAATACAAAACACGTATGAAGTACAAACCCAAAACTAATACGATGAAATACAATACATTGACAGAAAGACGGATGTGCATGTAGAATGAGTAAAGTATATATGTGTAAGAGAAAAATACATAATGATATAGAAACAACTCAAACCGGATAAGAAGAAGGAAAAGAATAATAACAACAATAATAAAAAAAGAACTATGACAGGAATCGACAATACGTGATCTGTTTCGTTAGATAGTCTTGTAATGTTTGTTGACTGTAAAGTGAGGGTTTCAATTTTTTTTTTTTTTTTTTTGGTCTATTGTTTTTCATCTTTACGCGTGCTATCTAAAAATACATAACATGTGTATCAAAAAATAAGATCTACATTTTATAAAATTATTTAATAAATAATTACTTAAAAATTTCACTTTTAGATAAAAGTATAATGAATACATGAAATTAATGTATACATCTTACATGATTAAATTACGTAGACTCATGATGCTAATAAAAACAAAAATAATAGTAATTAATAATCACGAATCAATACATTTTTATTCATTTCATATTGAACAGTGGAGGGATGTTTTATGAAGATGTGATATAGCAGTAATAATAATAATGCCCTGAGGTAGATAATCCCCACGTCCGGAACACAACATCTATGTTCCACGTCCAGGGCGGCAACAGCTGTACTTTCGTACATTACATATAGCTGGCTAACGGGGTTCCGAGTAAATTCCTCGGTTATGCTTTGACCTGGTTCCAACTTCAGGTCACTAAACGGACTGGATTTTTGGCTACCTGCAAGAAATGGAATAACAAACGATTTTGGAAATGGATTCATACCACTCTTAGAGCTGGCGGTGTGGCGGCCAGGGTTAATGTTATTGCAGGTGTAACGGAGACCCTTCCGTTGTCCACATGCCCCCTGCGATGGCAAGCATGTAGCAATGGTGCCCATGTATGTCGGTGCATGGGAGCTCTGAAAGCTTCGGTGAGTAGGAGCCTGGAGTCAGTGCAGAAACTGCGCATCCGCTCTCTGCCAGGACATATGCCGGTTCCACCGGAGAACCGGATCGGACCTCCAAGGTTAGTAGCCCTGGAGTGGGGGTGTACCCCGGCGGCTAGCCTTGCTACAGAAGGGATCCACTGTTCATGAATATTGAACAATCAAACGTGGCAGAGGGTGCACGTAAACACCCTCGTTTAGAAATCTCCGATTCGCCGCAAGCGAAGAGGAAAAAAGTAAAGAATCTGATAGGATAAAGAAAGATGCTGATAGAATCAGTAAAGAAAAGTCTATTTGGCTATAGCGCACCAAAGCCAAGATTTTTAATTATTACAAGGGAGAATGGAAACTTTCAAAAAGTTAGTCCATTCCTTATCGCAAGAGAAGTTACAAATTGTGCTGGTGGTCCTGTCAAGGAAATTCGTAAAACTTTTAATGGATTGCATGTCGAAACCATCAACGACATGCAAAGCCAGAAAGTTTTGGCGTTGAAGAAGATCGGTGAATTTGCGGTTTCTGTCCAACCGCATAGCACACTGAACTCATCCAGAGGAGTTGTTGTTTGTCGCGATCTTCTTAATTGTACAGAAGAAGAAATTGTACAAGAAATGTCGAGTCAGGGAGTAACTCAATGTCGCAGACTTACTATGAGAAGAAATGGTGAGATTCTTCCTTCGGCCTCGCATGTTTTGACATTTAATCGGCCGAATCTTCCTGAAAAGGTACGAGCTGGCATCCATCGGCTTGATGTACGAGCTTTCATCCCGCAGCCGATGAGATGTTTTAAGTGTCAACGATTCAGACACACAGCAGCAAGATGTGAAGCGCAGGAAATATGTATATGTGGAGAGAAAACACATGAGGGTTACCCATGTAAAGACCCTCCAACCTGCGTTAACTGTAATGGGCATCACAATTGTCGTTCAAGAAACTGCCCTACATATAAATTAGAAACAGCAATTCAGGAAGTTAAAACGCTTCAGAAAGTAAGCTATCCTGAAGCAAAGAAGATTGTTAATAAGCGTACACCACGACCATCGACTTCTTATGCAGAAGCAGCGGCTGCCCCTTCCACATCTAAAATTAATGTGGAGCAGTTGCTTAACACGATGGCACCAAGTCTTGCGACGATGATTGAAAGAATCATTGATTCAAAGATTGAGTCGACTCATCAGAGAAAACAAATTAAAGATGAGAAGGCTCATCCCCGGACTGACGCCGTTGACATGAGAGACGCACCAGCGCCGTTTAAAAAACCAGCTAAATCTGCGATTGTAAAGTCACCAACTTGTGTAAGAATTAAAAATCTTGATTTATCTGACAAAGAGAAACAGATCGCTCCGTCGTGTAGTCACAAACCTAAAGAAATTGTGACAAGAAAACCTGAATCTGCGGAAATGGAAGTGCAAATTATTATAGAAAAAGCACCAGGCGCAGATGAAATAAAACCTGTACCAATAGCGCCCCAAAGCGCAAAGACCAGCTTCGGTGAGAGCATCTATTTCAGCCGGACCCAGTACTGCAGTACAGATAGAGTCCGGCTCATCCGCCGCGGAGTCATCATCGTACATTAATTTAGATTCTTTAGCAAAGATGCTAACAGCGCCGGCGAAAGTTTCATCAACTGACGTCAGCCGAAGAACGTCACTGGCATCCGAAATAGAGGAAGACGATGCCATGTCTGAGGCCTCAGATACGCTGTCATCAGAGGTTGAGGCCGTCAGAAGAATGGAGAAACGTAAAAAAGGATGGCCGAAAGGAAAGCCTAGAAAGTAATTTTATTGGATCAGAAGTTATAAGATAAGTAAAATTTTGATCATTTTTGATCACACATGAAAATGTGAAATTTTGTACCCTTTTTTTATTTTTTATTTTTTTTTTTGAAGTGGGATGGGGCTAATGACCAAAGTAGTCGATGCCCCTAAAAACCTCAAAAAAAAAATAATAATAATAATAATTGATTATTATTAATATTACTTTTTCTAATTATTATTTCATTTAATGCAATTTTACTTTTATTTTTTTTTCAAACTATTGTTGCAAAGGAAAATGTTGGTTAAAATTTCCCGAACGAACATCTGTAGTATTATTATTCTCTCAATTATTAATTAATTTCTAACAAAATATTATCTCTAACTTCTACTTGCACTACATACGATAAGTTAGTATAATTTATTTATCTCTTTTTTTTGGCGGTTTTGCAGCATAAATATATTTATTTTTTTTCATTAAAAAGCATCTACTCCGCCTTTTTATAGTCTTATACGTGATTTATAAAATTGATATTTTTTATGCATTTCAATAAACCTTACATTAGTACGATTCAATCAACTTGATAGCTTAGATCCATACTGCTATAAATTATTATAAAATTTTAATTTTTTCGGTAATTTTTAAGTGAACCCGACACCCGATCGCAGTCGTTCGTGTATTTTTGTAATCCTCTAACGGTGCTTAATTCGAATCTGAAATCAAAATCCGAGATAAAAAGTGTTTTCATACATTTTGAATTCTAAAAAAACTGTTCGTTCATTGAATATCTATACATATGAATGTACCGTGGTTCGCGTTTCCATTTTGAGTTTTAATAAATCAGAAAATGTTTAAAATATATACCAAAAAATCGTTATAATAATTATTCGTGTACTTCGAATATTACAATTTAATTATATTTTTTGAAGAAGTTTTTTCTTTTTTTTTTAAATTAATTAAATCCCTTACATTAATTTACAGTAGCTTTAGTCTAAATATCTTAATAATATAAACTATACACGAATTCTAAGTACTATTAAAGAAGGTAGATGAATGTTTATAATAAGATTTTTCTCTTTTTTAATTGAAAACAATTTAATACTATTTTATAAAAAATAAATAATTTTTTTTTAATCGTAAATTTAAAAGAATATAAAAATAAAAAGTTAATAATAAATTTATACAAAATATAACTACCCATTCAAACGAAACGTTCAGTCTGGTATGAAAATACTCATTAGATTTATTTTTTAAATAAGAGATCATTATTTTTTTTTTTAATATTTTTATAAGGTTTTTCGTTCAATAATTTCATAAATGTGCTTTTTTAATTTTATAAGAATTATAATTTTCACGTTTTTAATTTTTTATTTTTATTTATTTTTTTTTTTCATAAATTGAAGATATAAAAGAGTGCCCTATGGCAAAAAAAGATTAAAATCATAATAATTTATTGCGTTTTTGTTTGAAATTAATATTTAACATTGCATGCGTAAAATATTACTGATAAAATGAAAAATTTTTGTTCGTGAAAGTTTAATACGACATTAAAAAAAATTTATTCCCTATCGCGTACTTTAAAAACTATCTATCGTTAAAATATAGCAAAATTGTTGAAAGCTTTTTAATAACATGAGATAAATTCATCAACCAACATTAAAAAAAAAACGAAAGTAAATAAATATACTATCTTACATTTGGTATATGAATTTATTCCTAGGTTATTAATAATATTAGGTTAAGGTAAACAAAATTAGGAAGTGCTTTCATATTTCGAATAAAATAATTAATTTAATAATAATAATAATAATAAAAATAAATAAATACATGTGATAATTACTTCATTGTAAATTTAATGTTAGATGAATGCGTCGAAATTACAATCTAGGACAATGTATAAAACAATAAAAAGAAAGAAGGCAAATGTACGATAAGAAGACAAATTTAGTTTCAGGAAAAGCATTCGTACAAAGAAGCGATTTTGCCACTCCTGTCTACGTTAGAAAGTAACAAGAATTACAGAGTACCTTAAAAGGATATTTTTTTTAAACGCATATCGTATGTAGAATTGAATAGAAACTTGTAACTTATGAAGTAGCAACATATTAGTGGTAATTTAAAAAGAAAACAAATGTAACTATAAAAGTAGAAGACCAGAAAAAATTTTCTACAGTAGATACAGGAGTGAAACTAGGATGCAGCCAGTGTCATTGTTTTTTTAATTTAAACAAGGAAGAAAAAAAACAACTAAAGGAAAAATTTGAGAACGGAATATCCAATGTCAAAAAATAAATCTGTTACTGTTGTTCGACTTACAGCTAGATATAAATTTAGAATGTTAATTTTTGTAAAAAAATCCTTTTGGAAGTAAAAAAAAAATAAATAATTTTTTTAAAAATGAATAAAAATGATAATAATGAAGTCGATCAAAAGATTTATAACGAATATACATAAATATTTGGGTGTAGAATAAAATACACAAGAATATTCAAATTATTTAATAAAGCTGCATGAAAAAAAATTGACAAATCAAAAAACCTGCTGGTCGGACAAAAATATTTTAAAATTTGAAACCATTTCCTTAAAAAAAATATATATATGCAATACAATATTAAATAATAAAAATGGAATTTATGTAATATTTTTGACTGTTGCAGAAGATTATTGAAAATTAGATGCGCAATTATCACGGCCTTATACCCCAACCAAAAAAGTCCCCGAAATTCAGATTGGGTGTATGATCCGCATGTTTAAAATCCCTCCATATCATACCATACCAATGATATCAACCATTTGGCTGAGGGGTTGAAAAAAAAATCTGCCTTAATTGTTACAGTATCGAATCGGTTTAAACTGGTCGTTACTCCACTGAACATTACCTAAAACGTTTGTCGGAAGCAATTTTTGTTATGACCAATCCTTACGACAAGGGATGACCAAAATTTTGCTGGAATTGTAAGAAGATGGGACTTGTCGTATGCTAAACATGTAAAACTTTTTTCACATGCAACCATTGTCGTATTGAGTAAATTTGAAGTTTTTTATAACTTTTAGGTTGAAATATTTTTTATCTCCTACTTAGCACCGGTGAAATCTACCTCCGCCTTCCGCCATGCCGAAATGGATCTATTCAGCTCATCAAAAATAGACTATTTTTTGAAGGAAAGATTTTAAAAAATGAAGAGTAAAAAGTGATCATTTATTATTGATGTAGATAATAATTTATAAAGTAGAAAAATTTACAGATGAATTTGTGAAATAAATAAACTAATGTAGAAAAAAGAACTAGATTTGTGTAGTACAAATAAAACAACCAGACATAGTTAATTTAGTTGAAGAAATATACAGAGAATAAAAAACTGAAAAGGAAGACAAAGCTTGGAATATTATAAAGCAGTTAATTGAGGATGTACGACGTAGGAGGTATAACAGATTAGAGCACTGTAGAAAAGGATGGAGAATATCTTCTAACTACTCAAATGACTGATGACAAAAAAATGCACAGTAATTTTTATCGTTTAAATTCTACTATACATGGATCATTCACTATTGGTAAAACTAAGGAAAGATATATTTATAACACGACCAGTATTGAAGTTCCATAACAGAATTTAAAACTTAAAACCTTTTTATATGTAGTACAACAAATTAAAATCTACATGATTATTATACTTCCAATAAGAAGAGATCGAATTCTACTAAAAATATGATACAATTTTATTTAATAACAGCTCTCATATAATTGATTTTCCAGTTAAAGAAAAGAACGTAACTTATCAAGCAAATGTTTTAAGTTCCAATTCTGTGTAATAATATTTACTTTATTGTTGCCGCTTAATTTTTGAAAATAAAATCTATGTGGATATATAATTAAACAATACTTTTAGTACCTCATTAAATATTGAAGAAATATTAATACGACTTCCTGGATTTTTATTTTCCCGGTGAATGTAGCGAGCGAGTATAGCTATAGTAAAGGGGAAAGTTTGGTGATCATGTCAAAAATGGGATATAGTGTTTTTCAAGATGTTTACGTTTTAGAGTCCAACTGGTTCTAGACAAAAAATACATATGTATCTGCGTACGTATGAACTTTTATCTTCGGATTGATCAAACTGATTTTCTTAAAATTTGGCTCGAATAATTCTATATATGGGGATTGATCGCATTATTTTTTTTTAAATCTTTAACAGGACCTTGGACGTAGCGAAAAAAACTAATTTAAGTTTTCTTCAGAGACATTTAAAAGAAACTTTATTAAAGAGAATTTATTATTTACAATGTGTATATAAATAATCAACAACAAAAAAATTCAAAAAACCAACCTCCCCCTTATCAAAAATTGAAATACATTTTTTTTTTTTTTTTTTTTATTTGCTGTATTTCCCTTCGGTTTAAATATTTATAACTTTTTTTGAAAGTTTATACTTCATATTTAGCTCTGAAAAAAGTCTAATTTTTTTTAAGTATGACCTCTAACTTAAAAAGCAGCTAAGTTTTTTGAAAATTTTCTTTTTCTTAATTTAGCTTTTAATGAACGACGAAAAGTAGTGGGACCACATCTGAATATGAATAGACTATGTTTTTTATTTGGACTAGATGAACTAGTAAAACATAATGATTTGCAAAAAAGCCGATATCCAATTTTTGACATGTTCACCACACCCACCCTCCACCGTACTTTTCCCTTTAATGTAACTATTCTAGCTGTGGGACCTTCATGGCTCGAGTGGTAGCGTCTCGGGCTATCATCCAGAGATCCCGGGTTCGAATCCGGTCAGGTATGGCATTTTCACACGCTACAAATCACCCATCTCATCCTTTGAAGCAATTCCTAAGAGTGGTCCCGGAGGAAAAAAAATGTATATTCGTCGATAAAGTAAAAATGAAAACTATTTTTTTCTATCACATTTACCAGATTTTTTAACTCAATACTGTAAATACTTGATTGAAAATTATTTTCGCCCTGGAAAACTCATTAAAAAACACAAAACACTAAAAATTTACTAGTCAATCTACTATCAAATTCTATACTAGATGTGCTAATTTTCAAAAAACCTTCAGCAGTAATATTACCGGAAGTATTTTTGATGGTGATAATCTATTTATAAACTAAAATAATATAACAGTTTTAACATAAAATTAAATCTGCCTTTGTAATCTAATACACCAATTTTATTTCTCTACTTAGTCATCCTATTTTTCAAAAATATTAAGTTACATGTTTAGAAAAAACCTAAAATATGCAGTCTATCATACTAAATTTCATGAGTATATGTTAAACCGTTCTTGACATAAAATAATTAAAATTTGTCGCAAACTTAATAATATAAAATTTTGTTATACTATATTCCAAAAAACTGAAACCCCAATCTTTAACTGATAATACTTCTTTTATTTCAGGTAGAACTATTTACTAGTATAGAGTTACAAGACAGGAAATAACCGCCGAACTGGAATATCAGTAGAGATACCCCATCAAACCATACAAATAGAGCAACTGAGACAGATCGCCAACATTCATATCACGGATTAAATAAGCATCTAGCAAAAAATGTAAAATTAAACATACAAAAATTAAACATATTAGAAAAAACACACAAAAGAATATATCAGGCCATCTCCAAGCAGTAATCTGCTAAAGAAATCTTTTTTTTATCGAAAATTTTTGTATCATGTATTTATGATTCAAGAAATACTAAAATTATAAGAAATACAATAGTTCAGTAAGGGGTTACATTTATTAACAGGAACAATCTTCGCTTCCTGTAATTACATTCTAACAGCCAGGAAAATAACAATAGAATACTACTTAAAGCTTCGATATCGTAATTAATCTTAATAAAAAAAAAAAATAAATATATTAACAAAAAATTATATAATTTTTGACCAAGTGTTTTTAAAAAGAAAATTTTTTTTTTTTCATTCGTTTAATGCTTTTATTTAAAGTCCATCAATTACAGTCAGTAGCTACTAAAGTAATACTACATGATCAAAAACAACAAAAATAAATAATAAAAAGGAACAATAAAGAATAAACATAGGCAAGTAACAACAATAAATACAAACTAAAATACATAAATCAGACAAAAACCACTAAATTGTATTTTTCATTCAACGGTAGGAGAGGAATCGTAACAGACCTAAACAGACCTTAAATATACCTTCTTTCTGGTTTTATTTATATCTGAACCGAGGTTTAAGTTTTGTTGGATGGTTCCAAAGATTGGGCAACCAAAGAACAGATGGTACACGGATCATTTGACGTTGCAAACCTCACAGATCTTCTGAGGAGAGCCAAAAAGATGAGTGTGGTAAGCCTGATGTGTCCAATCCTTAGCCGAGTTAAGATGACTTGGTCTCTTCTGTTGCTTAGGAAAAGAGGTTTCTGGAACACATTCTCCCGGATGTTATGTAGCACCGTGGGAGGACTCAGCAGCCAGAACCTACTCCACTGAGCCCGCAATTTTACATGGACTGATCTCATGACGTTTCTCTCTCAATGTCGACTGTAATCGGATGCCATTTATTGCAGCTCATTGACCTTGATAGCCTCATCGACCCGTTCGTTCCCGAGGATGCCACAATGGCCCCCTGGCCATTGTGGCATAGGGACCCATAATAGTACCACAGTCTTATTTATCCTTGAAAGGATATCATGAATAATCTGGACGATGGATTCAGAACGTATGAAACTCAAGCTCTCAAGTACATTCCTAGAGTCGGTAATTACTAGAAAGTTGTCATCACTACGGGTTTCGATAACTTTCAAAGCGGAGTAAATTGTATAGGCCTCGTAAAAGAACATAGAATTTAATTTTAATGTCATCTGTAAGATTAAAATTCAAACTTTATTCATCATTTATAAAAAAATCAATCGGATCGTTTTTATTTTACAAGTATACAGAATCGTAAAGTATTATCAGACATCTTCCTTCTGAAGTTTGCTAAAAATTCACTGAGTTCCTCTATTACAAGATATGATAATTTATATTTCTGCAATGGAAGATATAATTTTTTTTAAATAAAAAAAATCAGCTAACTGTTCATTATTTTTAAACCAAATAATAAATGAAATATGGGTTTCTTTTTTTTTTACTTGAGATATTAATGTCGACTTTTGAATTGGTAAAAAAGAATCAGAACATCTAGACACGAAAATAATTATATACAATTTTATAAAAATATTTTTTGAATTGGTATTCTAAATAAATAAGCCAAAAAAATTAACCGTTACGTGGAATGTTTTCCTGTTAGTGATTTTCATAATTAATAAGAAATTTAATTATTACAATTTTTAAATCAAATTAATACATTCTCCCTGTATTCAATGAACCTATCAATGATTTACAGTAATGATAATATGGTTTTACTTACCCAATAAAATTTATACGGAATTTATTGTAATTATAAAACAATTTTGTTTACATTTGAAAATAAAAATATGTTATTTTCATTAGTTAAATTTTATAAACAGGATTAATATAAAAAATTAAATTATAACACAGAATGAGAAAGAAACAAAATACTGATAATAATAAGAATATTGAATTAAACAAAAATAATAATAAAGAAAAAAAGGAAGAATTTATAGTAGTCCATTACACCAGTTCCATTAGCCGATGGCAAAACAACAAAAGGTATCATTAGAAAAAAATGAAATAACAAAACGTAAAAAAATCAAAATATAACCTGTCGTCGTCCAGCTAAATCTTGTTTAATAATTATTCTGGTGTTATACATTGGACGATGAAATTGATAAACAATGTTATTAGAAAACTTAAAAATCATGGAGTATAATAACATATAGAATACGTTTATAGAATACAAATTCGAAAAAAAATGTTTTGATATAATCTAATTAAATATTAGTTAGCTGACAAGAGAGATAAGTTTATATTATATAGAATTGTAGCTATTATTTGCAGATTTTAAGGAATTTTTTAACAGTATGAAAACACAATTATTATAATGATAATTAGTTAAAAATATTTCTAAGATAAAATATAAAATTTAAAGCAGATTTAACACATTAAATCATAATTAGCCTAAAATATTTCATCCGTAAAAATGAATTAAAATTTTAATAATAGGATTAGAACAGTTATAGGAGATTGGTTTAAAAAAATAAAAAAGACAATATATTTTTGTATTATTTACAAATAAAATAAAATAAAACTAAATATTTTGAGTCTGGATAAAGTTTTTAATTCCTTGTACGAAGTAAATTTTTCGCGATGACAATACTTCCTGTATTGTGATCGCGAAAAATTTCGGTTTTCAGATTTCAAGGAAAATATCTATTTTACCATTACATACCTACGTATGTAAATAGGTATCTCCCATAACTCAAAAACGATTAGCGGTAAAATGTTGAAATTTTGGATTTAGGACTGTTGTAACATTTAGTTGTGCGCCTCCAATTTTAATTTCAATAAACTGGACCAAAAGTGTCCAAAAGAGCCGAAAATCCAAAAAATATTAGATCTTAGACTAAATTGCAACAATAAGTCCTCATTGAGCGCTTTTCAACGATATATCATAAGTAGTACTTATTTTCATTGTACCAGAGTAATAGCCAAATCAAATTTTAATTAATGAAATATTTGGATCTTACAAGAGGAAGGCACATTCGGTTCAAATCAGACTTAATCTCCTTTTTTTTAACTTTTTTTTTAAATTTAAATATATTAATTTATTAATAATTATTAACCTCTGACTGTTAAAGAATGTTTACAATAAGTAATAACAATCGTAACAATAAAAAAAAAATATATGAAAAAATATCGGAAGTTATTAATGAAATAAACTTTTATGTACTTTTCATTTAAAAAAAATGTCTATGTGTAATTTAATAAGTGTACAAGGAAGTCATGTGATGTCCACATCAAATTCATCTTTAAAGTCTCCATGAAAAACCGACACAGTTATTTTTTAAACAAAATGACGTGACTAAGAGAAAAGGAGAGAACATATAAGAATTTTAAAAGGGAACAAAAATTTTACGGTAAATAGAACATGAAAGTAACTTTAGCAGAATATCATTTAGACTGAAAAATAAAGAGAAAAATAAATAACTACATGAGGACGAAAAAAAAGATTGATGCTGATGAAATAGTAAATTTAGGTAACTGCTCACGTTTGCTTCAAAGATTATTTACAGCTCTGGAAGAAGGTATAAAAGAGTATGGAATACAAATTAATTTCGAAAAAGTAAAAATGAAACAACAAAGGGGATTTAGTGGTAAGGATAAGTGAAGGGACAACAGAAATACTTAAAGATGACGGATATTTGAATACTGCGGTGACAAAGAAGACAGAAAGAATGTAATGGAAATAAAAGGAAGGATAACATTAGCAAAGGAAGCTTTCAATTAAAAGAGAGAATTACTAAAAATAATAAAAATCTGGGCTTACAGTTAAGGAAGAGGTTAGCCAAATCTTATGTATGTAGTGACTTATTGTACGGGTATGAAGCATGGACGATATGGAAGAGGGAATGGAACTGGATTAAGGGTTTTGAGATGTGGATATGGAGAAGGATGGAAAAAATAAGGTGGACGGATAAATGAGTAATGAGCAGGATTAAAAAAAGCACTTAGGCGGGAAATACTCAAACGAAATGTAAATCGATTAGGACTTGTGATTAGAAGTGGAATCTTAACAACTGTATCGGAAGGGTGAATAGAAGCAAAAAGGAGCGAGAAAGAAGGAGGAGGAAGTTATAGATGAGGCGAAGATTGGAAACAATAAGGGGACAAAGGAGAAAGGTTGGGCAGAAAGGAATGAAGATAAAGGTGGGGTAAGTACCTGTCGCCAGGCAGAACGCCAGATGATGATATTTAAATTGCATAAATTATAATGCAGATTTACTCATTGAATTTTTGCGTATAATGTACCACAGATATGGCATAAAAATACTCTTTTTTGAATCAAATTTTAACAACAAAAATAATAATAATAAGATACTAATTATTATTATTATTATTTTAATATTATAATAAGGTTCCGCCGGCTGCAGAACCTTCCTGGAATCGGAAAATGATGAAGATATTATCATTTGGAGTATCACCAAGTGACATTCTGTCATCAGAGATGGAGGCCATCAGGAGGATGGAGAATAGAAGTCAGAAGGGATGGCTTAAGGGAAACTAGGCAGTAGTGATACGTTTACTAGATAGATTTCCTAAGTTTTCTAATATACAAGTATATTTTATTTTCAGAAATTTTTTAAATGGTTTTTAGTTATTATGATCAGCGTAGGAAAGTATTTTACTTCTTTTCTTTTTTGTTTAGGAAAAGGGCTAATGACCAAAGTAGTTGATGCCCGTAAGTCCCCCCACAAAAAAAAGAAGAAATATATTTATTTATTTACTAGTGGTAAAGGATTTTTTCATACTGCAAAATTTGTTACAAATATTTTTTTTTCGTTAGCACATCTTGAAATTAAGAAGTACAGTTATAGATGTATTACAGCGTTACTGTGGGATACATAAATTTACATGTTATGTTGCATACATATAACGTCTATGTGTAATTAATTAGATCTTACGTATATATATATATATATATATATATATATATATATATATATAGTTTTTTTTTTTTAATTAGTATATCTATTCATTCCGCAAACTAATTGTGTTTAACACTATAAAACAAAGGAAACGGGAAGTATAATTAACATACTTTGAAATTTTAATGAATAATTCTAAATTTTTTTCTTTTCTAAATTAAGAATATAAGAAGAGGATGCCGTAATTTGTAATATATTGGCTGAAACACATTTAATTTATTGAAGTATTTCCCATAGGGTTAGTATGTGTAGGATAAAATTACTACTAGATGGTCACTGAATAATTTTGGTATTTTAACGTTTTAATTTATTTCAATTGTTTTTTGTTTTTTTCTCATATATGTGTATTAAACAGAAAAAAATATTGTAAGATGTAAGTGAATTTTTTCAATTTCTTTTTGTTATTTTTTCCTGTTTAACTTCCGGGCATCACCGTCAGGTATTACTTCAGATGATGAATGAGGATGATATGTAAAGTGTAAATCAAGTGTAGTCTTGTACAGTCTCAGTTTGATCATTCCTGAGATGTGTGGTTAATTGAAATCCAACCACCAAAGAACACCGGCATCCACGATCTAGTATTCAAATACGTATAAAAAGACACCTTTACTAGGACTTGAACGCTGGAACTCTCGGTGATTTGCGAAGACGCGCTCACCACTAGACCAACGTGATTTTTCAATTTTTTTTTTGTAACCTCCGGATCCACCGTTAGGCATTCTTCAGAGGATGAGATGAATGATTTGTAGCGTGTGTGAAAATTCCATGCCTGATCGGGATTCGAACCCGGGACCTCCAGATAAAAGACAGAGACGCTACTACCCGCGCCGAGGAGGCCGGCGGATTTTTTCAATTACATTAAGCTAAGTACATCTTTTCAACCTGGTAAACCGTTGGTAAAATTGTAGGTTCAAAAAACATTAATAAAATTAACAAATTAGTTAAAATCTAAAACTTGATGGAAATTTCGATTATTAAAAAATCATTGTTTTTTTTTTAAATACTTTTATTTATAGTCGCATCAACAATTAAAGTCATTAGCCCGGGCATCACCGTCAAGTATTACTTCAGATGATGAATTAGGATGTTATGTAAAGTGTAAATGAAGTGTAGTCTTGTACAGTCTTGGGCGACCGTTTCTGAGATGTGTTAATTGAAACCCAACCACCAAAGAACACCAGTATGCACGATCTAGTATTCAAATACGTATAATAGTAACTGCTTTTACTAGGACTTGAACGCTGGAACTCTCGGTGATTTGCGCAGACGCGCTCACCACTAGACCAACCCGGTGGGTTGATTTTTACAAGGTTTATTTTTTTTTTTATCCTCCGGATCCGGATCCACTGTTAGGCATTATTCAGAGGATGCAATGAATGATTTGTAGCGTGTGTGTGAAATGCCATGCCTGATCGGGATTCGAACCCGGGACCTCCAGATAAAAGACAGAGACGCTACCACCCGTGCCAAGGAGGCCGGCGGATTTTTTCAATTACATTAAGCTAAGTACATCTTTTCAACCTGGTAAACCGTTGGTAAAATTGTAGGCTCAAAAAACATTAATAAAATAAACAAATTAATTAAAATCTAAAACTTGATGGTAATTTCAATTATTAAAAATACACGTTTTTTTTTAAATACTTTTATTTATAGTCGCATCAACAATTAACGTCATTAGAGAATTATCTCAGTGTAACTGTACCGATATATTTGTAATCTTGAACAAACTCAGGTCGACAATTCCTGAGACGTGTGGTTAATTGAAACACAACTACCAAAGAACATCGGTATCCACGAACTAGAATTCAAATTAGAATAAAAGTAACTAACTACTTTTATTAGGATCTGAACCTGAGAACTCCGACTTCGAAATCAGCTGATTTACGACTGATTTAATTAGGCCTAAAAGATTCAATTGCCATATTGAACGTAAATAATGGTCTCTAGGTAAACGGTAATTGAAGTTAATAAAAATCGGAAAAATTCAAAAACCGTTTATATAAATACATATTTTACATTACATTATATACTTGAAGGAACCCAAAAATATTTGGAAATCGCAAATAGGAAAGAAGATTAAAATTCTTTAGATACTTGAACCCAATGAATCCAAAAAGACTAAATAAATAAATTTTTGGAAATTAAAAATCCAAACACGTTATACAGATAAAAGAAAAACTTCAAAAACCAAGACTAAAAGAGAAGGACTGTTTGGATAGAATGAAGTTCCGAGAAAAAATTTATAATGTAACAGTTCTTGTGGATGAAAGAAGACATTGAATGGACAAAAGAAGAAAACCCGGTGCATTCTGAGAAAAAGAAGGAAATATGGAAAAGAAGAAAGTAAATTATACTGGCCTTTTCAGTTGTAGACCCCTTATATTATATACATATATTTAAAATGTTTATTTAGTTAAAGCCAGTTTAATTGTATTTAATATAGCAGACAAGTTTTTTAACGCTGTAAATATATTAAAAATTTGTTCTTTATCAGTTGAAACTGACAAATAATTTTAAGATTTATAATCTTAATATGCCCTAGTTAATATTTTTTTTTTTAAGTATAAAAAACAGATTTTGAAATGTTGCTGTTTTTGAATTTATTTCATCAAACATTTAGCTTAGTTATTTCTTTTTATATACTCTTAATATGTAAAAATCAATATAGTGAAGAAGTAATAAATATAATGTCGTAATAATGTTGCAAAACATTACTGTTTTTTTTTTTTTTAATTTCCATATATATTACCATTATATTATTACCTATGGAAATAATAATAATACCTATGGAAAATTATAATGGTATATTACCATTATATTATTATATATGGTAAATTACTAAAAAATTATTCTTGTAGCTATAAATGAAAAAGTATTACCGCCCTTTTATAAAATAAATACCGCTGTTTTTTTTTCTAATCAGTTTTTAAAATTGTCTACATAATAAAAATTTTAATAATATGTTACTTATTACAAAGAATCTTTTTAATCCTAATAGTTAATATAAATTTAATTATTTCAAATAGAATACTATTTTCATTTAAAAAATATCAATATTTACATTTAACGTCATGAAATATCAAATCCATCAACATAATAGAAAATGTTTATTTTTCCTGTTATTTTTTCTTGTTGATTGTTTGCAATTCATTAAAAAAAACATCAGCAATTTGATTTCCTTTTCACAGTAGTATTAGTAATTATAAACAAAAGATAATTAAAAAATTGTGTTCACCAGAATTAATAATTGAGATTCTAATGATTTTATTTCTGAGAAAAATTTAAACACAAAATCATAATTTAAAATGTTACATTTCAGTAGATTTATTGATTTTTTTTTTAAACTTACTATTTAATCGTAATAAAATTTTATAACCTATAATGACAGATGTAAACACTTTCTTGGTCTCTAACACGGTTTCATTTCCAAAGTAAAATATATGTATGCATATAAAAATATTCTCGTATGTATACAAGACTTGTTTCATAATTATTAGTTTTTTAAATTTAAAATTGAATTATGTATAGGACTCTTATATAATAACAATAAAAAAAATAAAATAAAGAAAAAAACAGTTGTGCTTTGAGGTCAGTGAATAACAGGAGCATAGATAGTCGTTAAATAAAAAAATTACTAGGCATTAAACATACTTCATGTAATTAAAATAATTATAGAATCATTTAATAAATTTTTAGAGTGTAGTAAAGTAGATCAATTTCTATCAGTTAAATTCTACTTTACCTTTTACTGCTAGGGTTTCCTTGACTTCATTGGTGAAGTTTTAGCGTCACTGCTTTTTATCCTGGGGTTCCAGTTCCGAATCCGATCAGATATGGAATTTTTTTACATTAAAAAATTCATTTTCTTCATCAGTAACTGTATAGGGCGTCAGCCTGTTAATGTAAAAGTACAGAAATACATTTTCTATTATGAAAATATTTAAATTAACATATCGAATAAATTTACAAGATATTTGTGACAATATTATGACAAATATAAATATTAATATTGTGACAAACCCAATATTAACATTTCATTTTGAAATTTCGGAAATCTAAAATTTTTTTTACAAACAGGTAAAATATAATCACTCAGAGAAGTTAAGGAAAGAAATCACATATGTTTGTAATATACGTATAAAGTTAGTTTTTGAGTCTTATTTTAGAATTAAGGCAATGTTTAGTGGTTATAAAACCAGCTCCTCTCGAAAATTCTTAGTGAAAATGCTTATGATATTCCATATATAAATACTGCTGGTAGAATCGCCACAAATTAAAATATATTAAAAATGTAATTTATAAAAATATCTCACATTTCTATTACATAACGTTCAATACAAACACGTTAATCAGAGATCCGACTGTCTGGACATTCATTTTATCGTATGAACTGACCGTACGAAATTTCTAAAGATTCATTTGTAATATTGTTTACTATGAACTGGTTTATACGATGGTATTAACGTACTAAAATTTGTATTTTAATCTAATCGCCTACAAAAGGTAATATTAATTTTTATACATTTATGTATAACCTTTAAGGAATATAAGTGTTACGTATGAAAATAAAAAATTCGTAACGAACTAACCGATTTTGTTTAAATAGTTTGAAATGTATTATTATTTTTATACCTTATCTTAGTACGAATCATCATATGTGAACAAATGAATAACAGAAAATAATTTCAAGATAATAGTTGATTTAAAAATAAATTCATTAAAAAATACTGCTTAATTAATTTATTTTGGAAGCGTTGTATGATTTCTATGTTACTATTACCTGCTGTACCCCCCACTACTCTACACCGTACGTCCAGATTGGTCGAAAGATAACCTTGTAAATCACATAAATTACTTCGCGTTTAGTTGTTTTCATCTTCATGTGACACTTCCAGGTCAAACGCCGATGTAGGTGAAGCCTAGGTAGGACATATTGTCTGCTTGTGGAATCAAAAACCACCCAAGTACATACTGGAACAGTCACCCTTACGCATGGCGAATGTAACGTGCTTTGATTTATTCTGATTATCTTTAATCCTCCATTTTTTCTGCCATGCACAGACAAGATCAAGTGCCATTTGTAGCTCTCGAGAAGCTAGCTAGGCCAAGGTCTTCGTTAAGGGCAAAGAAAGCAGTGTCATCGGCAAATCTGGTGCCGATTCAATCTTCCAGGGGTGGAAGGTCCGCAGTGAATATGAAATATATCACAAGACCTGGTACAGAGCGCTGAGGGTATCGCTAATCTCAAAGAATGTCGATAACTCATCACCACATTTCACCTGAAAGAAACGCCCATCAAGGTAATTTCGTAAGACTAGGTAGTAAGATTGAGGAAGTTGTAATTTCAATTTATAGAGCAAGTCAGGCGACCATATCTAGTCAAAGGCCTATTGGATGTCTAAGAACGCCGCGTAGTAGAGTAACGAGGGCAATTGCAGAGGCACCACGGTTCACGCGGAGTGATGAAATTCACGAATATCTAGAGCTTCTGACGATTCGTAAGGTTGCGCGACAGCGCATTGTTAAATACCAACAACGATTTGAAAATGACGCCAGCCACTTCGCTATCAGTCTGCTCGATAACAGCAGGGACATTTGAAGGTTGAAATGTTTTCATGTACTCGACTTAGGTGCTACTGCATGACAGTTTGATATTTGACAACGCCAAATCTAGTGGTATTGTTTTTTGTTTGTTTTTTATTTATTAATGTTGGTTTTTGTGGACTATGAAGTGTTGAAAGAAATATTTTTTTTAAATTTAAGATTGGACTTAAAGAATTAATATTGAAGTTCAAGATTAATTGTAACTATTATCATGAATTGCTTATTTCGGAAATTCCTTAAAAACCCCTTATCATGTGCTTCCTGTCAAGCAACTTACTTATGGCTCCACTTAGGGAGCCGATTGTAAATATACTGGTTGTTGAGCAGAAAAACAAAATTAATTTCTTAACGTATTTTCAAAGAAATTTAATAATATATTTTCAAGTTTATTGATTCCCTCTTTTAACCGTGTTGAGGTAACAATATTGACCTTATGTACCTTGTAGAAAGTGGTAGTTTAAAACAAGCGTGATTAAATTCTTTATTTTTTCATGTTGATTATTTATTGGTAATCAATCAATATAACGGCAGGAATGCGGTGGAGGCCAGGGATGAACTAATTGCGTATTGGCAGAAGAGATATTGCTGGCACCAATAGGTGGACAAAGAGACTGATCCCAGACAGCAAGCTGGATTAATATATGTCATGGGGAGGTGGATTTTTGTACGGCCCAGTGGCTTACGAGCTATGGATTGTTCAATGCCTCCCACCATGCCAGGAGGAGACATAGTTCTCTAATATACCAGTATTGTGAGGAAAGTGATGATGTAGAGCATACTTTTTTAAGATGTGGGAGATGGGAGACGGAGAGGACATTTGAAGGGGATGTAACACCGGAGGTCGTGATGCATTGCATGATGAATTCATCAACTGGATGGGCTCAAAGTAGGAACTGGTTTAAGAGTGTCCTCTCGTGTAAAATGCAAGAAGAAGACAGAGGATAGGATAGTGTTTGGTGTGGAAGTGGCCAGCCAACGGGTTGGGCGGCGGGGTCCACCAGGAACGCCGTCGCTGTGTACCCCCGTGGGACGCTGAAAACTCTCATGGAAGGACGACAGAGGTGGCACTGTTAAAGCACGCGTGATGAGTCTTTGGGCGTTTCCATGATCACGTCGTGAGAGGGAGTGGGTTTTTAGTGGGTCCCACCGTGCAGGCGGTGAACCTCACCACACACACAGTATGTACGGGCTGCTGGTCGTTTGGTTGAGGAAAACGTTTCCATTTCCGGAGAAAAAAAAAATTAATCATATTGTACAAATTCAGCAATAAAGAAGTAGACAACAATAAATTACAATAAAGTAAAACTCTAGATTCAAACGTAAGTATATGTATGTGTTTGAATCTTGCGCAAGTTTTGTTATGCAAGTAAAAATCGATCTACAGAAGTAAGAATTTTGCGGAAAGTTCTCACCTATATTAATTTTTAACTATTATTTTAGGCATCAAACAAAAGTTATAATTTTATTAAATCAATCGTTGTTTAAAAAAAAAAGAAGATAATATAACAATTAAATCAAAAGCTGCTTCTTCTAAAGATTTTATTAAAAATTTCATTAAAAAATCAACTATTTTCAGTGTATTGCATTTTTATAAAAAACGAAAAGAAAATTTTCATTCTATTAAATAAAAATTGTTGCACTCGTTACTTTTTTAAAGTTTATTCATTAAATTTTAGGAACCTACTTAATTTAACAAATTAAAATGTGGACGTTATAAATATTTCATGAGAATTTGTCCATTACTTTCGAATAAATAATCTATTTAAAAACATTGTATTTCAGCTCTATGTATATATTTTTAAAAATACCTGTTCCAACTAATGAACTATTTTATAACAATTATTACATTTAACCATTTATAAATTGGTTCAGTGATTGAAAAGAAAAAATTTAGTTAATGAAAAAAAGTTCACTTAATAAAAAAATGTTCAATTAGTTGCCTACTGGTCCGCTTAGGGTTAGGCAAGGGATAAAATAATATGACAGATTTCTTACAATCGCACACTAATCAACTATAAAAGGATTTTTCAATATTTGTTATTGCAATGTATATCGTTTCTCTCTCTTAACTTACGTAAAAATTTTAGAAGTTTTAATTAAATTTTCATCTTAAATATGTTCTCTTTTTCTGGAAAATTTCTAAGCCTTTCCTTCACAAAACTTGTATTTTCTATGAAAAAGTTGTTTTAATACTATAACAGGGTATGTAATAGTTAAACTTAAGTATAGACATGAAATTGGAAGGCAAACTGTTGTAAATGACTTGCCAAAACATGCTTACGGCAGGTCGTTTATAACATAGTCAAGCCTTACCATAGATAACAATTATAAGATGCATCCAGATCTATGATATATCGAGATAAATAAAATAATTATCTAGAGATAAAATTGCTTTACTTTTTATCTAAAGATAATAGAATCCTTTTCGGTACGTCGGAAGGCGGAGGTAGATTTCACCGGTGCTAAGTAGGGGATAAAAAAGTAAAACAATTATAAGTTATGGAAAACTTAAGATTTAATCAATACGACAATGGTTATATGTGAAAAAAGTTTTATGTGTTTAGCATACGACAAGCCCAATCTTCTTACAATTCCATTAATTTTTTGGTCTTCCCTTGCCGTAAGAGTTGGTCATATCAAAAATTGTTTCAGACAAAAGCTTTAGGTAATGTTTAGAGGACTAACGACCACTTTAAACCGATTCGATACTGTGCCTATTAAGGAAGGTATGATTTCTTTGTCTTCGAAATCCCATTTTTTCAACCTCCTCGGCCAATGGTTGATCATATCAAAAACCTTTACGTAGATAAGTTTCAGGCCCTTATCTAAAGAATAGTAGGGACTTTAAACGAATTCGATATTTTACTTAATAAGAAAGTTATAGCGATATCCCCATTTCCACCCCTATGGTCCGAGTTTTCCCATTAAAGAACTCGACCGAGATTTTGGGTCGTTATATTTTATGTATCAATTTTGAAATGATTGACGTAAAATTATGGCAGTTATCATGTCCACAAGAAAGTGAAATATACATATAAATGTATATATAAACATTTCAACTGACGGTGGTTTTGGGGTCTCGGGAATCTGAAACGCGAAGATATGTCGAAATTTTCCTGAAGTCAAATCATGGTACCCATTAAAATAGGTAACTTTTTTTAACTTTACCTAAAAATGAAGTAATTCTTCAATTTTTTTTTATCAGTTTGAATAATAAAATTAGCATCAGATCAGTATGCCTAGTCCACCGAAATGCAAGTGTAACTCATTATGTACAGTGACACTCTCTATCTGCTCACCATAGCGATTTCATGTGCAGTTAATTTCTTTTACTGAAATAGTGTTCTCTGAGAACACTACTTTCATCTTGATATTTTAATTGGTCACAAATATAACAAAGACCGGAACAAACAGTGAAACAACGAATTAAAATAAGAAGATTAATAATATATTCATTAGGGATTTGGCAAAACGGTTTACATATTTCAGGAGGATACTCTAACACACAATACAATTCTGAACATAATTGAGGGTTTTCATTACGGAAGCCTCTTTAATTATGTAGGAAAAGACATTAGATGTAGTATTTAAGCTATTTTATGCAAAATCATTAATCAGTAACGTGTTGTTCTCTCATCCTTGATAAAGATACACAAATCTCCGAAGGGAAATAGGTTGAACGGTTATCCATTACCTGGAGGGGACCTGAGCTACAACTTTGTGTAGGGATGTTTATCATGTTTGCAATCCCCCCATGTGTAGATCGTTCTTTCATCACTAACCACTCCTTTCTCTTTCTCTCATCCTTCTTTTCTTAATTGTTTTCTGGATGTTTTTGCCAGATTCCCATTGGATCTGTGGTAAAAGGGACCTTTTTGACTTACTACAACATTATTTGTATGATTTAATTGAACCCGGTCAACCTATAGACTTACCCAAAACTCAGTTTCCCATTCGATAGTAATACAAAAAACTCAAAGCCTAGATGGTTGATAAAGCCATGATTTCTATTATTCCTAATACAGTGTTAAATATATTTATGATTGTTTATTGAAGTTACTAGGAAATAGTAGAAATGACAAAAAAGCTACTACAACGAAAACCCATGTTTTTACAAAAAATAAAAACCGTATGTATTTTGTGAGTTAAACAAGCTAGATTAAAATAATGTACAAAATAACTAAAATTTTGTAATTAATATATTTTTTGTTTAAATAAAAAAAATCAGAGTTTTATAAATTTATAACAAAATGTATTCCGATGTTTTTTTCCTGTTAGATAATCAAAATATAGTGTTTATAACAGTTTCAAGTACCACTAACATCATGGCTAAGTACGAAATCGAACATCAAAATGGTAAATATATTAACCTAAATGTTTCATCAAATATGTCTGAAAAGAAAAGTATTTTTCTGTTCGAAGACTTCATTTAAACCCTTGATTGACCCCTTGGAGTTTCCTTATTTGAGGCATCGCACGGAAAGACCGAGTCACGGTGAGGGGAACCTCTGGGAAGTTTCCTTATTTAAGGCATAGCAAAAATAAAGATCGATTCCCAGCTGCCTGGGTGGAGCGTTGGGAACAGCATAACCGTGCCCAGGCATAAGTTGGGGTCCAGCTCTGGGGAGCGGGGTAAAAAAAGAGAGAAAAAAATCTTCAATTCAAAAATTAACATTGTACGTAATTCACAATAAATATTACAATTAAACGGAACTATGCCATTTTAACACCAATACAAAAATTTTAAAAATATAATTACCACCCACGCATGACAAATACTGATAGAAAAATTATAATAAAAAAATAAAAACGTTATTATTATTCAGCAAAGATCAACTGTCGTTCAGGTTGGAGATGTCTTACTGGACTACCTACGACTTAAAACCACGAACTATTACACTGATAAACATAATTTTTGTTTCTTAACATGCGATACATGGTTTTAATCTGTTTTGTATTGCAGAAAACGAATATGCACTCAGAATCTTTCCTTCACCACCCACCCATTTTTGAAAAATTATTAAATTTTAATTAAAGGATTTTTTATCATTTTTCAACGTACAATTAGCATTTTAAGCTGTTATATTGTTTTTTAGTTCATTTTTTATTGTTTAACTTTGTTAACATAATTTGTAAGCTATAAGTAAACAATACTAGACAAAGAATTAAATCATATCATAGTCACATATTTTGATATCATATCTAACACTGAAGAGTGAGCCTTCACGGACAAGATTAATCATGTTTGTGCAAGTCAAAACATTTAACTGAAAACACAGCTGTGTTGTTTGTATTAAGCACTGGATTTAGGAATGAATTAATTTTGTTCAGTCTTATTGCTGTATTAAGTTTAATAGTGCAGTGTCATAATGGCTCGAAATTGTGTAAATGATGTGGATGCCTTTTGTAATGAGCTTACCGTAAAATCAAATAGAAAAGCATTATACCTTTACTTAAAAAAGCATATCATTTGTACTTTCAGTGTAAAATTTGTGATCAGGAGACGTGGGGGCTCCTCATATAGTATACACTAATTTTTTGTATATCTAAGAGGATGGCTGAACGGTACACGGAAGGCTTTACCATTTGGTGTACCTATGGTTTGGCGTGAATCAAAGGTACATGTAACCGATTGTTTCTACTTTTGTTTAACAAGTGTGTCTGGAATTTCTAAAAAATCTAAACATACTGTAAAATATCCATCATTGCAATCTGGAATCAGGCCTATACTTTACAGTGAAATTATTTCAGTTCCTGAGCCACCTGTTGAAATGTATGTTTCGAAAGCAGCGATGAAGAATCAGGCAGTACTGAAGAAGACGACAATGATTTTGAATTATCTTCCAATAAGCCACATTTTATATCACAAGGTAAATTATATGTCTTGGTTAGGGATTTAAATTTATTAAAAAATCAAGCTGAACTGTTAGGATCAAGACTGCAAAGTTGGAATTTACTTAAAAAAATACAAAAATTTCGGGCTTTCGAAGCCGACAAAAAGAACTTTCCTCAGTAATTTATTGATGAAAATAATTTCGTATATTGCACAAATACTGATAAGCTTATGTTGCACTTAAGACAAGTTCATAAACCTGAGGACTGGAGCCTTTTCATAGATTCGTCCAAGTGTAGTTTAAAAGTGGTTTTACTACACAACGGTAACAAATATCCTTCATACCAATCCCTTATGGTATTAATTTGAAACAGACATTCGATGAGATGATAACGTTTTTGAAAAAATAAATTATAAAAAACATGTGGTGATTTGAAAGTTATAACTATTTTGTTTGGCATGCAGTTAGCTATACTAAGTATATGTGTTTTCTAGGCTGAGCTAGGGATAAAAATTATGTTACCAAAGAGTGGAAGAAACGAGACAACTCCAAATGGGAAAAAATATTATTCATGGCCTCTTAGTTTAACCCAAAAAGTATTTTTCAAGCTATGACTAATGAAAAATTTTTAAAAAGCAATAAGAACGATAGTCCCGGATTTTTGTACACCAGGCAGAAATTTCCGAATGTAAGTGAAGGATAAATTAAAGGAAAAATTATTTGTTGGTCTTCAAATAACAGTTGCTCAAAGATGATGTATATAACTGAATGTTAAATAATGTAGTAATTGCAGCTTTGATTTCATGTAAAGACATTTGCATCATTTTCTCGGAAAAAAATCCACAATTACCACAAAATCGTTTATCAACTTCTTACTTTATATAGAGCTATGTGATGTAATATGTCTTTGAAAATACATTTCCTCCACTCATATTTGGATTTTTTTCCCGGACAACCTCGGAGATGTAATGACGAACACAGTGAACGTTTCCACCAAGATAATTCGGTATTGGAAAGCCTATATAAAGGGAAATGGAATACTAACATGCTACCCGATTACTGTTGGACTTTATTCGGGACGTGCATGAGGGTATTTATAAAAGAAGAGCATCAGCGAAATCATTCTAATACAGGTGTGGCCACGCAAATTTATAAATTTTACAGATTTTAACTATATTTTTCCTTAATTTTTTTGAGCGTAATTTATTTAAAACTAAGGTTGATAGAAAACTTTTATTTACAGATCTGTAATGTACGCAAAAAAGTATTTCAATACAAGGTATCACACTTAGAGAAAGATTAAAATTTTTTTTTTTTATCTATCAGTGTTAATGTAGTGTTAACAATTACCAAGTATTGTTGGTATTGCTAATTGTCTGAAGTACAGGGAATCTAGATCATATCTATGTGTTTAAAACTGCTTTCTAAACTTTGACAAGTAATATTAACTGCTCCATTCTTTAGTATATTAAAATGAAATAAACAAAATGCTATGATTTAATTAGCCGAATTTTTTTATTTTGCAAATATTGAATGTTATATATTTAAATAAATTTTTTTTTTATAATTATATTTGTAAGAGTTTGATCAACTTTAATAAATATTCATTAAAAATGCCTTCTTTAATCGTTAAATGCAGTGTGGATGTGCTAAATATAATAAATATAAAATCACTGATACAACACAATTCAGTAATTCAATTTAGCAGAGAACAAATCTTTATGTCTACTGTACACAGTACTGTTCAGTCTATCGATAATTTATAAGTATAAAAATTTCATTAACTAGCAACAGATATTCCAATTAACGGTTTATCAATAACAATTATGCATTAAGTCCGATAATTACTACTAGATTATCAAATTACTTGTATAACTGTGAATCAGAATAAAGATTTGAGAAAAATTTTAGAATTTATTTTTTTCTTGTAAGGTAACGAAATGTAAAATGTCCACAGAATGGACATTTTACAGCCCAGGTAAGAGGCAGGTAGCATATAGAGTTACATGCAGACCGACCGGTCAATTGTTCTTCACGTTAGGGTTTACCAGTAAATTTAAAAAAGAATGATTTGGTCCTGTCCTTTTTAAATTCTTCGGAATGGTCAACACAGGACATAATATTATGAAAAAGTCATATTATATTTGTTTAATAGTGCAGACGATCATTACACTAACCCCTCTATATATTTAACTACCTTTTTCAAATTTATCAAGTGATATTTTTTTTTACGACTTTTTTGTGCATTGTTAAGAAAAATATAATTATTATAAATTCTTACTTTGTATCAATTATATTATTAAATGAATAATACATCAATCATTAAAATAAATATTATATATTGCAAAATAAATTTCAAAAATCAGAATAATATTTTTAAAATAATTTTCAAAGAACTACTGTTTTCAAAAAAGAATGATATGTAGTTATGATTAGTATTGTTAATATCGTATACACCCATACGGTGCAAGTGGTACCATGTGCACCATCTCATCTAGTAACACTTATTGGAAGCTGTACTTTACAATGCCTCAACACAGCGGCTATTCTTGCTTTACCCAAAAACATTTTTATCGATTTTCTTTTTAGTAATTTATGATCAATTTTCATTGTGATAGCCATCGTTCAGAATGTGAGTGTTACACGCAAAAAAAAAAAAACTGACGTAGCCGAGTCCTACTCGTTCCAGTGGCAAAAAAAGAAAACGAATTTCTCGTAGCCAATAAAAGAAACAGCATCTTGGGGAGAAAACGTGAAATATCTGAAAATACGTTAAATATTTAATAATAGATAGAAAAAACCATGTAGTGCATAAATGGAATCTACAGCAGTGGGTTTACGATTTCTACAGAGATGAGTCGGATAAAAGTTCTTTCCGATGAACTAAATATCGGTAGGGATGAATTTGAATTTTTTAGCTATTCTTAACTGGGTACGCCAATTTCTATGCCAACATAATTTTTCTGTTCAAAGAAGAGTGACATTAGCGCAGCGACTACCAGAAATATACGAAGATAAACAGACAAAGTTTCAAAGATAAGTTATAAATTTATGAAAACAAACAATTTTTCTCTAAATTTAATTGGGAATGCAGATCAGGGTAGAAAATGCCACGAATGCCATCAACAACAACTGAAAGTGTACACGAAAAGAGTAAAAGAGAATTCAGATACGACATTACGACAATACGTAAATTACAAAAAAAAAACGTTGCTCCGCAATGTTGACATACTTTCGAACCGGAAAAATTACCCCGTATATAATTTTTAAAAGAATACATCTACCGAAAGGTGAAAAATTTTGACCAACCCTGAATCCATTTTCGGTGTGACGCCTGTACGTACGTACGTTTGTAAATACATATCTCCTATAATTAAAAAACGATTAGCTGTAGGATGTTCAAATTTTGGATTTAGGACTGTTGTAACTTCTAGTTGTTGCCTTCCCTTTTCATTGCAATCTACTTTATCATAAATGTCCGAAAAAAGCCCAAAATCCAAAACATTTCGATTTTGGACAAATTTTTTAACTGTAGTAATAATCTCTTATTGAGAGCTTTTCAAAGATATATCAAAAGTTGTACATAGTTTCATTGGTTCCACAGTTATAGCCGAATGAAATTTTAATTAATGAAATATTTTGTCTTACAAGGGGAAGGCATATCGGTCCGAATTCAACTTCATTTCCTTTTTTTTTAATTTAAATATATTGATTTATTAATAATTATTAACCTGTGATTGTAAAAAAAAATGCTTACATTAAGTAATAATTCAATAATAATAATTAAAAAAAAAAATGAAAATAATCAGTCATTATTAATAAAATAAAATAAAATTTTATGTACTTTTAAAAATGTGTATATGTAATTTAATAGGCATACAAGGAAGTCATGTGATGTCCACATAAGATTTTTAGAAATTAATTTTCTCTCACGCTAAATCGTATATATACTATATATCCTCTGTTACCTAGGTGGTAAATAAAAATAAACAACGGACAGATTGAAACAGTTATTAAGTATGAATTGGAATATACAAAACTCGACACAAAGAGGAGAGCAGTTGAAGAAATATATCAGCTGTGAGCATCAAAAGATAAATCGAACAACTTAATGTATAGGGGTCTAAGCCCGAAAGCTTTCTACAATACATATATCCTTCTCGATGTCTTTAATTTTTTATTATTCTACACAACTGAGAGTAGTCAGTGACATCCTAGTGTACTGAAAAATATATATATATATATATATATCTTCGTTAAATGATAAAGATTATGATAATATCTTCATATTTCACCATGGTCACAATTATCATAATTTTTTATTAACCTGTTTTTTATAAAAACATTAATCGTACAGAAATTGCAATCCACTCTGGACAACGAATAACATCATCATGTAGTGTGTTCCGCTTATGTATATTACCACTAACACAAAAACATGTTTAACAATATGTGAACAAAAATCATGAAAAGATTATTTATTTATTGTTAATTACTGACAATCATCATTTATAATTTACTCTTAATTGTTTAAATTTATGATTTATTATGAAGCTCTTTGGTTATGAATAAAATTATCAGCCTGTAAATAGAAAAAAATTCAATTTTCCTTTTATGGTCAGCATTTTGTCCAGCGTGGATAATTTTCCGGTAATATAAATTAAACGAACCAACCATTAAATTTTGGAAAAATTACATCTCAACAGTGCTGCCTGTATTTAGTGTAAAAAACATTTTATAAAGTACAACAGACTTAGGTAAAAGTAAAAGTCTGTTTGGTGTGTGTGTATATATATATACATAATTAATAACCACGCCAAAAACTAATTATTAAAGCAGCAACAATTTATAACATCTTTTATACTGAACAAAATAATTTATCAGAAATCTAAAATTGCATGGAGAATTTAAACTTGAATTCCGGCTAAAATTAGACAATTTTATCATAAAATTGGTAGAAAAAATATGGTAAAAATTAATGAAAAAAATTTTTATAACAAGTTATTTTTCCAATGGATACTTAAATAAGTTATATTCCACAAAATAAATTCTATAATTAAAAAAAAATTTCATGAGTTTTAGAATTATCTTTTTAACACTTAATTATTATATATATTGTATTAGTCAACCCGTTACCACCAATTACTTTTCTTGATAAGAAAAATTGGATGATATACTTCCAACAAAGAAATTCAGCAATCACTGGAATGAGTAGCGAATACATTCAGAAATTGTACGTTACAACTAATGTTGACTTTATATATATATATATACTGCATGTTGGTAACTGCATGTTAGCAATCACACTGGATGTTATGTTGTAGTGCATGGTACAGTTCAATAAATGTGATTTTAAAATTACAGTTTACCGTCAAGAATCGATTCCAGGACCATTTATGTACTACTATGAGAGCTCTGTTTAAAATAAAGTAGGTTCTCAGTAAAAAAAAAAATAATAATGTACAGTCGCCGCCAAGCAACGTCTTGAAGTGGCGACGATTACTCCTAACATAAGTTGCATCATGTTTATGCTACTAATCATGGTGTGCCAATGTTTCAGAGTACAATAGTATAGCAGTGACGTGGACTGATCATATACGCGTGCCGTTTCGTGGCGGCTACTGTACATAATGTGATAAAACAATGAAGTTTTATTTCATGGTAATTTAATAAGTATTTACGGCAATGATTCATGGAATCAATTGATTCAAAAAATCAATGGGTGGGAGTTGATTGGGTTTACTCGGTACGGTCCAGGCATATATACGCACTTTAATAACAACTAGCGGAACCTGTTGCGAGTCCGACACTTTCTCCGTAAATGGGATTCTCCCCTCATCAGGAAAAAAAAATTATTCAAAAAAGCCCAATTTCTATTCATTAGTATTGTCGTTCAGGCTGAGGCGAATGTGTGTTAAGATAGCGAAAGTAACAGGTTCATCGGCTAAAATATATAAATATTGTCAACATTTAAATCTAGTAAAGAGTAACTATAGTACAAGATTTCAAAACTGATTGAAAATTGATTCCTGCTCAACTGTTTTTCTAATTTAACTTTCCCCACACTTTCTCATTTCCACTCTTGACATTAGACTAGTATTTGATTGATATGACACCTGTTTCTATAACCTGATTCACACATCGACGGATTCAGTGTTTTAATAACAGCCATTTTAAAACAACGTAGAAATTAATGTTGTTTTTCCTCATTTAATTGGTAGATGTTAGACCAGGGTATGTTTTCTTTCATTTAAATCCTGCAACAAAAACGAACTGATCAGATGGAAAATCAATTGTACGAACTGTCAACAAATTATTAAATAATTTTTTTTTTACATTTCAGCCATGCAGAGACCTTGATATACCAATTTAAGTAAATTATAAGTCTTACCGGAAATCGAATCCCGAAACATTATTTTAACTACAAACTTATATTAAAAATAATCTCACAGACTAAACCAATTAAGATAAATCTTTGGTTAAAACTACTTAATTGAACTAATAAAATTAAAAGGAAAAATAAAACAAAAAAACTAAATTCATAATATTGACTGGTTATTTATTATCCTAAATACTGTACAAGGAATTATATTACAAGATTTGTACAAAATTAGTTACAATTTAATATTTATATAATATATTTATATATAAACAATTATATTACAAGCCGAAACACGAAACATACAGAAGTTTTTTTCTCATATTTAATTTTATTAATATATATATATATATATATATATATGTTTTAATATCATTAAGTGTACAAAAATTCGGTTCAAGACATTATACAATATTTACTTATTTTTATTAATTCAGAAAAAAATTATTATTTTTTTGATAAAATATAATCATTATATTATAATTATTCCATTGATGATCAGTCAAAAATCCCTTAAGTTAATTAATTACAATAATTATTTAATAAGGAAAAAAAATTAACAACATATTTAATTACTATTATTAAATGGAAAACTAAAAAACATCAGACTAATGTAGTATTTAAAACATTTTACATATATCTAAAAATTATTACTATTATTATATTTGAAAAAAAAATTGCATAACCTTGATCAATATTAACCTCCTTTTCATAACATTTATAACAACTAAGGCAAGAATATATTTATGTATAGAATATTGATTAAAATCAATTAATTAAAACAGATTTATTTAAATATTAAAACTATAAAAATATTTTTAATTTAAATAAATTAATTAATATTTGAAGGTAGGTTTTGGTTAACAAAAGTTAATTATTTTTTAATTAATAATTGATATAATTTGAAATTGGTTATAAAATAAGTTTATTGAAGAAAAACACATAAAAAATTAATAATTATATAGAACGAGTTAAAAATTTCACTTTAATAAAATCAAAACATATTTAATTTTTGTGACGATATCAACTTAAAATAGAAACTACAAAGTGTACAAAAAATGTTTTGTATTGTATTTTGGAAAAAAAAACTTTTTGCTGAAAAACGTATGGGAACCGCAGTAACCACTTGTAAAGAAAGTACAAATTGCTTGGTTTAGAATATAAATATGCCCAGAGTTTGTGAGGGTGCGAGTTAATTAATTTATATTTTTTAAATGAAACTTGCTAACACACTTCAATGTATAGCACTTGTAAAACGAAAAGTATATGCACATAACGAAGTACATGGGATGTCAGGATTCTAGTGAAGAGTTTTGTTTTTACAATGAGGCATCTTTTTACAAAAAAAAAAAAAAAAATACTATAAGCTATATGAATATCTGCTACCATTAAATAAAATTAAAATACATTTTTTTTTTGAAATATTACTTTTAATTAAAAAAATTCCAACATATCCATCTAAAAAATCGTGAATTAAATTTGAATCTTATAAAATTTTTTAACTGGTTCTTATTTGATTTATTGCCAATAAATCCTAAAAATAATTCATAGGACTTAATTTACATAAGTGTTTTTTTTTAATATTAGTACATAATTTTAATATATAAATCAATTTCACTAGACGAATTTAAAGAAAACAATTATGTTAAAAAAATTATAGATTAAATCAGATTAAGAGTTTGAATAACTTTCAAATCTACTGAGTTTAATAATCAAAGAATCACATTGCTAAATACCAAAAAAATTAAATAGCGATTTAAATATTAAACTATAAAGGAACAATTTTTTCAAAAATTAAAAACTTTTTACAAATATGAAGGTGAAATAAATGTAATAAAAAAAAAAATATATATATAAGAAAAGTCCTAGAATCAGCAGAAATTTTGAAAACGAATTCAAATTCAAAAATTATTACTTTTTTTTACAAATATAATAAAACCTGAAAAAAAATCAGATTTCATTAGAAAAAGAAAAGCCAAATTTTTCGATGACGTTATGAAAATTAAGTCTCACAAAACAAATCTTCAAATAGATTTATCACAAAAAACACGGAAATCAATCGTTAAAAAAGATCTAAAAGAAAGGAAAATAATTAGTATAAAGATAACAAAATTTCAGAAACCTAGTACAACATTTCAACAGAATCAAAGAGAAGAAGAAAAAATCAATCTCTCTTCTGGTCAAAAGAGAGAAGGAAAAATCAAAACGAAATAATGAACTATTGGAAGAGCAGGAAAAAAACGTACAAAATAAAGAAAAATTAATGCAAACCGGTGATTCTCTGTCGGCCAAACTCGAGAAACAAACCAAGGAGGTACTTTATTTATAAAAATATTCACTATAATATTGTTTCTGAACTAAAAAACATATTAAGTACAAAAAAAAGAAAAAATTAGGAATAATAATTATTATTCTAAATGACAGGCTACGTATAAGAAAGGAAAATTTCTGCCATTATGACTCTTATCATTTCATTTTTAAAAATCTTTTTTTTTAAATAATCATAGGCACACACTTCCATTATTTTATTATTTTTATAGTTCTATTATGTATTTTATTATCAATAATAATTAATATTTTATAATTATTTATTTATTACAATAAATAGTAAAATACAGTCGATTCACTTAAAAGCAAATGTATTATACAATAATTATATTAATATATAAATTAATATAATTATACAAAATACATCATAAACTTATCACATTTTTGCATTAATTAATAATTAAAGTTATTAATATTAATTACAAATAGTCCGCTGTACAATCCATTATTATAGCTATAAAATTACCTTAAAAATAATATACTACATAGAATTAAATCTATTTACTCATTTACATAATTATAAATTTGTAAAACAAAAAAAGAAATAGTAAAAATAATTAACAATAATTTTTATCTGAATGAACGCTATATGATTTTCATCAACAAATAAAAAAGCAATCATGCAGAAATAAAATATAAAAATATTCTAATTTTTACTTCAAAATTGTATTAAAAACACGTTTCACCTTGAAACGTCTCGCATTAACGAATAATCCTCCAAATAGTAAAATATTAATCAAGTTTAATTAAAATAGTATGACAGTGACAATATACATTTTTTTCTTTTTAATCAAGCTGGCCCATACGTTATTTACGGACTAGAAAAAAAACGAGCCAGATAAGTTTATAATATTAAACGATTGTGTTTCATAAAATCATAATTAATTTTTTCCAATTTAATTATTATTTATTTTTTAAATATATTTGTAGTTTTTACATAGACTAACTGTAATTAATTATAAAATTATATTTAAACACAAAAATGATTGATGAATATTAAATCAATAAAATATAAAAATAATGTACCATATGATTTTTATATTCTACATGTTATCCAAAAGTTATAAAAATAAATTACAATAAAATATAAAATAATTTGATTAATTAGTAAAAAATAAATAAATAAATATATACATTAAATTATTTATTTATTCGTTAGAACGCCAATTATCTGGATTAACTTGATATATCTATATAATTTAAAAAGTCATATATTTTATTTATTTTCAATTAATTATCATTTTTTAATTTAAGGAATTATGGTATTTAAAAATAGAAAATTAAACAATACTTAAGACATTTTAATTTGCTTATACAATTAATTTGTAAAAGTAAATAAAAACAAAAAAAAATCGAAAGGTTATTTCAAATTAGACATTTACAAAAAATAAATTAAATACAATTTTCATAAAGAAACCAATGAAAATTAAGGTAGGAAAAAATTTCCGACAGGTTTTTATTCTATTTCCTGCCAATAATTAAAGAAAATAATTTGTGCTGTTTAGAAAAGAAAATCTATAATGAGGGCTTGTTTTAAAACCACTTATGTATGAATGTGATCTTGAAAACCCAACATCACAAATTTATTGAATAAATTTATCAAAAATATTCATTTGTATTTCAACATAAATATTCTTCCAGTATTACCCTATTTTCATTTTTTATTCCATAAATTAATATTATTATACCTTATCATTAAAATTTAAATCGTATTACTAGACTAATTAACCCAAATAATCAAATTGACAATCTGTAATTGGCATTCGGATAAGAGGCGGTTTAATGTATAGAGTTTAATTTTTTTGTTTCTTAAAATATGGAATATAAAAATAACATGGTACGAATTCTGTAGTTAATATTTTACAGAACTCAAATTTTTCTCTCTTTATATTTGGAGGAAAATTATATGATCAAATTAAAATTAATATATATTTAAAAACAAAATTATTCAAAATAATAGGATGTTTGATAAGCACCATATAATAATATATAGTTTTGTATTATGACATTTAGACACAATCTTTTAAAAATAATTTCCAAGTTAGCTGTAATAGGAAACAAAAAACGAAAATAAGTTACAAATAAATACATAAAATTATATATATATATATATATATATATATATATATATATATATATACACACCACTAATATAATTTGGATGTTAAAAAAACACAAAAAAAACATACATTTCAGAAAATCAACTTGAAATAAATTATAAAACTGATATAAAAGTTAATTAATAATTTAAATAATTAAAAAAGAAATAAATTTCATTAGCATTAAATAATTTTAAAGAAACTAATACACCTTTACTGTTATCTGAATAGGAAGTTAAAAACTTAAATTCTTTTAAATATATTAAACATAAAAAATAACAAATATATAATTAGGATATAAACAAATACACGATGTAACAGGTGCGAATTCCGAAAAAGTACAAGAATAATAAAAAAAACTGAACTGTACGAGATTTAAAGGGTAAAATAATTAAACGATTTTTTATTAAGAATTTAATAAAGAATATTTTGTAGCTATTAGAATACATTCACATAATCAATTCAAATTAAAATCTATAATATGTACAGAAAATGCGGTATGAATGTAATTTTATACAAAATTACATATTTAGTTGAACGTAATAAAGCATTACTAAATAATGACCATTATGTAACACGAAATAAAATATAACAACGTTATGAAACAACATAATTTACAATAATAATAAAGTAATTACGATACACATATATACATTAAAATATTTTTATTTTAAAAGCTATTAAACTACAATCTGAATAAAATAGGGTTAAACTAAATTTAAAATAAAATTCTTGTAAGGATATTCAATAAATAGTAAACAAAAGTTTAAATATATGAAAAAAAAAATTTAATTTAAATATGTTTTGATCTTTAATAGGTGAATTAATTCAATCGAAAAGTACTGAGGTTAATTCTCATAGTACGTTATGTACCCCCACTATTTTTACTTGTCGAGGTGATTGGCTACAAGGAATCTAAAACCACTGGTATCGTTTAGTTCACCGGCATAGCTATCCAATCATAATCGCTCTTCTAAAGGAGTGCGGGAGTTATATTTATACATACAAATAGCAGCAATTCAAAATAATAGCAGCAAAAATCATATGGAAAAATAATATAAAAGCAATAAAAAATAAATAAAATTTTGAAAAAATTATATTCATGCTTAATAAATTTATAGTATAATGTTATATATTATGAAATAAAAAGGAACAGTACTTCAATTTTGTTGTAACGATATAAGCAAAATGTAGAACATGTTAGATAAAAAAAATATACTACAAGAAGAAAAATTTAAAAAAACGAACAGATAAAAATTCACGATTATGAAAAAAGATTTTTAATATTATGTCAATGTATATTATTATTTTTTTATATGAGATATAATTGTTTAACTACAAACTAGTTGTCACCAAAATATCATGAAAAAACGTTTTTTAAGTTAAATGGCTTAAACAACTTCAGAGTAAAAAGAAAAATTTATATACTTATTAATACGTTCCAAGGAGAAAGCATGTAGTATATTTTTACTGCACGAATCATAGAACGATAAATTTAATGTAATTAATATTTAAGAACATTAATACATTTGAAATATGTTATTTTATCTTTAATTTTATTTGAATACAGGATTACCTAAATCATAATTGTCATAACGTCGATAATCGAAGGTCTATTTTAAATAGAGAAAATTATACTTCATATAACAATTATTAAATACGAGCAACTTAAAAGTCATTAACAAAGCAGTATCCTTGACAATGGATAGTTAAATAATATATTTTATTAACGATAGGAGCACAATAACTACAAGGTGTATTCAAATATTGTTAACTGAAATTCCTTGTGGAGTAAATATCCGCGTGTAACAGAAAAAGTTATTTCTTGATTCAATATCTTGTTTTTCTCTACTTGATAGTGAAACTAATAAAAAAAATACAACTTTTACTATATCACAAAGTCTTTTTCTACATATTATGAGAAAATAATATGTAATTCTTAATGCTTGAAATCATATAGAGAATTATTAAATAATAGGTTACTAAAAACTGTAGTTATATTATAGTATAACAACAATAATTTTTATTATATTTTTTTTAATAAATAATAAATAAAATCGATAAATAATTTACCATAAAAAAAATTAGAAGAACCAATTAGTAAATAAAGTTAAAATTATACAGCTAACTTGGAATAAGTTATTGAAGAATTAACAGATAATAAATATTATTTAAATTAATTATTTAACAATAATAATCAATAAAAATGATACAATTTGACATTTTTTTGATGTTACATTATGATTTTTACATTTATTTTTTCTTTTACGGTGGTCAAAATAGTTATTTCAAGCCAAAAAAATAAAAGTTTATTAATTTTTTAATAAATTTTAGACATATAATAATAAGTAAGCAGACTAATAATAATGCTTAAAAAATCAATATAAAACTGCATTAAAAAATTTAAAGAAAAATATATAATAAAAAATATTTTTCGAAAGTAAAAACAAAAAAAATTACACAAAAAAAATTAACTGTAAAGAAGTGAATCATAAAAAAAAAATTAACACGGTTAAATTACACTTCACACAGTTTTGCATGAAGTATTCTTTATTAAATAGAAAATAATATAAAAATAACTGGATTTAATTTTTTTTTTTCATTTACAAAACTAAGAACAAAAAACTAGGTCAAACTTGTAATTTAGCCAAATATATATACGAATAAATAATGAAATAATGTATATAACCAAACAAAGCATAATAAAGTAACTGGTGTAATAAAAATTAGGTCATTAAATTAAATTAAAATGTCAAATCAATTAAAATACTTTTTAGGCATAGAATTTTGTCTAGGATATTATATAACATTTTAAATCATTTAAATAAAAATAAATTTAAAAAAATTAAATGTAAATGTTAACAAAAAAGAAATTTTGTAACCTTTCGAAACATAATGTAACACCTTTAAAAATTAGGAATTAAATCTTATATAATTTACTATACGTAACAAATTTAATATTTTTAGTCATTGTATAGTAATAATAATGGTAAAAAGTTATACTTTTTTAATAAAAAAAAAAGATTAACACATCTATTATATAAAAATTAATTATAAAACAGTGACTTGAATATCATGGGATCATTAACTTAGGCCTAAAATAATTGAAATTACAAAAAAAAAACATGTCTAACAAGTTCACAAATTTATAAATAAAATTATTTATAATTATTATTTTTCTTTAAATATATTTTCATTAATAACACAATATTATTGGTTTTTTCAATCTTAAAAATTTGAATATAAATAAATAAAGTACTTATGATTAAATTATATATATATATATAGTAGCACAGCACACATTCCGCAGTCAAATACTTTCACACATTTATGTTTATGTGTACATACAAACATACTTCTTTATTATTAATAAAATCATTCAGCACCATGAAACATTTTCTCGAATAGAAGATGACGTCTCTTTAACTCTTACACGGTCCAGTCTTAGACTTCTCTTCCATATCTAAAAAGAAAAAAAAAGAACAAATGTAAGTATGCTGGCAAATATTAAAGTTTTTTTTTTGTAAATTAAAATGTATTAAAATTATTCAAAAATTAATTTAAGGTTATTTCATAACAATAAGACATTTTTTTTGAGGTGAGAAGATAACATTCTGGGTAATACCCAGAATGTTATTACGATAATCGATATCCTTGTATATAAAATAACATGTCGTGAGTGACTTTGTAATGAACGCCCGGCACAAACTACTAAAGATAAATTATTAAAAATTTGTATACACGTTCTTCTTACGTTGTACGTGTACACTAAGAAAGGATTTTTTTCAAATTCAGAATTTAAGGTGTTAAAATGGAATAGAAGGAGAAAATTAGGATATCTACTTAATTTTTGGTGTAATCTTGATGTGAATATCTAAAAACAAATCTTTAGATTTTAGAAATTCCGTCTTTAAAGGGTTAAAATAAATTGTTGCATCTTTTTTAATTTATCACTAAAAAACGAAGTTATCAACTTGATTTTTTGTGTGTGTAATCTTTATTTGAATATCTAAAAACAAATATCTAGATTTTTCGAAATTCGATCTTGAAGAGAGTGATGAAAAAACGTAAAAAAAATGTTTAACAATAATTTCAAATTTTTCCCATTTCCAACTATACTAACCGAAACATATTCACTAGATTTCGGTTTGCAAATACTCTCTTTTAACACCTAATAATTATTAAAAAAAAAAAAAAAATGGAACCAACATCATGACCATGTAATTAATGCACATGTAATCCCATTGTCCCTACAGACACTGTGTATATTATATATCGGATATGAAAACTTTAAGACCAGATATCTCGATTTTTGGTGATTTAATTAACAGTGTAACATATGTTGTGCAGAAACTCAAATTACCCGCCCTACAGAAGACCATAACCATAATCTAACGTGACGCATACATATAAAATATCAAGATTCCCACTGACCCTCCTACCCTATGTAAGGCGAAAACCTTTTTATTTGTCAATTTTCAGACGAACATTTATGTTTCAACATTTTCTTCAACATCATGGTACCACCGCGAAAATCAGTTGCGTCAATTGCGACAAGATTTATTTTAACCGGATTAATAAGAACAAAATTATGCGCGAACAAAAAAATATATATATGTATATATACGGGTCGAATACATAACCTCCTTTTTTTTAAGTCGGCTAAATACTTTTTTCGGGTTTTTAAGGGGTGTGACTGTACAGCGCGGCGGCTTATAACCAACACAAGACACTCCCATTATTACTGCATGTGCGACGCGACTGGCTACACCTGCCTCCAGTTACTTGAATAAAAAACATTAACCGCGACGGGGAACGATAATAACCATATTGCGCGGACGAAGCAACAACGGGAAGGTTAGTGTATGTATAAATATATTTAGAAAAAGAAAAATTGTACTACACCATACATCTTATGGTGTACCCATAGATCTTATGAAAAACCTATAGATCTTTATTTTGTTTACAACATTTTTTTTATTTTATTTTTTGATTTTTTGTAGGTTACATTTTGTTGGGGTGACAGATAAAATTTTAATCTCTATTATTTTTTTTACATCTATTTATGTAACTTTGATCCTTTATTTTGATTTAAAGATTTAGATACCTTAGGGATAACAGCGTAATCATCAGTGGTTTACATAACCACTGATGATCACTACTGACAACATAAACATTGATATTAAATAATACTGAGAGAATAATACTAGCCTTTAAAAGGTTTAAGTCCTCTGTATACACGTAACAAAATATACATGAAAATATAAATGATAATTTGAACAAAGACTGATTTTATTTTAAGCCTATATTTTACATTAAAACTTTAAAATGCTTTCAAATCCAGCTATGAGATTTGCTTATCAGAGTGCATTTAAATTACGCCCGAATGATTGCTCAACCTCGCCAGGAAACGAGAGAGGTAAGAGATGGAGAAAATCACTGCCTTATTAATTCAGTCGGGTATCATTAGATAGAACCCACCTATGTATTTCTGGATCATATATTACACATTAGCTTAAAAATATAAAACACATAATTAGATTTTATATATATATATATATATATATATATATATATATATATATATATATATATATACTAATTAAAATTCAAAATAGTCAACTTATCTAAAAAGTATAATTAAAAATAAAAATCGGGAACCATTAAAATTAATATCTTGCTGTCACTTAAAACTGATTAAAATTATTAATAGTCTATAAAACGTAAGTTTTAAACATTTTTTTAAAATAAATTAAAGTTTCGTTAAATCATTGCTAATTAAAAATGATTAAAAAAAGATATCTTTGTTAAAAAGTAATATATCAAATATAAAATGTAAGAAATATTTTTCTATTAAAGGCCTATCGAAATTAAAATAAATAAGTGAGTGGATCGTATAAAAAAAAAATTATTAAATAAGATTTAAACTAACTACCACTATAAATCGTGGATATGCCACGTTAATTAAATTAAAAATGATACATCAGAATGATTATTATCAATTTCACTAATTCATTTATTTAACAATTTATATATATTATTTATGTGCGTGTGTGTGTTGTGAACAAAAAATAACCGTAAAAAAATACGGACCTAGAATTTATTCGTATTCTATCTTAAAACACATTTTAATTATATATCTATTTCCGAAAATAGAATAATTTTAAATAAATAGAAATTGTAAAAATGTAATACATTTAGTTCTTAAAAAAAATTTTATTTATTAATTTATAATTTGAATAAATCAAAATATTACAAAATTTACGTAATTACTTTTACTAAGAATCATTATTCACTTTTGCTTAAAACTGGAAATATGAACCGGATATTTTGTAGGGTATGAAAGAGACAATAATGAAATAAAAATAATTATTTTTTTATTTTGAAGAGGGTAGTGGGGGAAGTAGCTGAACTTAGGATTAAATAATTCAAGGTGAATTTAAAAATTAAAATTCATTTTACGTTCTACCACAAATTTATACATTTTTAATAACTGTCGGTAACTATAATTGGCCTATTATATGCATTATTATTATTATTATTAATAGTAAAATTTTATTTGATGTTATTAAATTGTTTTGACAACCATAACCTATATTTTATAAAAAAAAGGACTGTGTTGACAAATTTTGATACCAAATGATAACAAACCGCAAAGAAAATAGCAAGGAACCGATAAAAAAAACAACAACACCAAAGTATAATACCTGTCTATTTCCGTCTGAATAGAAAGATATCTAATATAATTTATAGTTGACCACACAATACACACAGGAATGGAAAGATCAAGAAGAAGAATAACAACAAAGAAAAAGGAAAACGGTTTTTTTTTTTTTGACAAGGGACCAACGTTTAGTAGGTTTGGTTTCAAAGTTTTGTATAAAACGTAGAATGTGTGAGTGAGTATAAATGTAAAAAAAACTGTTGGTTAAAGGACAAAACATGGATGACAATGAAGGTTGAAGACAAACGTGACAACTCCAGGTAGTATATGTGGGTGGAAAGAAAAGGCAGTTCTAGGTAGACTTTACTTGACAATGCGGTAAAAATTCACCCTCAAGCTCAAATCTTTTCTACATAGACTTTTTTTCTTCAGTTCTAGAAACTACAGGAAGATACTTTTTGTTTGTTATTTTTAAACGTAAACAATACTTTGGTTTTGTTTTGATTTTTTTTTTTAAATAATTTTTAACAATAATGACATTTCTGTTTTGTAGAAACTTATACGAAAAAGATATTTACAATCTATCTATTTATACATACATGTTAAACTTTCAATAATTTACTGCGTAAAAGAGAGATCTTAAAATAAGAAAAATCACACAAGATGGCTAAAAATGATTATACTATTGACTACAATTAATATATTTAATTTCCAAGTCATTTCGCATATTTTTTTTTTTAAATTCGTTAAACAGCGAGTAACATTTGCTGTGATAAATATTTGCATTCGGCAAACAAATTAAACGTTTTTTGGAAGTGTCAAACACCTATTAACAGCCGCAAAAAATTCATAACCGAACTATATTGCAAAAAATATTTACAAATACTGATAACAAATTTATGTTTTTACTATTTATAACATTTCATAACAAAATTGTGTACCACCCTATCATTTATAGTGTGATACAGATTAACATAATTTTAATGGTAACTACCGCCAATACAATGACAACTAGGAGTTTTAATTAGATCCGTGTGTTCATAAATTCGTATTTTTTCGAGAAATACCTTACTGATCATTATGAAATTTCCGTGAAAATTCACGGTAATTTTCGATAATATTCTTGGGTTAAACAAATAAAACAACACATTATTAGCCTTATTTTAACAGATTAATAATAAAGAAATTCCCAATTCAAACACGTGTTATCATAAAATCCATTCGGATTGATTTCAGTGATTTTTCTCTTTCTTATTCTACAAAATAAACATTACTGTGATTTAATAGGAAATTTTATCAAGTTAATAAAAGTGTAATTTATTATTTCTTCTATAAATTTTGAATTTTTAAAATAGTAGAGTCTCGGCTTTTTATCTAGACGTCCCGGATTCGAATCCCAGTCAAGCACTCAGACATATCATTTTTCATTAGCTACAAAATTTCAATTCTTACACTGCCAAACACGTTTTGAACTTGTGAATTATTCATCAAGAAAAAAAAAATCCCTTTCGGCACGCCGGAAAGCGGAGGTAGATTTCACCGGTGCTAAGTAGAGGATAAAAAAAATTTCCACCTTAAAGTTAAGAAAAACTTCAAATTTACTCAATACAGCAGTGGTTGCGTATGAAAAGTTTCACATGTTTAGCGTGAATGTGCCTATTAAGGCAGATTTTTTGTCACCCCCTCAGCCAATGATTGATATCAAAAACTTTTACTTACTTTTAGGCCCTTATCCAAAGAATCGTAGAAACTTAAAAAAATTTCGATATTTTACTTAATAAAAAGGTTATATTGCAATTTTTTGTTTTTTTTTTTGATAAAGCCCACCCATTTCTACCCCTATGGTCCGGTTTTTGGCCATTAATGAACTCAACCGAGATTTTGGGTCGAGTTTTTTTTTTTTAGGGAACAATTTCAAAGTGATTGGCGCAAAATTACGGACACAGTTATCGTGTCCACAAGAAAGTGAAATATATATATAAACTTTTGAGATGACGATGGTTTTGGGGTTTGGGAGATGTGAAACGCGAAGATATGTCGAAATTTTCCGGAAGTCGAATCATGGTACCCATTGCAATAGATAACTTTCTTATGAAATCTACTTAAATGATAAGACGGCTATTTGTGTTAAATTTAGTTAAAATTTAAAGAAAAATACAATAATATTATTTCATAATTTTTAACACATATATTTTGAAGCCTGATTCCTTTAAAAAATAATATTTTTATCATTATATCTAAAACATATTTTTGGAAAATTATTTTAACCAAAAGAAATATTTTAATAAAATTCTTGTAATTAGTTGAAATGTTTATTAGTATATAAAAATTCATTATTTTAAATGAAAATCGTTAAAAAATGATACCTCGATAAATTTATTTTATAAAATATAAATAAATAATTTATATTAAATTAATAATAATTTAAGTTTTCACAAATTTTTATCTAAATGTATTTTTTTTATAATTCTACAAAAAAATAAATAATAAACTAATGGAAACAAAATGTTCTTAAGCCATACAAGAAACCACAAAGTGTAGTATTGGTCAAGTAAAAAGAATAAACAAATAATATCATAAATTAATTTTTCTCCAATGGTTGTGAAGAAAATATATTCGTAAATGAACATTTTATGAATATTTCTATCAACTGTTAGAGTTACGAGGGAAAATAACTTACGGTAAAATGCACATTTTAATTAGAAATAATAACCATCAACGTGTATATACTTTGAATTAATTTTGTTATTAATTAAATATTTTAACTATACAAAAATATTTTCATAATATCGCATAATACTAGTAGATACGACGAATTCATATTAATGAAACGGAGAAAAACGTATAAAGCAAGCTTCTATCCTAAGTACGTTACCCAGTTTTGGGAATATAGTATATTATTATTTAATAACGGATACATAACCCCCACCACTACTTTTCAAAGTGTTCACTGTTGCATATCGCTCCTCCTCTAGACCAATTTTTCATACATGGACTCCTCCTAAATTCTCTTTTCACTTTGATCACAAAGTTGCGTTCAGTCTCTTTCATTTGTGTATGTAAATATATAGAAGTGTTTTGGTTCAGTTATAATAAATAATGAGTGGTTTTTGCGCAACATAAATTGGTAATGTTTATTATGGACTTCCCTTTTTAAGTTTAAATCAGGAATTTAATCAAGAAAAAAGCAACAACATACATTTAATTACATAATTAAAAATACGTAAATAAAATTTTAATAACACTTTTTCTCTTTAAAGAGAAAAAAATCACACTAATTAAAAGTCTACTATGTACATATAATTAATCTATTTAAACCAAGCAGTCATCTATGAACTGAGCTGTAATAATAGTAAAAATGAATTATTATTGTTTTTTTCCACGTCTTATTACATCAGTAACAATCAGAAAAAAAAGGTAGTAGTAAAATTCCAGTGGGGTATAAAATTTGATTCTAATTTAAATTCTATCAATATAAAAATAAAAGAAGTTATACAAAAAAAGCAACAGAAAAAGTTATCAATTTACAGCAGTAGATTATTATACGGCCTGATCTCTTTAGTTCGTCCGACAGAATTCGTATGGTGTATATATATATATATCAACTTTAACTTTATAACGATTCTAAATACCAATATGTTTACACGTTATTACATTTTTGGCGCTTATATTTAACAATCTATTTCATTGAAAATCTATTTTAAGTTAATCTTGGGGTTAATTTTTTTTTACAAATATTATAATCACAGTCGAATTATACATACAGTATAACCCCCATTTAACCGGACTAGATAGGACCGGAAGTTGTCCGGATGCGCAAAAGTCCGGATAATCCGGAAACGTATAATATACGTACACTACAGCTTAATGAAATTGCTATAGTATTAATGTAATCTTCTCACTTCAGGGATGTAGAATGAAGAAAATCATTCTTTAAATATTTCGCACGGCATCCATGGTGATTTTTGTGATCTGTATACGCATTCAGATTACTAATACTCTTCAGTGCTCTAGGTTTAGCCGATTTTCCATTCACAAGAAGCGGCAGTTTCAACTTGCCTGACGCATTTTACTGCATAAAAGAATAGTCACCCTTTGCTTACAAACTTTGTGCTCCTTAGCAGCAGAGTCCAATATTGCGACGATGTTTTTTAAGGTAGCATTTAAAAAAATAATCCCGTTTCATCGTCATTGAAAACCTGAGATGGTGATAAATTATATTCTTATATAAATTCGAAAATGTCATTTTATAATTTTCGGTAGCAGCCCCCTGCCGATAAACTCTCCTCTGATACACTGAGCTGTCGAATTCCGTGGTGAGCCTTCCACCTATCTAAACTAACCTCTCGCTCTCTCTCTCTTTTCCTTTTACCTGTTTAGCCTCCGGTAACTACCGTTTAGATAATTCTTCAGAGGATGAATGAGGATGTGATATATGTATGAGTGTAAATGAAGTGTAGTAGTCTTGTACATTCTCAGTTCGACAATTCCTGAGATGTGTGGTTAATTGAAACCCAACCACCAAAGAACACCGGTATCCACGATCTAGTATTCAAATCCGTGTAAAAATAGCTGGCTTTAGTAGGACTTGAACGCTGTAACTCACGACTTTCCAAGTCAGCTGATTTCGGAAGACGCGATAACCACTAGACCAACTCGATGGGTTATCTAACTAACCTGAACTTGCTATATATGACTGATCTCCACCTAATTTTTAATTTAAAATTAAAGCCTTAGACTGTAAAATGGCTCCTGATATAGGAACCCCACGCTCGCTCTCTCTCTTGGGCTAATCACATAAAGCTTCGTCTAGCTGACTATTTTTTGCCGTTCAGATAGTTGTCTAAACTATCTTTAGCCTGCTGGCTAAAGATTTCTCTTCGAAAATGGTTTTTCGAACAGAAATCTTCAATCTTTTGTAGTTTCCAGCCCGAAACAGTTTGCTTTCGTACACCTAATTCATCACAAATCTTTTTTTACAGATTCCTCCTTATCTGTACGAAATAATGCATTAAGTTTTTCTTCCATAGAAATGACTATCTTCTTTCTTTTAGTTGCCATTCCACTAAATTACACCATATAGAACACAAAATTTCAATCACGATCACTACTGTAGAAAACTACAGCTTAGTATTACAACGTTTAATAAGAATTAAACTTTAATGAATACTGGTACCGACCTGCTTTTCTGAATAAAGATTTACTAAAATAGAGCACGACAGAGTGTATAGGCCCATACATCCACCCACCGGGTTGGTCTAGTGGTGAACGCGTCTTCCTAAATCAATTGATTTGGAAGTCGAGAGTTCCAATGTTCAAGTCCCAGTAAAGTCAGTTATTTTTACAAGGATTTGAATACTAGATCGTGGATACCGGTGTTCTTTGGTGGTTGGGTTTTAATTAACCACACATCTCAAGAATAGTTGAACTGAGACTGTACAAGAGTACACTTCATTTACACTCATACATGTCATCCTCATTACCGGAGGCTAAACAGGAAAAAAGATACATCCGATCATTAATATTTTTTCACCCTATTCTTAGAATGAGCGATAAAGCGAAGGCAGAATGTTTGTAAACAAACATTTTCGGCGCATGAGTCATTATAATTATTGTAAAAAATATTTCACAATTCTGTTCTCAGAAAAAGTAAATGTTTACGGTAAGCAATATATGAATTACCTAAAACCGAATACGTACGTACTTCTAATAACTAAAGTACGTAAAAACTGTGAGACACTAATTGCCAATAAAATGGATACATTATACAGTAGGCCTACTACTGTTTATTTAATTTATTAAAAAAAATTAATTTACTACATAATAGTTTATAACAGTTCATATTTTATTTAAAAAAATTAAAAATATATTTTCTGATATAGGTCCGGAATATCTGGAAGTCCGGTTGAAAGGGTCCGGTTAAACGGGCTGTGCTGTATATATGTACACACGCACACACAAACACACGAACGATTCACTTTCAAGTTACATTGAAAAAAATTTTCCAGAGAACCTTTCTAAGATAATTACGCAGCTCTTTCTGAAAGAATGGAGTTACTGGTGTTACGTTTATTAAAACCACCAGTCCTAAAAATAAGAACTATTTTACTAACATAGGATAATTAAAGAAAGTTTTAATTTAGTATATTTTGAGTTTTGACAATTTTGTATAGAGTATAACCTTTTATCAATTTTCTTAAATTTATTTAAACACACACACACATCTTTATATAACCTATGACACTGCCGGTAACGTAAAGATTACGTACATCTAAACTGGTTCAGCCGTTGAATTACAATGGTAGAAAAACATAATATATACACCCTAAATACATTACACTCCTTTTTGGGCAGTGTAAAAAAAACTCACTAATCAACAAAACCATAATAAAATATATACATATATATGAGCAATCTTACGTAGCTATACCACGTAAATCTCAATAAATGAAATGAAGTTTTAATATCTCGTTAAAAACTGTTTGAGTTTATTTGTGATCTTATTAAAAATACGGAAAATGTTAAAAAATATCAGGGTAAAATATTTACATGCTATATAACATAATATGCTAAATAATAAGGAAAACAAGGAGGTGATTTATATAACAGGTTGTACACCTTAATGCATAAACAGAAAAACTTTTAACATCACCTGCATTCAAATTATAAATTTCTAAACTAAATCTGTTCCGAACTCTTATTACGTATCTAAGTATATATACATATACATAATATAGAAAATTGAATTAAGTTACTTTTCAATCTTTATTCAAAAACTAAACTACAAATAATAGATCATCATTAAAAGTTACGTATAATTTTTTTTTTTAAGGGAATTACAACTGTAATTTTCATCAATTTAAGTTGTATAAATTAACTTAACTAAACTTTAAGTTAGGTAAATCATTTGTACTAAATTTAACAAATAATAATTAAGTTAAAATTATTACAATTACAGACAGTTAAGAAGAAAAAGACATTGAGTGAGAGAAGTCAAGCTACGCCAACAAGTACAAAGTTAAGAAGACATGCGATTAAGAACAGAAGGTACTGCTGGGTGGTTGGATGTGGTAAAACATGAAGCAAGCACAAGTTTAAGCAGTTGTAAGAAAGTTTCTGTATCTTTCCTCTTTGTCTACTACACACATACATAGATACACACAATCGTTGCCCGCTGTGAACTTGGCATTAAGCCTAAAATTAGTTTTCACTATGAGTGCAAGAACTAGATAGGGGATCGGGTACGAGATGATTAGACCTACATCATACCTAACTTAAAAGAAGTCACATAAGTGACAACCCCTAGATTAATATTAAAAACACAAGTCTAGTACTCGAGATATTTTTATTTTATTTTACATGTATATATTTATATATATAAATAGTGGGCTGAATAATAACATGCCTACACAATTTAAAAGTAGTTTTATTCGACAAATTGTTCAAGATGAGCATCTGTGACAACTACATATATATATAAAATTTTAAAATTAATTTTCTTATTTAGAAGAGAGAAAAAACAAACATAATATTAGACCTCCTACAATCATTTATTACATAAAAAAATACATGTATAAAATATTTATATACACATCTTTTCTGCAGTAATTTAATAAATAACCTGCAATAAAAAATAAATTCTAAAGTATAAAAGGAAATAAACATATAAAAATAACAAATAAAAATTATTAAATCTTTAATAATGATATTAATATCATGTTATTTTATATTTATGTAACAACATAAATACAATGTTATAATAATAAAATATGATAATTTTAAATAAAATTAACAATTTCTAATAAATGAAAAAGAATATAATTAAAAAAATAAATAAATAAATTATTTTTTGAAAGCGTAATCTTATTTTTGTTTTTACTAATTTAATACTGTGTTAATTTTTACTTAGCAGGTTAATATTAATCGTTTCTTTTCTTAGAAATTATATAAGTTTGTAAAAAAATAAGTTTTTTTTTTTAATTTTAAAGAAAATCAGAATAAAATAATATTTAACTATCGTACGAAGAATCAGATAACATTAAAAAAATTAGAATTTATCGATAGATAAAACCTTCCTATTCAGAATGGAAGAAAACACTGTTGTAATCTAACCCCATTAATTTTTATATTTGATATAAAAGAAGAAACAGGAAGACAAATCTGAAATGGAGGAAAGGAAAAAAAAATTAAGATCCTTTCAGGACATTGTTTAGAAAAAATACTAAATGACAGTTTTATTACTAGGATAGAAATTCAGTTTAAAAAACAAATAAGACTGAAATAACGATACGGTGTTAAAAAAATTAGGTTAATGATATAATAAGTAAAATATAAAATGGACAGTTTCTTATTACGGTTTTTAAATTACAAAAAATAGCAAACAAGGTAAACATGGAGAACAGCCTAGCATAGGTATACCCAGGTATACTTAATTAGTCATAAATGTAACTGTACCCATAAATGGGTAATCTTGAAAAACTCAGGTCCACCATTCCTGAGATGTGTGGTTAATTGAAACCCACCAAAGAACACCGGTATCCACGATCTAGTATTCAAATCTGAATAAAAGCAAGTACCTTTATTAGGATTGAACTAACTTTAATTAATTAAATAGAAGGTCCGTACAAATATATTACACACACACACACACATATATATATATTTTAGAAATTGTAACAATTTATATCCCAATTAATAAGTAAATTATCTAAAAAATATCCCCACAACAATTTTAATAAATGTAAACCTACCCTGTAAATAATATACTGATTGTTATATATGTTAATATTAACATATTCATTTTATTAAATAGTATGTAAATTAGCAATAGCAAATTTCCGTTCATTTTACTTTTACATAATTTTTTATCTTTTTTTTTTTTATCAAAACAGGATATTTGTTTCAGAAAACAAATTATGACCGGCAATTTATAAATTAAAAAAAGTACTTCCTAAGAGAAATGATGGAAGAACACATTGTTTTCTTATGTTAAAATAAATAATAATAGCATAAATACTGTATTTTTAAGAAAAGGTGTGATCTGTTGATATAATTTGTTTAAATCAAATATCCTTACATTAAATAATAAATTAAAATGCATATCCTTTTATAAACAGTTTTAAATGAAGTACTTGAGTTTTTAATTAAAAATAAAACGCGTCGAGTTATATTGGAAATTAAATTTTAAAGTAATTAAATGTTCTAATTTCTTTAAATGTTGCTACAAAAGGAAAAAAAAATGCCTTTAGTAACATTTTATTTACGTATTAAACTTTAAATTCAGCTTAAATCATGTCAAATTAATTAGAATAAAACATTCGGTGGAAACTTAATAGAAAAAGAAAACTTGACTTTAAAAAAAGTAAATGAAATTTCAATTACTTGATAAGATTTTTTTCTTTTTTTAAATAACGTTTTACTAAAAATGGTATAAATATTGTAAATTTAAATTAAAATAAAAAATAAATAATTATAATAAAAATAAATATATATTTTTTTTATCCAAGTTGTAGCAAAAATATTATAAAAACATGAACGATTTTGATATATCATTTTCTGTTAAATAATATATAAAAAAAAACACGTCAAATCACTAATTAATATTTTAAAATTAATGATTAATTTTAACATAATGTTAACCAGGTTTTAAAAACCCAGTAATCATTACCTGGTGATAAAGAGTTATTTAAAAAATACTTTGAGAAGATAAGTAAAAAGACAGGATGGTAGTGGTTAAGTTTAAGTAAGTTAATCGTCTTTTTGGGCAAAATTTTAATTTTATTACAAACGCGATTAAAGCGCACAGATGATTTTTTATCACATTTAATTCTGATATATAAAAGTTTTTGTTCATATTTAATTAAATTTTTATTCCTATATCTATGTAAAGGTATTTATGCAAACAAAAAATATTTGATGTGATATTTATCGACATTCTTTTAGGATCATTTAATTTTTTTTCAAGTTTTAATACATTAATATAAATAACTGGTTATAATAAAAAAGAGTAGATACATTTTTAAAATAATACTACTGAAATGGCTGCTTATACCAACCAAAGAGTTTTCGTATAAAAATTTTAAGGTTAAAAATAATGAATGTCATAATTTTATTTTTATATAATTACTACGACAATTTTTTTCTTCCTATCTTATAATACTGTAATTTTTTTAATGAAACAATTGAGGAGGAGGTACTGACAAGACAAATGATTTTAAATTACAGTTAATTTCCACATTAATAAATTGAATTAAAGAGTGAAGGTCTATAAAAATTAATATTTTAGATTACTAAAGAAATTCAATGCCGTTTTTAATATTTATAGAATTCTAGTACTTTTTTTCTAACTGTTGCGGAAATAAATTGATAGAGATATAATTGTAAAAATACGATGATGAAAAGTACAACTATAAATTAAGATAAGATGTAAACTAACAATTTTATAAACCGATATTGCGGCCATCTTGTTTATTTTTTATTATCGTGACTCACTTGATAACTAAATCAAATTTTCTAATTAAAATTGCTAAAATTAGCAATTTTAATCAGAAACCACGATTATAAATCACGATAATAAAAAAAACAAGATGGCCGCCATAGAGTTTAGACAACCTTTTTACAATAACTCTGTTGTTTGTCGTCGGATTTTTACGACTAGGGTGTCATATTTTCCACAAAAAAATGGTACAAAATTTTTATAATACAATACAATTTGATAAATCTAATAATTCCTAGGATATTTAAAATTGAAAAATTGAAACGACCGCCATTTTGAAATTTGTCAACGAAGAGTATAGTTATTTTTTTCCTATTAAAAATGTTAGTTTAAAATAAGGTACAAAATTTTATTGTTACCTCCATCCCGTCTTGAAAAATATTTTTTTCCTTAAAAACATAAAATGGCGGACAGACAGAAAAATATGCGTTTTCGGACCTATGTTCACCAGACATTTTTTCTTTAGTATGATATTACGTAGAATCATTTCGTAAAATTTGTCTTTTCGCCTTTAAAGGGCACTATATACAGCAATCGATTTTCTTTGATTTTTTAATTTCTCAGTCAGGACTAAATTATTGCTAGATATATCATTTAAATCAATTAAATAAACAATTTGTAAAGAGTTACATAAAGAGTTGTTATGTAAACAGAAAATAATTTATATGTAATAACAATAACAGTAATGACGTAGACTAAACATTAATACTGTTTTAAAATTTTAATAAAACAATACATTGCATACCGTTTAAATCATTACAATGGTTATTTAATTTAAACTACAACCAAAGCAGCAAGAACATTTATAATAAAAGCATGTCGATTTCACTGTAAAATAATAATAATAATAATAGCAGCATCAACAAAATACTACAAAACGATTCTGTTAACATTTATTGGTGATATTTAATATTTCATTTTATTTAACACTTTTTTTTCTACAATATACAAAAGTGTATATTGTATATAAATATATATAGATTAATGTATGTATAGATTAATAGTATGTATGTAAGCATTGATTAGTGCGAATTATATGTGATGTGGTGGTGGTGATTAAATTTTAAAACAGACACACACAAACTCAAGTACAATGATAATAAATTGATACAATGTGTTTATAGTTATACGACTAAACCGGATTCCATTATTTTGTGGTTAACTGAATAACTGAAATTCAAATTTGTATAAATATGATATGGATGCGTTTGTGTAGTTTTCATTTCAATAAATAGTATAGTAGATATGATACAATAGTCAACATCCGTCTGATGTTTACTTTTAAAGATTGATTTATTCACTATATTTAAACATTCTAATCTCATCAAAAGTTATCTATTCATAAATATAAAAATTAAATTATAAAATGTCATTATCTACTTAAATTTTGATTAGATAAAAAAAACTATTTATGTAGCGGATAATTGGTATTTACTTAAGACACTGTAAAATATTGGTATTAATACTAGTATTTTAAAAAAAAATGATGTGGACACCACATGACTTCTTTTTACCCCTATTAAATTTCATATACACATTTTTTTAAATGAAAAGTTTTTTTTTTAATTGTATTATTATTTATAGTAAACATTTTTCTACAATCAGAGGTAAACAATTATTAATAAATCAATATATTTAAATCTAAAAAAAAGGAGAAGAAGTCTGATTCAAACCGATGTGTCCCCCTCCTTCAAAGATCCAAATATTTCATTAATTAAAATTTCATTTAATTTCTGGAACCAATGAAAATAAGTACTACTTATGATATATCGCTGCAAAGCTCTCGATGAGTGCTTATTATTGCAGTAAGAAAATATCTTGGTTTCGATGCATTCGACTGCATTTTTGGTTTCGATTGCAATAAAAAAGGGTGGTGCACAACTAGATGTTACAACAGTCCTAAATCCAAAATTTCAACATCCTACCGAATCGTTTTTGAGTTATGTAAGATACATTCGTACGTACAAAAGTCATGACGGAACTAGTCAAAATGGATTCAGGGATGATCAAAATTAATATTCCCGTTGAAATCTGAAAACCGAAATTTTTCGTGGTCACAATACTGCCTTTACTTCGTACAAGGAAGTAAAAAGAGCATTACATCAACCTCTCTCTCTCTCTCAAATGTAAAAATACAAAATCATACATTATTATGCTTAGAACTTATTTGATATACTGATATATACAGCAATATAAATCCATCCAACACCCAAAGGTATTGTTAATAAAATGGTTTTGAACAATTTGAAGGTACTCTTTCGGAATTTTCCCCCAAAATTTCTCAATTTTTTTTTTAATAATATATGACGAAATCGTACGTATATCAACATAACCTACGCTCGCTAACCTCGTCTAATTAGCTTAAAAAATATAAATTATATACAACAACGATACGATCTTCAACGACGGCTAATAGAGTTTGTTGGATTCTTATTTAGGTGAATTTGTATGACGTCGCCGACATAACGATGAGGAAGATTTTTGTTCTATTTAATATTTCAACGTATTAGTGCTTATACTGTAATTATGATTTGATAATAAATATATGAATTTTTAATGATTTATGATATTGCACATTTGAAAATCTATTCCCGTCAAATCATGGCAATCAAACTTGAAAATTATTTCAGCATTGATATTACATCAATATATTTTTTTTATAAATATTATTAATACAAGATTCTAGACGTTGGATAAAAAAAAAATTATACAAATATTTCAAGTTGGGATTAGATTACTATCTATGATTTTGATGCTGGTATTCAACTTGACAGTTTTTATTTTTATAAAAAATTATAAAACAATTATAAAATTAAATTATAAAATATATATATTATTTAATAAATAATTATAATAATAATAAAATTCTAAATACAATATAAAAAATATATTAAAAAAATAATTAATTTTTTTTTTGTCATAAAAACAGAATTAAATTTATAATAGGATATTTTATAATACTTTTGGACCGTAGAAATAAAAAAAATCACTACTTTTTGGTTTTTTTTATCGAAATATAACAACTGGAGTTCTAATATGATTTTTAAAAAATGATAATTTTCAACCAAAATATTGATATTTTTAACTGAAATAAAGATTCTGGTAAATATCCTTATTAAACAAGTTTCCCGCATATTATTTTAATTTAAAGAACTTTAATAATGCCAAGTAAAAAGAAAACTTTCCTGTTTGAAGTTTGTTTTAGATACTTAAAATGGTTTTTAAAGTTACCAGTACTAGTTATTTCTTAAATACACAAAGAAACATAAGCGAGCAGATGAGGTAAAGTGTTTGGAGGGAGATGGTGGGACTGATGAGGGTGAATGAGAAACAGTAGAGGGGGATGAGATAGCTTCTTTGCATATTACTTAAGCAGGATGATAGAATTAAATCACTAAAATAGCCTAGCAGTGAATTAAAAGGGTAATAGTAATAATAACAATAATTATTTTCATCCATCATTTTAAACACAGTTGGTGAGTATAAATTAGAAAAGAAAATAATAATAAAAAACCTACTATATTGGATGATGAAAGAAAACAGATTTCAGTAGTAAAAATGTATATAAGAAGCCATCAAAATATTATGCTTTAAAATGACATGTTAAATGAAATAATATTATGTAAACCAATTCTAAACGATGAAAGCAAAGAACATCTGTTAAATCTGTTTTATATATATTTACACCAATAAACAAATAAGCATGTACTTTACACCAATTTATAACAACTCGTAAGATATTTCATTTATACTTATATCGTTAACATATTTATTAGTTTTCATTGCTTTTTATTGCATTCACTACCTGTAATCGTAAAAAAAATATGGATTCAAATTTATCAGTTATCAGTGTGATGTATATAAATTAGAGAATTAAGTAATTCTCTCAATTTAAATATCTCTGTAACAAAACTTCACTTTTTATTTTTCCTATTTAGCCTCCAGTAATTACCGTTCAGATAATACTTCAGAGGATGAATGAGGATGATATGTACGAGTGTAGTCTTGTACAGTCTCAGTTCGACCATTCCTGAGAAGTGTAGTTAATTGAAACCCAACCACCAAAGAACATCGGTATCCACGATCTAGTATTCAAATCCGTGTAAAAATCACTAATTTGGGAAGACTTCACCACTAGACCAACCCGGTGGGTTTCTGTAATAAAACTGAAGCAGCTTTATTTATTCTCAATACTTATAAATGAGTAAGTCCGTTGATCGTGAAGTAATAGGGTAAAAAGTAATTGTATAAATCAGAAAATAATCTCACCAGGATATATCTCCGGTTAGAACCTATATAAAGTAGATTATGTTGAATACGAACCCATTTATTACGTTTTAAGTGGAAATCACAATAGTTAACGAATTATTACTACAAAAAAAAAACACGTAATCATTAAGAAACAATAACGAGCATCCCATGCCAGGCTTATTAAGATGAATCGTCTTTAGTTGACTATATTACTGCATATTACTGTGTCAAGCCCATCAAAAGTCAGATGATACTTAACTTTTTATAAGTGATACCTTTACTTTTAGGGGTTCACTATAAACTGGTGATATAATACAGCTATAATTATCGGAGAAAATAACTTTAGTTGATGTTCTTTGTGTCCCAGATGTTTTACATGTGCCATAGCTAAAAGACAAATTGTGAAAATAAACTACATGTACACTTTTCTTTTGTCTTTTAAATTATAATTTGTTGATATAAATTAAATGCTAAGTTAATATTATTAACGAAAAATTTCATTAAGTTTCTAGATTAATTATTCTACTTTATATAGACGATGTATATTTAGTCAAATCAGTTTTCTTTATAATCAATAAAGAACTATTGCTAATAAACAATTATTATTATAAAACAGTAACTTATTATAAAATTAATATTAAACATATTTTTGTAGCGTGAAGTTAAAAGTTGATTTACTTTATTAAAAAAAGTTTTACTTACTCCATAATTTTGTATTGACGCGTTTATTGTGCAATTTTACAACTTTTAAAGAAAAATTGAAATCTTTATTTAAAAAAAAAAATAAATTTGCATATTTTAACATCTTTTTCAAATTTTAAATTAAATTTTAGAAAAACTTTCTATTTTTACTAAAACTCCTTATTTAAATTAAAATAATAGTAATTTAACAGCTACACTAAGGAATAAGAAATCTTATACTTCTATTTATTTTTACCGAAACAGCAGCTTTATAATCTGTTCAGCAAGACAACTGAACAAGTTAATTAGATCTATTTGAACTAACATTAACTACGAACTGAAATAGAAGAACACTTCGTAGAGCCAGAATAATTAAAACGATCAGGTAAACCAAGAATACTGTTCCTCAGCAATCTTGAAAAATCACTGATAGTGTTATCCAAATAATTAAAATAAATTTTAAAAACTAAATAAAGATCTGACAGAAAAATATAATTCATTTATTTTTTCCATTAATGTGTGTGCAATAAATTCAGAGGAAGTAAAAATATTGAGAATTTTTTCTTGAATCCTGATTTTCTCTAACATTTTTCGGGATGAACCCTTATTTTCCCTAAAAATTTCCTGGATGTATCCGTAAGAAAGTTTATTCGATATACTAGTAGGAAAATAAGAAACAACAACAATAATAATAATAATTTGTTATTTAGACGTAGTTTCAATTTATATTTTCATAACATAAGTAAACAGGATAATATCACTAATAAGGTAGGACAAGCGCATAATATATACGTAATAACATGCAAACTTATTAAACAGTGCATGAAATCAAGCACGTGTATACTACGCACGCTCACGTGCCTATACTTATTTAATTGGTCAAGTCGTGATTTAAGAAGCTACCGTTGATGATGACCAACAAGAGTGTACGCCCGGTAGGCAGTTACAAAGAAAACTACATACGCATCTAGTCTTCCAGGTATGTGAGTTATATTACCAGCAGACTAGCAGACTAGGTTGAATCAGGTCTGGCAAGTCCAGCCCCTGGCCAGTCCAGCCACTTATCTAATGATTGCGTCTATTAATTGATTGAAAATAATCATCTTTTTTTATTAGAAGCCATAAGTAATTATTGTAATAACAGAAGGATTGCTGCCGGATGAAATGAGTGGGCTTCTTTTTTTTTTAATAGAAAAAAAAGGAGGTGGGGCAGAAATGTTTCATCGTTCTTTCAGAATCATTTTCTTGTGGGCATTGCTTCTGTCTGAACTTTGTTTAGACTACGCGCGTTCGTTCTCACGTGCGCGCGCGCACACACACACATACACGGATTTCTTGATTTTACTGTGTAACTAAATTAAATATACATACCAATTATTAAAAATACCAACCAACGAATTTTTATTAGTTTTTTCCCTTGGATTATATTCCTTTTTCTATTTTAAATAAGTATACAATATACGGTGTAAGCAACCTAATATTAATTTAAAACAACTTAAGAAAAACATTTATAAATCAGAATAACACATACCATCCGCGCGGACACATAATTCAATGAAATATACATTTTTTTTTTACTAATTTAAATATTGAAATATCAGATATAAAAATAGCCACCTCTTTTTTAGATCAACTATAATTAATTATAAAGACTGAATCATATAATTTCCTATGGTGAGTTGAGATAATGCATATAATAATAGATTACTTACGACAAGAAAGGTATAATAATTTGTTATTTTACACTACCTGTTCCAGCTTTACGGCCGTATCTCATATAAAATATATTAATGACTTTTTCTGAGAGTAATGATGATCATTACATAACCAGTTTCTTTAGTGATCTCCTAAAATAAGTGTGTAACTCGTAGAGTTGAATATCACCACCTGGAATTTCGATAGGTTTGGGATTGCGTAATGCAACAGAATATTTGAAGTAATAAAAAGGGCCATGGAAAACCACTTCACTCCTTACTTTTTTTTTAATAAGATTGATGTAGGTTGTTTTTCATTTTTGGGAATGGCTGTGCCTATTGACTGATTTATCATGTAGGTCGTCTGACAATAGTTTGCTTAAATCACCCAAAGAATATAAATTAAGTTTTAGAAATAATCTCACTGAATTTAAACGGTGCATAATTCTTATTAATACATCCCATCAAATTAGATGAATTTATTTTCAAAATGTTATGCGAATATACACATGTTAAAAATGTTAAAAATTTATAACAACTGAAAACTGATACAAATAATCTTTACAGGAGGGAATCTTATAAAACTTTCCGTTAAATTACAATTATTACTTTAATCCCGTGGTTCCCAAACTTTGCCGAGTCGCGGCGCCCTTTTTCAATTAAAATTTTGTTCATAGCGACCTACCCTAAATAAAAGTATGACTACTCGTAAAAGATAAAAATAAATAAGACTAGTATATCTTTATTACAGTTTTACTTTATTAACATTAAATTAATAATTATAAATGTCTTGGTTCAATTAATTATAAAGTTTTTACAATATTTCTCGGCGCCCCTGTGTAGAGTCTGCGGCGCACAATTTGGGAATCACTGCTTCAATCAGTTATCCTGACGTTATAGCTAAACATAAATATCTCTTACGGATATTTTCTAAACTTTTTTCTTTACAAATTGGAAAAAATTGCCTATTTTTCATTATATACATACAATTTTTCTCAACAGGTAGGTAATACTATCTATTTTTATTAGACTTTATGTATCCAATAGCTTAAAAGATGATGCTTGTATGACTAAGCAAAATATGTTATACAACAGAAATTCGAATAAGAATTTTTTTTTTTAACTGCGGACTTCAGATTAAATAACAAAAACATATTACAGAATATAAAATGAGAAACTTTATATAAGAAACAATAAGTTAAAGAAAATTATACTTCTAAACGCTTACAAACGATATGCTCCTTTTCAATTAGGTAAAAAAAAAATAATCTATATAAGATTTTTTCACAATCTGAAAAAAAGAATCAAAATTTAACTGTAACCTATATAAGAGAAACTGAAATTACAATTTTTTACGACTTAACTACGCTATATTAAGCAATGAATGTACAACTTTATATTGTATATAATAGAGAGGATAAGCACACAAAATTAAAGGTAAGTGATCGATTGCGGTTAAGGAAAATACTGATATTTATCTTAACGAACAATAAACCGCTAAAACCACAAGAACTTGAACACAGTCAAGGCAGAAAATATGGATATTTAAACTTAACACTAAACTCGTATTTGGTAACCACGTTCATAAAAAAATTTAATCCACTACATTTAAAAAAGTATTCTTCCTACGTAAGAATTATAAAATGATAATAATACATAATATTAAAAAAAATAACATTTCAGTCATATGAAAAGTTAATATCATATATAAATGTTGCTACGAAATGAAAATATTCTGGAGGTTTTAAAATTTTAGATCAAAGAATAAAATGCAATTGTTATTTGAAATAAATACAGTTTCTATGATTGTTAGCCAACGTTAAACATATCCTTTTGTTTTTATCTGTTCATAAAATAACCTCTAATGATTTGTTACGATATCAAAGAATTTGCTCAATGATTTTTCTTCATCCTGTTTCTTTGAATATAATGATCAATCTTATTTATGTACGTCTTCCTAGTTTTATATTTATTTAAAAAAATTCCTCAATATTATAGAATCACAATTAAATATAAATGATATGCTTTTATGAATGTGGTATACAGAATTTAATAATAGTTTGATCTATTGTTTATGATAAATCTGGGGATATTTATATTTTTCCCCCTCAATAGAGCTCATTTTATTTTCACTTAATTTTCAAACTAAAAACGAACTATTTCTTTTATATTTAATTGATATTAAAAAATTATAGATAAAAGATTATTTATTTTTCCTGATGTATATGTTGCAATCTGTAAAATTAGTGAACAATAAGCAAACTCTCCCTCCAAGTGAAATGAGGATGATATTTATGACATGTAAATGGAAGTGTAGTATTGTACAAACTCAGGCCGATCAGTCCTGAAACGTGTGGTTAAGCCCCAACCACCAAATATATAAAGGTTTCCATAGAATAGTATTCAAATCCGTATAAAAGCAACTAAGGTTTACTAGGATTTAAATCTCAGTCTTCGACTTCAAAAATCAGCTGTTATAATTGATTTGCACCGACAAGTTAACCACTAGACTAGCCCCGGTGGGCTATAAATAAAAATAAATTAGGTTTTTATATTCTCTTTGTTGAAAAAATAATTTCTTAGTTATTTTCGAAATCTGTAAACTTTTGAAATAAGACACATAGACGTTATATAAATTTATAATTGCAGCTAAAATATTCCTCAGAAAATTAAATACATAATGAAAAAATGTGTGTGTATATATACATATATATATATAAAAACTGATATATATCGGTTATTTTTTCAGATCTGTAACACTGGGGAAAACATAATAATTCCTATTCACCGGTTGGTATGAAGAAAAACAATAGGTCACAGAATAATAAAATTTCTTTTGTTAATTAATACTAGATTTTTTTTTACCATCAACTGAATGAGAGCTTGTCTTAAAACATATTTAAAATTTACTAGTTTGTTTTAATAGTTTAGAATACGTCAGAAAAGAATTAAAGGCTAGGGATGACCTAGTAATAAAAGGAAACGAAAGTAATTAAAAGAGAAAGAAGAAACACATAAAGGTGTCTGAAATTATGTTTTATATACGGACGCACAACTATTTATATTATTAAAGTAAATGTTAGCTCGGTGAAATTCTCACACCAAATCTAAAATGAATTTTCCGGCTTTTGTCTTTAATTTACGTTACAATTAAGTAAGTTAGACAGCATGGTCTCGCACTAAAGCTATTAAATAAAAAAAATACACTAACACTGAAACACACATAAAACGACGAATAGGTCACCGGATGGCAGGGTTGGCTCGCTAGCGTAGCAGTCAGATAGACGTGATGGATGGATTGTTAGTCAGAACTACAATTTTGAAAACTTAGAACAGTGCCAGCAGGCTTTATTCTTCCTCCACCCACCTTACCCAGTCTTTTATCATACCACCCGTAGGGCGCTAATGGGAGGTGAGGGTTGGTCTTTACGTTTAGTCCGTCCGGAATTCCGGAACCTTCTTTCATTCTTTCTCCCTAGCCATTTTTAAAACCGTGTCGCATTTCAAATTGCTTCTCCATGTCCTTGTCAACTGAAGACTTAAGATGCGGACGTAGTCTGGGATGGTCACGGCTCCTTGATTTCTATCTTTACTTGGAAAAAAAATTACTATAGAAATATGAAACCCCTAGTTAAGATAAAAATAAGATATCTTGAAGAAATTATTTAATTTTAAATCTGTACGAAAATCACATCATTAAATTTTTTTTTTAATTACGTGAAACTTATAACACAGTTTAAGCAAAACAAATAATTTGATTCAAAAACGTTACAGATTCTTATCGAAACAAAGTTTTTGTTTGAAATAATTAAAGTAATATTATTAAACAGGTATATATAATGATTAATCATTTAATATACGAAAATCTAAGTTATTTTAGTAAAAGAAGGTACTCAATCCTTATTAATATAAGTGTTACACAAAAATTATTTATAAAGTATAAAGATAACAAGAAAACTCATCAAAGAAATTTTATTAAAGAAAAAAAAATAGTAGTGAATATAAATGTACAAAATTAAATGAGAAAAAAAATTTACGATTAAGGTGATAAGTTTTCAATTACCTCTAGTTTGTAGAAATAATGAAAAAATCGTTGATTAAGTCTGAAATGAATATTACATAACGCAAATTAAGAGAAAGAATGAGTCGTAGTGTAAAGGATTATGATAAATAAGTTAATGTAGGAGTATTGGAATATTTTGATATCTATCTACTTTGATATTGGAAATATGTATAGATAATTTTTTTCTATTATAACGACAGAGCAACCTTACAATGTGTTCAGAAAAATAATTGAACAATAGTAAATAAGATCTATTTGAACTAACATTAAGTAATCACAGACCCATTGGCTGGTGACTTAACGATAACAACGAAACAAAATAGAAGAGTATTCCGTACAGCCAGATATAATATAGTCACCTAACTGAAACGATAAGGCAAACCAAGAATATTGTTCCTCAGCAATCTTGAAAAATCACTGATCGTGCTAGCCAATAAGTTGACCGCCAAATAATTCGGGTGACGATCCAAAAAACGTTTTTACCGTAGGCCGACCAGAAAGATTTCCTGCCGAGCGGTTCCCAACTAAAGATCATTATACATAAGGCTATTGCTTATGTACCAAGGTATGTGTATCATTTTTCGCAGTGTTTTTGTCTGGTAGCGTTCAAGTATGTCAATACTAGAATTGCACGCTGTACCTTATAATTCAAGCCCGTAAATCCAAACAGCCTTCAAAACTGATTTATAAATCAATACTTTACTTTCCACTGAAAGCCGAGATCTATGTCCTATCAGCCAGTACTTGTTTTTAAACTTGTTTCCGACTAGATTTGATATGTTTCGCCCAAGTAAGTCTTCAGTCAAGATGAAAACCCAAATATTTACAGTCCTAAGATCTCGGAATCGGAACATTGAAGATAGAGACAGGACAGTGTTCCCTACGAAGGGTGAATGTGACGTGCTTTGATTTTGTTTCATTTATTTTTATCTTCCAACATGTAAAACCACGATTCGAGGAGACTGTTATAATCTAAAATAAAATGAGACGCAGTGGCCGAATCTTCCTGGTCAGCAAGAACTACAGTATCGATAGCAAACTGTTGCAACTATGGTGATTAAAATAATCACAATAATAATAATAAAGAAAAAACATATGAATTAAATAAAAAAAGAAGAAGAAGAAGGAGAAGAAGAGTAGGATTATAAGAAAGAAATTAAATAAAGTTTAAAAAATAATATTAGATTACAAGATACCGTAAAATAAAAAGGAACAATCCATCACACAAATTATGTGCTGTTAAAAAAATATTGCATTTAACGTCATAGTTGACCGTATATATATATATATATATATATATATATATTAGGGGGTGAAGTTATTACACCATGAGATGTTAAAATGCAATATTATATTACATTATTGTTTTAGAACCACAGGTAAACAGATATTCAACATTACCGTATGTCATAAGTTAATTATGATTGGATTAGCTGCAGTATATAGTGAAACAGAGAACAATGTCACCAGCAATATCGGAGACACGAGTTCCAGCTAGTATCCATTACAATGCAAATTGCGTTTCGGTGGCTTTCCATCTAAAACGAACAAAACGTATAGTTAGGTACACACATAGAGCGTTACATACAACATTCCTACGACCCCTTTTCCATATAGTATTCAAAATTAATAGTTGACGGCAAAACGGAAAGTGATGAAGGGGGATCGAATAGATGAAGGGGGTTTAGGAGTAAAAGGTATAGCATGACGACAACAGGATAGATTTAAATCAGTTGTATAGAGGAGGATGTCCGTCGTATGATTCTCTCTGTTGGTAGCCTATGTAGACTCACATAACGAAACGAACGTATACACGTAGCGTAAATCTATGGGTGAGGACATAAGGGTTGTTACAACTATTAAATTCTCTCCCTCCTTTCTAAAATGAACACCTCCCACCATCACCTAACCGACATCCCTACCCACGTTTAACGTTTCATCTTGTCTAATATAATTCTACTTCCACCAACCCCTCTATCCTACTACGGTATATAACCAAACCACCCTTTACTGCAAATCTGATTTATTGTAACATTTTGCCTCTTCCATATATATAAAACATCGTTCTCTGCTTTTCACAAAGTTGAAACATTTCCTTCGCAGTTACGTCGTTCCGTTCCCGGTCCAGGGATATTCGACTCCTGCTTGCCTTGCTATACTAGTAGGCTTACTAACGTCTCTCCTACCCTCTCAATGCCTAGTAACGTAACTAGGTACTCTTCCAAAATCCTTCCAACATTCCTACCACCCTGATATATGGAATATATACAGTCTATATATTATATAACGTAATCAAATTGCTTCATATTTCAATTTTCAAAGTATATTTTATAATGGTATCTCTTCGTATCCTTCTTTAGTAGTCAAGTCTATTATATTTATATAAGGATGAATATCATATTATCAGTTTTAGGAATATAATTTTCCTAAACTGTTCTTTATTTAATGTGATTTTTTAATTCCATAATAAGCTATTTATTTATAACACGATTTTTTTTTTAAATTCATCTATTTATTTATATTTTATACATAAATCAGGAAGTATTATTAATTATTAAAATTTATTTCAAGTTTTATTCTTCCACATTTTTCATATTCCACTAAAAAGTAACGATTTATGGCAGCGAAACACGAAAAATATAAAAGCTGGAAAAAAAACAGAGCGAAATCTTTTGTAAGAAAAAAAATAAAATAAAAATTTAGATAAGATGTTAAAAAAATATGAAAAAACTGGTTAAGAAAAAATTTATAAACCTGGAAATTCAGACTTACTATGTGGGAATTTAACACAAAATAGAAGAATAACAGAAAAAATACAAAAAAAAGAAAGAATTCAAAATTTACTGATTTTGGTTCTAGAAAGAAGTTTAGAGGCTATAAATAGAAATGGAATAATTGGAAAAACATAGGAACAGTTAATTAATTAATTAAGGATATAGGAAGGAAGTACGTTGAAAAAAAATTATTACAGAACAGAAAGGAAAGGAAGATTGCATAAAATCAGTCAAACGACAGACAAAAATACTTATCATTAATTTATAATACTATCACCTAGTGAAAGTGATGAGAACTGAAAAAAGTAAGACTTTCATAAAATATCACTGGAGTTACAAATAGAAAAATAAAATAAAAGAAAGTTTGAAATATTAACAAAGAAAGAAACAATTAAATGATGTACAGCTGATACCAGTTAAAAATATTGATTTTCAGGATCAATAACACCATTTGTGTTATTGATGAAGTTCAAATCTGCTTGGGATAATTAACTAAAACCTGAAAGTCAGTGAATTTGGTGGTAGCTGTAAAATTCTGTTATTTAAAACAGCGTTATTGAACTATCATCCGAAATGGATTGACGTAATTCGTTCATCAGAAAAACACAAAAATTTGAAAAAATTTTCCATGATTCTGTTACGATTTTTTATTTATAAATAAATTGTGTTAACTCTTATTTTTCTTCAATAATAAACAAATACAATATTACACGACAGCAGATCAATAATAAAAAAAAACGGCAAAAGTAAGCTAAGCTAATCCTTTTTTACAATTTGTTAGTTCCAACTTTTAATTCCACAAAACGTATTAATTTTTCATTTCATCACAATTCTCTTACACTAAATAAACATTTGCATGTTATGAAACAGAAGAAAAAACTAGAATTAAACATCACTATACGTCATAACTAAATTTTATTTTATACCCAACTATGTATATTTTATTTGAAAATTTATTATAATTCAAACATGTATTTAATTTATAAAATCGAAAAATTTATTAAACTATTATCATCTAATCAGGCTATTTTTTTTTTTTTTTTTTTTAAGTGCAAACGAATGGAAAGAGTTTATAACTTTTTTTTATTAGGTAAGTGTTTATTCATCACAGAAATAAATAAAACAAGAGACTGGAATTATCAGCAGCTGTTTGCGTGATGGCATGGGTGCGTTCTCTTTGTATTTAAGCAAAAAGCAATTTCCCATTCAGTAAATTTCATTGGATTATAAAATAACTTATAAAAACAAACAAATAAACAAAGAGGTTGATATTTATTCATTATATATTGATGGTATTAATTAATTTTTATTATAAATATAAACATTATTTATGAAATTTGTATAAACGTTTAACTAAACGTAAATATTAGCAAACGTTTAATTTAAATAGAAATATTTAATGTAACTGAAATTAAAGAAAATTATATTTCCTCAAATTTTTCATTATGCAACAATAAAAAGGTACAGAATTGAATACAAAGTCGAGTAGGCTTTCTATATTACTATTTTAAATTAAATTTTTAAAAATTACTTTACATATTAAAGAAAAGAATAGAGTTTCATCTATGAGGTAATTTTTCTAAAAAAAATTTTCTACTTTATTATTTCAGGAAAAAATCAATCTCATCATTTAAATAACCCTAAGATTAATAATTTATTCATAAAAAAAGAAGGAAATAAATTGTTAAAATTCATTCGAACTAGAAAAAAATTAAATAGTAATAAATTGTGAGAAAAACTTTGGAATAACCTCGTTCATTTTAACTAAAAACACAAACTTTACATTTTATGAACCGGTAAACTTGTAGTTTAAAGCCTGCACTAAAACAAAAAAAAAATTGCTGTGTATATGTGCATTCTACGAAACAGTTAAATTTACTTATTTATACGTGTAAGGAACTGCATGACGAGTAATCAGAAACGTGTAATGATTATCATGCAGGAAATTTATTATAATCTAAAAATAAAAAAATTAATTTTGAAACCAAATTTTCTATGTATTTATAAATAAATTAGGAAGAGTTTGACTTAAGATTAAAATATAAGTAATAAATAATTTAAAGGTTTCATTAAGAATTTCTAAGGATGTCAAGTGTAGATAATTGCAATGCTGAAAGAAATAATTCTTCTTTTTCAGGAAAGAATAAGACAGGAAATTTTAGCAATTACAGAAAAAAAGATTAATCTTTTATTAGTTTAGAGCAAAATTGTTAACGGAATGGTTATAATTAAAATCTGCTAATGAGATTTTTTTTTAAATTTCCCGTAAAAAATTAAAAATAGAATCGTGAACATCCGAATTGGTAGTTAGTTCGACGTACAGTTTATTTTATATACCAAAATATTTACAACTGTAAGTTTAACGTTTAATGTACGTTAATATTTAATAAAGTAACTAAGTATAATAATAAATGTATTAAAATATTTTAAATAAAAAAAAAAACTGTATAAAAAAATCATTTGACTTTGATATAAACGTAAAATATTCCTAATATTTTAAGTACAGTATTACATTTACTTAAATCTATTATAAAACATTTAAAATTACTGAACGGAATAACAATAAAAAATTTTATATACTCACCTACATCTATCTAAAAAAACATAATTTTATACTGCTTTCAAATATAAAATAACAATTATTTCTCTTATTAAAAAAAATCTTCCATAAATATATTTGTTTTTTACAGAAATAACATTAAATAATTATTTTTCATAACTATGTACATTTTTTACGTACAGACAGAAAGAAAAATTAATTTTTTTGAGAATAAAATCCTGAGGAAGGTCTTTATAAGTAAAGTTAGAAAGAAGAGGATCAGGAAAAACACAAAGATAAGAGATTTGTTTAAGGAAACTGACATAGCGGCCTAAATGAGGAGCAGAAGAATTAGGTAGGCAGATCATTTTTTACTTGGAGAAGTGAAATCTCTCTTAAAAGAAATAGAATTGAATAAACCGGTAGGAAGAAACCCACCAACAAGACCAAAACAGAGATGGTGGAACAAATTTAAAAAAGGACCTGAGTAAATTGGGAGGCGAAGGGAAGATGGCGGGAAATTGTTAGTGCAGCCAAATCCCATTTTGGACGCCATTTGCCAGTTATTTTTCTGTTAAATAAAACATATAAATATCGATATTAAATAAAAGAAGTAATATATAAAAAGATAATATTGTTGAAGGAGTATTAGTAAATTTAACGTTTTTAAAATTTAGTAATTTTACTTCTTTTTCTAGAGAAAAAACTGTTGAAAATATTAAATTATATATATATATAATATATATATATATATATATTATTATAATTAAAAATTTTTTTTAAAATGTAATAAAGCAATAGGAAAAATGTCAAAATATATTCGAAAATTTAAAATAAATGTTAACTGTGATAAAAAATAAACCTCTGTAATATTACAATTTCACTTTTTTTAAGCAATTTGTGGTTTCATTTTCATATCCTAACACAATAAATAAACTATCATTCGCAAAAAGAATCATATAAAAAAAAAAAATAAAAAAAATATTCGGCCATCCATGATATCAATAGCAGTATAGAACATGAAATTTAATTTCAAGTTATGACACATCAAATAACGTAATTAAATTCTCATACTGCAACAGTAAAAAAAGAGATCAACAACTTCCATTATCAGGAAATATATTCCAATGGTTTTGAAATGAACATCTAAATTGAAAACTATTTATCAATGTCATTAACTTTTTTTTAAGCATTTTTACAATACTATTTAAATTAAAATGTTTAACTACGTTTAAATCAAATAAATCTTGAGGAAAATAAAAACTAGATACAACACTTAATAAACTATTATTATTTTCTTTCGGAGGTCACAGGTTCGAATCCCGGTTACGCATGAAAATTTTTTACACGCTACAAAATTCATTATCGGTAACTTTAAGGGGAAGTACATCTGTTGTTACTATCGAAATTAAAAAAAATTTATATGTAGCCAAATCATTATTTTTACAATAAAATTATACGGCAACTTTTTACATACTCTCTCTGTTTTTCTGTTTAGCCTGCGGAACCACCGTAAGGTATTACTTCAGAGGATGATATGTATGAATGTAAATGAGGTAGGCTTGTACAGTCTCAGGTCAACCATTTCTGAGATTTGTGATTAATTAAAACCGAACCACCAAAGAATACCGGTATCCATGATTTAGTATTCAAATCCGTATAAAAATAACTGTCTTTAATAAGATTTGAATCTTAGAACTCTCGATTTCGAAATCAACTGATTTGCGATGACAAGTTCACCACTAGACCAACCCGATGGGTTAACCTTTTACATACTAAAATTTTTATATTAACTACCATAGTGAAGGTTTATATTATCCAAAAAAAATTCTAGATAAAAAAATGAAGCACTAATAAGCTGGAAACTGTGGAAAGGTATCGGGTATATGTATAATTATGTCCGTAACCGACGTTATTGTAGGCAACCAGACATAAGAAACAAACTACTCCAGAAAATATTTTAACAATAATTACGTTCTTAAAATTAGGATATCGACTCAAAATTTTACAATATTTTTTTCTTTTCGTTTTTTTTTTTTTAATTAAAATAGAAAATAATTAAATCTTCGTTAATAAAATTTAGAATTACCGAATGGATTCTCATTTTAGATTTTTTTTCAAACAAAAAATTCCATTTAGAATTTTTCTACAATATCGGGTTGTGGATTCTGCTTATAATAATAATATTTTAAAGTGTGCTAATATCTCATGTTTAATTAAATTTAAATTTAAATTCTTATTGAAGGTGTTTAATCTAATTTGTGAGTAGAAAATTGGGAGAAATAGAAAATAAATTGTTCTTGTTACTAGTTAAATATTTTCTCATAATAACGTGAATGATAAAATAAATTTTATAATTATTCACATTAATAAAATTGCATAAGAATTTACATAATAATATAGATCATATTTAGAAGTATATATATATATATACTAATAATAAGGAAGGCATGTAATAGTTGCCGGATGGGAAATGCATTAAGAAATTATTGTATGAGAGATCTCTAAAATGTGGAAGAAATACAATAAGGGGAAGGAAATATAAGATAATGCACGATTTAAAGGAGGAAGAAAGACATGTATAAGTAAAGAGAAGGACATAAAACAAGGAAAACAAGAACAAAAGAACAGATTGCACTGAAATTGTAACTGACGATATTATTATTGCCGTTAAAATAAAATAAATACTGAATTTGTTTTCTGTGCACGTGAGAAGTTATGCATCTTATGAAAAAAATCATTAAGTTCATCTCTTAAAGTAAATTTAAAACCCGAAATGATATTAAATCAATTGTAAGTATTGGGCTAAAAAACGATCTTCGAATTTTCTTAATTTTTTATCAGATTTTTTTACTGTGCTCATAATAACGTGAATTCATATCTTACATAAAAAAAAACAAAAAACAAAAAAAACAGACAGAATAAATTAAAAAAAGCCAAACTTAACACAATAACCTAAGTTATTATTTTTGTATAGCTAAATGCACGCGCGAATGAGTGAGAAGTATGTCAATACGAGAAAGATATTGAGGTTAAATATACGGGATACAATCTGAACCTTAACATTAGTATAATGTTTACAGGCATTTAAATTTAAAATCACGATTTGTCGGAACATCTATGCGGTATGGTATGCTGATAAAAGTAGGATGAGATTAGATTACGAAGAAGAATAAACGCACAAAAAAAATTAAAATAAAAAATAAAAGATAAAAGAGAAGATGTTTTTTAGTTGGAACGGATTGAGATAGTCCGTTAAAAGGACCGCTTATTTAATCCACATTGTTTCCATTTATAATTTCTCTTTTTAATTTTTTCATTCTATTAAAAAAAAACAAAAAACAAGCTTACTCAGCAATACTGCGTATGTATATATGTATATATATATATATATATATATATATATATATATATATATATATATATATATATATATATATATATATATATATATATATATATATAAGTAGAGGCATGCATGATAAATTAATCACGTGTTTGCTATTTCATTATAAACACAAACCAAACTTATACTGTATATGTATATAATACAACCATAATGTTTAAGTTGCAGTAGTCAAGTTGGTAATACTGAATATACAGCGGTAATGTTTAAGCAGAACAGTTAACACGCAACACAATCATCAATAATCTGGACACTGCCATTTACTGTCTATTATATTATGTTTATAAAATTTTATTTTTAATAACAAAAAAAAACTATTTTCACCTGTTTAACAACTTATAATTTATAACTCATGAACAGATTAGAATATATAAATTAAAAAATAACTATTTTACCATACTAAAAACAGTCGAATAACTTAAGTTATATTTTGTAATCCGTTTAAATACACTGTTAAAGACGAAAACTAATAAGAGATTGATATTACAATAAAATAGAACAAATTATTACATTTTTAATCTAACCAGAGTATACTCTCGTTTCGATCACTTAGAAAGAACATAATTTTCGAATAATATATAATATTTTAATTCAAAATAATTTTATAATATTAAAAAAATTTAAGACATAAATTTTTATTACAATTAACTTTTTACGGTATGTTAGAAAATATATAAACAAGAATAGTAAATATAATTTATTATTAACAAAATATATTATAAAATATTTTCATTCACCGATTCAATCATCTTAATAACTGCGGCAAAAACAACCAATTACAATACAATGGATTATAAGTTCTATAATCGATTATTTTCGTTACTGCCGACTGATTAAAAACGCTGATTCACGTTTTGATTTACCTTTTTAATGGAGAATCAAATAATAAATGTTAAATAAAAATTAAAGGCACATCAATTTCGTTTAAAGAGAAAATTTAAAATGTAAAAGTTTTTTTTAACTGGCTATTAATTCACCTCAGAAATCTTTGAAAGCTTGTCGTTGAAAATTAGGAACGGAAATTTTCAGTGAATGAAAATTATAAGTATGACCAAGATTCAAACATGAAATTTTGAAGTTAAGAGTTAGGGGAAAATTTAATATAATAAAAAAATAAACTACTATTCTTAGTCACTTGTAAATTTAAAAAAGTAATGTTTTTTATTGAGATATTTATTTAAAAAAATTACCACATGATCTCTTTTTAGATTATGTATCAAAATTCTTAGCCATAGTTACCGTTCTCTAAGGTTCAAGTCCCTGTCCGGGGTTTTAAAATACGCTATAAAAACTAAATTTCCACAACATTCCCGCGTACAAGATTCAAAACTACTGTGGTGAACTAATTTAAGTAAAAAAAAAAGAAAATACCATTTAAACAAATTACCCTTCTTTTTATGTACGGGTTAGAGATTAAGGATGATATTAAAACAACAGCAAATTAAAACAAACAAAAGAAATACACAAGAGATTTTACAATATATGGTTAATTATTTTATTTAAGAATTAAAAATATTGTACTTTGGTAAATAAAATATGAATCTGAAGTAAGGTAACTGAATTAAGAATTTTGGATCCATCAGTGAAAAAAATGAAGATATATTAGTGGCGATGTGTTGATAATTTGCATAATTTTAGGAATTTCACGTTCGGTATACACAGAAAACAAGGAAAAAACTGGCAGTATGTTAGATAATAAATTGTAAATTGGTTATAAAAATGTATAAATAAATGAAAAAAAAGAACGGAACATTAAAATGGAAAAAAAATTAAAACGATAAATAAAAAAATTGATAAATTGATGATAAAAGAAAAACTGTCAATGTGTCAGTATGTTAATATTAAAAAGAGACCATTCATTATTGATTTTATGTACGAATACAATAACATCCGAATAGAATGCCTACAATTCCAATCCTATTACGTTAGTCTCATCGGAAAGAAGAGAACCTACAAATACTAGTTGGGAGTTAATAATGATGATTACTATCAATATAAGTGGTATAAACATAAAGTAATGATATGACATCCAATTTAGTACAACTAATCTCTAATCTCTTATGAATTTAATAAAAAGAATAATAATGCTCTCACACTATTTGGAATCTTCGTTATTTCAAGTACATGTGAACAATCGAACAAATATAGGCCAAAATCATGAAAAACAAATTCCAATCATTTAAATTATTCAGTTTGTATTAGCTAATAACGCACAAAAAAGATACGGTCAAAAATACATAAAATAAAAAGAAAATGTTGAAGGAGAATAAAAATAAAAATAAGAAGGCGGCGGCAAATGGTTTTTAAGTTAAAACATCTTATCGTTTCATCAAAAAAAACTATCTCTACTTTTGTACTTCCCACTAACAAACCTGTAAATCATTGGAGAAGCAATAACAGTCTGTAAAGTTTAATCCAGTACAGCTGTCCCGAGATATTATTATAGTGAACAGAGAGTTAACTATTCGATCACGACCTCCGGGGAAATACTCTGTATATAATCCACACGATATACCTAAGAAAAAACTTATAATCTAGATCCAAGAATTCACGATAACGTGAAATGACCACTAATAATTTTAAAAAAATATAAAAAAGATAGTAAAAAAATCTAAACAATATCTCTAATATAAAATTGTAATAATGTAAAAAATCTAAAAAAAAAAAAACGTAATGATCGATAAACATTTTAATACTTATCAATCACAGTTTAAAATAAAAGAAAAAATGGTTGAAAAAATAATGATAATAATTTACAAATTAGGTATTTAACGATGATACTATAAAAAAGTTGAAATACATCCCAAATTAAATTGCATGAATTTTACGAGGAGTAATTTTTATATAAACACGGAAAATCTTGAACACATTTATGTAAAACGTTACCTATTGCAAGGTAAAATTTAATAATTTGCTAATCGACTATAATTTACACATCGTAAAATTCTCGTTGGATCTTGTGCAGTAATGTCGTGGAGGGAGGAAAAGATAGTATACTCGTAGTTTCTGTTGGTTGAAATTTTATTCGTGTTATGGTGATAACTGAAGACTGCTATGTGAACCAATAGGGCTGCGAAAATTAAATGTCGACGAAAAATCTTTTGTCGCATCGTTTATCTTCTTCTTTATCAAATTTTAATTTTCTAATTCCTAGTTTTAATCTCTTTCTACGTATTGTTGAACCGATAACTCTGTATTCCTCCCTTTACATAACCAATTACAGTATAGACTTAACAATACATACGATAGCGGGCGTGATTAATAAAACCTATTATCCAACCAGGAAACTGAATACGATTTCAATACTAAGCACAAATCCTAATTATTTAAACGTCTGTTAAATACGTATAATTTAAATTACTATCGTAAAATGTCGGAAAATATTATATATGATACAATTCATAAGACATCAGGACTAATGTCATTTCAAAAATTCATCATGTAATTCATTTCAAAAAATATGGTGCGAAGGGTGGGTTCGGAGCTACTTTCAGGAAAATGGTGGACATTTCCAATACTTGCTGAAATACATTACCAATTGTGCATAACTACACTCAATGAATCAAATGAAACGAGAGTATCTCTGTATTACAGTACACAGTGGAATTATAGTACGTAGTATCATGATGTACGCGACAAAATGATTAACTTCATTTGTAATTAGTTATACTACAAATATATATATATATTTTTTTTCCAGGACCATCAATTTTTTCCAACAAACGACAGTTATACTAAAATGTTTAAAATAATGTCGCTTATTAATTTTTATGTTATTTTAATCATAAATTACAGTAATATATAAAGAAACGAACGGAGTCGGGGTTAAAACTCACAATATTTTAGGTTTAAATAATGGCCGAAATTCAAATCTGAATTAACTTTATATGTAAGTAGATAGGAAAACATCATATATCATTTATTTCCTCGTGAATACTTAAAATCTAGAAAGAATTTAAAAATATTTTCCGAATATGAGTTTTGAAAATGTATAAAAAAATAATTAATATCTATATATTATATAAAACGACCAGTTTAGTCTTATACAGAATAATATAGTTGGAAAGGAACTGGATACAACGTAGACATCACTTGCTGCAGGTTGTGGTTAAAAAAAAAATAATAGGTTGTGGTTATTGCTGGCCTCCTTGTCGCGAGTGATAGCGTCTTGGCCTTTCATCCGGTGATCCCGGGTTTGAATCCCGGTCAGGTATGGCATTTTCATACGCCACAAATTGTCATTCATCTCATCATTTGAAGCAATACCTAACGGTGGTCCCGAAGGTTAAAAAAAAGAAAAGAATAAAAGGTTGTGGTTAATCATAGTATAAATTTACGCTTAACCTGACCTCCTGTTTTATATTAAACTACTTTACTTGTATGCATACATTAATGTAAGCAGGAATAAAAGTAGAAATTTAATTATAAAACAATAAAACCAACAGCATATACATACAAAAATTTATAGTGTAATAAAATGATATGGTAATTGCAGAAAGGATTAATTAATTAAAATTAACTAAATATGAAAACTCTAATTTTGATGACATATACATATTCGTTAAAGTATAATGAGTCAGAACGATATGACAAGCGGAGAAAAAGAGATAAAATACACAGATCAAGAGAGAGAGAGAGAGAGAGAGAGAGAGAGAGAGAGAGAGAAAATATGAAATCAATATATTTAATTAATGAAAGGCAATTTTATTTTCATAACATTCTGTGTATAAAACAAACAAAAAACCGTAGATACACACGCCAGCACCCACGCATGCGCACAAAACAAATGACAAAATAGATGACAGACAACAGTTACAGTTATATGTTTGCATGATTAGGAATTACTGAACGTCATTTTGGGCAAAATAAACAGGCAGGTGAATCTGACACATTGACTACATCTGACACGTTTCAGAAAAACTCTATTAAGGTTTCTACAATACACACACACACACACGCACGTAGAATACTAATAGAATGCACGTTTTCTTTCTAATTAATTTTTTACGTTTATTATTTTAAATATCATATATAACGACGATATAAAAAGAAATTAAAAAATACTTTGAAGAAAGTCAACGCAAGAATTTCTCCTTAAAATTAGAAATCTAAATCTAATATTAAATTATTTTATTTATTTTTTGGATCAATTAATTAATTAATCTTATACAAGTTTGAAGCACCTACGAGGAAATATGAAACGTCTTTTTTTACCATGAGGAAATTACAATGTTGTGTAAGTAAAACAGAGAAATTACAATTAAATAAAGACCCAAGAATCAAGATTTCTATAAAGTATTGTACATTTTTTTAATTTAAATAAAACTTTTATATTTATCGTTCTTTATTAATTAAAAATGCAATACAGTAATATTATTTTTGTATTAGAAATTAAACCTACCATAATAATTATGAACAATATTTTCGTGACAGAATTTTTTTCTGTTACGTTACAAATATAAAAAGAAATAATTTTTTATAATATCGCGTTAATTTTACAGACGAAATAGTTAGTACTATTTATTATAATATAAATACTAATTATTTTCAGTATTGGAAAAAATTTAATCATTTTTATTTGCTATTTAGAATATTTGAAAAGTCCATGATAGAAGTTCAGATAAATCAAATATAATAAATATATTTTTTAAATCGATTTTCTTTTTCAGATTTATCATCTTCAGAAGAGATCTTTATATCAAATACTCTTCCTAAGGCCAAGCTGTTAGATTTAATAAAACATGAAAATTTTAAGAATGTAAAACATACTGCAAGTTAAGTAAAAGATGAATAAAAAAAAATTTATTAAATTTTTATCCAACTTTAAATAATAATGTTTATTAAATATTTGATATAAAGATAAAAGTAATACACGAACTAGATCATTTTTTTGTTTGTTTTTCTCTAAATTCCAATTTGATATAGTATTATAATTTTTTTCTATAGGGTGTTGAATTTGTTTCTTAAACATTCTAAAGATGATGAAAGATTTTAAAAATTCAACAAACAATCACAAGATGCTCTCGAAAATAAGTAAGAGTGACCAATTATGAAGGGAGTAAAGAAAAAAGTAAAATTTCTTGAAAATAGGAATTTTGTTCATAAATAGCTCTTTTAATCTGTAAAATAAAACTTTACATCTTAATTCTGATATAATTATTTAAGCACCAAATTAGTTTTATGAGTAACTAAATCAAATTTACTGAAGTTTTTTATTATAAAAAACAATTTGAAAATGGAAGTCTTTAAAAATATGAATGAAAATTAATAATTTTAAACGTATGACATTCAGATAAAATAACACTTAAAAAATTATAGGTTAACATTTATAAATAAAAAAAAAAAATATGAATAATGACACAAAACAATTCAAACACGCAGAATGTAAAAATAAATAACAAAACTCAACAGCAGATAACCTAAAATTATTTTTGGTTATTGAATGAAATAGAAAGTAAACAACATATAATTATGCAGGTATCGATTTGACAAACGCCTGGGAATAGTTTTTTTGTTAAACAACAAAATATTACAATAAAGATCATATTCGCTGTTGAAAACTTACACAAAATCTAAACAAAGAAAATAAGAATTAAAGTGTAATGCAAACACACTACAAATAACAAATAACCTAGACATGCAGGTATAGAGAAGAAAAAAACGAAAAAATAAATTATGAATAATTTTTTTTTTTCATCATATTCAATCTTATATTTAAAATTATATACGTATATTTATACATGTAAATAAGTAAGGAGTAAAGTAATACGAATAAAAAATAAATAAATAAATAAAAGAAGTAAAAGCAAAGTAAGATTGAAAAAAAAATACCATAAGAAAATCGATATTCATTACACAAATGACTGTTTTATACACTCTTTTTTTCTCTCAATTTTTCTCTTTTACTTATCCTCTTCCTATTATTTTATCCATTTCTACTTTTCTTTTAACACTAAAATCCGTGACAATGTGCTATTAAAATACAAAACCCTACTTTTTCTATGATCATTATTTGTATATGAAGGTAAATTACTACGTTTTGTTAATTATTAAAAACTACACACAATGTTTTCAAGCAAAATACTTTACAAAAAAAGAAAGGAGAGTGCTTTAACGTTGCACGAATTCTGTAATTTTACTTTATTGTTTATTTATTTAAGATGCAAAGAGGGAGCGAGAAAAGAAAAAAAGAGGGGAGGGGAGAGAGAGAGAGAGAGAGAGAGTAACATTCGCGTGCACACGAATATACGAAATGGAGTGATGAATCCAGCAATAGATAGATGTGTAAATAATTTAACTTAAGATTAAAAACTGAGAAAACTTTCCATAGATCACAAACAGTATACTGATACAACTAAATTAGATATTTGTTTGGAATGGCATGTACATGTCATTACTTGCGGCAATGGTGACAGAATAGAATCAGTTCAAAGTTGGAAAATTGTAGCGCCAAGCGTCGTTATCCTTCCAAATTTTCAATAAAATGTATAAAAATTTCTCATCTTTTCCGTCAATACGGTAAATCAATCTTATTTAAAAACAAAATCTTAAATCTTAAAAAAAAAAACAAAATTACATGGTTTTACGAAACTATACTTGTGTGTGTGTGTGTATGTGTGTATATATATATATATATATATATATAGAGAGAGAGAGAGAGAGAGAGAGAATAAAATTAAACAATTTTAAAAAATGCAACAATTTTTTTCATTAAAGTGCACTATTCGTCACGAAAAAACATTGACAAAATTATTGATTTTTATACTGAAATAAGTCTTCGGCGAATTAAAACTTTGTTTGTACGGTCGTTGCATACAAAGAAACAGCTTTAAATACAAATGTACCGTATTTTACGCTCACGGAAACGACCGTACACTGTACTGTGATTTGTAGGAAATATTTTCCAACATTCGGCAGAGATTCACAGCAGTTTAAATTAAAATTTTTCTTTTCTTCATAATCTTTTTATCTTTCCGTTAACTGGAATAACGAACTGCATACGTACCAACGTAATATAGTTAAAACAGTTTGAAGCGCACGCGCGCGCGCGCACACACACACACACACACACACACACACACACACACACACACACACACACACACACACACACAGAGAGAGAGAGAGAGAGAATCAGAACAGCAATTTTTTTTTTAATTGGCGCCATATTAAAATTGAATAATTTGTAGCGTGTGTGTAAATGCAATGACTGACCAAGATTTGAACCCGGGACCTACGGATGAAAAACCTAGACGCTACTACTCGCACTAAGGAGGCCGTCAAGTAGCTTGAATTTAGGAAAAATCAACTGAACTTTAATTTAATCAATAAAATTTACAATGAAAAAAAAATTCAATGCTCAAAAAAAATATAAATTTATCCATTAAATCTTTTACCAAAAAAATCTCTGATTAATGTTTATCGAATTGATTTTTATAATTGCAATTATTATTATTTACAATTAATCACAAAAAATTATTCGATTTAAAAAACTCTTTATCATATTAGGAAAAAAAATTGATTGTTTAAAACTAACAACGTTAATTACGAATTTACAACGAAGTATTCTTCATATTAATTGTAATTAATATTTACTTAAGTTTGCACTTTATTCTTATTTGTAAAGGTTATCTGTTCGGCAATACCAATGGAAAAAAAATACATGAATATCCTTAATAAAATTTGTATCCTAATTCCGGTTAAACTGAATAAACCAAATAAGGCTTTCATTAAAGATAATGCAAACACAGACAGAAGTAAATGTATTTAGATTTACATGCGTATTTGTAGATGCTGTAAGTCAACTAATTTAGGGCTTCAAAGCGCCTGGTGAGAACACCGTTAATTAGATTCCTACATACGTACGACAATTGGTTGTACTAAACAAACAAAAAACTAATTTGTTTCCTATTAGCTATTTGTTGATGTCAATAAAAGGGGGAGGGAAATCATTAGCTATTCAATGTTACCAGTATAAAATAATTGCCGTATAAATACATAATAACAATAAGTGTTAAAATACTACCCATATATATTTTACAATTAATGCAAAAATTAAGGTCTTTCAAAAGAAAAAGATAAGAAAGCAAAACAAATTCACCAAAAGACACAATTCGTTGAAAATCAATTTAGAATTTTTACGATTTTTGCTATTTATTTGTAATTCAATCTTTTTTTAATAAATAAAACAATAAATAACTTTTTATTAAGTTCATATTTCTGTTAAAATATTTACATTAATTATATACTAAGTAAGCATGTCCTGTTAAGACACATATTTTTAATGTGTTTAATTACACATATTAAAAGATTTTCAAGGAATTTTTAAAAAAATATTTTCAAGGAGTTAAACGTATAAATATAATCTAATACAAAAATAAATAAAAATACGAGTAATAATAATTTTTCACAGGTAATAAAACTTTTCACCCAGAGGTCCCGAGTTCGAATCCCGGTCAAGCATGGCATTTCCACACACGCTACAAATCTACAAATCATTCATCTCAACCTCTGAAGGATACCTAACGGTGGACCCAGAGGTTAAAAAAATATATAACTTAGAAAAATGATAAACAAAAATAAAAACAAATAAACAGCTTAATCAAATTTTATTTCCTTAAAAACTACAAATTGTTATTTTATATAAGTAATTAGCAGACCGGCAATGTTTCGCTCTTGATAGATTTGAGTATGTATGCATATATATGTGTAGATTAAATGAACACAATTGAAGGTTTCATAAAACATTCACAAAATGAACATTACAAAACTTCACAAAATTTAACCTTTCCCCCTTTTAATTTTTACCATATTCAATTTATTTTACCCATTCCCCCTTCTCTTTCCCCGCTTTCCTCTCAATTTCTTTTTCCTTTCCCCTCTTCCTTTCTCTCTTTTCCCCTTACCATTTCCCTGTTTTCCCCTTTTTTCTTTTTTACATTTTTCCCTTTCTCTCCGCGCGTAAATCGGTCCAGTAGTTTTTTAGTCTATAGCGGATACACATATCGGAAACACTGAAATGGAATTGTAAAATATTTAGTATGTGTGTTGCTTTTACGTACAACATATAGCGCTGTTTTTCAGAAAAAGCCTGTTTTTACATGTCACAGGTGTGACATCTTAGGTATAAAAAATAGTAGGTTTATAAAAACAAGCCCGTATTCGAATGCAACGTTGTGTCAAAATTTCAAAGCAATCGGTGAAGAACTTTCGGAGATGTAAGATTTTGAACAAAGGAACATTTACATTTTTATTTATATAGATTATTTATTCTTTCACCGGTTCCTACTACAAGTATAAACCTAAAAATAATTATTTAATTAGGCCTAATTAATTAGTTTTTATAATAAGGGTTTTTTAAATTTAAAAACCACTTTAAAAAAAATAATAAACTAAACGTGTTTTTTTTTTAATTTCCAAATAAACTCAAGAAAAGAAAGTAGGGTACTTTTCATGCGTAATTTTCTAACGGATTTATTGCATAAAAATTGGAATTAACATTAATAAAGCAGAAAGTGATAAGTTTTAATGCAGCATAAAAATGGATTTTTCCTATGAAAACGTTCGTAGGGTATCATTTCTTATTAACAAGTTTTTGACATGTTTGAATTCTTGTTTATGAATTATAAAAAACTCAAATCAAATTAAAAAAAAAGGATGTTACTCATAGGAAAGAATATAATTTATTTTTAATATATTAATAATAATAATTTAATTTTAAACTTGTACTATAACAATTATTACTAAAAAGGTATATAAAAAAAGAGTATAAGTAAAACTCATGGATTCTACAAAGAAGAAATTTATGTCTCTCTCTGTTGCAAAGATCTTTAACATAACAGTATAAAATATACATCATTAGTTTATTATAAACAAAAATAAACTATTTAAAAATGAAGTTTCTATGATAATATTTAAATCAACATTATCTCAATTACTTTAGAAAAAAAATGGAGAATTAATAAGAAAAAGAAATAATAAAATGCCAATTAATATAAATAAACAATTTATTACTATTTTATATTAATGAATAAAATATAAAATTTTCAGTTTGTTTACAAGCAATAAAAATATAATAATTTTTATTATTAATAGAATTTTTACAAAATAAATCACGAAGTACTTTCAGAACTATATTATAGTATAATTCAGTTCAGTAATGCCACCTAATTCGTTCCACTAACAACAGCTGCTGCCAACTCAGCAATCCATTATACTTCAATGTAATAGAGGATATAAAATAGGTAAATTATTTCTGACAAATATAATTTTTTTGATTTATTTTTCTCTATTTTTTAATGCACTACATATGTAAATAGTAAAATTTAAAAAAAAAAAATAAAATATTTAGGAAATAATATATTTTTAACATATCCAACACTACTTTTATAAACAAGAGTATAATACGAAATAAAAGTCAGGTATAAATACGACACGATTTTCAAAATTCTAACTGCAAGGAAATTAACTTGTATTTTTATTGGATCTAATATTCTCCCCCCATTTTTATTTTTATTTCATATTGCATCAAACTAACATTACATATAATTTTATATGTTTTAATGTTTATTTTTTAATGTTTACAATTTTATTAGTGCCTAATAAAATAATTTACGCGTGTACTTATATATTGGTAAGTATACAAAACACCCACCGGGTTGGTCTAGTGGTTAACGCGTCTTCCGAAATCAGCTGACTTGGAAAGTCGAGAGTTACAGCGTTCAAGTCCTAGTAAAGCCAGTTATTTTTACACGGATCTGAATACTAGATCGTGGGTACCGGTGTTCTTTGGTGGTTGGGTTTCAATTAACCACACATCTCAGGAATGGTCGAACTGAGAATGTACAAGACTGTACTTCATTTACACTCATTTATATGATCCTCTGAAGAATTATCAAAACGGTAGTTACCGGAGGCTAAACAGAAAAAAGAAAGAAAGTATACAAAACAGCCGGCCTCCGTGGCGCGAGTGGTAGCATCATGGCCTTTCATCCGGAGGTCCCGGGTTCAAATCCCAGTCAGGCATGGCATTTTCACCCACGGTACAAGTCGTTCATCTCATCCTCTGATGCAATATCTAACGGTGGTCCCGGAGGTTAAACAGGAAAAAAGTATAAAACAAATAACCCACCGGGTTGGTCTAGTGGTAAACTCATCTTCACAAATCAGCTGATTTCGAAGTCGAGAGTTCCAACGTTTAAATCTTAGTAAAGACATTTATACGGATTTGAATACTTGATCGCGGATACCGGTGTTCTTTGGTGGTTGGGTTTCAATTAACCACACATCTCAGAAATGGTCGAACTGAGAATGTTACTCCATTTAAAACTCATACATATCTCTGAAGTATTACCTGAACGGTAATTCCCAGAGGCTAAACAGGAAAAAAGTATATTGGTAAGTATACAGCCGGTTTCCGTGGCATGGGTAGTAGCGTCTCGGCCTTTCATCCGGAGGTCCCGAGTTCGAATCCCGGTCATTTTCACACACGCTACAAATAATTCATCTCATCCTCTGAAGCAATACCTAACGATGGATTCGGAAAAAAGTAAACAACCAGTTTTTGGTTAAAATTATTCTAAAAAAAAAGGTTTTTTGAAGGTTTCAACAGTTAAAAATACATATATAAAAAAAATAAAGGAGGCTATTAAGTCAAAAGTTTAAGTATAACTTATTTTTCTTCTCACTATTTTTTTCTTTTTTTCCTTTTTTCCTTGAAATTCATTTGTAAGGGAAAAGAAATGTAACAGGCAAAACATATAGATATTGGATCGTGAAGAAGAAATCACTGAATCTATTGCAATGAAGAAAAAAGTAAGGAAGAGTTTTCTAAACGTATTTTCCATTCTCAAATGATGTGTAACAACTTTCTTGGGAAACTTCCTTTTTCGTTTTTGAATATAAATTCTCATCTTACCGCTATGCGCAGTAAAGAATTCATTCTATTGAAAAAAACACAATGGCAGTGCACGCTCAAATATTTACCGTTATATATTTTTTTTAAATATATATTTGTAAACATATATTTTAAATATATATATATATATTTTTTTAAATGTACAATTTACTGATTAATTACATTTTCTTTTAATTTATAAATAATAATTTCAAATTAATTAATGAAGAATAATAAAGATAAAATTGTAGTTCAAAACTTTTGAAGCTTTTTGTATCAAAAATTATCTACTAAAATATGTATCCATCAATACTACGAGCAGCTTTGTAAAGACACAATATCTGGAGAAGTATTACACTATCATTCCGTAACAGGGTAATAGCGTCTTCATCTTTTACCCAGAGGGATTCAAATTCCAGCCATTTTTCACATACTACAAATTTTCATAACATACGAACCCGTTAAGAAGTTGTGTTAAGAAAGTCATCCTGTTAAAAAAACTTCCTATAAATTCCCTTTGTCTAAACCTAGAGAAAAATTGGTGAAAAACAATTTATATTACAATGCATATTGTAAAATAGAAATATAGTAGCATCTATCCAGATGTAATATCAGTTATCCCCTCCCTCCTTCTTCGAAACAATTCTCACACCAGACTCCTTTCTACTCGATTACTTCATATAATGGAAGCAAGTGTTAACGTCTCGTACCAAACATCTAACTATTCTTAACTACTTACATCACCACTTCATGCAATTTTAAATCACGTTATAATTTAACTGTTCTTTAAATTTATTTACATACAAATATTATGGTAGAACATATAAAAAGTATTATTTTTGGCATTATTAACAATCAAAATTATTTAATTTTTGGAATATATCATATATAACGATAAGTAAGGTACTGTTTTAATTATTAATACTTTCAATGAATTGTTTTTTTAGCAAGTGACTTTGTATGTACATTAAAAAAAATATTCTACAACGATATTTTTTATCATTGTTAAAAAAATTCTTATAATACAATTAAAAATAATAGCAACTAATAAGTAATTTTTCCCTTGAAAACTCACTGATCTAACCTATGTTTTTCCGTTATAACTTTTCTTTTGTTTGCTTAACATAAAAATCTGATGTGAACACCACATGACTTCGTTTTAGGCCTATTAAATTACATATACACAATTTTTTTAAATGAAAAGTACATAAAATTTTATTTCATTAATAACTTCTGATATTTTTTCATATTTTTTTTATTGTTATTATTGTATTATTATTTATTGTAAACGTTTTTTACAATCAGAGGTTAATAATTATTAATAAATCAATATATTAAATAAAAAAAAGGAGATGAAATCCGATTCAAACCGATGTGTCTTTCCCTTGTAAGATCCAAATATTTTATTAATTAAAATTTAATTTGGCTATAACTCTGGAACCAATGAAATTAGGTCACTCATGATACATCGTTGAAAAGCTCTCAATGAGAGCTTATTACTAAAGTTAAGAAAAACACTAAAATCCAAATTTTTTGGATTCTGACACTTTTGGTTTAGTCAATTGCAATCAAAAGAGGAGGTGCACAACTAGATGTTACAACAATCCTAAATCCAAAAATTCGACATTCTACGTCTAATCGTTTCTGAGTTATGCGTGATATATATACGTACGTACAGACGTCACGCCAAAACTAGTCAAAATGGATATTTTCTTTGAAATCTGGGAACCGAAATTTATCACCATCACACTACTACTTCCTTTACTTCGTACAAGGAAGTAAAAAAACGGTTGATATGGAAAGAAGTGATGATTAATTTTCTTTAAAAATTATAAGCATATTCGTTATGTAACTTAATTGTTTACAATTTTTTTAAGTTTGCGTATTAACTTGAAATGCTTTTTTTTGTATAATTTAAAAAAAGACGTAGTTCAAAAGATTTCAATATTAACTTTTTTTTCTGTCTTCAGTCATTTGACTGGTTTGATGCAGCTCTCCAAGATTCTTTATCTTGTGCCAGTCGTTTCATTTCGGTATACACCTACATCCCTAACGATTTGTTTTACATATTCCAAACGTTGCCTACCTGCACAATGTTTCCCATCTACATGTCCTTCTAATATCAAAGCGACTATTCCGGGATGCCTTAACATGGAGTCTATTATTTTAGCTATAATTTTCCAAATGCTTCTTTCTTCATTAATTTGCTTCAAAATTTCTTAATCTATCACTTTATCTATCCATCTGATTATTAACATTCTCCTATAACACAACATTTCAAAAGCTTTAACGTCTAAGGTACTAAGGTTTAAGGAAAGTCTAAGGTACTCCGATCATTCAAGTTTCACGACCATGTAAAGCTATGTTCCAAACATATACTTTCAAAAAACTGTTTTCCTGATGTTTAAATTTATTTTTGATGTAAGCATATTATATTTCTGATTGAAAGTTTGTTTCGTCTATCAAATTCGGCATTTTATATCGCTCCTGTTTCGTCCATCTTTAGAAATTCTGCTTCCCAAATAACAAAATTCTTCTACCACCATATTCTTCTGGTCTACGTTATCAAATGACTTTTTTAAGTTTATAAATGTCTTATACGACGGTTTGTTTCTCTTTAATCTTATTCTACTATTAATGTGAGCGCTAAGATTGTTTCATTTGTCCCTTTAGTTTTCCTGAAACTAAATTGGTCTTCTAACATTTCTTCCATTCTCCTTTCAATTCTTCTGAACAGAATTCTAGTTAAAATTTTTGTTGAAATATTAACTAAAATACTTTTAATATCAGGAAACATTTTTTTTTGTTAAGTTAACGAACTGTGAACTCAATAACTAGCTACAAAGGCTAATGATTTACACTTATTTATTTGCGATATACATCCCGGACAAAGTAACACCACAGTTGGAAACTGAATCTAATCTGATAATTATTATTATTATACCATGTATGACCAAAAAACTAAAAAAAAAAATACAAACTACTCACGCAATATATTAATTTAATAATATTGATCCTACACGAAGTAACTCATTAATTTAAGGTTTACAGTGCACGCATAATATTTATATAAATATTAACATATTTTCTGACGTGTATTTGAGATATAGCAGATTTAATTTAAAGAAATAATCCACTATATTATAAACGAAATCTAATGGAAAGCTAAAAGGTATAAAACAAAAAAGAAAAATGAACTATCACAAAACGAAAACTAATTTAGTATATATAAAAAACAAAAAACACATGAGAAATAAATAACGGATGATAAATCGATATACATCTTATACAAAATTCGTTATTATACAATGAAAAATAGTCATATATGATTACGGAGTGAGTTATGTTAATATATATACAGTGTATAATGAAACAAATCTGTTACTATCTTCCTTTTATATAATGCGTATGTATATCTTCTCATTTTAAACTGTTTAATACGAAATAGCAAAGAGGTAACAATGAATAAATTTGGCTTCACAGGCAACCTATTAGGGTCACAGCATGAATTGAATTATGAGATCGAGTCGAAGAATGAAAGAGGAAGAAATAGAAGGGGGATAAGTGAGAAAGTATGATAAAAAGGGTAGAATGAAAAGGAACGATAAAAATGAAGAAGGAAGGAGAACATTATGGTTATATGAATAATATGAGTATATATATATATATATATATATATTAACACACATATATTCACGCACACAAGAACGATATCCTATTTGCCATAGGTTTGACTTTGAAACACCACGGGTGGCCGAACAAAACCAGGTGCTGTGTAACATCCTATAACATACACGCACGCACGCATTCAAGCAAGTATACACATATGAACGCACGTACAAAAAGTATATAAATATAATGTTTAATATTACTACAAAAGGTAGATTAAAATAAAAATGAACGTAATATGTCAAGGAAATCTTTTGTTATATAATTATACATTATGGTACTTGATGGGTGGTAGGGTGATAAGCTATATTACATGGAATAATTTGGAATAATATATATATATTAAAAAAAAAACTTATAACTCGTATAAGTAACAATACGATAAATGAATACACAATAGAACACTAGCAACGGTTAATTAGCCTTTTTCTTTAAAATTTAACAGTAGCATTCAACAATAACAGTAAAAAAATACAGCAAGCCTCCTATATTTCCACTCACGCGTTTTGTATTACAAAAGAATATATTTTCAGTAACCTGCTACTACATTCGAGTCCATACAAATATATATATATATATAATTTTGTGTATATGTGTGTACTCCATGGGCTGGAGGGCTGAATTTATTAATTTAGTTTTCAATTTTTTCGAAATGTAATACTGAGCTAAGAATTCCCATTTTTAAATAGTAAATTCTTCAGTACAGCAAAGTTCCATGACATAGTTACCAATCTTCCAGTGTGGCTGACATTTTTCAAAAACTAAAATAAGTTTTTATCCATTTAAAAGAAAAGAAAATCACTTTTAAAATATGTACACATCTGAAGAATAAATTAAAGTTAAAAAATATTTTTTTTTAAACGAAATTCGATTAACTTTAGTTGAAAAAAAATACAAATTCCGCTAATGTAATTAATTGAGGGTCTTCTTCGTTATTCTAACGCTCATTAAAAAATTAAACCGTTAAAAATATATTTTTCAATACATTTACAAAAGCTACATATTTAGTAATTAATGGTATCTTCTGCATTTATTGAAAATATGTTCAAGATTCTTTTGATTTAATGATACTTTTATCCTTTTAATATTAAAAAAATAAATAAACTGTATATAATACATTAAACAAATCAAATAGACGCATAAAGGCTATTCGAAAGGCTTAAAAGCTATCATATATATCAACACATTAATTGGTTACATACGAGTACGTTTACCCGGAAGTTAGTAACATTCCTTCAATTGTATCCGCTCACAACTATTAATAATGTATAATTACAGTAAAATAACTCAAAACAGATTTTATTAATTAAAAATAAATTAATAATTAAAAACTTTGGTGAATAATAATAATTCGTAAAAAAATAAATAATAAAAAGCAGAAATTAGATATGAAAAAAAGAGACTGCCAATAAAAATTTTCGAGCTCCATATCGTCTCGTCATTTCAACCGGTAATCCCGTGTTCTAATCCCGATAAGACATGAAATTATTTACGCTACAGAATGTCCATTTATAATCCCACTGCACAAGCCTGGAGTTTATTTAGTGAATTAATAATAAAAAAATTACAATAATAATAATTTAAAAAAAAAAATTCAAACGGTGAAAATCAGCAATTAAAACATTTATCATCAACAATAAATAAACTAAGGGACCGAATCAGACGAAAAAATACCAATTTATATACACAGATATAGCACACAAGAATTATTAAAAAGATATATACGTAGAAAATGGAATCATCTTACTGGAAAATTGTTCAATATTAGAACACTAAGTAGAGTTACTATTTTTGCTATATACATATTTAAATGAATTATATCAGTATACTTTCGAGAGAAAGGAAAATGGTCACTTGTCTATTAGTTCTTCATCTAGTTACAACTCCCAAACGATATCTAGCTTTTTGAATAAGTGTAATAATAAATCCGGTAATAGCATAAGTGGTGATAAAATGCATTTTCCGGATTCTGATGTATAAATAGTAATTTAAATAATCTAACAATGGAATATGTAGTTACTTTTTTAATAAATGTCTTGTGAGGTTAAAACACTTTAACGTATTTAATCTATTCAAAATATTCAATTAATTTAAAGTGTATATAATGGACAGTACAAATTTACTTGCGTGCATACATCCAAATAATTTTTCGGAATTATAACAATGTTATTAGAAATTATGACTTAAATTATGCAGTTTTAAAAACTACATAATTTATTTAATAATGTAAATTTTACATTTACATTTTTAATGTAAATTTTACTTTTATAAATTTAAACAGTAAAAATAAATTTTTATATTACGAACAGTTCCGTAACGAGTGAACATTTTTTATTTACGATTTCACATCAAAATCATGTTTCGTATATATTTTAAGCAACACCTACACTATTGTCAAGTATATATTTGATGAAAAAGAGAAAAAAATTATAGTACATAATTTTACAGGATAAAATCTATAATAATAGAAACAAAAAACATAAAACAATGACATTTTCACACTCAATCATGTACACATAGAGTTGAACAATTTTTATCTTCAAAATCTAAGCTAAATGACTTCTATTGTAAAAAGCTTCTTTTTCCTTTTCTTTGGAAAGTTCTACAGGATACGATATAAGAAACAATTTTAAAAGAAAATGAGTTAACGTAAGGGAATGAATCAAAGAGTAATGGTAAAGAAATTGTGAGTGCTGAAACACGGGCAGTTATCCAGGTTACGAGGTTTAGGTTCAGGATGAGAGGTCACAAGAAAAAAAGGAGGGTGGGAAAAATGAGTAAAAAAAAATTACAGAAAGAAAGAGAACATAGATGGAGTTAAACGAGACTGTGTAAGTTGAGAAATGGATTAAGTGACCCGGAATGGACAGCAGTCAGAAGCGAAACCATCACGAAAGAACTGTTGAACATAGAAAGAGAAAACGTTTCTTCACTTACATTAGTAAGAAAAAAAAAAGATAAAATTGAGTTAATAAAAATAAACTTAACAGATGAAAAGTGTAAATAATATAGTTTTAATTTTAAATCCCGATTTCTGATGAAACATTTACAGATATTGCAATAACCTTATAAATATTTCAAATAAAAAAATGCAACATACATGAGAGTGAAAATCACTTTAAAACAGAAAATTAAAGAATGAATTTCTGTTCAGGAAACACAGATTTAAAAAAAAATAAAAATAAAAAATAAATGAAAATTATAATATATAAATCGCAGAAAAGAAATTTATGAAATTAATTTTCAGTAGTAAATGTTATAAATTTTATTATAAAAAAAGGTTTTTAAAAGTTATTTTCGTTTTAATGTTTTCATTCATTTCTTTTTTTAAAATTAACTACCAATAAAAAATTAATCAACAATAGTTTTCTTAAAATTTACAAAATAATTAAATATGACTTGCTCTCAGTTAAAATAATCGGAATACTAAAAACCTTTTTTATTTTCAGAATAACATCCCACATTTTGATGGGATTACCAAAAATATATGTAAATGTTCGAAAGAAAAGTTGATTTTTACTTTCTTGTACGAAGTAAAGGAAGTAGTGTGATAGCGAAAAATTTCGGTTTTTTGACAACCAAAAGTGTGTCCAAAAAACCCAAAATTCAACTTTTTGGATTTTGGACTTTTTCTTAACTGCAGTAATAAGCCCGCATTGAGAGTATTTCAACGATAAGTAATATTTATTTTCATTGGTTCCAGAGTTATAGCCAAATAAAATTTTAATTAATCAAATATTTGGATCTTACAAGGGGAAAGCACATCGGTTCGAATCAGACTTCATCTACTTTTATTTTTATTTTTTTTTAAATTTAAATATATAGATTTATTAAAAATTATTAACTCTGATTGTAAAACATTTTATGCGATGAATGATTCAATAGGGCCTAAAAAAAGAAAAAAATATCAGACGTTTTTAATGAAATAAAATTTTATGTACTTTTCAAAAAAAAAAAAAAAAATGTGTAATGTAATACAATAATAGGCGTACAAGAAGTCAGGTGGTGTCCACAACATATTTTTTTGTTTAAAATTCTACACAAATCGGACGAATGAAAAATATAATAGATTAATTTTATTAATAATCAAGTGAACAAGAAATCAGCAAGAAAAAGCAAACTATTTAAATTTAAAAATTAAAATTATGTCATTCGTGTGCGGAGATCCCGGGTTCGAATCACGGTCAGGCATGGTATCCTTTCATACTCTACCAATTCCCACCAAGCTGACCATGTTGGTGTTCTCGCCTAAAAAAAGCCTCTTCAAAATATTATTACGTATAAAGTTTTACGATAGAAAATTGTGGATTCTGAAAAGTTAAATCTTATATGTAATTGGATCGTTTGATAGAATTCATGTTTTGGTAGGATCACTTAAATTACCGAAAATTATTATTTAATATGTTAACAGAAACAGTTCCACAAATTAAAAAAAAAAAAAAACCGATTGGATAATATTTATTTAGATTACAATGGATTTTTACATTTAGATGTAAAAATCACTAGAGAATATCATGGTAAAATAAGTAAAAAAAAAAAACTTTATCCCTCAGGAAGGATACATGAACCCTTCTTCCAGTTACATCCTTATAAAATAACACTCCCTCCTTCTATTGTAACAGTATACATCCTTACTCTTGCATATTTTTAGCAAAACCCTCCTTCTCTTCATTAATGTTTTACTTCCCCGCATGATATAAAATAATCTGAAAGGGACTTCACGTGCGTAAAAAAAAAAAAAAAATACTCACAAATCTCACCACACCAGTTATTTTTTCCTTGATTGAAAAATGGTTCAATTGTATATAAAAAGACATAACTAAAATATATAAAAATAATTGTATTTTTAAATAACTTATTAAAAGAAAAATAAATTTTACTGATATATATATTAAACATAATAAAATATGTAAATATTATTTTATTAATTCTTAATAGGATAGAGTTAATAATTTTAATTTAAGACATTTTTACAGTTATCTAAACATTTTATACACATTTTAAAATCTAGAAGATATTTTTAAAAATTTACAAAAATTTAAAACAATTTAGAAGCTGAAATTAATAAAAGTTAGATAAAGTCACAATTACTGTTGAATATAGACTGTCAAACAAAGTAAAATATCAATATTTGATGAACGTTCGTGTAAATTAAAATTTTGAACGTTCGAAAACTGTTATAAAAATATACAACTCAATATTTTAAGTAAATATATATATATATATATATATATACTAACATAGAAAACGACTATCTGTTAAAACGGCTACCATATTGAAAACAGAAAAAACAACATAAAAAAAGGAGGAAAAAATTAGTAATTTCAAATAATATTACAACGTTATTAAATATTCAGCTATGAATTTACTTCTATAAATGAAATTATTTTCTTAAGGACACTGTAAAGATTATGTGTTTTGTTATTATAAAATTTATCATAACTAAATCCCTTTAAAAGTTTTAGAACTTGTTCTAATAATAATTACACCATTATTATTTTATGACGGGTTATACAAAACCTCTTTAAAAAAAAACAAAAAAAACTCAAGGTTAATTTATTTGTAAAATTGTCTTCACATGAGCCATTACTGGTCTGTTACATTGACAACTGAGCATATTTGAATCATTACATCTTACTTAATTTAACAGGAAATTTACTAAAATCTCATATCCGTCGGGTGCTGATTCTGCGGTCAGGTAAAAAATATTTCTTACAAAATTTTGTACTACACCTGTTGTAGATATTAACGGTATTACAAGTTCTCGCGTATAAAACCATGATTTATATTTTATTGTGACTTTTAGAGAGAAAAATTCATGAACTGTTTTATAACGGTTACTTAGAAAATTATAATTTTGTAAGTAAAAAAATTCTTCCATATACATCGATGGTCGATATGCATTATAGTTCGAACATCTATTACTTGGAGAAAAAAAAACACATAAAATAGTTGACCACAATTTTTATAAATCATGTTATAACTGGACATAACACGAGCTTTTTCTTTTGAAATAAAATGATATATAAATTTAAAAATAAAAGACAATAAATTGGTGGTTTAAAAATAAAACCGCAGTAGAATTCACTCAAGGTCATGAACAACGTACAAAAAAACGAATGGAAAATACTAAAAGGAAATATAATAATAAAATTACAAAAAAAAAGAAGTAATTAACAAAAATATCCAAACCAAATTAAGATATACCAACAATTAAATATAAATATAAAATATAACAGTCATATAATAAAAATCAGTCATATAATAAAAATATCATAAAAACCAATTCAAGGTAAAGATAAATAAATAAAATAAAAATAATACCTATAAAAGAAAACCTTGTTTCTGAAAAAGAATTAGTACAACAGAGTAATCAATAGGTGGTCTTGAATTACATTACTATGTTAGTACTTTACGAAATAAAATAATTTTTTTTTTTAATAATCTCGTGAGGTAACTATATAAAATATATAAACCAGAATTTTTCGTACAAAATTCCGAAAAATATATAAAATAAATAATAAAGCACTACTCTTAACAAAAAAAAAAAAAAAACACTCCAACAAAATGGAAAACATTTGATTAAACTAGATTATTTTTGACTTTATCTGTATAATTAATGGTATGCACTTTGTCATCATAAATTTAACAATTAATTTTCGAAGTTGAAGGTTCTGAGGTTAAAATCCTAATAAAAGTTAGTTGCTTTTGTACGGATTTGAATACTAGGTAGTAGACACTAGTGTATTTTTGCGGTTGGGGTTCAATTAACTACATGTCTCAGGAATGGTCAGCCTGACTCTGTACAAGACTACACTTCATTTAGATGTCATACATATAGGATGTTCATCTCATTGGGCCGTGGGAGAGGGTTGCTTATTGTTCAATAGTTGAACAGATTGCATCGTACACATTCGGGGAAAAAAATTATCGTTACTTTTTTAACAATTCTGTATTTTTTTTTTAATTTAAAAAAATCATTAAAATTTTAGTTTAAAACGAAAAAATTCGAAGTTGTATGAAAATAAAAGATTTTACGTAAAAAAATATTGTCTGATTATAAGTATATCACCGAATCAAGGAGATGGAACCAAAGTACAAAGTACTCTTCTTTACAATTATCATTTTGATATCAAAATAATTGTAAGAAAATGAAAACTATAAGAAAAACTAGTAAAATTACAATGTACATTTTAAAACAATAAATTCATAAATACATACTTTTCTGTAAAACAAGGAACCTAATATATAAATGAGAAAGATGTAGTGGTTCTGTCCATTTGCAACAGCATCAGGCGAGAACCAACCGACCGATTTTGCTTTCAAATTTTCAGGATACATCGTGTTATCCCAGGCAGTTTTAAGCGATACTTGAAGCCATATCCCCATAAAAGGTGAAGTTGTGAATTTTTCTTCATAGACGATGATCTATACAGTTTTTTTGATTTCGATTATTGATGTAAAAATAATAGGCTGAGCGTTTTATAACAAATCCGATTTTCAGCTCTCTCCTTGACCCCTTCCAGAGATATAGCGTATTCTATGGTAATGGAAAGTATAACAAAAAGGGATATGTTCGTCTACGGCAGGAGCGTATCAGAGCTTTTCTGGCTTAGTTATTTATCAGTATTATTCTTACAGCCATGGAGATAAAGAACAGAGCGTGGTTCCAGAGGGTAAGCCCCCTGGCGAGACGTGAAGACGAGCCAAGGGAGCTCTGATAAGCTAGTTACGTATAAATATACAATCTCCATTCATTAGAGGAAAGGAATACTTATTAATAAGAATTTTTTACTAATATATTTTGTAAATGATTAATATTACTGGATAGAAATTATTCTCTTGACGATTAAAATTAGTAAACTGGAAAGGAAGTAGTAAATGATTCGATTGATGGTTAACTGATAGAGTGTAACAAAAACAAAGTTCTCTCGTTCAATCTACATCGATTGTTTTTACTTATTTCTAGTACAGTACTTGTAATTCCTTACTTTACTTCTCTACTTGCTCATTCTTCACTTTTATTCACCTGTAGAATTTCGTTTTTTTATTTTCTACAATAAAAAAGATTAAGACTGTTAAAAGACGGATGATCGATTTTTTTCAATTTATAAATCGATTGGTTAAGGATAACTGAAATAACCGTATATTATATATAAATTGAGCTTATAAATTTGATTTTGAAAGAAAGTTTTAATACAGGCAAGAACGATAACTTTAATTAACTTTCTATTTTGTATTTCTTTTTAGAGAGAGAGAGTAATTTTATATATATATATATATATATATATATATATATATATATATATATATATATATACAGAGCCTATTCGTTGTTTATTATAGCCAACATTTCAAAATCAATAAAAAATCATTTTATCACAATTTATTTTTATTATTTAATAACGCTATTAGACGGTAGTTTTCTATATCCATTATAATATATCTTGCAGTTATAAAATTTATATAATTTTTTATGATATAAAAAAATAATAAACTGTTATATCGATAAAAATAAGACTCACAAATAAAAATTAGAATTTATTATAGAAAGATTTTAATAATAATAATAGTAATGATTGTAGAATGATTTATTAAATTTTTGTGATACATTTCTCATAATAAACTCTCTTAAGAGAATATTCTGGGGTAGATCTTAAGTAGATATGAATATGAAATATCAAAAGCGGAAAACCTATTTAACAAACTAAAATAAAACTATCTGAAGGTTTAAAAGTTGGCATCCCTGACATGGAAAATATCAGTTGTTCAAAAAAAAAGTCTATTTATACAATCTTTTTTGTTTATTTTAAAATGTAGGCTACGCTTGAAACGTGTACCGTAGAATAATAGCGTGCTTTAATAAAAGTTTTTTTATTTTTTGAAGTTGTAAAACGACAGGAATGTTAAAACAGTATGATAAAATGTTTAACAGTGTATAAGTGAATCGGTTTAAATCGGGGAGAACAAGTGTTACTGATTTTCATCGTACCAGAAGACCGACAAAAGATTCGGCTGTCACTTCGAAAAATTACATTCAAACTCTTATTCATATGAATAGAAATATAAAGATTTCAAAAACTCATGAAATTTGTAACACAAATATTGTTACTGTCCATGATAATCTGTTTCAAGACGGTCGACTAAAATCACAAACAACCAAAATTAGTATTTTTACGGAAGTAAAAAAAATGGTTTTCAGCGGAAGGTATTGCTTTTATAGATTCTACGACAACTTGTGATAAAACTTGGATACATAATTATGACTCTGAATCGAAATTTCAGAATATGGAATTGAAACATCCACGTTCGCCCGCTAGCAAAAACTCAAAATCAAAGTGTTAGAAGATAAAATAATGCTAATAGTAATTTGGGACTATAAAAGCCCAAATTATTGCAACTCTTTGGAAGAACAATCAACAGTAAGTATTACTGTGAGATGCTAGAAAATAAAGTGAAACCCGCAATAAGGAGATAACGAACTGGTTCTTATTCTTATATTCTTATTTTCTCTCAAAGAAATAATTCTTACGCAAGACTGCCACTCCCACATTGATAAAAAATCATAGGAAGCTACTCATCAATTGTTGGTCGGGATGTGTTGTCATATCCATCTTGAGATCAACTCACGATCTCAAGCCATCGGGTTCGTTAAGTGTTGAATGCGTCTTCCCAAATCAGCTGATTTGGAAGTCGAGAGCGTTCAAGTCTAGTAAAGTCAGTTATTTTTACACGGATTTGAATACTAGATCGTGGATACCGGTGTTCTTTGGTGGTTGGGTTTCAATTAACCACACATCTCAGGAATGGTCGAACTGAGACTGTAGAAGACTACACATCATTTACACTCATACATATCATCCTCTGAAGATTTATCTGAACGGTAACTACCGGAAGCTAAACAGGAAAAAGAAAGAAAGACTCACGATCTCTGCATCATCAAATCTTGTTTTTGTTTGGTTCTCGTAATGAGTTTTAACGGGACACCAAGTTTGTCAACAAATAAGAAAGTCCAGAGAAAGAGAGGACAATTACCTAAATGTAATCTGGGATTTTGTTGAAAAGTTACACTCGTTTCAATGCCATTGAAATCATAATTTTTCTGTAGTCATTTATCAAATCACTGAGAGAATCTGGTAGAAGTTTTTCTTTCTTTTAATAAAAAAAATAACGGAAAGCATAATATTATATACACATAATCATTACGCAAAAATAGTAATCTAAGATTATGAATTAATGTGAAAGTTTTATTTTTTTATATTTATGTAAAATAATGAGAATTGTAACCATAATAAAAAATGAATGAATATTTTTATCATACAATAATATTTTAATCGTTGTAAAAAATACATGCTTATCCTTTTTTATAGTCCAGCTAAAATTATATAATCCAATATTCTTTTTTATGCAACGGTGTAATAATATCTTTTAATAATTACATTGTGTCACAGAATTGTATCATTTTCTCTAAATAATCAAGTTAAAAGATGTTACTATTACATTATATATATATTTTTTTTACAGCATTACTCACGTAAATATATGCTATAAATTTCAAAACTAACAAAAAAAATTCTCATTTAAATTAAAAATACGAAACCTAAACTAACAATCTATAAAAACTGATATAGAAATAAATTGTATTTTCATTGCTATTTTAAAAGAAAAAAAACGACAAAATTGAAATAAAACAAAGGGAACACACATTTGATTTGAAAACAAAACACATTTGTCATCTGTATCAAAAATATGCATCTAGATTAGAAAATGAGATACTGGTTTCCAATATGGAAATTTCAAACTAAATATGAACGAGGGTTTGTATATTGGAATAGACTGATAAATTTTTCTTATTTAGGAGGGATGGTTGAGATTCGATGAGCAGTAAAAGCTGTCACATATTTCATCAAGTTTATAGAGAACAGGTACAAAAACAAAAATATTTTTATAAAAAAAAAACTTACGGAGTTGGGAGGTGTAGGTTTAAGGTTTTAAAGTAATAGGAGGGGTGTGGCTGTACCGAATAGAAGCTACTGACAAACTATAACGAGCTTCATCGTCCTTTTGTATGAACGCACATTATACCTGACCACCAAAAAGAAATAGATTGACACTGTAGATAAATAAGAAACCTTCATACATAGACCTAAATTATGTATATGACAAATGTATTGGACAACCCCAAAATGCCACCCCTTATAACAACGTAGTTTAAGATAACCTCATGTTTTACAACATGTATATATAAATATATATATTTTTTTTCTTCAGAATTTTAGACGGCTACCAAATGGAATGTAATATTGACAAGGGAATATTTCATTAAGACTTTTAAATAAAAGAAAACCGCTTTAGTTAGATTAAAAAAAACATATATAAAAAAAAAAAACATATGTCAGTGAAATAAATTATTTTAACGTCGTCTGTCTGCAACCATCTAACGATTCATTTAATTGGTCTTTACCCTCTTAAAAACAAAAACCGAAATTACTTTCCTCATAAAAGCATTTCATCTGTTCTCTTTGACAACAGGATTCCAACGAATATAAGAATGCATAGAATACTTTTGCCACTTAAATATTGCTGAGAACTATTTTAATTGTAGTCCAGATTCCAGACCGATCAAAACAAACGATTCGCAATCTCAAATTATTTATTTTTTGAAAAAAGAAAAAAAAATGCACACTAATCTAACCTGTATGTGCATTCGCTGTTAATTGCAAAGTGATTGCCGTTTGTTGCTTTGATACATTAATGTCTGTCCCTACTCAAGACACTATACTGCCTTGGTATTCTAAATTGTTCTTCGGATTTTATACGTTAAAAACAAAAGGTGAAGAAAACGAAACGATCTGATTTAGGAAATTATTTGCTTGTGGTCTTTAGAAGTAACATCGGCATAATACAGAGACACAATAAAAATTCTCTGAATGTAAAAAATTCTAAAAATTATTGTAATAAAAGTTATACAAAAGGATTTTTAGCGTTCATTTTTTATTCTGTAAATAAACAAAATATATACTCGTATAAAACTGCATCCTTTTCAAAAGTAAAACGTATATACAAATAAAACAAAACGTGAACGTTATCTTTCAGTTGTTTAACATTAAATTATATAAGCTATATCTAATACGTACATTTTTATAAAAGACGCATTTTTTCACACATTTTCTCGTTAATCATGATACGTATAAGCAGTCAGCGTTAAGAGCAACATCGTTAATATAAAAGAAAAAAAGAAGATATTTACATAAAATATTTAGAGATATATGTAAAAAAAATTTAAAAATATCCTGTATATTAAACATTTTTAAAATACTTATTTTGCAAAGAAAGGACTTTTTTACTTATTATTTCACACTTTAACTATGCCGATCTCCGTGGCGGAGTGGTAGCTTCTCGGCCTTTTATCCGGAGGTCCCGGTTTCAAATCCTGGTTAGGCATGGCATTTTTTACAGTCATTAACCCAAATTTCAATTTGGGTAAATGACCACAGCAGTTGAGACCATAAAAAAGAAGAAAAAAGATCGTGCGAGAGTATTTAAACTTAATTAAGAAGTGGCGTAAATTAATGGAGTTTGATAAATATCTGGACAAACAATTTTATTGGAAGATATCAATATATATCGGAAAAACTGTGATTTTTTTTTTTTTGGATTTTTTTATTTTATTACGCGATCTTCGAAACTACGATGAATATTGAAAATATCAATAATGTTTCAACAGGCTCTTTTAGGATCAAAGCAATTTTTGATTAATAAAACTTCATACGGTTCGGATCAGAAAAAAAATATATATATTTTGTAATACAAAAATTGCAACCAGAACAGATAACATAGGGAAATAAGAGAAAAACCCACCGGGTTGGTCTAGTGGTTAACGCGTCTTCCCAAATCAGCTGATTTGGAAGTCGAGAGTTACAGCGTTCAAGTCCTAGTAAAGCCAGATATTTTTACATGGATTTGAATACTAGATCGTGGATACCGGTGTTCTTTGGTGGTTGGGTTTCAATTAACCACACATCTCAGGAATGGTCGAACTGAGAATGTACAAGACTAACACTTCATTTACACTCATACATATCATCCTCATTCATCCTCTGAAGAATTATCTAAACGGTAGTTACCGGAGGCTAAACAGGAAAAAGAAAGAAAGAAAAGAAAAGGGAAATAAGAGAAACTAAGAAAACTTCTCTCATACAATAAAAATTGATTTTATACCCTACCTCACATCACTGATAACGTCATTAACGAAACCAACTCAAGAATTAAAAAAAAGTAGAAAAAAAAGAAATGTGATTTAGATGCTCGTCAAATCAAAATTAAATTGCACAAATGATCTTATATCACATTCTATTTTCTTATATTTATTTTATATATGTTTATATATATAATTTTTTTCAAAATTAATTTTTATTAATTATTAATGCAATTTAAATACAAAACAACTTTCAATTCTTCAGCAAAATTAGAATCGACGAAAAAATATACAACGAAATTGTTCACATATTAGTCTGAATAGTAAAGTAATATTCTGTGTTATATTTATTATTACTATTATAATATTGTTAGTAAAATACGGTTTTTTTTAAATATATAAATAACCTGGAATTACAGAGGAAGCGTTACATAAAAAAATGAGATTTCTGGAAACGAGTTTTCATCCTTTTTAACAATTTTTTGTTTACTGATAGTGATCCTTGTGGATACTTTGAATTAGGTAAAGAAACGTCCTTAAAAATTAAGCTAATGATACTGAACGAACTGTTAACTGAACCCTTACGACTAAAGTAGAATGAATCATAAATATTTAAGTAATTAAAAATAAATGTTTCCGATATTAATTAATACGTAGCGTATATACTACGCTTAAATACATATGGCAATATATTTTTCTTTAACAAAGAAAATTATATTAACTATAGTATGTATAAAAAAAAATCATTACTATTAATGATAAAATAATATTATAAACTCGATATATTTCCAATTATAAAATAACTAACTGACTATAAATATTATTAAACTTTAACGGCAATAAATAACCTTGAATAAAATATCTAACCGATCGACAGTAAGTTCCTGCACGAATATAATAAAAAAAAAATTTATTAGACAAGTGAGAAATTATGTTGTATAAATCATAATGACATGAAGTATATCGCAAATAAAACTTACTTTTTATAAATCTCTTTATTACACCTAAATAAATTTCCTTGAATCAATTATAAACACGCATGTACAGACTTACACACACAACAAAATACAAAGAAAATGTAATATTCAGTAAATCTCTTTGTCTGTTGAATAGTTTTCTTCTATTTTTCCCTTTTCTGAATGAGCGCACTTTTTTATGCTTCATATTTTATAGACTGTGTCCTTTTCTGCTTCACGGTCAAACTCAACTTTACATCTACCTTTATTTGGCATATCGTCCGCTCGCTTGACAGCTTCGATATGGTTGTCAAAAAATAAAATAAATCAAAAAATGTCTGGGATTCATATTTTTTTTAAAGACATTATTCGGTTAAAATTCTTCTTTGTTTCAATCTGTATATAAAAGTATTATATACTTGATTATTACAAAGAAAACCCTTGACAATCGCTATTTTAAAAATATTATTTTAAAAGTAATTTCTGGGAGGAAATATACATTGTATTAAACTAGTAATTGTTGTCGAAATAAATATTTTAAGTTAGATATATCTATTGAAGAAAAAAATACTAAGCACTAAACATGTAAATTAAACGTAACTTAATTTTTACTCGTTAGAATATTTTGGTATAAATAGGATTTATACCATTTTAATAACCTACTTGGTTTAACAGCAATATCATCTTTGAAAAAAGACGCTCAGAATTCCTAACACATATACGTTTTTATAAATTGAAATAAAATAAAAATAAAAACGTAAAACGTCCTGTTTCATTTATATATAAATATAGAGCAAGAAAAAGAGATGATGAGAGGTGGGGTGGGAGGAAAGAGAGAGAGAGAGAGAAGAGAGGGAAAGAGTAATAAAATATTTTATATAAAATGTGAGTCAGTTCTTTCGTTACTGGCTTCTCTTATAGAATTTATCAGTTCAGTACATTGTATTGGGTAGACGTAGAGCTCCCATGAGTGAAATATAATTTTGCTAAAGGCATGTTTAAAAAGAACTCTGCCAAACCAATTCATTTCTGTTGAAAATGTCTAGGTTTCATATTTTTACATTAATATATAATATTGTAAAAAAAAAATATTATAAGAAAAATTTATCGCTATAAAAAAAGTAAATAATTATAATCCAATACAGTTATCTAACTTTATTAATTTACATATAAAATTAAATTATTAATCACACTTCATTACCAAAAATAAAATAAAATAAATCACTTTTTCTTTGTTAGTTTAGATATCAATCAATATTTCTTAACGAGAAAACCACATCTTTCTTTGTTTTGTTTTAAAGAGTTTTCGATTCGTTACTTTCTCAAAATCTTCTGGATTCCTTTACCAGGGAAATCTCTTTTTTCTCTATATATACTATGGATTTTGACTAGACCTCACTAAGATTAATAGGAAATCTGTAGGGTATTTAGTCATCCATAATATTTGTGGGATTTGGTAGAAGCGGCTCTGGCTGAACTATTTATTACAATCGAGTGGTTATAAAAAATTCCAGAGTAAAACTCACATGTTTATCGGGAAAATTCGTGCTTTCTAACCCTTTCTAATTAATGAATAAATATATATTAATAAGCAGTACAGTACTATCGTACAAATTTCAATTCCTGAATCCATATTTGTAAATAAAATCAATAAATATAAAAATAAACAAAATATTTCATTTACTCTTAAGATTAAATAGACTGATATGCAACTAAACGTAAGCAAGCTACATAAACAAAATTTGATATCGACGTTAAACATGTTGAAACGCGTAGAACGTACATGATAACAATCAAGAAAAGAAAGACAATGACGATGATAGGCGAGATAAAATATAAATGATAAAAGATTAGAATATTATGTAAAAAAAAAAAATGTACAGAAGGAAGAAACGATAAGATTAGTTTGATGATAGAATATTGAAATCTCGACCTTGTACAGAAAGCTAGTTGAATAATGAAGTCAACGAACTTTATGGTGACCATTAAAACTACGCACGTGTATGCGTATATACATTATACATAATACTTTATGTGTATGTGTGTGTGTATATATATATATATATATATATATATATATATATATATATATACTTGCAAGCTTGATTACAACAAATTACGGTTTAAACGATAAGTAATAGTCAAATATTTGAGGGGCGTAGCATTTTTATTATACTGGACTCCTCCACCAAAACTTAAGTATAATTAATAATGGAACAGTAAATGTTTTATCTAAGTAAAACTATGTAACATGAATAATATATAAACTAATATACAATTTTTTTAATTGGTTTCATGAAGTAATTTTAAATTAGATAAAGATACAATAAAATTACTCTTTTCTTATTAAAAAATACTTCACGTACTACGAAGAATTAAATATCTAATCCAAACTAACATATCTAATATTATCATTTTTAATTTATTTTAATTAGACCTATACTTTATAAACAATAAAAGAGACGAAAACAAAACAGTATACAACTGTTTCCAAAAAAAAAGTAAATACATAAGTAAACTGGAATATTGAACCAAGATTCCTCAAAACATACAATATACTCTCGATTATCCAGTAACTGATTAACTGGTTTGGAGTCGTATGGAAGAACGGTATGGAAAGAATTTATTTTAACTGATAAAATTTAAAAAGCGTACAATACCAGTTTTAATTAAAAATTTACATAAATAATTTTAAACTTTGTAAACTAACCATTCAGCAACGATAATTGTTTGATATAGGTATATACATATATGTATATATATATATATATATATATCGAATAAAGAATGACTGATGGTTAATAACATTTAAACCCTATAGGAACTAATAAATTATCAGAGAAAACAAGAAGTTTAGTTCTTACTTTTCGAAAGCAAGCAACATGTAAACATTTTTTAAAGGGGCTTGTGTTAAGTATAAAATGTTAAAAAGCTTGTAAAGAGTCATTCTATTTTAAGACAATGCGCCATCTCACCAAAACTAATTAATGTTAATAGTCCAATGATGGAAAAATATTTACCACATAATCTGATTATTTTAAAATATAATAATTAGTTTTTTTTCTCTATAATACGACTTTACGGCTCAGATTTAACGTGTATTTAAGTAATAAACGAAGGTATATTTTTCTTTACCTGTTCGTGTAAATTACCAAATTAAAATTTTCTTTATTTTTTGTCAAACAATAATTTTAAATCTACATTAAATGATATTCAACATCTTTAAAAGCTAGTATATCTCAATATGTTTTTTGATCACAATAATGGAAAAAACCACACTGTATTGTATATAAATATCCTCATAACATTTAGTAAATGTATAAGGTAAGGGAAAATGAAAAAAAAAAAATTAAAATATATACATGTATGTATATGTGTGTGTGTGCCCAATTTCAATATTATACGTTTATTTAGTATTACTATGATATATTTTAAGTATTTAATATTATACACATATTAAGAAAAGAAAATGTAAACTTGATTCGTTTAATATTATTATAAAAAGAAGAATTTTCGAAAACATTTAGAAAATGTAAATTACAAAAAATTAATGAAAACCAGTCCATTTATTTTATTACTATTTCATATAAAATTATAAATAATAATACGATACATGGTAAAAAAAAGTAGGCGGTCATTGCCATTTGAAAATTAAACCAGATTAAAAAACAGAAATAGAAATAAAAATGTAAAATAGAAAAAAATAAGATAAATGTTTAAGATATTATCGTACTATCTATTTATTATCCTTTTAAAAAAATTATTGTATAATATAATATATAATGTTTTATAATATAACAGCATTAAAAAAAAAAAAACTTCGTGTGTAATCAACTGTAACTTAGTAGTCTGGTTTATATTATTTGATTTTGATGGAGGAAGTTACAGCGTGTAAGAGAGATAGACTGATAGCAAGGTTAGAAGTGTAATTCGTCACTGTAATTTGGATGCAGTGATCACCTGGTTTAAACATTAATCATTGTTACAGAGAATCAGTGTGTGCATATATTTGTGTGTGTGTGTGTGTGAGAAAGAACGATAGGGAGAGAGATCATTGCTAAATAGTCCGTTTCATTGTAATTGGTACGGTCTAGTCAGCTTAAGGTTAAACCTCACATTTCATCAAATGCCTCGTTCATTTAAAACAAAATATAAACTACAAAACTATTTAGTTTCATTATTTACAAATTCTTTTTTTTTTAACATAATGAAAAGATATCAATCACTCAATTTATAAAAATATTTTTTTGAGAAATTATAAATATATTTATTATTAATAAAATAAATTAAAAATCTAAATGAATCAACGTTTTTAGATTACCGTTAAGATTCTAATTAAGTTTTTATTATACTTTTAAATAAGTTCTAAGTTTCTATTATAAGTTTAAGAACATCTACAGGCAGTTTTATTCAACCCTTAGCAGCTACGCGTTATTTTTTCATGAAATCATAGTTTATTGGTGGGTTGCACCCAAGTTCAACAGATCATCCTGTGTTTTACGTAAAAATAAACCACAAATGATTGACAAAGGACAGACTGGATTATTTTATTAACTCTCATTAATACAAATTTGTTAAAATTTGATTCGTTACTCATTTTAAAAATCATTCTTTCTTAGTTTAATTGAGGTCAATGTGATATACAAATACATTGTTTAAATATTTGATGGATATTTACATCGATCGCCGTTTAACTTGGAGAAATCATGTAAGGAAGAAAGAAAGTAGCTTGATACAAAGTTTAAAAAGATGTACTGGATATGGTTGATGGTTGATGGATGATGGTTGATTTTTATTTTCAGTGTTAAGGTTTTTTAATTTAATTTTTTAATTTAAGTTATATTGGGTAAGGGATCACAACTTTCTTTATCCAACAAGATTCTGCTTTATAAGGCTTTCTTGAAGCCGGTATGGACTTACGGAACTGAACCCTGAGGCACAACCAGTAACAGCAATGTGGAGAGATCATTCAACGGTTCCAGAATAAAATATCACGGAACATAATCCAAGCGCCGTAGTTCGCGAGGAATAACATTTTCGATTATTCAGATTTATAGATGCTCAAAGTTTTTTATTTATCTATCGTTATTCTAAAGTTAATATTTCATTTTATAATTTATTTATTATATTTTACTGTTCTATTTAAAATTAATGTTTTATTTACGTATCCGAATTGATTAATGGTGTGAAGACATTTTTTTCCTGTTAGCCTCCGGGAATTATTGGTCAGGCATTATTTCAGAGGATAAATGAGGATGATATAAGTATGAATGTGAATGAAGTGTAGTCTTGTACAGTAACAGTTCGACCATTCCTGATATGTGTGGTTAATTGAAACCCAAACACCAAAGAACAAAGGTATCCACGATCTAGTATTCAAATCTATATAAAAGTTACTGCCTTTACTAGGACTTGAACTCTGGAACTCTTCGAAATCAGCTGATTTGAGAAGACGCGTCACCAGTGAGTTGGTGTGAAGACATTTAACTACATTCAAAGGCACGCTAGTATTTAACATATTAATTGTTTTTGTATTCGTTGAGAATTATCACTGGATGATCCTCTTTCAAGTGATAGCCTGACCGTCATACAACTTGGTAGCTTCAATATAGAACCTCATTGTAAAGAAAAAAACTTTGACGATTGTTAATAAGGAAGAAAAGTACAATTTTTAACCAACTTTTCACTTATGTTTCTTATCAGAGATCAAATAGAATGTGATAATCTCTACATTAAAACTTTTTTTAATCAATTCTGATAGTAAAAAAAAAAATAAAAAATAAACCGCCAATATGCACCCCGATGTGTGTGTGTGAAAATCCTTTTATTATATTTTATATTAATACATAGTTAGTTTTAAACTTTTGTTTTGTTAATGGCTCAAATTTCTTTATTTTTTATTAAATTTAAAAAAAATTAAAATAATGTCTACTGTTTGCTTTTTTATTTTATCCCAATGGTTACAAACTTGATATAACGCAAGCGATTATAAAATATCATTTGATATTTATTTGATGGAAATAGATTCTGTTGGTTTTCTTCTTTTTTAACTTGCACCACTTATCCATTACGAAAAGATTACTTCTATACCATTCGTACTAAAAAATCTCTATTCAAGCAACCTTGCAGACGTAGTAACAAATTTTTATCCGTAAACACTATAAGAATATTTTATTTATTGTAAATAAAATATTCAACTGGGATTATTATTTATAATAAATACAATAATAATAAAAACTTATTAACGTAAGGAATAATAAATAATACTTTGTTAATAATAATATCAAGCAACAGTATTAATAACCTTCACGGTACTTACATATGTAGGATTTAAATAGGTCAGAAATAATATTCTGACCATGAAATCAACCTACATATCCTGAACAGGTAATAAATACTGTGTAGAATTATACTTTCCACATAGGATTCATTTTATTATCAATGAGCTACTTGCTTTTATAACCATCTCAGGATTGCTATCTGTATAATACACGTACACACACACACTCGTATATATATATAGTTTTAAAATTATAATAAAGATATAAGTTTTTCTATTCTAAAATGGTAAACGTTTGAACTGAATTACCTGCAATTAAATTTAATATTAATTACTTACAGGCGATGTACTATAATACGGTTTTTGTCAGCATTTTCTATAACTAGGTTATTTGAAATATTATTTAAACAATATATAATGGATTTCTATACAGAATAAATGTGCAAATAAAATATTAATTACTAAAATAACTGTTTCCCTTACGGTATTTACAACGATTTAACAATATATAATTTTTACGTAAAATTTCCGTTAATACCGTGAATTTAAACATGTTTATCACACTTTAAAATAAAGAATAAAAATGACTAAACTGGACTAACCTATTTAAGTACTGATTTTTTTCTACATTTTAATTTTATGATCGTTTACTTAAATTTAAACTAGATATCAATGTTTTTTATACTTATTTTAATAAAAATTATGCTAGAATTTTTAATTTATTTATTCTCTTTGTTTGTTTGATGCAATCTGTTAAAATAGTAAAGAATAAACAACACCCCTCCCAACGGTCGAATGAGATGAGTATGATATTTATGACATATAAATGATGTATGCAGTAGTCGAACAAATTCAGTTCGACCATTCCTGATATGTGTGGTAAATTGAGCCAAAGTTACCAAAATATACAGTTATCCACTGTCTAGAATTCATATCCGTACAAAGCAACATCATTATTTGAACCTTTAAATAATGGTTCAAATCCATTATTTAAAGGTTCAAATAAACTTACAACGAGAGTTCTACGGTTCAAATCCTAGTAAAGGCGGTTCAAATCCGTATAAAAGGAACTACTATTATACGGATTTGAATACTAGATCGTGGATAACGGTTTTTTTTGGTGGTTGGATTTCAATTAATCATACATCTCAGGAATGATCAACCTGAGACTGTACAAGAGTACAATTCATTTACATTCATACATCTGAAGTAATATCTTACGGTGGTTTCGGAAGATAAAAAGAGAGATGATTTGAACCTTAGATCCTTCGATTTCGAATATCAGCTGTTAAACAACTAATTTGCGATGACGAGATAATCAACAAACCTTGGGGTCAAGACTTTTTAATTGGGTAAAAAAAAAGTAAAGTATATTTTATCAAATAATGATCTAGACATCGTATTTTAAAAATATATATTTTTTACCTGGGTAATTTTGATCAGAATTATGCTCTTTCTCGTAAAAAGGGGTGAGTTTATTTTTTTTGACATCTTACATAATCTTGCAATATAAAAATAATTTTAAAAAAATACAAAAAAAAAGTTCAAAGTAAAATAAAATTTAAAAAAAAAAAATTGAAAATTGTGTAGCTAAACTGATATGAAGAAAAAAAATACATCCAAAATAAATAAAATGGCTGAGCTAACAATCAATAAATTTATATATACATTAAATATGTCAAGAAAATTCAATAAACCGAATGAAAAAAAAGAAAATATGTTATTCACATTAAAATTTAGTTGGGAAACTAGGTAAAACTTCTTTCTCAAACTTCAAACTCAACTTCTCATGAAAAAATTTGCAGAAATCCACATTCTATATTTCTTTTTAGCAAGAAAAAAGATATTAACATACAAAAATATAAATAAAATTATAAGGATTTTATTATTTAATATGGAATAAAAGTAAAACAAGTTCAATATGTAACGGTCTTTTATTAAATAATAAAAGAGAGGGCGTTTTAGTGGTAATATAAAATGTATTTTACATTCTTATATTTATTAATATTTATATAAATATAGCAATAAAAAATGTACTTTATTTTTGTTATAATAAAAGCTGCAAATTACGGTATATTAGGATTGGATATAATCTATATCCAAAGAAATTATACAATTTTTCCAAAATTCATAGGTATACAGCGAATATACATAAGTGAAAAAAACTCGTAATAATCTTTTAAGATATTATTCTAAACTTTAAAGGTATAAATAAATTTCAAAATTATTTTCATCAGATTATCTTATTACACACACAATTGCAATTTAAAAAATTTAATTTATTTTATAATTTTTAATTTCTGCTAACATCCCTACATCAAAACAATTTTTAAAAAATTGTTTCCTTTGAACATATAACAGGAAAATTCAACGTTATGAAATGTATCTTACACAGCAGGACGTTGAGAACACAGTGGGGCGCAATAACATTGTGTGCGTTTTGCCTGGCCGCAAGAATTAATTACACACTTTTAGTTTCTCATCCAAAACAACTTTAACATGGTTTCACAAAAAAAAAAAAAAAAAAAAACTAATTCACTAAATCAGACCTTTTATACTAGAAACATGTACAACTGTGGTCTAGTAGAAAAAAATTAATTAACAAAAAAAGGAACGAAATCTAATTTATCTATTTTTAAAAGTTTAAAAAATTCATTGAGTATTTTAATAGTTTTTCCCATTTCTATATCCCTGTATAAAATAAATAAAAACTTAACAATAAACAAAACTTCCGTATTTTAAAAATATTTTTGTAATTAGGTTTCTAAAAAGTAATATTTCAAATGAAAATTTATGTTTTGGTTTGTAATATTTATTTTAGTTATGTGAAAACTATGCTGTAAAAAATAGCACAGTAAATAAATACGGAAAAAATTAATAAATAAACGTAGAATATACTTATTAACAAATAAATATTTTTTAATTTCTCGAACACTGTACCGCTGATATGTTAAATAAATAATATTAACAATTAATGAAATCCAACTTACCAGCTCATTGATATGAATTCAAGATCTTCGGCTTACTAGAAAGCCATCATTACGAAATAAAATTATTGTTTAAACTTAGAAAATTAAAAGATCGCACAGTTAAAATGTAAAACAGTCATGACTATCCGGTTCTACCAATATATTCAATCATATACGTACTTAAAAAGAATAGTGGCAGGACCGAACAGTCATGACTATTTTACATTTTAACTGTGATCTTTTAAATTAATTTTTTATTTTAATGCAATAATTTTACCTCCTGATGATGGCTTTCAAGTAAGCCGAAAGATCTTGAGTTCAAATCGATGTACTTATAAGATTGATTTCATTAATTGTTAACATTATTTAAATATTTTTCGTATATTTGTTTTTATATTCTTATTTTTCGTTGATTCAACACCTTTATTAGTAATTTACCAGATTTATTTTCTCCGGAAGTCGCTCCTTCATTAATGCTATTCTAAATCAGGCGTTTTTAGCACATGCCTAAAGATAAGTAGGCTATATATACGTAACTAAATTTTTTATTACAAAGATGGAATTTTAGGGTTTTTTTTTTGTTAAGACATGAATAGCTGACCGATTTCTTTTTTAGATTTATTAATACGGGAACTGTTAGTATTAAATTAGTCGTAAATTAATATTTAACTCTTCATTATCTTTCTTTCTATCCCATTTTATTACTATTTATTTTATTTTTCTTTAATTTCAAACCATTTTTTTAAAAATACGTTTAATTGCTATCATTCAACAGTCATTATTTTTAAAAGTTATTCCTGGCTTTAATCAAAATAATACAATCTTCAAATTATAATTCTTTTAGATTTTTATTCAAGAATTATTCATTCAGTCAATTAAATATTTCTTTTAGTAATTTTAAAGCTTCTTCCAAACGTAGAATCGTAGACTCATTCCTTTCTATATCGCAGTTTCTTTTTAATTTTCTCTTTTTATTGTAGGTATCAGATTTTTACACAAATTATAAACCTGTCTTTCTTTCCGTACTGCTTATTATTCTAACTTAAAGGCCATTTACAAAGAATGTTATCTCCAAATTATAAATATTACTTCTGAAGAAGAAAAAAATTAGTTTAGTTTATAATACAAAAAGATCAAACTATCGTACATTTTCTGAATTAATTTTCAACCGAAGTTTTTTATTCTTTTTGTTTGTCGTAGTATTTAATTTAAGGTCGATTCCAATTTACAGGAATTATAAATAAATTTGAATAAAAAAAAAAGAAAAAGAAAAAACTGCAGAGAGGGATTTCCATTGAAATCTCTCAAAGAATGATGCACGTATATACCGACATAAACTAAACATAAATAAATATATACTAAGATAAGTCCAAAGAACATTGATTAAGTTCAAAATATAAAAAAAAAACAAATAAAACACCAAAAAATACTATTCTCTATCATACAAAGAATAACTAATCGAACAAAGAATCAGTAAAACAAATGAAAGAATGAACAAAGGCAAGTAGTGAAAGAAATGAAGTATTTTGACGATGTTCAACATCTCGGGTAGCTGATTCACCTTAAATCTCTGAGAACTTACAGATATATGCAGGCGCTTTAGGCACCTAACGTCCACGCTGTTATCCAAGGAGTTAACCACGAGCCAGCCAGTTCACATGTTTGTTCAGTCTCATTTTGTACCTTGTACTGAATCGCCGTTATCTCCTCTCGAACAGTTGACAATCCTAGATAGGAGTGTATTTCACTATTTTTCGTAAACCAACAGCGCTTCTGTTATATTTCTCAATAGTTTGTCTGGGATCGGTGTTCGACTTCGACGTTGTTCTCGCTTGTCTAATCCTTAGATTAGTTAGATTAATCCTTAGATTAGACAGTTAGATTCTGTAGGTTCAAATCAGTTTCCGGACCGTTGAGTATAGTAATTGCTTGTTAAATAATGATAACTGCGACCACCTGCCTAGTAATCTGTACATCTTCCTGAACTTAATATTAATCTGCGTCCTTTTCTTCCTCACATGACTCCACGTCAAACGGCGATCCAGATGCAATTCTAGGAATCGCAAGCTGTTACCGATCGGAATGAAAACGCTACTATGTTGAACTAGTGGGCAGTCACCTCTTCTCATCGCAAACGTAACATGGGTAGACTTATTCGGATTAAACTTCATCTTCCATCTAGTTAGCCACTTGTTTATTAGATTCAATACAGTTTGTAGTTTAGTAGATGGTATGATTTTACAACCGAAGTAAAAAATAAATGAATTAATTTTAATATTTTAAGGGAACAAGAATAAGAGATGAAGTAAATACAATCTAAAACCATTTTCATACAATTAAAATTTTTGGAATTCTAATCGGAGATTAACGTCTGCATAACAAAAAAACTGGTACCGCCGGAAAAGTTCGGATAATTAAGCTAAAGTTGAATTGTAGGGAAATTTTAGTACTTTTATCAATAATATAGGAACAAATATTATTTATATTTAATTCAACAAGAAATAAAATAAGCCGTTTGAATTATTACAGGTTAAAGAAGAAAAATTACGACCATAATATTATGTATATATAATACAATGAAACTTAGTAAACCTTCAAGTCATGACATGACAACAAATTACGTCAGAGAGAAAAAAAAGGAAAATGTAAGATTACAACCCCTATTCTTCTATTAATAACTTTCCTGCCCTTCATTAAAATGAATCTTTTTAAAAGAGAAAACAAGATTAACATATATATAGGGAAATGAAAAATCTTGCACAAAAAATACAAAGAGAAATTATCTGGGAAATAAGGACTTACATAAAAGTAATGTTGATTCGTTAATTTTGAAGTCAGTAAGATTAAGTAAAAGAAAAAATAAAAATAGAGAGAATACAAAATCAAGACAGTGACTTTTCAAAAGGTTTCAGTTTAATTAGTCACTTTGTGTAAGCTTTGAAAATAGTAAATATTAAAAATAAAATGAAATAGAATTATTTTTCACAGCACGATCAAAGTACATGATAAAATTAATTCCTATAGTTTTACGCTACCGTTCAAAGCCAAAATCCTATATTTCTAGTTATAAATCTAACAGACTCATTGTCACATACAGTAAGTTTTATGTAAATTATTGCACTGTAGTACATCGAATCATGCAACAATATAGACAATAAAGCTGCATTAATGCATCTTCAGAATACAGTAATAAGTAGCATAAAATAATTCACTTGTCCATTTTAGACAATATACTTTGCGGTATACAGACCATTTTTCATAAAACGTTAAATATAATTTTAAGAAAGTGGCAGTAGCTTTTTAATCGTTTAGCGTATAACAAAAATATAACTTCAGATCTTATTTTTAATTTTTCTTGTGCACCGTGGGGGGGGGGGGGGAGAAATACATACAATTCTCTTGCTGAACTGATTTGAAGAAGCGTACATGACCCGTTGTTTTATAACTGGAAAGGTTAAAATAATATATAACTTTTTAATCTTTTTATGGCTGTGACAAATCCTTTATGAACGGAGCGATTTGGCCATTTGTAGGGCTGAGAATCGTCTACATTTGTGTGGACTTAGAATATTAACGTGGAATCGTATTTAAAATTCGTTTAAGAAGAAAATGGAAAACTACTCCTTCCTTCATTTACTTAACAAGCCTAGAATTGGATGATTGTTATTCTTGAAAATGTATACGATAATATACCTTAACATGTTTTTCTCAAGGTTGACGTCAATTATAAAATCAGTCTTTTATTCATGAATAATTGCAAAATCTTCTACTTGTACATAACCAGTAAGAAACCGTATTGGATATAATCTATATTTATTTGGTGGCGAAAACGATGATGTCTCAAATTGAATATTCTGTGAATGCATGAAATATATAAGGCAAAATTGCCATTAACCAAATTACATTTATAAAGCCCACCGGGCTAGTCTAGTAGTGAACTCGACATTGCATATCAGCTGATTTCGAAGTCGACAGTTCTAATCCTAGTTAAGGCAGTTACTTTTATGCACATTTGAATACTAGATCGTGGATACCAGTGTTCTTTGGTGGTTGGGTTTCGATTAACTACACATCTCAGGAATAATCGACCTGAGACTGTACAAGACTACACTTCGTTTACATTTTTCCTCTGAAGTAATACTTTTTACGGTGGTTCGGAAGAGTAAACAGAAAAAAGAAAAAAGTTACATTAATAAATTAATGTAACGATATTTACAAAAGAAAAATATTATCCAAATGAAAAAATAATAGAAAAGCAATTACTGAATCAGATACTGTTTGAAGTGTATAACCTAATTCTAAAAATTACAACGCAAAACAGTGATCAGTTGACCGAAAATTACACAGTATAATTTCTTTCTATTGTTTATATACTAAATATCTTACTCAATTATTGATTTCTTGTAATGTTAAAAGAAAATATATATATATATATATATATATATACATTGTTGAGGAACATAAGAAATATGAATAATTCTGCGCTATAAATGAAAGTCAGTTACATTGGAATACACTTTAACAATCAGATAATGGAATACATAAGATATCATAGATATGTTAGACTTAGATATCATTTTCTTTTTTTTGCTGTTTTTCATGGAAAGGGAAAAGTATGTATTTTGTTATATCATGATGTAGCTTGAAATGAATATTTTATATTTTTCTAAGAATGCATTGACGTTCATTTGAAAAATCGTAGGATTGATAATACAATACAATAATCTACTTGGTCATAAGGATTAATATGTTTTTTATTTAGATTTTTTCTTTTTAATTTAATCACATTTTTTTAATCACTTACCTATAGCTTTTAATATAGCTTAAAAATTTAATAATAAAATAAAATTTTGTTTTTAATAAAACGAAGAATTTAGGTTACAAAAAAAAATTTGGAAAAGATTATATGGCGTCTCCATAACAGCTGAATTATATTAAAAAAACGGATTGAAACGTGTATGTCCTTGATTCTGAACGAACTGTGGAATCACTTTTTTTTAATTAATCTGTTTAATAAGTGTAGTTAGAAATATGAGAGAGATTATATAATCTTTTAACACGATATATTTGACAAGAAACGAAATAATGTTTGAGATAAACACGGAAAAAGAACTAAGAACAAAGCAATTATAACTTAAGATAAGTTATAAGTAAATATAATAAATCTTAGTTGGTTTTTTTATATTAAGCGTTGATGACGTTAAAAAGAATGAGTCATTAATATTTCTTTGCGTTTCAAACAAATTTACGCATTAATTTGTTTAATATAACGAACCCAAGTCGCACACAATTACTTATAATTTCCTATAAATAAAAAAATTATTTAAATTTTTAGTAACGTACAACTGATAAAAAAAATTATTTCATTTTGAACGTCACAGTTCTAGGAAATATAAATTGTTGTTATACATATAGATTACGTATAGCGGGCGGCGTACTGCTGTGCACACAGCTGATGGCTGGCCCACCGAGCTATTACCTATCCTGAAAATATTTTACGTTTTGAGGTATGAGGAATACACAAAAATACCATTCACTTAAATTGAGATTTCCATATAATGCCTATGTATAAAATTGTGTAGCTCCAATACTACCATATCAATTTATATGAAATTTAGATATGCTTTAGTGGTGCATCTGAAGTTCTGCATGTTAAAATTTGATGAAGGTTGGTTGAGTCATTTTTGAGTTACGCTCAATTTAATTTCGAAAATATTTGAGCGGGCCAACTAAGAAGCGTGGTTCGTTCTGATGCTGCAACATCGGAACGTTGGACGTTTCTTTATCTTCAAGCACGAACTTCAAACTTCAAGCCCCTTCTACTGATGTTTGTCAGGGTACCGCTAAGAACCTAGTAAAAAATATTTTTGCCTGTTCGAAGGATGGGTAACCAGCTATAATTACTTTTTTTAAAATGGAGGCCGACTATTTTGAAACTCGCATTCTTCAGACCACTCAAGATTTCGGGTTCTGTACTGACAATAATTTCTCTGAAGAAATTACAATACACTAATTTTTTTTTTTCAGAAATTGAACAGGCTTTAATTTTATTTATCTTTATTATTCACACAAGCAATTTAATTTAAAAAGTTTTAGAGTTTAAAAGTGTTCAGGGGGCAGGGCACCATGACGTGAAAAATAACCCCACGACGGGGTTGTTAATATATGAATATATATAGGGGTTTATTTCTATCAAAATACTTTTACAAAAAAATTATACATAAAAAATACAATCATATTTTATAAATACCATTAAATTAATGAGCAAACATATAGGTAAAAAGCTTGCTTCCAATGGCTAAAACCCTATTCTGATTATTTAGCCAGACGCTTTTTTTTTTTACTGTAGATAAATTTTCGGCAAACTTCGGCAAGTAGAGTTAAAATAATATCTGAACAGGTGTTACAAAATTACAAAGAATCATATCCACACACACACACACTAATCTACACCCAATGTATATTACTCAAATGCATGTGTATGAGTTAAACACAATACACCATTAATTTCTGGGTCAAAAGCCAGAAACTGGTTTGATGCTATACTCTACTCCTTACTGATGTAGAGAATGATAATCTTTTAACCTCAGCATATATCAGTCTTTCTTTTCCTCTACGTGTTTTACCTACCTCATTTTCCTTTATAATTATAATATTCTACCATAAATTCTCTCCCATTCCTCTAACAAATCTACATTTCGAATTTCATCGACTTAACTAATTTTTAAGTTTCTAACATCATATTTCAAAAATATTTATCTTTTGCTTGACATTCTTCTTTACACGACACTATTACTACTGATAAATATAATAAAATAAAAATAAAACATTAATCCACCGGGTTGCTCTAATGGTGTACCATTAGAGCAACCCGGTGGAGGACGGGCTGTAGCCCGTCCTCGTAAATCAGCTGATTTTGAAGTCGAGGGTTTTTAGGTTCAAATCCTTTAAAGTTTAAAAAATCCTTTAGGTTCAAAATCCATAAAAAAATTTGCTTTCTAGCCACGATACTAGTTCTAGAAATCGCTTTGACGACAATACGGCTTAAATATTTTAAAAATAGATTAGCAGATAGGAAGATTATTTTTCACCTTTCATCCGGAGATTTAGGGTTCGAATCCCGGTCAATCATGGCATTTCCACACGGTACAAAATTTACCATTTTCATCCTTTGAAGCAATACCTAACGGTAGTCAGAAAACCAAAAAAAAAAGAGTGAATTATTTTGGAAGATAGAGAATTAACCTTTTTAGAAATTTTATTCTTTCAACAAATTCTCCCTTCGCGTTAATTTTAATAAAATTTTAAGTAAAATCTGTAAGTGTTATTCAACATTTATATTAAAATGTTTAACTTCACTTCTGCTATCACAAATTATATAAGATCTATATATTGCTTAGTCTACATTTTTCATAACTGTTATTTCATTAAATTATTTATATAAATCATAAAACTGTAGATATTATATATCTGGAGGCTTACTTTAGTTATTAATTAAAAAAGACCACCAGAATTTTGTATCTTTTCTTATATATATATATATATATATATATCCTAAACACTTTAATCTACTTATATTGTTATTTAGGGAATAAAAAAAGAAAAAAAGTAATAAATAAAAAGTAATTTAATCCTTAATAAAAGACGAAATTCGAATTAATCCAAATATATAATACGGATGATTGTAAAAGAAAAAAATGAAGCATGAAATATATAGAATTAGGCTTAATTAAAATCAAAAGTTTCATTTTCGAGTCGTAGTGGTCTTCTTCTCCGTTGTCGGAACAATCATAATATGTATGAAAGGGAATGCTTTTGTGTTTCACCTATTCGTTCTTTCTTAAAGATTACTTCTTCAAGTTCTAATTCCATCCTTTCATTTTCTCTCTTTCATCTTTTGTCCATCTTTGGTTTACTATCATCCGTACAACAAAAGAGTCCAAGTAGAGAGAGCTACGATTAATTGAGCAACACAAGGTATGATAAAAGTTAATGTCCAATCTTCTATTTCTCTTTTTCTTATTTAGATCTTCAATAGAAAAGAGTCAAAAGGGAATAAAGAGAACTTGTAATATAACAACTGGTAATGTTTTGTCTGGAAAGATAAAAAAAAAAAAGACTATAAGTGGAGAAGATAGTAAAGAGGACTCGCATTTCATCTAGACTATATCAGATTATATACGACCTTCTATCTTTTATTGCTTATGTCTTTTATAATACGACTTTCTTTTGTCCACACCTTTTTTTTTTTCATTTTAAAAAACAATGCAACAATATTTCATTACTTAAAATTACCGAACTGTATCTTTCTTTTGTTACATTGAATACGGTAACGAAGTTACGAGGTTACTGATCAAAGGTCTAAATCTTTAAGATACATATCACATTTTCACAAAAATTAAACATTTTTCAAACACCAAATTTCAGAATAATTTACTACCGGCTAGTATATGTTAGAATTAAATTAATTTTCTCCTTTGTACAAAGAAAGAAACATCTATGCAAAACATTTATTGAACTAAATTTGAAAACTACAAAAAAACAATTTTATTTTATTTAAAATCTACAACTGGTGGCTATTTTAACTACTGAATAATGATCGTATATTACCGTGAAAGACCGATATCTTGCAAAAGTCGATATTTTTCGGTGAATGTCGACAATACCGAATACCTCGGTGAAAGACTGAAAGTTTTGCTTATATTATTATACATTTAAACCTTTGCCGGTATATGTCAACAAACATAACTTTCGGTGGTGGTCGAAACGATAACTAGAAATTAAAAAAAAAATCACCCAATACCAATCTCCAAGATAAACAGATATCATTAATAGCTAACTTCATCTAATTAACTTTAAATACACAAATTATAAATTATTCTCCAAAGTGGAGGCGATTAATTAAATTCATCGCATTTACAAAAAAACTAATCTAATTTTCAGAATTTTATAAATTGAAAGGGTCAATCAGGATATACAAAATATGTAACTACATGGATGAACGATAACGATAGAAATAAATGGTCAGATGGTTTGCCCTTTGTTCAATTTTTTTTATAAAAATATTTTTATTCAACTTTTACCATCGGTGCATGCTGAATGCGATGAATTTGATTAATCGCCTTAAATAATGTTTAAAATAGTAGTAGATCAAAAATGAAAGCAGAAAAATATTTATAGGGATAAATAAACATGAGATAATTCGATTTAATGTGTCGAATATTAAATGAACTGGATATTAAAAAAAACTAAAAAAAAAAAAAAAAAACTAATATAAATATAAAATTAGCAAGGAAATTTACGAATAATACTTAATAGATAGAGATACAAAAGAATTTCATATTAAAGCTTATAATAAAGGACTTTTAACGAATACAGTAATAAAATCCTTTCTTTCCTATACGGTAAAATAGGTACAGTACACTTACGAACGTATACTTTTACCACAATAAAACCATTTCAGCTGCCATTCATTTTGCCCTCATTTCTTTATTATTATTAAAAAAGAAAACAAATTATGATAAATTACTGCCTGAAAAGAGTCCCATTTTTATCATACTCTCAACTGTTATTTCGATATATAAACTCTACCCCTCTTGTCTTTATACACATACACTCTCCACCTTCCTTCCACAATCTACTGTTACCTCTAATGAATCTAACGACCAGTGCTATACAAACAAGGAAAAATGATTTTTTTCCATTCCTCTAAAAATAAACAATATATCATACTGCATAAATAAGAGTAAAGAAAGAAAAATTAGCATTTAGATTAAGCCTATATTTTAGAAGGATCTAAAAAATAACTTAGGCAACCGGATAACAATAGCAAAAATTTATTTATGAGATTTTGTTTTTTATTTTATTATTTGTAAGTCTATACAAAGACCACGATGACTAAAAATAGTTTAAAAACAATATGAAGATTTTATATTTGTATTTAATTAAAGCATTAACTAAAAAACAAAGAATATTATATATTTATATATATAATATTCTTTGTATAGACCCATTATAATGTTCTTTGACCCATTTTATAATGGGTCAAAGAACAAAATTTATAAATCATGACTAAAATAGACGGGAGGAGCATTATATAGCTCAGAATATGCAAAGTTGGAGATCTTTTAATTAGATTGTTGGAAAAATTAATTAAATGTAAAAGATGAAAAAAGAAATGTATAAGATAAGCTCTGGATAAAGAACATTATTTGAAAAAACTGCTAAGTTCATGGATTGGTAATAAATAGCAAACCTGCCTTTTATTATCAGAGAGGGATAGGATTCAAAATTTTGAACAGGCTAAAGGGTTATCAACAAATTTTATACATAATTTTCCATGTGTAAACTTTTCTATTGTTAATTAATCGAGTATATTATTCACGAGGGCTCTCGAATTCCCGAGCGAAGATCACGGAGTCCCGGCGGGTATGCCGCACTCGGGGTGTCCCCGTTAGAGGCATTGGCTTATAGACCGAGTCCTGGCTACCGGAGTGGGGATCCAGGAATGGCATAGCCGGGTCTGGTGGATCCTACTCTGGGGGTTTGAGGCGGCGCAAAGTAAGATCCTACCGGTGGGCAAAGACGGGGAGGTCCATTAGAGTATAGGACACTCCCCTGGGCTGTGTTATACTTAACTGCAGGATCCGGCTCAGGGGAGAAGATGAAAAAAAAATTAATCAAAGATAAATAAATAAAAACAAATGAGGAATTTGGTTAAAAATATAATTTAAAAAAATATATATATGTTGCTCATAGGAGTCATGAAAAGAGTTTTATGAAAAAGTTCAGAAAACAGGATAAAAAGAGAAAAACTGATAAAATTTGAGGAATATGCATATCAAGATAAAGGGCATTCAAAATACCTTTAATCTGAAGGGCACGAACTTCAGTATGAAAACATATCGAAAACTAAAACCACCAAATTTTTCCTGAGAACAATTAAAATAAAAAAAATATTAACATATATTTCGTTTTATCAAAAATTAAATTGAAATCCAGAAAAAAGAGAAGGAAATTGAGTCCTAAATGCAGGTCTTAAAAAGAAGGGAATAAAAATTGTAGACGAATTTACAAAATTAGTCAAAGATTACAACAAATCAGATGTAATTACAGGAAAGAATCTTATGTAAATATTAATATATATTATCACCAAAATCGTATAGTTAAGATTATTTTATAAAAGATAAATTAATTACATGGAAATCCTATCGGTGTTGAGCTAAAAAAAAAAAAAAAAACAATTATATTTCATTAACATCTAATGTTTAAAACTATTTATATTTTAAAAAAATTAGCCGTACAATTACATTCAAATCATCAAACGTTAAACGGTTAACCTATTTTAACACTGATCAATATAAGTTTATATAAAATAATTTCTTTGACAGAAAAAATATTTCTTAGATTTTCTTTTGTTAAATTTTTATCAAATATTAAAAAAAATTACAAACTAATTAAAGATTTTTAGTTTCAATTAAAAATCTTTGAGCCAATTTTCCATATTTTCCAGTTATTAATAAATACTATATTTATACTATATATATAGTAAGTAAGTTGTTTTAGTTAATTTGAAAGGCAGTGGCGGCGTCGGCAAAATTTTTTTTAAAAAAGGTATGTGTTATTTGGGAATTGTTGTATAGGCCTGTAGTATATATATTGAAGGCACAATGTTAGCTCTAGAATATAGTTAGAGGTTTATTTTCTACCTAACCAACACTTCTGTATCTCCCAAACTCCCTGGTATCCGCTAGAAGGCCCTGTTTTATATTCAAGCAGCATTTCATCTGTATACGTGTGTATGTGTGTGTATTTTGTAGAGTCTAGATGAAGAATAGGCGAGGGGGTTTGACCCGGGGGGCAACAAACAGGTACATAGAAGAGGAAGAAGAGAAATGGTATGAAAGGAGAGAGGGGAGTTAGAATGAGAAAGATTGATAATGAAAAAAAAGAGAAGTTCATTTTGGGTGTTTAAACATCCACCTGAGCTGGACTTGACCAAAATACTACCTATTGCCTAGCATCTGGGACACGTTTTCTATTCAAATAATCTGTTACTTTTACCATCATTTTAATCCGGCCAATATAAATGATAATATAATAGTCTTTTTACTGCCTGCCTGAACACAATAATGGATCTCAACAGAAGAATCATTGTCACGCAAGCCTTATTATATTTATCTTACTGCATACAGTACACTGAAGCTTCAATATATTCAATATTCTATAGTATACACTTAACTTATATACCATTACCATGTTAACATCTTTAGCCAACCGACTAGCTAGTAACTAATTTAATAATAATATGAATCTATTACAGTAGATTACTATCTAAAAAGTCGCTTTAATCTTGAAAATTATTACTGACAGCTGTTTTAAAAAAATTTAATAATACTTTAATAAACCATTATATATATAAAAAAAATTTAACGGGACTAGCATTTTTCACCTACTTAAATTAATATCTAAAATGTAATAAAAGTACCAGAACAAACAGATATTCATGATTATAATCCTTTATCATTCAAATTCTCCATTGATTAATACTTTTAACTCAGCACACCACAGTATTTAAATAATGTAATAATAATTAAATGTTAAAATAAAAAGGTTATTGCATAGTATCATGCATGTAGTACCACTCTACAAAGATCCTACGATTTATATAGCATTCTTTTATAAAATTTAAAAAAAAAAACATTTTACCAACTTTTTCGTAGATTACAATTTTGATATATTAATTTTGCTCGTTCTGGTTATTAATACTGAATATTTCTTAAGCCATACGTAATTTGAAACTATAATAATACTTCGTAGAATTTTACAGATACTCTTTTTATCTTTAAGGTAGAATTAATATTTTACAAAATATTTTGAAAAGATTATAAGAAAAGTACAAAAACTCATTAATTCTATCATAATTGTTTTTTTGATATTTTTTTTTCTCCAGCGTGTCTTTCATACGGAGGTCCCGGGTTCAAATCTCGGTTAGGCATGGAATTTTTCATACGCTACAAATTTCCATTTCAGCTAATGGCCATAACAGTTGAGCTCGTAGTCTCATAAAAAATATTTTTTTTTATATAAAACACCTTATACTAATAATAATGAATATAATAAATAATTAAAGATAAGCAAAAACCGATTAATAAACTAGAATGCAATAAAACATTATTTATGGGTAATTACGTTTACAATAAAATAAAAATAACAATATTTAAATACCGTCCTTTTTGTGCATTTCTGGAAAAATCATTTATGAGCATAACTATGCTATTTTTATATTGAAATATTATACAGAAAAAAGTGGTTTATGATTTTTAGGATAACATGCGGTAAGGTTGTACTTTTACCCACCGGGTTGATCTAGTTGTGAACGCATCTTCGGATATCAGCTGAGTTCTAAGGTTCAAATCCTAGTAAATGCAAGTTAAGTTTATACGGAATTGAATTCTACATCGTAGATATCGGCGTTTTTTGGTGGTTGGGTTTCAATTAACCACACATCACATAAATAGTCGACCTGAGATTGGACAAGACTTCAGTTCATTTATACTCAAACATATCATCTTCTAAAGTAATACCTGACGGTGCTTTCGGAGGCTAAATAGGAATAGAAAATGTTGTAATTTTATCTTATTGATTTCATCAGAAACTTCATTGATCTTTTTCATTGATTGATTATAGATGGAATTACATTACTTAGTAAAAACTTGATTTTTCTACGGCTGCATTATAAAGTTTTAGAATTTCGCGGCTGAACCTGTATCATGAGGGTCATCATGAAACAGATTTTCATTATCATACTGGTGTTTAACCAATCAAAAGTCTACCTCTTCAATCTGTGAACAATCAGAAGCGGGTATTTCTTAATTTATCAACTGGTTTTTTAATTTGATTTTAATCCGATTGATAGTTAGCAAGCACAGGTTAATTTGAAAATACACCAATAAGTATATTATTGGTATATATACACCAGTAGTACTGGTTCCTATATTACACTGTTTATCCTTTTGTTAATTATTACAGATTCTGAGGAAGAAATGTCTTTTTAATAGCGATCGATATTATATACAATCTCAGATTGACAATTTCTGAGATGTGAGTGTGGTTAATTGAAACCCAACCACCAAAGAACATCGGTATCCACGTTCTAGTATTCAAATGGTACAAAAGTAACTTTTACTAGGTAACCTTTACTAGGATTTGAACTATGACTTATTAGTCATAGTTCACATTTAGTTCACATTTCTGTGACAAGAGGTAATAACCTCTTGTCACAGAAATGTACTCGTATTGTTTAATGCATTTTTGAATAATTAAAGAATATTCCGCAAAAAATGTATTCTATCGTTGATTTAAATCAGTAATCCCAATATTTTCTCAGTCGTAGAAAAAATACGGTATGCAATTTTCAACAATAGCCATTAATGGACACTTGCAAAATTTACGACACTCGCCAAGGCTCGTGTCGAACTTAATTCCCACTTATACATCAATGACTAACACAGGCTTGTTGCAAAATATACTATTACAGTTCAGAAAATGCTATTGAATAAATTATATTTGATTAAAAATGAATTAAATGTATCAATTTTTTATTTACATTTTAAGAGTAAATTTAAGTTTATTTTTCCTATGAAGTAAAAAACTTTAGGTATATACGTGAGTATTCCCATTAAGAACAGTGATGAATAATTCTGTCAATTTTTGGAGAACAGTATCATCGTGGATCAACGAACACATGAACTGGTAAAATCAATGGTGGTAGGTACTCCGGTATCATCCTTTACGTTCAGCTGATCCGATCCACTGCTAAATGCACTTATTTATAAAAGAGTTTTCTAATAGTTTAGAAAAATAAATCGAATGTTAACAATTTCAAATCCGGCTCATATCAATTAAAATTTATTACCTATTGCAGGATCAATCAAGATCCATTCAATCCAGATGTAATGGGGTAATTAATATCTCCTGAGGGTAGAATTTAATACCAAGAAGGGTGGCATATAATATTAATATTGCTAACCACATCACTTTCTTGCGTATCGTTGACTGTAAAATGATCGATGTCTGTAACTCATTCCTACATGTCACAATGAAGGATATATATATATATATATATATAATAATATATATAATACTCAGTGAATAATTAAGATAAAATAATTAAATAACTAATTAAAAATGTATGCTAAGTTTACTCAAAAAACAAAAGATGTTATAACATACGATGTAATAAAGAAAAGAAGTAAACACTCTTAAAAAAGTTTAATAACTAAGGTCATTATTTAAGAGAATTTTTTTTCCATCATACACCAAATTAGCAACTACATAAACAATAAAACAAAGAAAAAATACAAACAAAAGGTAGGTACTGTTGTGAATTACGTACTATACATAGTATAACATTTCTCTTTTAGAAATAATAAAAAGAAAAGACTATATTACTCAAAAATCTCTCTTATAAAAAAAACGAAAAATAAATAAAGCTTAGTGTATATTCTTCACTTTCTTGCTACATAAAATTTTTTTTCTTTTTAATATAAAATTACTTTCCTTTTTTTACAACGCTTTAATTATAATTTTAATTAAAGGAAATTTATGTAATTTCTTTCCACTTGACTGTACGATGCTTCTGTATCTTCTGTTAATATAATACGCAAGGAGCGTACAAAAGGTAAGCAGAGTTAGTACTTTTAAAACGTCTACTAAAAGGTACGTTACATTAATTTATATATGTGCACACAAAACACACACGAACAAGCAAATGAAAACAGGTATATCACTCGCTATTCATATACGAACGTACAGCAGATACGGAAAAATGCAATTTATATTAAATATAGCCTTAAAAAAATAAACAACTTTATCTTGAATTTTTCTTTAAAAAAGAAAAATACGTAAATATTCTACGTATTTGAGTAAAATGTACAGTACTCATAACTGACTTCCACGATATGAAATTTAATTCAAGTTTTTAAAATAATACAAATAAATGAATATCGAATAAATAAACTACAAAAGAATACGTGATTTGAAATTAATTTACGTAAAGAAATGAAAAAGTCACAATTAACATGTTCTAGATATAAACGAGTAGGGGTTTTTTTACACTATATAAAAGTAAAAGGTAAGTAATCATTAAAAATAATAAAACGAAAAAGTTCTGCGTTTATAAAAAACAAAGATTTAATAAAAAAAATTACGCATAAGTTACAAAACGTTCCCGATTTTATTTAATCCCAATAATGGAAGAGTTAAAGGGGGAACTAACCGTATTTCCATGTTCGAATTTAGCATCAATACTTCATATACATGAGTTATATCAAAACATACGTCAAAGTATATATAGACATTGATATTGGATGTCAACTCACAAATATAACCATAAATATAGAATTACTTCCTTGTTTTTTCTTCTATTTTTGAATTCAGGGAATCTGAGAATGTCGAAAAAAATTAATCAGTTCCCCGAATTAAATTTTGATCAATTATAATGTCCAAGAAATTAGAAATAGGTAAATAATCCGAAGAAATATTTTTTATTTATAATTTTCAAAACTTTTTTTTCATTAAATGTTTTGCACGTAATTTTAAATCTAAAAAAATATTCATAAAAAGTTAATCGAATTTTTAATTTAAGTAATAGGTACTTTCTACTAATATATAAATATTATTTTCATCAAAAAGGTAATTAAAATTAAGAGATAACCAAACGACACCTACTTTAGTGTTAATTTTATATCAATAAATGTATTTAAAAAATAAATAAAAATTAATATTGTAATCAGGGTTAGTTCAGGCTAAAAATAATGTTTTTATTAATATATATACACTAGGGGAATATATACAAATGGGAGTATCAAACAAGGCATCAACATGGAAAGAACAGAACTTCAGAAAGCATACAGACTCGCATGGTCACACTATAACAAACGAAGTATATAGAATCAGGCGAAACGTACTACAGGATAGTTGTGCGACCGGAGGCACTGTGAGCATCAGAAACTTCATAACTGGAGCACTAGGCATCACAGAAACAGAAAAAAAAGAACGAAAATACTTAGAAACATTTTTGGAGTAGTATATAAAGATGGCATACGGATGAAGAGACCAATCAGGAAATTATATGAACGAATGGACACTCACAGACACGATCAGAAAACGCATACTTTCATTCTACGGTCACATACAGCGAATGAACAACGATAGATTTACGAAGAGGGTCTTTGATGTAATGAACAACTCAATCAGGAAAACCAATTGGCATCACGAAATATATGAGGACCTAAGACAAAGCGGGTATCAACAGGGAAATGATGGGACAAGAAGTTAGAAACAAAATTATGATCACGAAATTTAAAGTGAAAAAGAAGAAAACGGGAGGAGAGTGGACAGAACAACGGAATTAGGAACATAGTCAAAGAATGAAGAGATTTTGGGAAGAGAAAAAGAAAGAGAAAACAACTTATAATCGCAAATTAATCGTGAAACATATTCAAACACTAATCTTAAGGGCAAAAATAATAATGAATATAATAATAATAATATACGCGTTTAGTTATGTGTGAACATTTTTCAAATAAAAAAAATTTAATCAACTCAAAAATAAATTAGGTACAACATTAAAAACAAATAATAATTAATTGTAAAATGAAAAGCAACAGACCGTTTAATAATGTAAAAACAAATACCTACATCGTTTATAAAGATAGAAAAAATGTTCTGTGTGTACTTTATTGGAGTTTAACGCTTTGGAATAATAAAACCACCATAAATGCACTTACACGTAAAGACTAAAATACAATGAAACATAAATAATGCGCAATATTAAATTTCACTCGTAACAACTGTGGATACTAACAAACGTAGAAAACGGTAATAAATACTACAATCAATAGAGAAATGTCCAATCGAGTCGAATTTTCCGCTTTTAAAACAGTCGTCCGTATATCCAACATGCAATCAATTCGAATATAGCAAAAAAAAAAAAATCATTACTTTTTTTTAATGTGACATAAAAAGTAACAAACAAATTTATTAAAAATTATAATATAAACAAACTAAATCATATCGTTTAATAATAAATTACCCAAACATATATACAATCGATTTGAAATATTTTTTTAAATAGCGATCTTTACACAATCAGGAGTGTAATTTAATATCGGTACAAAATAAATGTCGCAGAAAAACGGCTAGCTGATTGATGCAGTATTTAAAGACCACAACCGGCAAAAAAAAAATCTTCTCTACATTACATTAATAAAATTGCAGCTCAAAACTTCATTTGTAACTAAACAACACTCCTACGGATTTTTTAATAAAATAAAAGGCATATTATAAAAGAGAAATTAAAATTTTTTTTTGTATTCCAGGTTAAACAATAATTAAATGCTCATTAATCATTCTATGATTACTATATTCTGACGTATCTTTATCTTAAATACATTAAACACGTTAGTCAATGTTATCTTAATAGATAAATAATAGTAAATGATGCAGACTTATTTCTACGAGTAACTTAACAATGCCTTACTTATAAATTGATCAATAAAAAATAATTTTAACTCATTTATAAATCTCTAAAGCATATTTAATGTAATCAGCGATTTAATAATTCTAAATATGATAAACTAAAATGAATTAATCGTAAAAATAATTATTAAAATAAATATTTCTCAGTATTCTCAGAAGAAGAGGGACCTCCCTCCTTCTTCTTCTTCTTTGTTTTCCTGTTTAACCTCCGGTAACTACCGTTTAGATAATTCTTCAGAGGATGAATGAGGATGATATGTATGAGTGTAAATGAAGTGTAGTCTTCTTGTACATTCTCAGTTCGACCATTTCTGAGATGAGGGGTTAATTGAAACACAACCACCAAAGAACACCGATATCCACGATCTAGTATTCAAATCCGTGTAAAAATAACTGGCTTTACTAGGACATGAACGCTGGAACTCTCGACTTCCAAATCAGCTGATTTGGGAAAACGCGTTCACCACTAGACCAACCCGGTGGGTTATGCGGAGGTCCCGGATTCGAATCCCGTTCAGGCACGGCATTTTATCATACGCTACCAATTTCAATCGGGCTAATCACCAGAGCTGTTGGTAGCCCTTTCGTAACAAAAACAAAGATAAATTTTATCTTATTATAATTCCTCGTTGTCCGTAAAATATTCTGGAAATTAAAAAAAAAATTGAATTTCTAAAATTTATAAATTAAGATATATCATCCCGTTAAGAATGGACATAATTTCGTGAGGAGCGTTAAAAAGAACGAAAGGAGCGTTAATTATTTCTTATTCTTTATGGAAAAAATGAGGACTCTTATAAAAGAAAAACTAATAACAATTTAACTGTGGTTCAGTAATAGCCTGGGTTCGATTCCTGGTCAGGCATAACATTTATCATACGCTACAGATTTCCATTCTCATATGGCAAAATGATTGAAGCAGTCGATGCCCATCATCATCTCACAAAAAATAATTTTTGTGAAAGTAAGTTTGAATTGATTTTATTAAATGTATTACAGTTTTTTTTTAAATTAATAAAATATAATATTTAAATATTTATTAAAAAGAGTGATAAGTTAATTTATTACAAATATATCTCGAAGCAAAAAAAAAAAAGAAACTAAAAACTAAAGCAAATTAAAAATTAAGAAAAAAACTGAAAATAATAAGGCGGTAAAAGAATACAAAGCTATATAATAAATATATACAACATAACAGAAACACAAAAATAAGGTAAAGACGGAATAGATTTTTTTAAGTTAACATACACTGTGTGTGTGTGTGTATACATAGCTTAAAGCAATTGGATCATAAAAAATTACTTCATATAAAATTGGCCTTGAAAACTCTTTTCCTATAGCCTACAACCAGTTAAAACCTTACGTAAAGTAGTTATTTAACATACCCTAACCATTATCTGTTTATTACAGTTTGAAAATAGCTTTAAGGGAAATTAGAAATGCCTACCTACTTTTTTCTTTAAAAAAAAAGATAGAAAGCCATCACCTTTATTTAAGTCTGACTAATTTACATTTTCAATGAAATATGTAAATATTACAAGTATGAACAACAACTGTATAAATATATAATTATTATTAAAAAGGTTGTTGTACAACCAATATATAACAAAACTGGCTACCGGATATATAAATAATTTTCCTCCTTAAATTTTCAATAAAATTCAATTTTAATCAACAGATAAATTATAAATTTTAAATAAGAAAATTAAAAGGAAAAAACTTGTTACAGGACGGAGGGGTAGGTAACCTTATCGTCTCACACGGAATTCATAGTTTTAATTCATCAAATTAGAAAAAAAAATACCTATCTAATAGTGCCCGATTCAATTTAGTTTAATTATCCAATACGAGCGTAAAATTACTTGGCTTAAAGAAATTATTAATTTCTGTGTTCCTATATATATATATATATAATTATATATACTGCATATACTTTTTTTATTTATTTATTTTTAACGAGACTGCTAGGTGAATAAATGAGAAAACTAATAAACCATTATTAAAAATTTATTGTAAAAAAAGAAAAAACAAACTAATTAAATATTAATTAATTCTCATAAGCACCTTCACGATTGGTAAATAATGATTTTGTGTTAAAAATGAAAAAAATAAATAAAGATATTTCAAACAAGAAATAATAATTAGTATACAATATTTCTTGCTAAATTAACTTGCATATTAAAATTTAAAAACTATCGATAACTTAGTTTATTCGTAATCAAATGGTTCCTTTTTTCGGAATATGGAAGTAAATATTAAAATAATTCAATAGTTTATTTACACTGTAAAAGATATTAATCTACCAAAAATTGTTAGGTATTTTTTGGATCCAGTATCGCTCTAGTTTGAGCACAATATTTCCACGATTTAATTAGGAATTCCTTTTTCATTAAACCTGTAAATAAATTAGTTACTAGTTTCATTCATAATTTATGAGTAATAAGTACATCAAAAAGTTACGTCTTTTGCTACTTGGATTAGAAATCTAACATATACGTTGTTACTCCATATACTCCATAATTTAAGCATACATGAATAAAATTTAAAAGATGTGAAAAAACCATTTATATGAATTTTATTTCAATCAAAAACTACAAAATATTCTTTTGGTTTTAATTTATTTGTAATAATATATATAAATAAAATAATTTAAATTATTTATTGATAAAATAGCACCAACAGGATGATTCCCAACAGAAGTTACTGAATTTTGTAATGTGAATTCCATGTCTAATTGGAATTCGAACCCAGAACTTGCTACTATTCTACTATAGAAGAGTGTTTTAAAGTCAAACTTTTTTTGTAATTTAAGAAAATAAAAAAAAAGAAAGAAAAGCCCCTGACAAACAGAATGTCAGTCCACCAAACACGATCGGGGAATATAGACACTAGAGAGAAATTACTTCAATAACATTTTTATTTTAAAATATTTTGTAAAATTTAGAAGGATTTTTTTTTCTTCGAAAAAAAACTATTTATTATAAAAACTAGAAAACATTTTATAATTATCGAATTTATCAATCTAATATAAAACAATAAATGAATTTTTAATTAATTGTAATGGTTTAAAAATAAATAATTAAACTAATAATAATGATCATAGAAATTCTTGGAACTGTACCAGAACTTTGTAATTATTAAATTTCTTTCCTCTAAAAAAAATAATAATTACGAATAAAAAGAAAATAGACGAATAGTAAGGAAAAAGACAAGTTATAATTAATAAAAAATTCCTCACAGATAAAAATCCATTTGCATAACTTAAGTAATGATAGTTAACACATTTAGAGGATAGGAAACGAAGGCCATCTAAATCCATTAGAGAAAAGAAGTTTAGTGATCTGGTTATTTTATTTTTAATAATATCAAGAAAGCATTGGATATCTTACATCAAGGAATGATTGTAGAGGAAAATGAGCTGAAGGAGAAATCAGAATCTAAATCAGTAACAGAAGCTGGTTGCTACTTTATATTGAACTGTTGTTTTCAATGTTTTATTATTAGTTTCATTATATATATATATATATATGTTGAAATTCCGTAAAAAGTTGTTTCTAATAAAAAGAAAAACTATTTTATCTGAACAGTTACAATTACTTTTAGATGGCTAAAGGACATAACAAGTTCAAACTTAAACTGTGCTGGCCTTTAAACAATCAAACAAAAAAAAAATGCTTGTTAAAAAAACTTCAATATAAACTTAATAATAAATTCCTGCTGAAAGCAAATATTTTTAAAAAGATATGAGGTGCAATTAAAAAAACATTGTATCGGCTTATATATATATATATATATATATATATATATATATACATAAGCCGACAAATTTTTTTTAGAAAAACGCAAAAATAACATTAAAATAAATCGATGTTAAAAATTTTTTTGAGGTAGGTAGCTTAACTTCTGAACAACTTTAATTTTTTTTATTAACCATGAAAAAAATTCGTTAGTTATCAGTTAAACATATATTTATTTTAGCAACTACAGGATAAAAATGAATATAATATCTAGCGTTTTCGTGTATGCGACATCATCAGCAGTAAATAAAAATATTAACACTTTTTAATAACAAAAGATTTTCTCTTTTTTCTGTTATAATGCACAATCATCAAAATGATATCAACTGTTGTTTTAAATATAAAAAATATTTCAGAAATTAATTTGAAACTAAAATCAATAAATATTTTATATATTATACATATTTCAAGATAATTATTATTGAAAATATCAGTCAAAATCTAAATCATTAATTTTTTAATCGTTAATCGACAAATTAATTAACTTTTAATTATTTATATTGTAATTACAATTATTATAAACTGGGGAAATATGTTATAATGTATTTCATTTATCTATTTTTACTTTTAGCTCCTAAATTTTCTTCAATAATATATTTAGATGAACGAGTGGTTATTACAAAATAAAAATTCTACAATATCACATTATAATCGATGTAATTCCTATATAAAAATATATTTCCCCAACCAGTTTTCCAAATATAGACGGATCTCTCTCTCTCTCTGTGTGTATGTGTTTAGGCAAAAGCAATTTTATGCTACCGGCTTTCCAGGCATTACATTGCACTACATTTGCAGCTATGTTTACCGGTACTGTTGTAGCTACGCATACATGTTTACCGGTAAATTTACAATTGTAAATGTACCGGAACAAACTACATTTACCGGTACATTTACAATGTGCCGGTAAATGTACTCTGGAACAGACTCAGGTCAACCAATCCTGAGATGTGTGGTTAATTGAAAAACAACCACCAAAGAACATCGGTATCCAAAATCTAGCATTCAAATTCATATAAAAACAACTGCCTTTTTAAGAATTCGATAACCAGTTGTTTTTGTGATTAATTTAACTTCTGAACTAATCCGGCGGGTTTATATCCTCCAAATATTTAATTTAATGTTTTTAATCTATTACATAAATTAATATCTATACGAGGAATTATGAATACAATGGATCAACATCTGTAGATTTACATGAAAATTATTTTGAAATACCTATAATAATTTCCCACATTTTAACAATCTTAAAACAGCGAATAAAATTCACTGTTATCCATTTAATAGAGATGGTTACAATAATCTGTTAGTTTCTAATTAATATCTTCCCATCCCGCTGACTCATAAAACATCTCCAGTCGGAGCTACATTAATCAAAGTAATTTTTCTGAAAGTAAGTTCATTATATAAATTCAATCTTTAAGAATATATTGATACGCAATATTATTTTACAAAAGTAATGGAAAATAAATTTTATTAATAACCCTGAAGAAGCTTATTAGTCTTGATAATTGAAATATAGTTTTCTTAAGTAATTTATTATAGATATTGTTACATAATTACTTATTATAGTACTATAAAAGTTAAACATCCAAATAATCAATGCCAGAACAAATGGAATATCTTCATATCAATGGATTTTACGATAAGTTTGTAGTGTATAAAAAACGATAAAAAAAAATCCCATTCGGCACGTCGGAAGGCGGAGGTAGATTTCACCGGTACTATGTAAGGAATAAAAAAAATTTCTACCTTAAAGTTAAGAAAAACTTCAAATTTACTCAATATAATAGTTTAAAAAGTTTCACATGCTTAGCATACGACAAGCCGCGTCTTCTTACAATTCCAGCAATATTTTGGTCATCCCTTACGTAAGAGTTGATCATATCAAAAATTGTTACGGACAAATGTTTTAGGTAATGTTTAGAGGACTAACGAACACTTTAAACCGATTCAATATTGGCCTATTAAGGGAGGTATGGTTGTTTTTGTGTTCAAAATCTAATTTTTTCCACCCCCAGGGCCAATGGTTGGTAATATCAAAAAATTTTTAGGCCCTTATCCAAAGAATAGTAGGAACTTAAAATGAATGAAATTTAAATGAATAAGTAAAATGATATTTTACTTAATAAGAAAGCTATAAAGATATTTTTTTTTCAAAACCTCCCATTTCCACCCCCATGGTCCTATTTTGCCCATTAATGAGCTCGACCGAGATTTTAGGTCGTTATATTTTATGTATCAATTTGAAAGTGATTGGCGAAAAATTACGGCAGTTATCGTGTCCACAAGAAAGTTAAATATATATAAATGTATATATAAACTTTTGAACTGACGATGGTTTGGGGGTCCGGGGGATGTGAAACGCGAAGATATGTCGAAATTTTCCGGAAGTCGAATCATAGTACCCATTAAAAAGGTAGCTTTCTTATGAAATCTACCTAATACAATCTTTTTAGTAGGTGTTTATCTCAGTATGTGAATCAGTATAATGAAGGCTTAAAAATTAATATTATAAATATATAGATTTTAATTATATAGAACAGTTGTTACAATGATTAAATATCAATTTATAATGATAGAAAATATTTTTTAATTATCTTAGGTTAAAACTGTTTCTCACAAAACAGTTTTTGTGAGAAAAAATGTAGTACAGTTTTATGTTCGGTTAATATGAGTAATATATATATATACTCTTATAACAGTACTTAACAACAAAATATTATTATTGTTACAGATCAAGTAGAGGTTAAAAACCACTACATAGTTGAAATGCATAAAATTTCCTGACAACAATAACAAAAAAAAAAATGTTCCTGATATATACGAGTATAACGAAAAAATTATAATTATTAATTTAACAAATTTTATTTTGTTTAAATCATTTAAACATAATATATTTAAAAAAATAAAAATGTAATTATATATTTACAACCATTCTAAAATTAAATATAGATAATAATGTTAAACTTAAATTCTTTAATAAATCGTTATTATAAATACATTATATATATATATATATATATTTTTTTTTTTTTTAAATCTTTTTGTTTACTTCTAGTTTTTATAAAAGTTCATTCGCATCATCGAAAAAATATATGAAAATAAAGAAAAGAAAAAGATAATGTTATCGAAAAATGAAATCCAACTGGTTTTTTTACAGACGATTTAAACATTTTATATATGTATGTGATACGATACATATATAAAAATACTAATAAAATAAAGTAGAAATAAAGGAATCTTCCACAATCCAGGTTAAAATTTTTAAGAGGTTTTTTTTTAAAAATATTTCAACGTATTTTGTGACTATATATATATATATATATATTTATAATGAGCATCAAGCATCAATAAGAAGTGTTTTTTTTTTTTTTTGGGGATATGATATGTGTAACTGTTCGAATTTTCATTTTCTAAATATAAAAAAAACAAAAGTATTTAAAATTTATAACAAGTGTAGTTTTACCTATCATTTTCGTGTGAATTCTTTAAAATCACCGGTTTAAATTTCATGCGGTAAGAAAAATATTTATTGGGAATTTTTAAGACTGTACAATAAATAAAATTAAAAATAAAAAGTTAATGTAATATTAAAGAATAATTTATCATAAGTGTACACATATACGCCCATATTTAATTTAAATTTATTATTATCGAAATTTGTATGATAATTTTCTTTTTGCGTTGTAAAAAGGAATTTATGATAAGATTCTTTAACATGAATAAAATTCTTTATTCTTTATGATTCATAAATGATCAACCTTTTTTATCAGGTGATCAAAAACGTACGCTAACTGTAAAATTATTATCATATCATATTCTAAAAAAAACACCACGAAAATAATACTTCTATTTTTTTTTCATTTAGGTGATAAATTGATTTTAGATTTTCATTCCATTATTTTTCCTATTTTAAAAATAATAAATTTTTGTATTTTAAATATAAAAAGAGATTCACAAAAAATGTAATAAACTTTCAGTACATGTTCTACGGGTAAAAATAAAGAAGAAAGTTCATATAAACGTGGGTTCGTAAACTATTCGTCAGCGAGTTTCGGCTTGCAAAAGATTTCATCCTGATTTCTGCGTCTACGGCAAAATTATGCCTGACTTTAATTCTTGAAACCAAAAATAAGGGTTAAATTTAATGGTTCCATATAAAATCTAACCTAAAAAAACTGAAAAAAGAAGATTTTAGAACTGTATTTTTAGAAATTTTTGATAAACCTAGGGTAAAAAACATACCATTTTATGTTCGGCGTAAAATAACTTTGTTAAAAGGGTAATAAACACAATAATTTAAAACAAAATTTGTGGACAATCTGATTATGAGTAAAATGATATGAATAAAGTCAAACGAAAATAAATACAAAAGTATTTCAAAGTTTATTAAAAATGAAAGGATTAAACAAAACAAAATTTAAATATTACAAAACAAGAGAATTGAATATTTTATAAAAATAAACAAACAATATTTTTAAACAAATGTTTCGTTTTTAATAACTTCAAATTCTTATGTTTGTATTTGGTGTCGGTGAAATTTATTCATACCATTTTAATCTGAATCAAATTCTCTACCGTTTTTGTTTAAAACTTTTATGTTTTTATTATCCATTTAACAAATTTATTTTAGAAACAAGAAATAACATGTTTTTTGACCCCAGTCTTTTGTCTTTCGTCAGATTTCTCAAAAACTACTAAAAATACAGTTTTGTGGGCAATTTTTAAAAATATCTTCCATATTATATTTCATATAAAACGACTAAATTTACCTGTTTGGATTCCAAGAATAACAATCTTGATTAATTTTATCGAAGGTGCAGGCGAAATCTTTCACCAGCCAGGAAACACTAATAATAAAGAGTTTCACAATGTATGTTTATAAATTTTCTTCTTTATTTTCATCAGTAGAAATGCCCTGAAATTAATTTAAAAACAACTATCGAATAGTACTAAAGTAATACTCGAGAAATAAAGTCTGAGAATTAACGGGAACAATACCTGAACAATGTAAAAAAAATCAATTCTAATTAAGTTGCGTTCATCTGTATGTAATTAATTAAATTTGGTTAAAGTACTTCTTCACAATATACAATACCGGAATAAAATAAGTTCACAATATATAAGTTGATATCAACTTTATATTATTATCGTTAACAGGGAAATGAAACTATGAATGCAAATTTATTAAATTATAAACGGCAACTTACCAACAACTCAAAGTCGCTTTACAGCAAATTTAACACAAGAAAAAAAATTAATTAATTAAATCCAATGAAGCCACAATAATTTCTTTTTTATATTAATAACAATAATACTTTCTTTTTATTACACACTAGAATAGATCAATAGACAAATAGATCATCATTACACAGTAAAATAAACATGAAATAGATATAGTAAGAGCAAAAGTGAAGTCAAGTGCAACTTTACATTTATACTTTGAACGTTTATTCAAGCATTTATATATATATATATATATAAATAAGTCTGTATAGTTTTATATCAACCTTATATGATAAAATAAACAGTTATATGAAACACGTTTACCCTTATAAGTGTATTCAACTGAATCAGGGTTACCTACAATGTAATACTGTTAAAAACAGCTTTATAAATCTATATTGAAATGTTATACACTTTATTTTATAGCTCATATTTTTTTATTATTTTATATATATATATATATATATATATATATATATATATAAACATACAACCGTTACTGTCATGTTTTAAACGGAAATAAAATACGTTGACAACGAACAATTAAGATAATGTAAGATTCATAAAATTGTATACAATCCCTCCCCCGCAAAAGGGATCTTCGCTGTTCCACCTACACAAACGAATAGTATACATAGCCTTTTTTTTTTACGTCCAATACCTCATCATCAATTATTAGTTACATAAATAATTATTAAGTCAAAACATACCTATTGATTAGTCTTAAACAAGTTTCTTTATCCAATAAAAAAAGTCCTTAATTGATACTGTCGATTAAGTCCATTAATTTATCTTCGGGTATTATAGGATACTTCATAAAATTAAAAGGATTTTAAACGTATCTTCAAAGAAATAATTTATTTTATTTTGTATTACATTTAATTATACATTTTATCGAAAAATTCACAAAACAATTTTTTTTATTTTTTTCCTAATAGTTATTTATATTAGGAAGTTTTTTTGATTCTACTCTATTTATAAAAAGTTCTGAGTTCTATTTATAAAAATAAATAAATGTGGAAAGTACAATTCATTAATTATATTAGGATAAAACCAAAGTAATTAAAATTTAAAAAAGAATTTTCTTTTAATAAACAGCAAAATTTTATTAAACTCAAATGAATTTTTTTTATAATTAAACGATAAAAAGAGAACTCTTAATTTTTATAAATTATCTACAAAGATAAATAATTTAATTAAAAATATTGGTATTATTAATTTGACTCGTAATAATTACGTTAAAAATTTTTTAATCCTACAAACTCATAAAGAAAATTTATGATGATAAAAAAATATACATTATATATACAGAGACATGGTGAAATTGGGTTCTTTTTAACGCAACTACTCTCGGGCCATGGCCGATTTAATGTTTACCTACACAGATTTAAGAGAAAAGACTCCCTTATGTGTATGTCCTGCGAGAATTAGATACCTGTGAACATACCTTTTACAGATGTTTATGCTGGATACAAACAAAGGAGAGGCTGGGATTAGGAAGATTCACTCCAGGAAATTATTATATTATCAACTTCATGCGGATGGGAAAAGAAGAATGGGTTGCGGTTGAACAGCTTGCCGCATTCATTATAAAGCAAAAGGTGGTAGAACTTCGAGAATGGGATGTGGATTAATGCAAATACTAGGCAGAATGGAAGACCTATGTTTGAGCATAAATACAAAAAAATCGCTTTGCAAAAGGTTCGTGTTATCGGGAGTAGACTGTAGTAATACGTATCTAAACTACTTTTATACATTTCTATACGTTTCAAATCTAGTTTTCTCAAATTATTTTTACGTAGAAACAACATGAAATTTTAATGTAGTAAAAGGTTTATAAATCTTAATTTCTAGCAAAGAACACTTGGAAGCATATTGAATTTACCATAACATTCTGATAAAATTTAAATTCATTTGGGGTAATTAAGTACTTTACCCAAATAATGTTTTCTTTTTTTTCATTTTTATTTGCATATGGAAATTTATTATAAGCCCCAGGCTGATGAAGTACATCGTCGTCGCAAATCAGTTGTTTTCAACTGATTTTTGAAGTCGAAGTTTCTGAGGTTCAAATCCCAGTAAAAGTTAGTTGCTTTTATTCGGATTTGAATACTAGCCAGTGGATGCCGGTGTGCTTTGGTGGTTGGGGTTCAATTAATCACACATCACGGGAACAATCAGCTTGAATCTGTACAAAACTAACCTCATTTACATGTCATATATCAGTGGTTCTCAGACTTTTTCGAGTCGCGGCGCCCTTTTTCAATTAAAATTTTTTCATGCCGCCCTACCCTAAGTAAAAGTATGACTACTCGTAAGTAAGAGATAAAAATAAATAAAACTCGTGTATCTTCATTATTTTTTTACTTTATTAACAATAAATTAATAATTATGAATTTCATGGTTCACTTAATTATGAAGCTTTTGCAATATTTCGCGGCGCCCCTTTGCAAGAGGCCGCAGCTCCCCGGAGCGCCGCGGCCCACAGTTTGGGAATCAGTCATATATTATATCATCTCATCTCATGGGCCGTGAGGACTTGCTTATTGTTTACTTTCTTTTTCCTGTTTAGCCTCCGGTAATTACCGTTCAGATAATACTTCAGAGGATGATATGTATAAGTGTAAATGAAGTGCAGTTTTGTACAGTCTCAGCTCGACCATTCCTGAGATGTGTGGTTAATTGAAACCCAACCACCGAAGAACACTGGTATCCACGATCTAGTATTCAAATCCGTGTAAAAATAACTGATTTTACTAGGACTTGAACGCTTGACTTCAAATCAGCTGATTTGGGAAGACGCGTTCATCACTAGACTAACCCGGTGGGTTTGCTTATTGTTTACTAGTTGAACAGATTGTAACGCACACATTAGAAAATAAAATTTATTTTATTTACATCTCCTTCACAACACAAGACAAAAATAACGGAATTTAATCAATCTGCATAAGTTTTCATACATTTTGCTGTATACCGAATAATTAAATCCGATATCAGAGCTTGAAAAAAAGACAAAACATCGGTTATCTATAAAGACATGTATTTATTTTCATGAAGAATGCACATTTTATTTATTTTAAATATGAAAAATAGTCATATTTAATGTATATTAAACGTATATAAATCGTCGATATAATAAATCGATAATATTAATCAAGGTATTTTATAAATATAAAAACTAGATTATAAATTTACCAGATGGTATTTCTGAAAAAAAGGGCAATTTGTAATGTAATGAGTCAGATAAAAATAATAATATTCGCCAGCTGCAACAAATGGAAGTAAAGTTAAAACCAAACAAACGTTATACTCTTAAGAGAAATAAACGATAAAATAGAAGTTAATTAATGCAGTAGCAATTTCCTTTCTTCCAATAACTTCTCCCCCATCATAATACGACAACTGTACAACGAACGACCAGCTGTTCTAAATGGATAACAAGCATATATCACAACTGTAACCTCAATACAATTATTACTTATCATTAATTACCATCTAAACGTTTTGTCGAGGATCATTAAGTAGTATGGTATTTCAGTATTACTTTTATTCAGTTTTTCATTCATACATCTATATTTTTAATAGCAATTTTAAAACAGGGTCATTTTTAGCGTACGGTTAACAAGCTTGAAGTACAAGCGGGAATAAGGGTCATACAGACCAAATTATTAAAAGGACACTGAAAACGATTAAAAAAATGAAAATAAAGGGGTTGTAAAAATAATGAAGATTTTTATACGCTTTATGAAATTCTAAAGGACTAATTATTACTATTAAAAGATGTAGATGTTAAATAAAAAATATAAAAAAATAACCAAATATATTTTACGAGAAACAATAGATGAGAGAAAAAAATAAGATATGATATAAAAGATTTGAGGAAAATGAAAATTAGAAACTGGTGGAAAAAGGTTGGAAGATTGACAAGAATGAAGACAAATTGCGAGGAAGGCAAAGTTTCATCAAGCGGGAGAGTTAGTAGAACAAAAACTAGGAATTTACTTCAAGTATTAGACACACGTCAGTAAAGAATGTTTTGGCAAGAACGGTACCGTTGGTTGACAGTGATATATAGATATATTAATCTATGAAATTCGTATTTCATAATTACAATATATATATATATATATATATATATATATATATATATATATATATATATAAAAAAATCATAATAATATTATACGAGACAATAATATATAATAATCCAAATAAATTAAAGCTAAAACCAAATCATAACAATATTGGTCTTTCAACAATAGTGTTCGTTTTTTGTTTTTATGCTTATTTCAGTTATACTGATGATGACTGTATAAAAATCGAAATGCGCATATATTTGTAGATTAACATTTTTTTAAAGATTATATATATTTATGAATAATGTATAAATTTCTCTCATTCTGGACTAAATCTTATTAAAATAACTTGGTAAACGTTGAACATAGTTTGGAAAACTTTTTTTTTTGAGAAAAAATATTATATTAAAACATTGGAATAAGAAAGTTTAATTAACATCATTAAACTTAATATTTAATGAATATATTTTACTGACTTTTCAAAGAAAAGTACGGTATTACTTTCAGTCGCATGGTGGGAGTGAAAATTAATTTTCTTTACTTTTTGAGGTACAAGGAGTACAAAAATACTATTCACTGTGCTTTCCTTATATACTTATTTATAAGCCTATTTATAAAATTTTGTGCCTAGAAAATCTCCAAAACTACTACTACAATTTCATTGAAATCTAGATGTAACGTATTAGGGTATCTGATGAAGCATGGCTGAATCGTTCTTGAATTACACTCAATCTAAGGTCGAAAAAATTTTAGCAGGGCATGTTAAAAGCGTAGTTTCACTATGATGTTACAAACTGAAATATTGACATTTCTTTATCGGCGGTATCTATTGTTAGCAATATTTTTTGGCGTATTCAGGTAGCGTTACCTACTTTGAGTGTCATTAAGATTACTGGGTATGTATTTAAGCGGGGCAAAAGAAAACAAAATAAAATAAAATAACGAAAAGTCTGTATTCTGGCGCAAAACTGGGCAAGAATTATTTTATAAATATTTATATTTTTTTATAAATAAAATATTAAACGAGAAATGCTTATGAAACTGTTAACAAAAAAAATATATAAAGTTAATATAAATCATATGCGCATTTTGACTGTTATTCAATCATCATCAGTATAATTGAAATAAGTATACGAACAGAAAACCAACACTATTGTTGAAAGACCAAAACATTGTTTCTTTATTTGTAAAATAAAAAATATACTAATAATAAAACTTAGCTATGTATAATCCAGTTGAAATAAAAAGGACTTCATGTAGATCGATCACACTTTAAAAACAAATTATATAACCTAACTTTTACGCTACCAATTTTCTTAAAATTTGGTCTGTATACATTATAATCGTTTCTTTTCAGAGTTTTATAGATGTAAGTAAATTGTTTATGAAATTCTTTGAAAGTATTGTTTGTTTATTTTATTCGTTTGCTTTTTTTATATGTATTTTTAATATTAGTTTATCTTTTTTTTTACTTTGATAAAGATAATGATCCTACTACAGAAATGCCTATCTGCTTAGATACTTTATTATTTTTTAACAAATTTAACGGATTTTCATTTGTAATTTACTTTAATAAAATTTATCCTTTCTTTGTTTGCATTTGTATTAATTCTTTTTATAGTGATTAAAGGAGAAAAAAAAGAAATTTTAGAATGAATACAAAACAGAAAATGTAAATATCTATGCGGTACATCTTTCAGATAAAATTCTGATAAATAAATAGTAAATGTATCAAAATTATCGAGAAGAAAAGTAGAGGTTTTGGTATATTTACAGCTAACAGGAAAAATATAAAGAATTAAACTTAGATCCGAAGTAATACAGAAGTTAATCTCAAATTGTAGTAGAACAGATCTAATTGATTTTCATTCAACCAGTTAATTTAATTTTCTAGTTAAAACTTTCATTATTTCTAAATAGTAAAAACTATGTATTCGTAATAAGATGCTATATGCATAAGAAAAGAAATGCTCAATGAAAGAGATCAATTTTTACCATTAATGATTGATAGGAAGTACATTAATCTTTACCTTATTTTTTTCTGTCATATTTTTATAATAAATGATAAAACATAAAAAGATTCTTGATGTAAAAAATGTCCTTATCTACTACGTCTTTAAACTTCATATTATACGTTGGCGTTGTAGTGTACGCGTGCACACGCGCCTGCACCTGTAAACCATGGGATCGACAAGAAAACGTTACTCCTGTTCCTATAATGTAACTTAACTCCAGTCCTTTTCGTAATCTAAGCATAATTTAGCAGTAATCGTCAGGGCCTCCATTATACACCACATTAGCTTGCTTCAACATCCCGATTCACTCATCTATTCTACCGCTCTTCGCTCCTTCTACCGCTCTTTTCAATCTCATTCTTTCTCTTTCTACCTAATTTTCTGCACTACAGTTCATGTTGTTGCCGTTGATGTCGCTGTCAGTCAGTTGTCATTATTGTCAGAAACAATGTATTATATATTCAAGAAAAATAACTTATAGCACAACGAACTTTTGCCCTAAAAAAAAATATTGTTTTTTAATTTTTCGAATTGAAATTCCCAAATAATAACAATAAACTATAATAAAATATTCAAAATGATAGTAAGACTTTTTTTTATACGTTTAACAATCCCATCCTGTCAATATTCAGAAATTTCTATTCCAGTAATTTTAAATTTATCTCTAGTATGCAATTTTTATACATAAAAAATGTAATATTTTAAAATACTATCTTTTTTTAAAACTCGATTTAAACGAATTATACAAAAACCCCAAACATCCCTCACAATAACCACATCCATACAAAATACTACACTACGGTAATACTTCTTTTTTTTTCTTTAGAATAAATAAAAATTAATATTTTGTTATATTGGCATGTATGAGAGTAAATGTAATTATTTTTATTATTTTTTTCAAATTGCAGGAAGTAAAATATAAAATTTATTCCGTAGGAGAATTTAATATCCGTTTGTAAACAAAATGCTTCAAAGAAAACTATTTAAAATTTTATCATAAAAATATTCTGTTTCTATTAATAAAAAAAAATAATCATTCGTAAATTTTGAGGACGGGAGTTTAACTAGGAAGAAGGAACCTTCGGTAAAACAAAAACCATTAAAATTTTTTAAAATTTAAATTATACAAATTTTATCATTTTACATGTTTTTTGTCTTTGAATTATTTCATTATAAACATCTTAAAATGAATTAAAAAAAAAAACACTAAAGCAAAGACCCTCATCCATAATTTAAAAACAAAAAGGTTTCCATGAAAAATTGTTATAGCTCGAATGGACTTTTCAGAAATATTCTCTCTAATTACGAACAAAGTTTACAATATCTGTAATGTCTTAATCTATTTATTTTATTTCTATAAATACAAAACTTAAGAGAATTAAATTAAAAAAGGAAAACAGAAAAACACAAGTTAAATAAAAGCTTTGTAAAAAACTACTAACTGAAACAAGAAATATTATAAATGTAATAATAAACAAAAACGTTTTGCTAGAAATTATTTCACTCCAAAACTTTGAGCTTGTGTTTAAGAAAGAATAGATTTTTATTAGTTATAAAATAAGGTTAATTATTATCAAAAATTATTATGTTATAACAAATAAAATTTTATTATTAACTAATAAGTCAGGTGATATAATTTGCTACTAGAATGTAAAATTTTAAAGGTTAATTTTTTTAAATTTCGTATCTCAAAAAGCTCATCGGTTAAGTCGTTAGGAAGTTTTGTAATTACGTACTCAAAACAATGCCAAATATAAATTATGCTAGTACAGTAAATAAAGTTTTCGAAATTTGCAAACCACCTAAAATAACGTCACAATACTAAACTAAAGACCGTAATTAATATCCAAACAATTTCAACCATATTCAAAATACATATCCAGCTAAAATAGAGGAAAAAAACCAAAGTTCGTAATAATAACAGTTAATGTCAGGGTGATAGCAACACTAGATTGCTAAAAAAAAACACGAACAAAACTGAAAACTCTATGACTTAAGTTTATAAAACTATTCATTAATTAAATAAAACTGGATGGATTTGTCATTAAAAATTTCATTCAACTTTGAATTTATTAAATAATGAAGTTAATTATTACGGCAAAGATTACTTTCAGTTATAAAACGAATTTTTAAAATTGATAACGTTTTAGTACTACCAAAGCTTTGTAAACAATTGATGTATCGTTGTTCAGGATTTAAACTATCTTTCAGAAGATAACTGCGTACAAATATAATTAATATTTACCAATTAAATTAATTAATATGTTGTAACCAAAACCTAACAAATATACAACAGATGTACGTTGTAATCACATTGAGATAACTAAAAGGAAAATGGAATATAATGGCAATATGAAAGTCATTTCCTGGGAATCGAACTCAGTAACCGCTAAATATAAAAATAACAGGATAATTGTTGGATCTAATTGGTTTACAATAATCACTATTGAATTCAATTAACTACAAATTTCTAATATTAAACTTTAAAGCATTTAAAAAATGTTTCATAAAATAAAATAAAAATAACAGAACAATCACATATATACTTGTGTGTGTGTGTGTGTGTGTGTGTGTGTGTGTGTATGACAGTGTTTATCAACGATAAAGGATGAATATCATATCCGTAAATACGTTATAATATCCAAAGATATTAAAATAATTATGTACAGTTACGTATAGAATAATATCCCACTGGTGTGTTCCGTTTGCATAGTAACTTTATGAATTATATTATACGTATATTTGATAACTGTACAAAACAATGCCATGCAATACATCAATTCGATCTGACACAAACCTATACCAACCTCTTCCTCCATCACTCCCAGTTCATCCTTTCTAACCATTTCGATTCCCATCCTCTCTAATTTTATATATAATACATACATTCACACGTATCATTAAAGCCCGCTAATGTTTACGGTGTGTTGATGCAAATTAAAATTATTAATAAAACTATTATGTGTTATTTAATCCATGGGATTTTAGAGACCTTTAATAATTCAAAAAATTATATATATATATATAATTTTGCATAATTGAACACCCTTATTAAAAATTGTAAATAATATCAAAATATTTATGTTAAAATAGAATTTAAAATAGTTATGGCGTTATATATATTAGTTTAAATATCTAATGAGAAATAGATTACGGCCATTAAATAATTATAAAATACTTAATAAATCATAAATAAGTCATTATTTTTGAAAAGTTGCTAGAGAAATTTTTCTAAACGTTTGTATTTATTTGATCCTTCGAAAAAAATAATTCACCGACCAACTACGTATTAAAAAAAAAAAATAGATATAAAACTTCAAACAATTTTGTAACTGAAGACAAAAATCATTAATTTTATAACGAAGTCACACACATCTAATTTTAGGGAATCATTACAAATTTCCTTTTAAATAAAATGTCAAACAACAAAAACGAAATCGTTTTTATTCGTGATTATTTTAACAGGAATTAACTAAAATTAAATATATATTTTATTATTATAAGAATTCTTTTTTTCAAGATGTACTGGTTGGTGAAGAATGTAAAAGAAAAATAAAATATGTAAAAAAATCAACTAAGAAATCAGGAAGAAATTTGGTACTTCAATTATTTCCAATTTGATAAACAAGAGGAGGAGTTTCTTCTCTTTTTAACTTGTTCAGTTTATATATTCATGATGCAGTTACAGCCAAACATCCTTAACGATATTAATAAAAATTTTCCCAAAGATTCTTTACGATTAGATAACACGATATATAAGTAATGATTTTTTTTTAAATTCCAGTTTCAAAATTGTGGCTACTAAATTGCGTTCGGTACAACAGTTGACAAAATGGTCATGTGTTACCCCTAATTCAATGAGTTGCTGCCACTCGATGATTGATTGTCCTTTGTACGAATTCATAGAATTTTATTAATATTAAATTTATCTAAAAAAAAAAAAAAAAAATGGCATGTACTTGAAGGATCTCTGGACATTCATTATCGAGTGATTTCGGTATTCGTGGAAACAAACATTAATAAAATAATATTGCTAAAAGTATAAGAATATTCTTTGCACAAAATTAAATTTAAAAAGTTACTGTCGATTATTTGGTTTTGTACTTTATTTTAATTTTATTAATTTAATTCTGTTCCGTTGCAATGTTCATTTCAGTACAAATACAGCTACAAGTCTTATAAAATTATTTTAATATTTAATAAAATTTTACGTTTAGTTATGCATTTATAAAATTGTATTCTTAGCCTGTCCATTCATCACCATTTACATTTGGAGGTCAGACTTTATTTTTGAACTACTTAAATGAAACAACAAATTATTCGTAATTTTTTTAATTATTGCATTATTTTGGATAAGTCATAACGTTCATTTTCGTTTCTATTAATTAATACATTACAGTAATACGAGTATATAAATCAGTCAGTAGGCTTAAATCATTACTAGCGCATTCTAAATACATTAAGTATAATAATAAACCAGTTATAAATTTTGATTTTCGGCAAAATTTAGTCTTAAAATACACGAAAATGTCAATATTTTCAGTTCGCTCGTTATTTTAATTTGATAAAGGTATTAATAATTAAAGAATAAAGGCTTCTTTTATTTATATGAAGTCTAAAAAAAATATACATATGTAACTTCATTCTAAACAAAATTAAATGATAAAACTCAATGTACTATATGACACAATTACAGAGAAAATAATATAAATAAATACCAACAATTTGCACGAACAAACTATGAAATTTAAAAAAAAAAAATAAATAAACGAAAAATAATATATAGTCCTAACATAATGTTGAAATTGCGGCCATTTAAATGTGCATATTAACCCACAGGTATAGTAGTGATGATAATAAAAAACTTCCTACGGTTATAATTTTATATATTTTATAGTTTATTTTAATATTCAACTATGAAAAGTGAGGTGTTTGTACGGGGGTTATAATGTAATTTCAAGCACGTGTGTTGAAGTACAATGTATACAGGTATGTGTAAAAAATATAATGTTACAAAAAAAATCTATATAAGCATTTCAAAATATTTTTTGCCTAATAAATTTCTACAATAATAATATAAATAATAATAATTATATTTATTATGTTACTGTAACTAGATATCGGACAGAATATGTATTCATAAAACGTAATAGTGTAGTAACAGTTTAAGTGTTTATGTTTATGGAAGAAAATAGGCTTTGAAACTTCAGTACAAGAAATTAACATTTATGCATGTAGAAAAAACAATGAAATATATTTACACATATTGTACAAGTCTTCAACTTTAAATTATTATTACAGTATTTGACAATTTTTTTATATCAATGTTAGTATAAAATTTAAATGAATTATATATATATATATGTGTGTGTGTGTGTGTGTGTGTGTGTGTGTGTGTGTGTGTGTGTGTGTGTGCATAAAGTGGTAAAATAATTTTGATTCTATAAATCTGGTTATGATAGAGAATACAGATCTTAACAATTTATCTGATAAAAAACAGAAAACAAAAAAAAACAAACAGGCCTTCGTATAGAACTGTCACGGCTTAAAACAATATTTGTTTCTCTTTAGTTTTAATATATATGTCGGAGAATAAAGTACAGTGGAGTATCTTCCGACAAAACGATGAGAATATTCTTTAGAATATCTGTATTTTTAGTAGTTTTAAGAAATGTACTATTACTTGTAATATTTTGTAAAATAAGGTTTAAATTGTTTTATTGCGGTAGGCTTAGGCCTAGGTAGGCACATGGTTGTCAACGTAGTCGGGATCCCAGGACGATAGGGGTATCATAAAATTAATAAGGAAAAGGAAATATGCAGTAGGCATATTATTTGAGAATATTGAGAAAAGGCAGTCTTGCTTTGGAACCCAGATCGAACAGACGTCCTGGTGATCGCGAATTCGTTATTTCCCTGAGCCTCGGTCTATCGCAAGTTGTTTTAATATTATTTGAATTCTAAATTAAATTAATCTTATATTATAATTCGTGTACTACTGAGTTATTGATAAGTGATAATTATCATTTGTAATTATTTCATTGTACGAGTTATCTACTCATTTTTATTAATTGAACTTTATTATAATCTTATATATTCTCCACTTGTAATAATAAAAATGAGTGAAACACAAAACGTTGAATCCCTGACGAATCTCCTCGCCTCTCCGACATATATATATAAATAAGCTTTACTCGGATAATAATAATAACGACCAGATTTTATGGCAAATTTTTTTTTACATTTATCTTATATAATTGAAATTCCATATGTTTCTTTAACATAAAATACTAAATAATGCTATTTTTTATCATTGGGATTTTAACGTCGATTTATAAAATATTTTCATTTGAAACATTTTTAATACTGAGCTAGATTATTGTTAACATGCATCTACTATTTTTTGTGAATAGCGCTTGGTTGTATACATCAAAAATAATTCTAATGACCTATTACGATTAAATTCATTTGGTAATCGGATAAAAAAAAATTATTACTTTATCTCGTTTAATAAGAAATTCATTGTATATCTCCTATTATATATTTTCGCCTGTATTATATTGTAAAAGCCTATATGCATATAGACTTTTTTCTATTTTAGTCTCGGTAATCACCATAAGGTATTACTTCAGAGGATGAATGTAAATGAAATGTTATCTTGCACAGTCACAGGTCGACCATTCCTGAGATGTGTGGTTAATTGAAGCCCAATCACCAAAGAACACCGGTATCTAGTATTCAAATCCGTATAAAAATAACTGACTTTACTATGATTTGAACGTTAGAACTCTTGACTTCGAAATCAGCTGATTTGCGGTGACGAGTTCACCACTGGACCAACCCGGTAGCAAATAGGGGTCTGGCAGAACATTTTTTTTTCACTTAAGAGGGAATATTTTACAACTCTGAAAATATTTATTAATAATATTGCCTACTTTTATTACTTTTTCACACAAAATAAGTTCAATTTTTTGTCCTATTTCATGTACAGGTTGAACCTAAAAATTACTTGTTTCTTGAATTTAATTTTTTCTATATTTGCCCGAATATTAATCAAAATACTGTTGGGGATGGATAAACAGACTTCTTTTGTTTCAATTATGTAAATTATAAATCCGTGTTATTTAAACGTCTGTAAGAAGCTGTGAAACATGAAAAACAATTCAAATTATCTAATTTTTTATGGAAGAGGCCGTCAAAGGATAAACTTAAAAGAATAAAACTATTGGGATACAGATAACTTCCGAAGAATAATTTATAAAATAAATGTTCCTTTAGCAAAAATTGTTACTTGTGAATATGGATTGCCTAATCGAGATTCGAACACCCGGAACCTCCGGATGAAAGGCAGAGACGCTGCCACTCGCGCCACGGAAGCCGGTAAGTAGCGATATCTACGTGGTCCTAAGTTGGCCTTTTCGCATAAAAAAAATTGTATAGTTCATATTTCTGTTCTTCGTCTAGGTATATAAAAATTTTCACCTATTTTAATGATAGATTTGGTAATAATAGCAGTTAAAATTTCAATTTTTTTTTTTTTAATAAAATTTTTTATAATTTCTAAATTATTTTTAATTGTTCGATTGCTGTATAAAAATTATGACAATAATTTTCTTTACAAGAATTGTGATTTAAAAAAAAACAAAGCATGTTAATGAAAAAAACGACTATTCATTTGCAATCGTACACTGTTTTCTCTTTTTCCTTAAACAAACAGTAAATATAAAGCACAACCGTACGTAATACAACTTTTCAAACACATTATCTAATTCATAACTGAGTAAACATTACAAAGGGTATGTTTTTTTTTTATAGAAATTACAAATTCAACCCGATACGGCGTATAAAAATTCCTATTTATTCTGGTTAAAAATCTAATTTTTTTCTTTTTTTAAATCATTTTTAGACAATATAAATTAAATTAAAAAGTTCGTAACGTAACCTTTAACAAGATTTTAACTAACTACCAAACAACGAATAAAGCCCATGATTTCAATGTTATACAGGAAATACGAAAAAAATTAAATATGAAAGAAAATTTTTTAATGACAAACTGAAAATCCTGTGATATGTTCTTCAACTTATATATATATATATATATATATATATATATATATATATATATATATAAAACGATCAACTATCCAAGCATCTGGTTATGGCGAAAAAATAGATAAATAAAACTTACAAATATCGGATTAAATTTTAATATTCTACTGGGTTTAACATCGGAAATAGCTTATCTAACTGTGGATATACAAAGTTGATGTCGCACTACGAAACGTAACAACCAGTCCTTCATAATATCAACCTATGATTTGTGATGTGCGTACGTACGCTAGAATGCGTTTTGGTCTTTTGTTTCATATAAGCGTGCAATTACAGTTTGTATACGAATAAACGAAAGAATTATTATTACGTTATTTATTTTTGTCTAGTTATAAAAAATAAACTAAAAAAAAAAAAAATACATATACATGTAATCTAGTCAGCAAATAACCATTCATCGATCAGTTATAACCACAAACATAAAACTAATTTATCTATAATGTTGTCAAGTTAGAATCTTCCATTACAACTAATGAAGCTGCCAAACTAGAACTTCCTTTTGTTGTATTAATTTTATTTTTACCCATAAATGGAAGAAACGAAGAATACACTGAATTAATTTAAATATATCATTTATACGGCCTAAATTACCAATAATATATCCATGTATTTTATTAATAATTAAGCTAAAGAAAAGTTAATAAATTAAACTTAATAATGTATTCAATTGAATTTTAATAAGGGACAATTTTATTTGGCCGATAATGAATTATTCATCCCATTGATTTTTATTTTTTTAATTCTTTTCTTCCTAAACGACATTTTTTTAATATCCATAGCTTTAATTGCATAAAACATACCAGTTCCGATTGAATTCTAAATATAGTGTAATAATTAAGATTATAGCATATGCATATCACGAAAAAAAATTGTCAGTTTGCGGATATAAGAACGAAAGATAGTGAAAAAATGAAATCGAAGGGACCTGCACATGTAAAGTCATGGAATTTAATTTTACCAAATTTTAATTAGTTCATATTTACCTTTTTTTAAATAATACAAATAGTTAAACTTAAAAAATGTGGGGTAACTAAAAAAAAAAAAACAAAAAGGTAAAAATATAAGAAAAGTAATAAAAAAACCCATTAAAACATAACGATAAGTGAATTTGGCAGGATATACTGCAGAATTTATCCCAGCAAAGTTTTTTTTAATACAATATCTTTTATTTTCATGGAGAAAATTTAACATGAAATTTTCTTTTATTAGTTGCGTTTATTACATTAAATAACTGTCGAACAGATCTGACAACAAAGTTGTAATACTTTGCTGGCATTGATTTTATTCTTATATAATGGAAAAATAATGATATATGAAAAGTTACTTAAGATTTTTTTTGGGGTGGGGGCAATTAATGATGAAGTTTTATTGTAAAATTATCTTTATATGTTTAATAACCAAAAAACTTTAAAAAATTCGTTTTTTCTGCTCTTTCACCTACAAATCACTTTCCAAGATTTTTTTGGATTTTTCTACGTTAAATGGAAGAAACTAAAATTTGCAACCAATAAAATAATTAAGATTTTTTTTGGGGGGGATAACTTTTAAGGATGTTAAAACTTTAAATAAACCAAAAAAATGTTAAAAAATCGACTTCCGAGTCCTCCCCATCTGCACCTCCTCTCTAATATCGTCTCCCGCAACTCCTCTAATATTGTCCCAAAACTATTATTTTTTGTGGGTCTTTTACATTATTATTATGCCTAGGAAGATATTAAAAAAATCTGTTAAAAAATATAAATAAATTTAAAAAAATTCCTTATTTCAATTCTTGGGGAAGGGGTAATTTTTTAAAACATATTTTAAACATGCTAAGATAAGCAAGCAGGCACGCGTGTACTGACTTCAGTTTAATATAAAGTGCTAACAAAACTTTGAGTAAATTGACCCCCAAAAAACTATCTACCCCCACCCTTTGGAGATATTGACCCGAAAACTTTATCAACAAATTGTACCATATACACGAGTCTTTGTACAAAATTTCATCAAAATCGGTTTATCCAAAACGTCAAAATAAGTACAAACGTAAGTACGAACATTATACCCACCTTTTATTGTTTTTTGGGGTTCTGAAACATCGAGAAATGCAAAAAAAAGAAACCATTACTCCATTTTTTGTGTGATTACCATACTTTTAACTTCTTGCAAATTAACTCTAAAGCTTTAGTGCTAGTAAACAATTTTACATATTTTTTTTTCTTTTAAATCAATTGATTCTTTTTCACACATATTATTTCTACAATGGATATATATATTCAATATTAAAATAATTTAACTTATATAACATTGCAGAAAGCGTATGATATGACTGTAAAGAAAACTGATTTTAGCTTTTTTATTTTAATTTATAATTTGAAATGACCTTAAGTTGCGAACCGTTCGGCAGAAATCTCTCTGCTCAGCCTACAAGATCAAAATCTTTTGGATATGCATCAGAATTATTTGGCGGTTAATTTGTCAGATAATAGGATCGGTGATTTTTCAAGAGTGCTGAGGAAAAATATTCTTGGTTTGCCTTATCACTTCAATTAGGTGACTTTATGGTCCGGCCGTACGGAGTGCTCATCTATTTCGTTATTAAGTCACAAGCTGATGGGTCTGTGGCAACTCAATATTAACTCAAATACATCTTATTTACTTATTTTTCTATCAACAGATTGTAAAGTCGCTGTGTCGTTATAATAATAAAAAAAAAATTGAAATCGATTATAATAAAATCATCGAATTATGAAGAACATTAATAATTTTTTTTTTTTTTTTTTTTTTAATGAATATTTGGTTGGAATCATTCTGTGTATACAATAACCAAAATTGTTATTATTATATACATTACGTTCTACATAAATTTTATTTTATTTAAAAAATTATTAAACTATTTTTTTTAAACGAACTTTTGTATTTAAAAAAAAAATAAAAGAAACTGTAGTAACATTTTACGGCTCAGATTATAAGAATGTAGAAAGATTTCAGAAAAACGTAGCACACACGAAGCTCGCCAACATATGGTAGCCGATACAACGATGGTGGTCTACAACAAACTATGGGTTAGCAAGTATAAAACCTATACCATAGTCATGCTTGTATTCATAACAAAAAAACAGGAAACTATAATAAGCTATAGAATATGTTTGTAGTAATTGTAAACAGAAATATTACAATATAATATTTTTGTAATGTTATGACGTATTTTCTACTTTTTTTTTAAATATAAAAATAATACGATTCTAAATCATAATCTTCAATTAATATTAAATAATCAGATGTTTCACCAAATCTGATGTGGACACCACATGGACTTCCTTGTACGACTATTAAAATTACATATACACATTTTTAAAAGAATATGAAATTTTATTTCACAATTAACTTCTGATTTTTTTTATATATTTTTTTTAATTACTATTATTGGATTATTATTTACTGTAAAAAAAATTTACAGTCAGAGGTAAATAATATTAATAAATCAATATATTTAAATTAAAAAAAAAAAACAAAAAATAATTCTGGAATGAAGTCGGAGTCGAACCAATGTGCCCTTCCACTTGCAATATCCAAATATTTTATTAATTAAAATTTTATTTGGCTATAACTCTAGAACCAATGAAAATAATTAGCACTTGTGATATACTATTGAAAATCTCTGAATGAGGGCTTATTACTGCAGTTGAGAAACAGTAAAAAATTTAAACTTTTAAGATTTTGGACTTTTTTTGGACACTTTTGGTCCAGTCGATTGCAATCAAAAGGAGAGGTGCACAACTAGATGTTACAACAATTCTAAATCCAAAATTTCAACATCCTACGGCTAATCGTTTTTGAGTTATGTGAGATACATACGCACATACACATACATACGTACGTACAAACGTCACGCCGTAACTAGTCAAAATAGATTCAGGGATGATCAAAATGGATAGTTCCGTTGAAATCTCACAACCGAAATTTTTCTCGATCACAATACTTTCTTTAATTCGTACAACGAAGTAAAAATTACTGGACTGTAATCAGTTAACAAAACTTAATTCTCCTTTTATTACTCAAATACAGGGGGATATATATATATATATATATATATATATATATATATATATATATAAAATAAAATGTATTGCGATGATAATTAATGTAATCTAATGGGTTATTCTCGATTTTGCAAGATCTTAAAATTTCAGCAGTTGCTGCCTAAAAAAGCTGTTTACGGATTTGTTAATTTCCCGGCACTAAGAAACTTATGCTGCTGCATTGCGAAAACTAATTTTTCGAACGATTTCAAGATTTTTTCTTATAGCTAGTTTCAATCAGAAATTATTTAAAGAAAGCAAATTAACAATTTATTTAAAGATATTTACTGTTTTAATATGAATTACATTATAAAATAAAATAAAGAAAAAACTAAATACACTGGCAGATAAATTTCTAGAAAGAGTTTTAGAATAAATATTTTGTCAACTTTTATTTTTACAACTTTGGTTCTTCATGATTCTGAAGCACACATAAATATAGTATCAATACATCTTGATTTAAGCAACTTTTATACGTTGCTTAAATCCATCACAAAATATTTGTGAATAATGGGTCAAGCGCTCGAAGGGCAAAAAAATTGCTAACATGTATAACAGGCAATTGAACAAATAATAAAAATTCGTTTTCCACTTAGGAAAACTTTTAAAAAAATTTGAATGTACTAAATAGATATTTGTTGATCCAGCTTGAACAAAATTCATTGAATCTGAGTATATTTAGCGAAAAGGAATGGAACATAATACGGAAAAATGTTTACTTTTTATCTTAATGGACTCCTTTCCTTAGTGTGTGAAACGTAATTAGTCATAAAACGGGATGTCTTTTTTTACTGATATCTAATTTCTCTTAAATATACCTAAATACTCGAGAAAGTAATACTAGTTATAAACTTTTGCTGGCTGTAGGTTCTGGTCCCTAAACCATTGAACCGATTTTCTTCAATTTCTACTTTTTATCATAGGACTATATAAATGGTACACCCTATTCCGAAATTTCAAGTCCTTTCTAAAAATTCTCCTCTAAAATAGCATAGGTTGTTATCGAATACCGCTTGTCCGGTTTTAAAAGAACTAGAAAAAACACGGTTTAAAATAGTGATTTTATTAACAATTTCTATAACATGCGGTCGACAATATTTATAGAATGATAATTTATAGAATATGTAATTATTTATTTATAAATTTAGATTTTCGTTACGGAATGATAGCGTCTCCGTTTTCATCCTAAAAGTTCTGGATTCGAAGCCCGGTAGGGCTTGAGGTTTTTTATATGCTAAAAATGGTACATATCGTATTTCCAAGCAAAAATCTTGAGCTTTTATGGTGAAATATTCGTTTAAAATACTTCTCCCCACTCATAAATAAAAGCGGATACTCTAATATGTATTTTAGGCTTTTCTAAAACTTTTTTTGTGTTGTTTCAGAATTTATTTATTAAGTTTTTTTAATTACGAATTCTTTTAAGATAAGCAAATCTACCGCATTTTTCTGTGCATCTTTTTTATGAACATATTCATATCATGAGAAATTTTGTAAAAGTATGTATTTTTGAACATTTATTCCGTAAATAGCTGTCTTTAATAAAAAAGCTTTTTATTAATATCTGTAGAATTATTTTTAATAAAAGAAAATTTTTTACTTCTTTTATAGATAATAAATGAGTTCAATTAAGTAAGTTACTTTAAAAATTTTCTCTCTCTATATATCTTTTATATAAAAAGAACCAACCATCTATTGTTTTATTAATGCCTTGTAAATTTTCATCGAATTAAAATAATATACCATAAAAAAATTTAATTTATTTAAGTGATAAGTGAAGTAATTTAGTTAAGTGTAATTTATATAAGTGATAAGATAAAGAATTAGGAATTTACACAGAAAATAATTTAGTTTTTTTTTTTGATCACATTATGGTAAAACAAGTAAACACCATAATAAAAATTTAGGATAACTTACAGCAAATCACGTAAAATGTTAAAAAAGTAATGGATAAGAAAAAAGAAACGTAATCAAAAGAATTTAAAAAAGGAAAAAGATGAAAAACAAAATAATACGTTTGTTAGTAAATCACGAGCAAAACATGTTTTAGATGTTCAGTACCACTAAGCTCAGACGCGCGCGACTGGACATCTAGTTGAAACTTAAGTGGGATTCCATGTCAGACATCATAGAAAACCATCATTTAATATCCGCCTAAAAACACAACATGTATTAATAAAATAGAGTTGAGTTTGCGCCGTCTTTTAACCCATCTGTCGGCTTGACTTGTTTTTTTGTTTTAATATGGCGGCGTGGGAGGCTTCCACTAGGTACAGTGAAGGCAAGATCTGCATAGAAACTGCCTTTTTACGCCGTAAGTACAGTATAGTTGGACGGGAAAGCAGACTATAAATAATTTAAGTTACTTAAGAAAAAATAATTTTTTTTTTCATATGGATCACGTTACGTTAGAGAATCACAACGTAGCCACTTCGTTATATATAGCATACAAAATCACTAAAAATGGAAAAAAATAATCTATAACTAAATGAATATATAATACTTCGTATTAAAACTGTTAACAATCCATGTGAAAAACGATATTTTTTCTAAATAAAATTTTTCCCCATTTTGTAAAAGCTGTACACATGACTGGAAACAAATCATGATAAACCTGCATTAATAAGTGTATAATAATAATTAATCGTATTATCAAACTACATTACAGTAGAAAACTAATATATAAACACGCGCGAACACATAAACACGTAAAAAATAAATAATCACCTCTGACTAAATTATGTACAAATACTCTTTATTTATTTATACATATATTTTTTTCGTTAATATATAATTATACAGGAAACAAAATAAATTTGCATTTCAAAATACTTGTATACAATAGTAAAAAAAAGAAAAGAATAAAATAAAAAAGAACAAAAAAAAGAAAAATACAAAGAGAATATAAAAAACACAATAATGATATGGAATAAATTAAAGTAAAAAACAATAAAAAAATAAAGGAACCATAAAAAAAATAGATGCGACCAGCGCGTGAGTTTTTCATAAACATTTCTCTCTGAATAACTGATAATATATAATGGTTTTCAGTAAAGAAATTCTATTTTATATCATGTATGAATAAAATCTGGTATGCAAGTCTGAAAAAAAAAATACCACCCACACACACTCAATATTTATGGTAATTTTTGGGTATTAATTAGGAACTTATTATATATATATATATATATATATATATATATATATATACACACACACACACACACACACACACACACACGAGTAGAAAAGATATTAAAAAAATCTTCCATTTTTAAAATATGTACTATCAATTTCATTTACAAAATATACTTTGCATAAAAACGATTAAATATTTGAACTTTGCACAAATAAAAATTTTGAAATATGTACAAAATAACTTTATAGCTACTTTTTTAATTTTTAATTTGGTGACAATTAAAAGTCATGTAATATATGCAAGAATTGAACTGTACATTTTACACTGTATTGATTCTTTTAAAGCCCGTTAAAAGATTATTTTATATATTAACTATCTTATACTAAAATTATCCCTTTCCAAGATATTTAAGAAAAATTATGTTTAACTAAGATAATTTATGGTTAGATTTTGTTGGTAACACAATTTAAATCGTTAAAAAAAGAAATCACTTTTTTTTTATTTGTTGCAATAATTTACTTTTACATTCTAATAACTTATTCAAATTATAATATAAAAGCTAATTCATTGAAATATTAAATTTAGATCAGAGAATGATTTTTGAAAAACCTAGAAAGAATTAAATAACCAGGAAAATATAATTTTTATGGAATAAATTAAGGTAAAAAACAATAAAAAAAATAAAGGAACCATAAAAAAAATAGATGCGACCAGCGCGTGAGTTTTTCATAAACATAAGGGCACTTAATATATATATATTTATAAATGTTTACAAATATCCAATGAAACTTTTGCCCGTTCAGTGAAAAAAAATCCCTTCTTCCTAAAACGATAAAAATATAAAAACCGTGAATATAACCTCCGATGTAAACATTTTAATACGGAATTTTTTTTAAATTATATTTTCCCTGTATGATTGATGTATGCAAGTATATGAATGTGTGCGTGTTTAAGTATATGACTGATTTCAGAAAAGCATGATTTCAAGTGGCTTTTATGTACTTCAGTGAAATATGCTAGCCGTACTAAACGTACAATGTCATTAAAACAATGATTGTAGGATGATAAAAAATTAATTACAAGTTAGTTTTTATTGGATTATTATTTTATAGACCAATAAAATTTAAATATTTTATGCCTTATTTACATATATTTAATTGAATTTATATATATAACAAGTTAAATTGCTGATTAAACTAACTTTAATCACATAATATTATTAGTTATACACAAATATCGTTCACATATGTTCGTAATATGAAATGGTTTTGTTAATTCTACTTGATGTTTCTGTGGAACCGTGTTAACTGCATTTTTATCTTTTTATACAAATATAGAAGATTAAAATAAAATATATTGCTAAAATAAATACCTGTTGTATAACATTTACTTTTAATTAATGTACAGATTTTTTGGTCAGTTCTATCAAAACGAAAATAAGTGTAAGAGCAACTATTCCAGATAAATAACTATTAACTGAAAAATTATCGATCATAAAACGTCCAAATTGATGGAAAGTTATAAGGTGAAGTTAGTTATTAAGGGTGGGGTATAAGAAAATTAAATTAGGATTAAAAGGTATTAAAAAAGGATACTTTTCTTTAGTTTTTTGAAATAAAATAAAATATGAAAAGGTCGAAATTTTAATATTATAAAACTAATTAAGTATCAAACTCATCAGCAAAGATTATACGAAAAGTTATCAATAAACAAAAGTTCTTTTTGTGTTACTAACAATAATAATTTTGTTAGTAACACAAAAAACACCTCTTTGACAGTTCAATTTTTCGTTAATTTAATTTTGTTTTCATATTTTTTTATTTTAATTTGGTCTAATATTGCTAACAATAGATACCGGCGATAAAGCAACGTAAACGTTCTAAAACTTTCAGCATCAGAACGAACCGCGTTTCTAACTTGCCACGCTCAAATATTTTCGACCATAAATTGAGAGTAACTCAAGAATGATTCAACCAATCTTCATTAAATTTTAACATTCATAACTTCAGTTACACTACTACAGCATATCTAAATTTCAATTAAATTTATCTAGTAGGTTTGGAGATTTTTGAGCCACAAAATGTTATACATAGGCATATAAATATACATAAGGAAATGCCAAATTAAGTGAATGGTATTTTCATACCCATCATATCTCAAAACTTAAAGATACATTCTCACCCGCCATTCCCACTATACGATCGAAAGTAATACCACACGTTTCTTCAAAAAGTCAGTTAAAAATCAATCCGGAATAATTTTTATACAATACTTCCAGTACTTACGTATTAACGCCACCGCAGCTACAAAGAAGTCAATCGGATTTCGGTGGAAAATGGGCCGATATAGATTTTAACATAGATTCAAAACAGTCTCTTTATTAATTTTAAGAAATGGTTATTTATATTTATTTATTTTATAAATATAATTCAACCAAACTTAACCTACGCTCGCTAACCTTGACTAATTAACACCGTAATTTTTTGAGTATTTATTTTATAAATTCAGTAATTATTGCAATTATTTATTATTTAAGTAATTGCAAAATTAAAAATTACGGTCTTAATTAGTCAAGGTTAGCGAGCGAAGCGAGCGTAGTTTAAGTTTGGTTAAATTATATTTATAAAATAAATAAATATAAATAACCATTTCTTAAAATTAATAGAGACTTAATAAAATAAATTCTCAATTTTAAATTAAGCTGTAGCTGCGGTGGCGTTAATACGTAAGTACCATATTTCCTTTATAAGTTGGTATTATGAAGAGAATACCAGCCGTAAAGATTCCACATAATATTTCCCTCCGCCTATTTAATCCATGGAAAACACTTTGGGAAAGATTGTGGTGAAATTTTTTTAAATATGTATTTCTATGACTAATTTTAAATAGAGATATCATAATATATACAAATTTCTTTGAAGGTGAAGAATAATTAGAAAAATTTGATTTTTATAATGAAATTTGTTTTTTCTAATTTATGCCTTGCAATGTGTTCAACTAGTGAACAATAAGCAACTTCCTCATGGCCCAAGAGAGATGAGGAGGATATGTATGTAAATGAGATGTAGTCTTGTACAGACATAGGCCGACCATTCCTGAGATGTATGTTTAATTAAAATCCAACCACCCAAGTACATCGATATCCACTGCTAGTATTTAAATCCGTACAAAAGCAACTAGGTTTTGCTAGGATTCGAACCTCAGAATCTTCAACTTCGAAAATTAAACAAGTGATTTGCTACGACCAGTACTACTAGACTAGCTCCGAAGGCCTATATTAATTTTAACAAACTATTTCTTCACATAAAATATTTAAAATTACAACTGAGAGTATTTGTTTATTTTATATTAAAAAAAAATCTGAAAAAAGAAACGTAAGTATAAAGAAAAATCGGATTACTGTTTATAAACCAGTACACTTGTAATTACGGAATTCATTTTTCGTTTTATTCAAATAAAAGAAGACATAAACAAAATTTAAAGTTTATAGAAAAAATAAAAGGTATTATTACAAATCCTTTATTGTTAAATATATATTAATAATTAGGGAGAAAACATGTTTTTCTTTCTTCAACATATAAAAGTCTCGTTATAGTATAAATATATAAATAGAATTTATACAAAATAATAAAATTTTGAAATTTTTTTCGCAACCTCATAATAATGTTTTAAAAAAATATTGCCGATAGAAGAACACGGCTTCTGATTCGATTGGATGGATATATAATTTTTTTTTTACAAAAAAAATTATTAGATCGCACATCTTGTTTGCATCCGGGCAAGAAACAGGAGAAGAGTGGGAATGGGGGAGGGGAGTGGAACAGAGAGAGAGAAGGAATGAGCAAGTGTGATAGGATGGATTTTAGCAAAGCTGGTGATAGAATTCCGGACGGACCAGTTCTAACGGCCGGCAGCTAAGAGTATATAACAGTTAAGAGACGCTCGTCTTATATCTTACACACAACATTCATAGATACATACACACATTCTCGTTTATATATATATATATATATATATATATATATATATATTTCATCTCTTACCATTATATTATTCATACCAAGATATCGTTTTAAATCGCATCACAATCATATATCATGTACGATGATCACAAAGCGCAATTTTAAACACGTTATCATTATTAACGATTAGTTTACCATAACAATCTTATATATCTATTCAACACTAAAAAGCAATCTACCTTCCAATTTCCATATTTAATTATTGTAACAAAAAAAAAGTAACATAAGTTAGAGATGTACAACAAATAATACAGGATTAAACATAAAATATTCCTTTACGTTCAAATTAATAATTTAGAAATATCAATCCAGGTTGCAAGTATTTGTAATTAATTGTTTAATTATTTTTTTCTTCTAGATTCAACCTTTATTTACAATCTATTACATTTATATAAGCCTTTATTAAATTGGATCACATTTGCAATCACATGATAAGTTAGCTCGCAGCGAAACTTCTCAAAAGTTACACGTACTAGTATTACAAATAATTTTTGTGGCAAGCAGCACATATACTAAGTAATTATGAATATTTAATACCTAACAATAGAACCAGAGAAAGCAAGATAAAAAGTCATAAATAGCAAGAAAAACCGATGAGAAGAAAACGAAAAGAATATTTAATATATTTGAAAATAAAAAACGAAGAGATAATGCGTACTTGAGAGATAAGTCACTAAGATGTAGAACGTGCAACAGTTTTAATCTTCTAACGTGATCCCCGTTGTCTAGGATGTTCACTGCTTAATGATTCACGTGGTTGTTAAGTCGCAGTTTGTACTTTGAATTTAAACATCTCGGGCGTATCGTAAACCTAAATATTCGTGCATAGTTATTTATTTTTTTTGCAAACCCAGGTATCACTGTTATAACTCGCTAGTTTATTTTGTAACCGCTGGAAGATTTAGACGTTGGACTTGCAGTATTCCAAAGTTGTATCCCATAGGTCCTTTTCTAAATCTAAATCTCTTTCCAAATCTAAAGCCGACCCATAGGTTTTAGATTTGTTGAATATACCAGCAGCTTATTAGATAAAGAACTTATAACCACTGCCCAACAATCAGAATATTCCCTTGAACTTTAATTATGTATATAAATATATAAAAAAAAAAAATATTGGTGTTCACTAATATAATATATTAATGTGAACTATTTACTTGTAAAGTAAAATGTATGAAGAATTTTCAACGGTTGTTCGATATATTTGGCAGAAAATATACTATAAAACAATTAAATGATAAAGAAGTATATACTAGACAATATCATTAATTGATCAACAGTAATATTTAGGTTTAAAGTAACTGTATTAAATATGATTTCCCATACTGAGTGAAGAGAACGGGTACAATTGTTTTTATCCCCCCCCCCAAAAAAAAAACGGATACATTAATTTGTTCCTTTAAAATGGGAGAAATATAAAAAAAAATTAGGTAGTTCACCAGTCAATATGATTTTCCCTGAAAGTAATGATGATTACTATACAACCAGTTCTAAGGTAGAAATTGAAAAACTACAATTTATTTGAATATCAGTAGGCCTGAACATACCGTATGTAACTCGAGACATGATTTTAAAATTAGTACAGTTTTGAAATTCCGCCCTGCTACGCTGCGGTCGGCATTCCACACATGCGCAACTGTGCACCCGCATCTGTTGGCAAGCCACAGACGCCATTATTGAAATATTCGACTGTTTCTACGTTTGTTTGTGAGTATTTAAAATGCCTTCGCTGATCGAGAATCCCTCCGACTGTGAAATACGTGATGTGATTCGTTTTTAAAGACGTGAAAGCGGCTGAAATTCATCGTCAGATCAGTGAAGTGTATGGAGAAAACATTATGAGTGATGGAATAGTACGAAGGGGGTTACAGATTTTAAAGATGGCCGCCATAATGTTCGTGATGAGGAACGGAATGGACGACCTTCTGTCATTTCCGAAGATTTGGTGCAGAAAGTTGACGAAAAAGTGAGAGAACAGACGCTTTACGATATCTTCGCTATCTGATTAGTTTCCTCAAGTTTCAAGAATTGTTGTCTATGAAATTGTGTAAAAGAGACCGTGTTGCAGTGGTTATTACGTGAGGCAGCAGACTTCTATGACGACAATTTTCAAAAGCTGGTTGGATGATATGCCAAGTGCCTTAATATTGGTGGAAATTATCTTGAAAAGATTTTAAAGAACAGGCTTTCACGTAAAAATAAAATTGTTAAGAATGTACTTGTTTTATTTCAAAACGGTACTTACTTTAAAAACATGCTTCGTATATACTGGCTCAATAAGATACTGCTTCTTAATTTCCAAAGAATATCTTGCACGGTAAAGTTGTTATTTCTTCAGAACAATTATTTCATTTGCAGAAGTGACTTTCATAATCGCCAAAAATTGTCAGGTTTATGGAAAATACACACCCAAAATCAGCGCCTAGTCATTTAATATAATTGGCGACTTCCTTTCAACAATATTTATATCTCTTAATCATATAATGAAATTAGTACGATAAACTGAAAACAGTTATCAATTTATATAATTGTGAGTTTTGAAAAAATAGTTTTATACCGATGTAAATCTGATTACTATAAAAATAATTAAGATGGTCATAAAAAATACATTGAAAAAAGTGAAAGAGCATTCATATATTACAAAGTTTATATTGGTAATCTTAAATGTTATTCAAGTAACATGAAATTGAAGATACACTGATGTCATCAGTAAAAGTTTGTAGTTTGCGAGAACTAAAGAAAGCGATTCCAATCCCTTGGTTAGTGACAGAGCCCAGTAACACATTGCTCATCTCAAGCCACGATTAATGGATGACCTTGACTACAAAATTGAGATCGTGTGTTCCGACCACCATAGTTTTGCAATTGAGAAGGAATAAAAAAATGCGTGAAGTAAATTCACAACACTCCTTTTCTTTTGTTGCATAGATGTAGCAATTATTTTCAATCAAGAAGATTAAATAATAAATAATTTACATATTCTTAAAAATTACAAATGTGTACTGTCTCACGATAGGGTAATATAATGTATTTTTTCTTCTTCACAAAAAACTTATTCATTTTTTGATAAGGTGATCATTTTTTTATCTTTTAATTATAAATTAAGTATAAGTTATAATTATTATTTTAAATTTTTAGATCTAGTATGGTAATTCTTACATATCATTAATTCCATTTTAAAAAAGATAAAAAAGACTGATAAAAAACTAGAAACTAATAAATTGTTTTAATAAAAAAAAGTTGTTTTAAGATGTTTTTCTTGTAAAACTTTTTATTTATTTTTATTTTTTTAAGTAGCAGCACTTTTTGTAAATAAATGCTTGAAATCATTTTTAAATCATTTATTTACTTATTTATTTATCTTTTCCTACTACTTTTAAGCTTTAATTTTTTTATATTGATAAAAATTACAAATTTTTGCTCTCCCAATCCTAAAGTTCTTTTTTTCTTTACAATCTTTGATAATTAACATTGATTTTGTTTTTAAAACGAATCCAAGATATTTCTATAAGTAGAATAACAATTATACTAAATCGTACACACACACACACACACACACACACACACACACACATATATATATATAGTACTAATGAGCTGAATGAATTTAATGAGTTGAATGTTTTAAACGATACTTAAAATACTTAATTAACAACGCATATACTTAAATTTTCTTTTAAAACGACTGAAAATGAAAACAAAAATATTAAAAATACTATTAGTTATAAAAAATTCCTTGAATTGTTTAAATAAGCAAAAAGTTTTAATCTTTTTGCTTATAAATGAAAACTTACTCTGGACAAACGCTCTAAACAAATTAACACACACACACACACATATATATATATATATTATCGTTTCAAAATCGATAATACAGATTCATGTTTGTTTTCTATTGGTATTACTTATGATATTGGCTTAAGTGAAGGCTATTCTCATTAAAATATATATTTTATTTTTGCTTAACGAATAGAATTTGTATTAAATAAGTTTCTTTGCAGTATAAACAGTAGATTCTTTTAAAGAAATAATGATACTGCTTTTGATTATTATTTACAGGGAACATAGTGTACTGATTTTCATTAATAACTAAAGAAACTACTATTTTTTTAACACCAAAAATGTTTACAGATTTTATTTTCGTTTCTATGTAAATAAGGGGAAATAATATATACAAAAATTACTAACTGCTAAAAATGATAAATATCAAGTATACTTATTACTTCATTATTCTTGAATAGAAAAAGTACCATCCAGATCAGAGAAATTCTTTTCACATAAATAAAAAAAAACAAATTAAAGATAAAAATAACATATTAAAGTATGAAAATCAAGTAACGCTGCAACTCTTTTTTATTATTAAACTTTAAATTCTGATACTTTTTAAACAAAAAAAAAAACTTTTTATTTCCTTCAATCTGGAACCATCAAAGTACTAGTAAAAACTTTTTTAATTAAAAGTTATGGAACATTTCAAAATCTTTCTATTCGGTAAACGATTGAGTACACACTCATGTTAAGAGCCTATACAGATATATAATTTCACCATGAAAAAAAGAAAAAAATATTTAAAAGAAACGAATGAAATTCTTTAAATTGAAATAAAAAAGAGAAATCTTTTTTTATTCCATGAGGGAATATAGTGTATATTTTTGACTTTTTTTAAGTAATAATTTTATCTCCAATATTTATTTCAATGTAATGTAGGAGGATTATAAAGGGAAAATACTTTTAAAAAAAACTTACCTGTGTTATAACATTTTATTAGAAAGGTGTTAATTTTTTTTCAGCCCGTCAAAAAACAATTCAACTAATATTAAATTTAAAAAAAAAAGTGTTATCGATTAAAGCATGCAAAAATCTTTAACAAATTTCACACTTATGTTTATAAAAGTACAATAAGAAAAACGAATTTTAAGGGAAAATATATATCTGAAAAAACAAGCTGAGATTAAAAAAAAAGAGTATTTAACATTGTGACAGAGGAGGAACTTAGTACGTAGAAAATAAATTAAGAGAAAACTTTAATATAACTGGAATAGTAAAACGGTAAATAGGAGAAATAAAATGAAACTTTAAATTATTTAAAATAAAAAACTTTCTAGTAAATCAGATTAAAAAAGAAAAGTTTATAACAGACGTTTCTTTTTTTCCTTTTTTTTAGATTTTAACAAATTTACACAGAAACAGATTAGTGGTTAAGAGTAGAGAAAGTATAAAAAAAAAATTGGTAGGTAATGAAATAATAGCGGTAAAAAAAATTAAATAATATAAAATTTTATACTAATTTTATTAAATAGTGGTATATATTCATCACAAATTCCAAAAAATAAAATATTTGAAATATCTGTTGCATTTGAAGATAAATCAATAGTGGTTTTCTAAGACCTTTAACATCAGTATTAGTTTTAGAAATAATATTCTCCTAATTTATATACTGTAATAATTTTTAAGAAGTACGGTGATGGTAAAAAAAAATTCCTGGTATTTATTTTCGATATTGTAAATTTTTTGAACTGAAAATTGTTAGTAAGGAAAGATTCTTTTCCCTAGTTATTTTCAGATTAACTCAAAAATTAATTGAAATTCAACAATTCTCTCTTGAAGCCTAAAAATTATAAATAACTGAATAAGTACGAAAGTTATCCGTAATTATATATATATATTAAAAACACACATTTTACTTTAAAATATTACTTTTATTAATCTCTTGGGTTAACCAATCAATTACACAAACTTATAAATTAAATACACTAAATTCTCTAAGCTTCCTCAGGTGACAATACACATATACAAAATTCTCTTACATACTCGTAACAATATATAAGAAAATTTTGTATGATGTGTGTATGAATGTGTATTGTCAGCTGAGGACGCTTAGAGAATTCCAAATGAAAAGTAGTGCATCTAATTTATAAATCTGTGTAGTTGACCGATTAACCAAAGAGAATAATAAAGATATATTTTAAAGTAAAATATTTTTTTATATTATATTTAATTCTATCCAATCAAGAGGAGAATAAACTTAAGTTACATTTAAGTTAATATGTATTATATATATTTAAAAATATTACTTTCATCCGGAAGTCCCGGGTTCGAATCCCGGTCAGGCAAGGTGTTTTCCACACACGCAACATAAATCACTTATTTCATCCTCTAAAGCAAATACTTTCAACGGTGGACCGAGGTTAAAAAAAAATCTTTTATACTGAAAGGGAACAGGGAAGATGCAAAGAGTTTTTTAATAGTTTTTAAAATAGAATTTTTTTTACGTATGCCGAAAATCAATATTTCTACGAAAAAATATTTGATAAAATATATTATTATAATAATAGGAAATTTACAAAGGTCCTCTGAATATATATAAATAATAAAAAATTATTCTACAAAAATTATATTTATAAATAAATAAAAATTATATTACAAAATATATTTAATTAATATTATTAAAATATAATTATTATAATACTTAAAAAAGAATATATATTTTATGAATAAAGATTGCTGAAATTATATTATTTTCGTATCATTAAAATAATTAATTAAAACACTTAAAAAAATTATATAAAAAATATAGTCATAGTAAAAATTAATAATGAAACCAATTTTTAAAACTCAATGTACGATTAAGCACACAACTACAGTATAAGAGATTTTTTCTGAACGAAAAATTTAAAAAAACAAAAAACATTGCCATCGTTTTAAAATAAATATGTTACACAATTTGAAAAACTAAGTTGTTATTTAAAGTATCCATAAAGATTTTAAAAAATTAACCATTTACACTAAAAAAATATCGGTTCTGTTAAACGAAGCGATTATTTAAATATATATGTGATTCAAGCAATATTAAATATAAAGTCAATTTTTTTCAAATTAAACTTTTTGTTTACAAAATAGTTTATAACAGAAACTGGAAAGGAATATTAATAATAATAGAATAAATAAATAAAATATTAGTTGTAATAATAAATAATAGAATGAATACACACGAAAATTTTCAATAAATAATTATATTTCAGAAATTCATTCATGATTATACATTTATTATTAAAGAACATTTTTCGGTCAGATGCATCATCAATGACATTTATTATTTGTAGAATACATGCAAATATTGCACAATTCTATTTTTACCTGCATTTTATGTACTATGTAATAAATTTATTATTTTTTCTTCTATCTTAGTAATTTTTATAAATATTAAAATATAAATTTCCACGACCTAATATATTTCCGGCGAAATATAAAATCTATATTTTATGAAATCGGAAGTGTAAGATTTCTTACATTATTAAAATTATTATTTATTAGTTTGTTTAAGGAAATTAATTCGACTTAATGTTAAAATTCTCAAAATTAAAATTTATAAAAATAAAATATGTGTGAGCGAGAACACAATTACATTTAATGAAATTTAAAAAAAATTCGGTGAATCAAATAATTTGTTTACTCACATACTGTACCTAAGGAAACAAGATTCTATTTTTTTTTACAGGAAAATAATAATATTGCGATCAAAATGCAGTTTTTTTTTTATAATACGCTTTATTTAAATTCTTTGGAATGAACTTGTGGAGAAAAACACCTTATTCTTAAAATATACCGTTAACTGAATAAAATAGAGAAATTCCCGGTGCAATTTAAGGAATATAATATAGAAGCCAAATAACTTAACCTGAACATCCAATATAATACAGTACAAGTAACCTGATTTTTTTTTTTTTAATAAATTTTATAATGGAAAATAGATTAATAGTTAATTAGGTTAATAATCGTAAAATCTTAACCTAATATTTTTATCTTAACTTTAACTAAAAGAGATTCAGCGCAATTTTTTTTAATTTAATTAATTATTGTAAAAAGGAAGAAAAATAAAAATTATTAAAAAAAGAATTATGGTAAAAATTAAAATTATATATTTTTATTAATTTTTAAAACTTTGTAGGTAAATAAAATATTATGAATAAAAAAAAATGTTAACAGATAATTCCATAAGATTAAGTTAAAATATTATTAAAGGAGTAAAGTTAAAGGAATATTAGAATGTACAGAGTTAAAAATATAAACACTATATCAGACAACGTTAGCTTAAATAAAAAAATTATGAATTTTAAATTACTATACATTTTTATAATTAGAATAATGAATAAAATAATTTCATTAAATATTTTACTCAAATAATCTATTAGGAAAGTAAATAATAAAACTCCCACATAAAAAAAGGAATAAAACTACATAAAATTTCCTTCAATCTTACCCCAGTTAATACGTAACCTAACTGCTTTAAATTGCAAAACAAGCCGCAATAATAAAATTTTAGTTTTATTCAAAATAATTTAGGTTATAAATTTTAATCATTTGCAATATTTTTAAATAATCTAAAAAAAAATTAATTAATCTATAAAATTCGTTATTACGTGATTTCAAGCGACAAAACCTATAATGGAAAATATGATATAAAAGATAATGTATTAATTATTCCGCAACCGATATAATATATTACATAATAAGCTATTCAATTATTTTTACGGATTTCAGTGTTTAAAAATGATTAAATACACCTAATTTCTGAAATAACGGATAAAATTCTACATAATCGATAAACAATTTATTAATAAACTATTATAAAAGTTAACGGTAATATTAAGCAATTTTAAATACAACCATAATAAATATAGTTATTTATAACAATTTTTTTTTAAAATTACGTTTTAATAAACATTATTATTTATTAAAAAGTAAATATTTTAATTTTGTGACGGCAAGATGTAATATTTTAAACTAAAAAATTATTTTTCCTAATAATAAAATAAAATCTTACCTGGAGTAAAAAAGACAGGCATCAGACGAGGTAAGCCTGGACTCCACCGGAGTTGACTACTGCAGCCCCAGCCGTTCTCCATGTTTGTTGGGGGCCTCCGTTGGCAGCTGCTCGTCTTGACCCTCCGCGTTCGAATCCGGGATATTCTGGCGAGTCAATAGACGAATATATGTGTTCGGAGGATGGCCGATCAGGATTCGCGTAGCCATGATGTCGATGGACGGGGCGCGGGGACGGTGTAGCTGTTGTCGCCGAAGAATAATTAGCGTCTTCCTTATATGCGGGTGGAAGATTTTCGGCGGGGTACGTCGTTTGTAAAGTTTTTTCTTGTAGGTATGCGTGATTATGACCGGGTCCACCGGAATCTAAGCTGTAATTATTAATATTTCTGCGGTAATTGCAAGTTTTTCTTTGTCCATCGGTAGCACCGCTCGGCATCACGTACCTCAGTCTTTCCCAAAATCGTTTTTCGCCCCACCTTATTCTTGTACCTGTTTTAAGGTAGGGTCGTAAATCCGGATCCAATTCGGCTTCCGGTAAGATGCTGCCTTCCTCAACTAACACGAGCTTAAATATTCTCCCTTTGAGAGCTTCGTGAAGCGCGGAACGAAATTCGAACCTGGACCATTCGGTCTGCAAAAAGTTCCGTGATAAAACGAGAATTACTCGTCGACTAGCCTCGGCCGCCTCCACTACCACGGGAGAAGTGTGCTGGAGATAAGGAGCTGCCGAATGCGGGAGATCCCGGTAATGGAGACATAAGTGAAAAGAAGGACTTCCGTGTTCCAGTTCGGCTACTATACTTTGTAACACGAATTCTTCGTCCTTAGGACTGTATACGACGTAACCGTCGTAAAGTTTCTCTCGGTCTTCTCCGCAATGTTTTGCCGAAGCCGATTTAAATTGAAATAAACGGACACCGTACCGGGAATATAACCATACACGGAGGGGATCCCGAAAAATAAACATAACTATAGAAAGTATTATCACTATAAGGAACGCCGATAACATCACAATCATCATAGGTAAATAGTCTGAAACTATTAGACTTTGAATCACAGAACTATCAGAATAATAATCACTGCAAGCGGTACTATTCAGATCGACCTCGCGCCGGTGCGGCGGCCTTGTTTCATTTGCATAACACCAGATGTCACCACTGTCCGCTACCTTCTGCGAATTATCAGATACCCAAGCTTGTAATTCTTGTAGAAATTTACATCGACAACTCCAATGATTATTTCCGATCGACACTTCAACAAGATATGAATTTAATGTTAACTGCCACACTGGAAACGTAGTTAAACGGTTACCGTCCAATCGAAGAATTTCAAGAGATTTAAGTGGAAATAAACTCATATTTCCGATATACGATATTAAATTATTTTGTAAATAAAGTTCGCGTAATTGCGATAAATGATCGAATTCAAAACCTTTTAATTCTTTAATTAAATTATCTTCAAGGTGTAATATTTGCAGAGCGTTTAATCCGTTAAATGTTCTGTTCTGTATAGTTTGAATACGGCTGCCGTTAACATATAAAATTCTCATATTTTTACGGCCGATAAACACATGATTTTGTAATTCCTTAAAATCGTTTCCATCCAAGTATACGTGAGTCGCGTCCATAGGAATCCGTCTCGGTATCTGATCGCTGGCTTGACCGGAACAATCGACGACGTTAGTACTCCACGTCTGATCGTGATAACAAGAACAATTTTGTGGACACGTCATTTCACAGTCACAAGCATCAAAATCACAACAATGACACAATGCGAAGCAATGAGTTTCATATTTGCAAAGGAACTGGGAAGGCCTGGAATCGATGGCCGGTAAATGCGTTAATCCTCTTGAATATGTCATACGGCACATAACGTTTTCCAAATCCATAACTCGCGGATATTGTCGCAATTGAGTCGTATTATTTATTACCGGTAACCAATCCATAGAACAATCACAATGAAACGGATTTCCGCCTAAGTAAAATTCGGGAAGGCTTTTATTTAACGGAACCGGAGCTAGTCTTAATGCATTTAATTCCAACCGCACCAGTTCGTTAGCGTACATATCAACGCGTGCAAGATTTCTTTTTTCAAGAAATGTATTCACCTTTACTTCGGATATAAAATTATTATTTATAAATACCACTTCAACACTGTTAGGAATAGACATTTCGTTAAGTTCAGTTATTCTGTTATGACTAGCATCGAGCGTTTTTATATGAAGTCCTTCTTGAATTTTATAATAATTAGCTAACCGTTCGATATAATTTCCATGAATATCGAGCCATTTTAAATTACTAGGAACAAAAGCGTAGTCGAACCAAACGAGATGATTTTCAGAAAGATTCAACCACAATAGACTGGCTAACGATGAAAAAACCCCATTAATATCAGACAGGAAATTTGCATCGAGCCTAATCGCCTCGAGCTGAGTATTTCTTTCAAAAGTACCACGTTCTATTTGTTGTACTTTATTTTTGGCTAAATTAAGTACCTGCAACCCGGTTAAATCCCAAAACATTCCTTTTGTTAAATTTCCAATATCGTTATCGATTAGCCGTAACCCTGTCAACTGTTGTAAATTTTTAAAACTGCCGTTTTTAAATCCACTTATTTGATTTTCGCCAAGATCTAATGTTTTTAAGAACGACAATTCACTTAATGCCTCTGGTACTTCTTGAATAGCATTTGAACTGAGGTCTAAATCTTTTAAATCGGAACAATTACGAAAAGCTTGCGGATCGATATTAACTATAAGATTATTATTTAATGTTAATTTTGTTAATACAAATAATCCGTTAAAAAAATGACCGGAAATTTTATGTAATCGATTTTCAGCCAAATTTAACGTATGAAGATTATACAAAGGTAAAAAAGAATTATCATCGATATATCCGATAGAATTATTTCTCAAATCTAATATTTGTAAGAAGAAAAGATCTTTAAATGTTTTAGCATCGATACGTGTTAGTGCATTATGAGAAAGGTTAAGGACGATCAGTCTTATAAGGCCTACGAACGTACCTTCGTCGACCTGATTACTAGATAATTGGTTGTTTGACAAGTCTAGCACAAGAAGTTGTTCTAGTCTATGAAAAAGTCCACGAGCGAGTTCGTATAAAGAATTATTCTGTAAATAGATTTCCCGTAATTCACGACAACCCGCGAATAAACCTTCCGGTAATGTTTCTAGTTTATTATTTGAAACGTTAAACACTCTTAATGAAGTAAGCCCGGTTAATGAATCCGGACCGAGTTTGCTTATATAATTTTCTTGAAGATATAAATTATGTAACCTTCGTAAACGATTAAGACCTGACTGGTCGGGTAATATACGTAGGTCATTAAAAGATAAGTCCAAAGAACGTAAGTCCAGACCGCCACCGCATTCGACACGAGTAGAAGAAAACCCTAATGAATCCATAACACGTACGCTATTTTTTGTTAGGTTAAGTACTTGTAAGTTGCCTAACGTGCAAAATACGTCCTCCGGTATCGTGCGCACATTACTGCTACCTATGTCCAATGTTTGTAATTCACGCAATCCATCGAAACAACCAGGCACTAATTGTAAAACTTTACCCGCACCCCAGTCCATATTATGAGTATTAAAGGATAACCTTTTCAGATCACGAAGACCGTCAAAAGCATCGACAGGTAATTCGAGAACTTTACAACTATAAATAGTGAGATCTTCTAATATATGAAAACGTTGGAAAGCTCGAGGGGGCAGCAGAGCTTCAAATAAATGTACGTCACTACAATCTACCTTTAATTTCACCGTCGAATCCGTTTGGAGGGATGCGCTGATGTTGGCGAGGGTGCGAACCCGGCAGGAAGCAGCCACCCTGGTAGGACTGGTGTCGTTGTTTTCCGCGGACCAAGTACATTCGTCGACCGCGGTAGAAGAAGTCACCGCCCACAGCACACAGACCAGAAGGCCACCCGCCCACGCCAGCACAAGTCCCATTATGCCCCAGGTCACTTCATAATAACTAAAAAATCACTCCCCCATCGGACGACACACTTTCCATAAAACACAAGGAAAAACTTTTATATCGATATTCACAGTATGTGGGTGAACACTAACTCATGTTATACTAACACACTAGTCACTCAACATAGATCAATATAACAGCGAACGAGATAATCACGCGACAACCGACATACGGTCCGCCTCGTACCACAGCACCATTAAGACTGAGCGCTCCTGATACACTGGAACACACTTTTACCCGCACTGAATAACACTACTACTTGCCGCCAGGTTGCAGCACCGCACGCGCGCATGCGAGCCCACCTATTCAAATCCCTTCCACGCTCCTCCCCACAACGCACAACGACCCCCTACCACCAAACCTTCCAAATCAAATCTGAGAACGGAGAATTTTATAAAGGCGTAAAAAAATTACTGTTGACCAATTCCCAGCCTGTAAATTGTTTTTTTTTGTTTATTTTATTTTTTTTAAAATAAGTTTACATCCGCCACATGAAAAACAATGATTTATTTATTTATGACATGAAATTTAATTTACATATTCATAATAATACACTGTACTTCAGTGAAATACAATTAATTATTTTAATAATTGGTTTGTGGAAATATTAAATCACTTACGCAATTAAAAAAAATCATTTAAAAAACATTGTTTTTATTTAATGTTTTGTTTAAAAATTAAAAAAAAGAAATACAGTGAACTAGTATTTAAATAAATTTAAAAGTAAGCAGTCAAACATAAAAAAGTATATCCAATTTTTTATGAAATTAAACAAAATTTTAAAAAAACAGAAAAACACGTCATAAAGTTGTAGTTATATTAATGGAATTTGTTTTCAACTTAATTATTTATATATATATAAAATTTTTAAATTTTTTTGTTTAGTTTCATAAAAAATTGGATATACTTTTTTATTTATTTGACTGGTTAGTTTCTATATATATATATATATATAATTTAAATAATATAATAATAATAAATATATATATTGTAATATACCACATATATAAATATAATCTTATTATATATATATATATATATATAATAATAAAAAAAAAATTATATTATTATATTATAATCAATCAAAAAAAAATTATATTTATATATAAAATTTTGTTCTGATTCTCCAGCAATTGACTGGTTTAATGCAACCCCTTCAATATTTTCTGTTCTGTACTATTCTTTTAACCGTAACCTAATTAATAATCTTATACCCGCAGTTACTTCCTTTATAAATTCCAGTCTATTTTTCTGTTTAGATTCTACCTTCTACACATTTCTCTCGCTCCAAGTTAACTAAACCTGGATGTCATAATTCATAGTCAGTGAACATAGTTTCTATTATTTGCTACAAATTTCTCTTGATTTCCTACTCGTCTTTAGACCTCTTCAATTTTAATTTTGTCCATCTGATTTTCAACATCCTATTTTAACATTACCTTTCAAATATTTTCTTTTTGTCATGCTGCACTACGGTTTTTGTCTGTATTTCACTATCACAAACCGTTACAATTCTCACAAATAGTTTCAAGAATTTCCTTAAAAGTTTTTTAGATGAATTTTCATTACTAAATCTTCTTGCTTTTAGCAGCCTATTATCATTAGGTATTTGTTTATGATTTTAAATATACTTTAATTAAAAAAGGGATTGCGGTACCGTACGCGCGAATCTGAACCCATTTATTCAAAATCTAATTCCATTCTTCTTCCGATACCGCACAACGACTCCCTATTATTCAAATATTAATACTTTTAGGATTACTATTTTTATCTATAAATAATCTTTAACTTAGTTTAGAAAAAAATTTCATTTTTTTATATTTATTTATATTTACTGAATAGATTAGTAAATATTACAAGTATTTATAAACTGGTCAAATATAAAAATAATTTGGTATTATACTAGATCGGAGAATAAATTTAATTTGCGCGATGGTATATCAAAAATCGCCCATTTATTCGAAATGCATTTAGTGAGTAGCCATTGTTTGTTAAAATAATCAATAATACGAAACAAATAGTTGTCTTATAGTTGTATATATATATATATATATATATATATATATATATATATATATATATATATATACACACACATATAAATAATATATATATAAAATATATATAAAATAATAATTAATAATAATTTTTATCATATTCTTGAATTTTTAAAAATCTTCAGATGAAATAAATAACTATGTTAAATGGTTATTGAAATAATTTTAAAATAAGATTAAACTTTAAATACAATTTAAAAAAAAATATTACTTAAAATCTAGAAGGCCGTTTAAAAATTGTTAAACAATCATAATCAGTAAAACCTAAAGAAAAAGTACGATAAAAAAAATATGTAAAAAAAGTTAAATAAAAAAAAAGATATTAAAAGTAAAGAAAATATTTTTGGCATGAAATTGAAGAATTAATAAACAATATTAATAGGCAAATAAACAGTACTAACAAATAGGAGTTTTAAGCCGTGATTTTATAGTAAGAATGAAAAAACAATCTTCATCTTCAGATGAAGTTTATTTGTTATTTGTTCAATATTTGTAAACAATTTTTTCTTTCTTTCCTTGTTTAATAATTAAGTTTTTTTTTTAATTATCCGTTTAAATATTCAAAAGATTTTAATTAAATAAATTGGTAATATTTACGACAACATATTTAATCAAATTTAATATTTTTAACATATACTGTAGTACATAGAAAAAAATAAAATATCTGATAAATATCATTCCCAAAATCGAGTATAACAGTAATTTTTAAGAATTAGCATTATTTTTTAGCCTTATTAGGAAAATTAGGTGTGAAGTGGTTTCCTGTTCTTCACCAAAGTCAAATAGATTAGGTTTTACAGAGCTAAATATATATTTCAAAATGAGCATATCAACCTCATCAAAATGTTACTGATTACACCCCTACTAAAGAAATTCATATTGTTATTATAGGATATAATGAATATTATTATTAGCTGCTTTACAAAATTTACTGACATAAAAAAGAATGGAATTGAAACTCCAATAAAATTATAGGTAAATATATCATTTACGTTTTAAATTAATACATTTTTGAATATTTTTCAGGTTAGTAAGGAAAAAATTAATTGTCTATAAAATTATTATTTACCGTAGTTTTATCATAACGTTAAAAATTTATGTAAATTATAAATTAAGTTTTTTTCGATGAAATTTAAAATATTATAATAAAGTAGAAAATAGAATAACTAAAAATTTAACGAGTAAACTTGAGTAAGTTTTTTTTTTTATACTAAAGGAATATAAGGGAAAATTGTTATAAGGTCACTTGAAGTTTTGTAAACTTTTATTTAGTAAATTTCAAACAGAACGAGTACCTTCTTGCTTCTATGTATGGATGTATATTTTTTTAATAGATTTCCTTGCACCATAAAATTGTACAGCAAAGATAACATCCCAGCTGGATTTCTAAGTTTTCACATTTACCCATTATTATTATATTTTCTACAACGTAGACCTTCTCATTGAAAAATATATGAAGTACTATTAAAAGAGTTATAATATTTTGTAAAACTATTTGTACTACATACTCTGTTTCATAAATTTTATAAATAATAAATTAAATTATTAAACACTTTACTTTCGCGGTTGTTTTGTTTGTCGCAGACTAGTTTCATCCTACCTCGTTGAGTTTTTTCTTTTGGTCTGAAGTATAGAATGATTACTATTTTATTATTTTATTAAAATACGTAAAATTGCTTGTCTGATTCTGTATTTAAATTTATAATTACATTTTTTGTTCAGAATAAATAAGTTCAAAAAATATTTTTTATATTATTTAATAGAATATTTATATTTAGAGAATAAATTAAATTGTTAAAAAAAATTGTATAAATTAAATTTCCAATTACCAACAATTTAAAAGTGTAAATCCTAGTACTTTCAAAGCTGTTACTTCATCTTCAGGGATTTTCTAAAAGATGTTAATTTAAATTCAAATCAATAATTGTTTTTAAATTAAACTGTTATGTTCGTAACAGTCGGTGGTCAAGAATAAAATTAATTCGTACGTCAAGAAGACAGTAATATCATATTTGTAAGATGTTTGACTATTATGAAATAGATTTAATTTATATAATAAATTAAATCTATAAATATAAATAAATCTATAATTTAAATAATATAAAATTATAAATAGTTAAATCTATCATAATAGTCGCAAACATACAAACATGACGTTACTCTCTTATTGACGTACGAATTAATTTTATTCTTGACTATCGACCATTACGAACACAACAGTTCGTAATAATTTAAAAACAATTATTGATTTGAATTTAAATTAACGTCTTTTAGAAAATCCCTGAAGATGGAATAACAGCTCCGAAAGTACTAGGATTTACACTTTTTAAGTTGTTGGTAAGTAGAAATTTAATTTATACATTTGTATAAATATCAAAGGTACCAAATGATTAGAAAATTAAATCAAAAAATTAAATTGATGGAATTTTTTAACTAATTAGTTAATTGGAAACAGTATAAACATCGTGAATTTTTAGGCCTGACATCATTCACTTGTATACCACCGACTATTACTGATCAATAAATTATAAATTAATAATATTTTTTAAAATTATATTGTGATTATAAAAAAGAAGACAAATTCTGTACTTTCAAACTATTTTTCTTTAACAAAAACGATTCAAATTATCTACGATTATTAATTTACATTCTCTCACAAATAATTAGTATCCATTTTACATTAAAAATAATTTTCAACAAAGAATATTTACAGTAACTATAATTTTAAAAAAATATTCCAGTTACAGAGTAATTTAAATGCGATTGCTCTTTGGTAACTTTCATGTATGATCATTCAACACGATAACTTTAATCATGAATAAAGTAAAGAATATTATAAAGTTCAAGTCTAAAGCTAATGAGGTAACTAGTTCAACTATCAAATTAAATTCTGAAGCTTTTTTATTTACATCCTCTATCAATTAAAGTCAATATTTATAATGGATTGTGTCTCCATTGAACAGGTACATTAATTAATTAATTTTTTTATTATATATCCTAAGATATCTATTCATGATAAATGTTAAGTTTTATTTTTTAAATAAGTTTAAAGTGATGGTATCTCCTTTATAACATGCAATAGGGGAACATTTATATATTAAAAAAACTTATTGTGAGTGATTCACAATCAAGTACCCAGTAAAACCTATTAAAGATAAATTGGTGAATGTATTGTACACATGTTCTTCTTACTGTCTAAATGCACATTAAGAAAGCATTTCTTAAAATTCCGAGATTAAAGGAATTAAATGGCGTAACAATTAAATCTAATATTTTTTGAATTTCTTGATAGTAAATGAAAATATCAACTTGAGTTTGGTATGTGTAATTTTCATGTGAATATCTAAAAGAGATTTTCTAGATTTTACGAAATTCGACTTTGAAAGGGATGCAAAAAGATAAAAAAATCTGAAGAGTGATTGAACATTTTTTCCATTTCCGACTATATTATAAAGAAGATATTGAGTAGATTTGAGCTTGCAAAGCCTTCAGATAAATATCTACAAACCATTTTTAGGTTTTTTGAATTTCGATTTTTTTAAGGGGTGGATGTGACGTGTACTGCATAGCGGCTCAACCAACACAGTCACTATCACTGTTACTGTACATGCGACACGAACGCGAATCGCTGTAGCTGCCTTCGGTTTCTTTACTAAAAAACATAAAATAAAAAAAAATTGAACGCGACGGGAAACGCAAGTAACCATACAGTGGGACCGAAGCCGCGATACGGATAGCAGTTTAATATATATATTTATTACTCATATTGTATTATTTATGCAAAAATTAAATTGTATTGATTTTAATATATATGAAATAATTATTAAAAATTTAGTTTTGATCTTGCTTGTAGTATTAATATCTATTAGCTTTAAGATTTTACAATAATTTTAGAATTTGTGTCAGTAGTATCAATTCGTTTTAAAGAAACTGCGAAGTCAAATGCATAGTACAGGATGCTTTCACCAAAGCACTGTACTTGGACTATTTATTTTTCATAAGAAAATAAGCTATGGATTTTTTACCGAATTTTTAAAGAAATGTACGGTTTTACTTTCGGTCAAACAGTTGGATTGGGGGGTGAAATTGAATTTTCTTTACTTTCTGAGGTTTGAGGAGTACGAAGAAAACATTTAATTAAAATCTGGTTTCCTTATACGTACACATATATAAATATATGCCTATGTAAAAAATTTGTGGCTCAAAAATCTTCAAAACTATTTAATCAGTTTCATTGAAACTTAGATATGCTGTAGTTCTGTACCTGAAGTTGTGCATGTGAAAAATTACTGAAGATTGGTTCAGTCTTTCTACTGTTTTGATCACTTAAAGGTTGATAACAAACAACTTAACTTAAATTTGAGGTTATGTTGACTTTGAATTGATGTATTTTTCAGGCATGCAGTGAGTCACAGTAACTGAATTTAAGCTTGATGATTGTACATTAAGTCTACTCGTTATTTTTTAATTATTTCATCAAATTACGGTTTTAATAGTTTAATTTTATCATAAACAGAAAATATATTTTAATAATAAATAAAAAAATATATACCTCTTAGTTTTCTCATATAATTTATGTTTAGTATATGCTTTGAGCAAAAAAATTACACAAAAAATATTTACAAAATAAAAAAACGAAAAATCGGTCTTGCCAGTATTAAAAAGAATAACTTTTTTAGTCAACCTTGTTTAGAATGCATCCAATTTGAATTTCTATAAAAGATTAAAGTTTATAAAATTTGAACAGCTTTTTTTTGTAAAATTTGTTGGTAAGAATTCCTATCTTAATAATTTCAAAAACTTTCTTGTAAAGTGATTCTGTTTTCTATTGTTTTAAAAAAAATCATTTTACATATCTGTTACTTTAAGTAAGGAGGATATAGAAAATTTCGCTTTGATTGTGTAGATATCAGAAGACGAGTTAAACAAAGAGTGTGTGTATGGCACACTGTTTTAAGTATATATAAGAAAGCTACCTATTGTAATGGGTACCTTGATCTGACTTCCTGAAAATTTCAACATATCTTCGCGTTTAACATCTCCCAGACCCAAAAACCACTGTCAGCTCAAAAGTTTATATATATATATATATATATCACTTTGTTGTAGACACGATAACTGCCGTAATTTTGCGTCAATCACTTTCAACTTGTTTCTTAAAAATAACTCGTCCCAAAATCTCGGTCGAGTTCGTTAATGGGAAAAATCGAACCATTGGGATGAAATGGGGGGCTTTTTAGAAAAACCAAATTATCGCTGTAACTTTCTTATTAAGTAAAATATCCAATTCAATTAAAGCTCTTAATATTTTTTTGGATAAGGGCCTAAAACTTATCAAGTAAAGTTTTTTGATATCACTAACCATTGGCCCAGGGGGGTAGAAAAAATCGGGTATTGATGACAAAAATATTCATACCTCCCTTAAAAGACACAGTATCGAATCGGTCTAAAGTGGTTATTAATCCTCTAAAAATTACCTAAAAATTTTGTCGAAAACAATTTTTGATATGACCAACCCTTACGGCAAGGGATGTCGAAAACAAAAAAAAAATCGCTATAACTTTCTTATTAAGTACAATATCGAATTCGTTTAACGTTCCTACTATTCTTTCAATAAGGGCCTAAAACTTATACAAATAAATTTTTTTTATATCTCCAACCGTTGGCCCAGGGGTTGAAAAAATGGAGTTTCAAAGACAAAAAAGAATTATACTTCCCTTAATAAGCACAGTATCGAATCGGTTGAAAGTGGTTGTTAGTCCTCTAAACATTACCTAAAACTTTTGTCTGAAACAATTTTTGATATGACCAATTCTTACGGCAAGGGATGACCACAATGTTGCTGGAATTGTAAGATGATGGGGCTTATCATATGCTAAACATGCGAAACATTTTTTCACATGCAACCATTGTCGTATTGAGTAAATTTGAAGTTTTTCTTAACTTTCAGGTGGAAATATTTTTTATTCCCTACTTAGCACCGGTGAAATCTACCTCCACCTTCCGGCGTGCCGAAAGGGATTTTTTATTTGTGTTATTATCAGCTTTTCATAAAATATTAAATTAAAATATGCTTTAATTAAATATTTTCAGTTTTTAAATTACATAAAATCTAGAAAAAACCGTTATAAACAATTATTTTTAAAAATAATTATAAAATAAGTGAAATTTACATGTTCAGCATTTTTTTTTATTTGTACGTTGCAATCAGTTCAAACAATGCATAATAAGCAACCACTTTCCAGGACTCAATGCGATGAGGATGATGTATGACGTGTAAACAAGTGTTTTCTTGCACAGACTCAGGCCAACCATTCCTGTGATGTAATGGTTAATTGAACCCCAACCACCAAAGTACTCCGTCTCCACTGTCTCGTTTTCATATCCGTATAAAAGGAATTAAAATTTACCAGGATTTGAATCTCAGAAACTTCGACTTCGAAAATCAGCTGTTAAAAAACTAATTTGTCACGACGAGTTAACCACTAGACCATCCCGCTGAGTTTGTTCAACATTTAAAAAGTTTTTTTTAAATTTTCCTAATGTATACGTTACAATCTGTTCAACTAGAGAATATTAAGGGTCAACCCCTTCTCAATATTTAACATTTAACAATAAAAATTAAATTGAAAAATTGAATAACTATTTTACAACATTTTTTAATAGAAATTCAAAAACGGATTATTTTGAAAATCTAAATTATCAAAATAATTTCTGATTTTTATAACAGTAGCGAAATTAATGAAAAATGACTAGTATTTTTTATTCATTTGCTCTCATTAATCCATGGGAGAAGTTTATTTATAGATCCGTTAAATTTTATATTTTGTGATTTCATACACAAACTATGGATCTAAAGAAGTTAAAAAAGAGCAAATTAAAAATAAATAATTTCGTATGTTAAAATATTACTCCTTACAATTGTAGTATAGGCAAGCTGGCAAACAGTAAAGCATGTTATAGAGTTTGCTGTAACGGCGTCGTTATGTGCAACAAATAGTATTTAATAAAAAGAAGGAACTAACGTGTTTTAATACCGTATGAAAACGGAAGCGGCCACTCAAAATACGTCTGGGGCGTAGCACTCTACGGGAGTGAAAGACGATTGGAACCCTCCGAAAGAAAGAAACTAAGAACCTAGAAGCGTTTGAAATGTGGTGCTTCAAGCGATTGTTAAAAATAAGACGAAGAGAAAAAGTGACTTAAGAGGAGATTCTTAAACTAATAAATGAAAAGAGATTCCTAAGGAAGAATCTTACAAGAATAAGAAATATATTAACTGGACATCTGCTGAGACACGAGGGGATCTTGAAGACCATTATTGAGAGTACCATCGAGGGAGAGGAAGCCTAAAATATATCACGCAAATCATGAATTACATGAACAGTTAAATTTATCAACAACTCAAGAGAAAAGCACAGGATAGATGACGTTGGAAGGTCGTTGCAAATCAATCAACGGATTGATGACAAAGCTGTACAACAAAGTAATTAATTTCTTCATCAGTGTATGAGTTACCTGAAATTTATTTTCTCTTTCTCTCCCACTATTTTTTTTTTTTACTCTCTCTGTGTGCATGTGTATGGTAGTGCATGGGTGTGTATGTGAGCGTATATATTTTTGTTTCGTGTACATAACACATTTTCATTTTCACATATGTGTATTCGCTTAGTAAAAACAAACTATTTAAATTTACTTTTCAACCCGTGCACACAATCATTTCAATTAAAAATATCCTGATCGGTTCTCTTTGATTAGACGAGTCAATAAAATGTTTTTTAGGTTTTGAATGTTTTTCCTGGAACAAAATGTAGTCTTCTCTTTTTCATTGGGCAGAAAAATATTATTGAAAAGAAAACTTTTAAAATGTAAAAAATATTGACTCACTTTGTGAATGAGAACTGCACACTTTACGGTAATGTTTTTCATATTAGTTAGAACATTTTTAATTTTGTGGTTGTTCAAATAATTTTTTATTCTTACAACCACATTAAATTCTTTTTCATTTAAATTCTTTGAAAAATAATTTAAATGCTTACTTAAATATTTGTATTTCTTGATCGATATTTAAAAATATTTATCCACGGGAAAGAAATTCATTCGTTTTGCATTAAAAAAGTTAAAACAACTAGTTCTATTTTTATTACCATTATTATTATTATTATTATTATTTCAACTGAAATATAAATACATATACAGATGAACTTTTATGTTTAATTTTTTTCTTAAGATGGTTCAATAAACAAAAAATGTTGTATTTTTTTAGTGTCACAATTTTTGAATAAAAATAACAAAACAAGAATAAAAAGAAATATTAATAAAAGAGAAAAGAGCGGCTGTCAACGGACAAACAACCCAGTATTTGTGTTCTCTGTCCAGTACACATTTCTGTCTTTTATTCACACTTCACAGCTTTGCGAAACGTCTGAGACTTGGTATATCTAAAAGAAAATCGCTTAGACGGCGTAAAGATGACTTCACTTTAATAGGACTTGCTTTTTTCTTTACTTTTTATAATAAGTATAACAATAGAACTTAGAAGAGGATGTTATCTTCGTTTACGTTTTCTCTCTTCAAATCTTTAACATTATTTTCTAAATATTTAACCACATATATTAAAAAAAAAAAAAATAATATTGAAATAATAAGGAGAAAGCATAGCATAGTTAAAAAAAATCTGATCTGGGCACTACATACTTCCTTGTACGCTTATTAAATTACATATGCAATTTTTCTTTTTTTTAATCAGAGGTAATATTTATTAATAAATCAATATATTTAAATTAAAAAAAAAAGTTAAAAAAGGGAAATGAATTCTGATTCGAACCGATGTAGCTTCCCTTTGTAAGGATCCAAATATTTCATTAATTAAAATTTCATTTAGCTATAACCCTGGAACCCATGAAAATACGTACCACTTATGATATATCGCTGAAAAGCTCTCAATCTTATTACTGCAGTTAAGAAAATCTCCAAAATCAAAATTTTGTTTTGGATTTTTGGCTTTTTTGGTTCAGTAGATTACAATCAAAAAAGAAAGTGCACAACTAGATGTTACAATAGTACTAGATCCAAAATTTCAACATCGTACAACTAATCGTTTTTGATTTATGCGACATACATACATACGTACGTACGTACAGACGAAAATAGTCAAAATGATTCAGGGATGGTCAAAATGGATATTTTCGTTGAAATCTGAAAACCGAAATTTTTCGCGATCACAATACTTCCTTTACTTCGTACAAGGAAGTAAAAAGAAATCCACATACATATCCCCTTTTTTAAATCGCGATTTCTACATTCAAATGAAACGATTTTACCCACTTTTATGGTTATAGAAACCATTTAATGCCACTATTATCACAAAAGACAATATAAAAAATCTTTATTACTTTTATTTTGTATTAACTTTATTTTTGTAAAACAAAGTAACGGCTCTCATTCAACACAACATAAAAAGTTATAAGGTGTTTAAACTTGTTCATCTCTTTTGTATCACTGAAGAGTTATCTGTTTGTTCATTACGTCTTCCCACAGCAGGACTTGACTGACGAAGAGATGCTTATTTATTTAATGTTCCAAACCCTTCAAATTATTTAAAAAAAAATTATTATCTTCCTTGCTTAAAAATGGATAATATCATTAAAATTTTTAGAAAACTTTGTATCAAGATTTATGTTCTTTTTTTTTTTTAACTTCTAATTTAATAAGAAACTAAGAATTTCAATAGCATTTTTCAGCACGGGATTTATAATCTAAATTCAAAATATTTGTCACGTCTTATTTCTAATTTAAATGTCCTTTCCTCAATTCAAAAAAGTTCTAATGGATCTAAAAGGATTCAAAAAAGTTCTAATGATCAGTTTTGCACCCAAGATGCAAATATAACAATTGATGCACGTTGAACGCGACTTAAACAGTTACTTTTCCAACCTTTATTTATTAGATCCAGTCTCACTTAATATTGACGTCTAACAGGAACCTGAAGCTCATATACATAGAAGTTGATATTGTCGGAGTCTAATGACTTCTGATTAATGATTTGTATGATTTTAGCCAATTAATTTTTAACACAAAACTAATCAAAATAATTATAAACTTAATGGTAGTTATTAAGTATAATTCCAATGTAATGTAAATTAAAAGGAAAATACATTGTTATCTAGACAAATAACAATTCAATTACCTTAATTAAATGTCGTATAATAGAAAAGTTAGGTTTTGTTTTAAAGGTCATGTTTTGAATTTGAGCTTTTCTGGGAAAAACTTTAATCTTTAAAAAATGTTTCCAAAATACCAAAATTGTTTAAAATCAAAATTATTTTACGATTCACGTAACTTAAATTTTACATCTGAATCTAATTTAAAAAAAAAAATATTGAAATGAAGATTTAAGAAACATATCTGAAAAAATTAGGAAACATAAATAGAATAAAACATTTTTTTAAATCCTTAGATAAGAAAAGAAGCCGTAAAAATCTATAAATTTTTTTTAGAGATAATGATAAAAATCTGAATACAAATTCTTATAAAATTTAATTTATACATAATTCCAAATTGTAAAAATTTATTTATAACGTATGTAGTTATTATAAAGGATTAGAAGACCCAAATTCTCGGTTAAGCCTGAGTTATAACTTGCATATGGTTTACAGCAAACAGACAGGAAACAAAACCTTCACTTAGATCTACAGGAAGAATTGTTCCTATCTCACCTATGAAATATAAAAAACGCAGTAAATTATAGATTAACAGACTTAATCAACAACGTGTCAGGCCAAAATATTATAAACACACCGATCATGAAGAGATTAGGGATAACGGAAAGGGTTGAATAGTGTAAACAATCCAATTAAAAAGGACATCTCTAATAGCAAAAGGATAGATAAATAAGATCCCAACCCAAAAAACTGTTTCAAGACCTTATATACTTTCTTGGACGAAGGGTTATTATTATCCTAAAGTCTAAACATTACTAATTGACCTTCTACATCGATTAGCTCAAATATATATTGAAATAAGACATTTTTTTCAGATACTAAATAGCCCGAGTCCCAGCCGCTAGAGAGGGAACCGGGAACAACTTAGTCGAGCCCGGATTACCCCACTTTGGTTTGTTAGAGGCAAGGAAAAAGAAGAAATATCGAAAAATCCGAACCGGCAAGCCGACCTACCATACCGGACATACAGCCGGCGTATGGGGAGGCTCGTTAGATACAAGAGACACTCTACTTGGGACGGATTTCACAGCCCAAGCAGAGCAGAGAGAAAAAAGATACTAAATAGCCACCCGCGGATAAGTTAAGATTTCTTATTGAAAATCAAACCCGTCAAAGAATTAAGAAACGTATGAAGTATCCAGTTCAACTATAAACCATCCTTTCAATCCAATAAACAAAGGGCCTTTAAAAAATTCCAGGATAAAAAACTAATTACCAATTTTGTTTGGTTCGGGTAAATACGAATCAAGTATAATAAATAGGAAATCAAATATTCTAATGCTTACATATAATATATATTTGAAAATAAAAATAAATTTTACATATTTATTGTATTAAACCAGACAACAGAATTATTTTCATGTTACACATCATAGTACTTGGAGCCTACATGCAAAAGCTTTATTAAGTTTCAGTTTTAAAGAATTATCAAACAACCTAAAAGATTTTTCTCATTTTAAAAGATAAATTGGTCTTTCAACCAATTTATTTAAAATTAAATTAAACGAATCATTTTTTATAGAAAGATATATTACAATTCTTTTTATAAACTGATATCTTAAACAATTTCTTTAAAATGTATCGATAAAAACGTAACAATTTAATTTATGGAAATAAAAAATACTAAAAAAGTAAAAATACTTCTCAAATCCCATATACAAAAAAAAATACCAATTACGTTGTTGCCTGATTAATTACGCAACCTTGATGCGTTTGTATTTTAAAAAAAGAATATTGATTCAAAAACATTTATTTATTTATTTTAATTTAATATAAAAGAATATACATCTAAAACCTTAAATACTTCTACAAAAAAAATTGAAAATTACAAAATTACGTTTACCTGAAAAATAAAATTATTAAGCAAAGTTATTATTATTCTTATATGTACGTTGCAGTCTGTTCAGTTAGTGAACAATATGTAATCCCTCCATGGCCTAAAGAGGTAAGGATGATATGTATGACATGTAAATGAGATATAGGCTTGTACATACTCAGACCGACCATTCCTGAGATGTGTAATTAATTGAATTCCAACCGCAAAATTACATCGGGATCCAGTGTCTAGTAATCAAATTCGTATAAAAGTAAATAACACTTACTAGGATTTAAATCTCAGAACCTTTACTTCGAAAATAAGCTGTTAAACAAGTGATCTGCGACGTTCAGTTTATTAATAGACCAGTCGGTGGACCATTAAGTAAAATTAACCAGATTTAAAAAAAAAAAAAAAAATTATTTAGTTACTTAAATAAAATTAACTAAATAAAAAAAAAAAATCAGGTTTATACATTATAAAATTTTTCAACAGTTATACATGAAGTTATAATAAGTTATACATGAAAACAGCACAAATTTTTAGGAAATGCCCATAAACAACATAACAGAGTTTGTGGAAAAGCAATATTTCTTATATAAATAAACATATATTAAATTAGAATCACATGTGACAATCACAGTCAATTACGAAAATTAAAATTCATTCTTAAGATTTGGTTTAATAAATCTATGAAAATGTTAGTTTTTATTCTTCATTAAAAAAAGTTAATATTAACCATATTTTTTTTTTTTTTTTAAAGAGGATTAATAAGGAATTTATAAATTTGTTAAGTCTGATAATAAGATATAAATAATTGTTTCTCTTTGTATATCTTACGTTGTATTGCTTGCTTATCGTATAAATATGACATAAATAATGACATATGACTTTTCTAGTTTTATTTTATTAAACATCTTTTTGTTATTATTTAATCGAGAAATACCTAAGATTTTTAGAAAAAAATTTCAAAAGGAATGGAGGAATAAAATTAATGAAAATAAATCAGCAAATGCTACCTTCATTCTTTGTAAAGGAGTGTATCCTTCCGTGATGCTGAATAACTTAGGGTTCCGTAGTTAGAAGATGTCAAATATTAAGGAATTAACATGGATTGCCAATTCATTTGGAAAAAAGCAGATATTAATGAAAAAGATATAAATCGATTTGACTGTGAAAAATATTTACTGGTTGATTAGGAACGGTCAATTTAATCAAAGATGACATTATACAAGTCGATTTTGAAACCTGTCGGGGCTTATGGAATAGAATTTTGGGGAACATCGAGTAACTCACATACAAATTATGTAAGGTTTCCGGACGAGGTATCTAAGGACAATTCTAAAAATATCGGGGTATATTAAAAATTCATAAGTATACAACAATATTCGACTTAATATATGGGGAAGGATGAAAGCATTAAAAATAAAACATACGAACAACACGACATAACAACCGTCCGAATCATTCAAGTCTTAATCTTTTGAACAATAATGGCAACATATTTACAATGTTTGGATTTATTATAAAGATTTTTACAAATTACTTTTTAAGTTTCTAAATTTGAAGATATAATTACATTATTACTGCTGGTCAGTAAATTTGTCATTTTGCAACGTATTTGTTGAAGAACCGTCTTTATTTTTTTTCTACATATTTTACATTAATAATAAATGGCTTGTCCGTTACAGTGAAAAAGATCCTGCGTAGTCCAAATGAATGATGGGCATGACAAAAATCTTTAAATGCAATCTTTAAATTCTATAATAAATTAGAAATAATAATTTATTTTTATGAAAAATTATTTTTTTTTTAGGTTAAACGTGTATCGTTTATAATAATTAGATAGTTTAATAACGTATGACAAATTCTTTATATATATATATATATATGTATAAAACCAAAAGGGTAAATCAAAAGGAGAACAATTAGTCTCAGCTAAAATGAAGAATGAAAAATAAAAAAATAAAAATAAAAAATCAAATATCTGACTGAAAATAATATAAAATCAACTAAATTAAAAGATTCAAAATATAAAATAAAACAAAAAATAATAATAATAAAAAAACAACTCAAGAAATTCTCTCAGAAATTCTACGTATAAAACACAATAAAGAATAAACAGAATTAGATGCCCAACCAACAATGTAATAGAATAAACCCCAAACCCAGAACAACACAAAAAAACATGAATAAATCCAACAAAATTAAAACTAAAAGGAAATAACCAAAACAATAAACAAATTTAAACAATTTTATTTTTTATTATCTATACTAGTGTGATTCCCAAACTGTGCGCCTCAGCGCCCCGGGAAGCCTCTTCACACGGACGCCGCGAAATATTATAAAAGCTTCATAATTTGTTGAACCAAGACATTTATAATTATTAATTTAATAAAGTAAAACAAATAATGAAGATACATGAGCTTTATTTATTTTTATCTTTCAATTACGAGTGGTCATACTTTTACTTAGGGTACGGCGCCATGGCAAAATTCTAATTGAAAAAGGATGCCGTGACCCGGAAACGTTTGGGAACCACTGATCTATATCATTAAATAAAGAGGAAGAGGGTTTTTGTTTGTTCAGGATAAACAAAAAACCTACTCGATTAATCGTAACAATAGTTTTACCCCTTTCTTAGCATAACTGAGAAGGATTTTGAATATATTTTATCTTGAAAAAAGTCTATATATTTATGTAGTAGTGGAGATTTACCGGTTGAAGCACAAATTTTAATGAATTGAATTAATGAACTGTGAGTCTTTATCATTGTGTCAGTTTGAACTGTATGATTTGAATCAATCGAATGAATAATATTACAAAAATAATAGAATTAAATTTACGTTAAATAAAATAATATTAAATAAATTCTGTTGAAAAATAATGGGCTTCCCGTATTGACTGCGTGTGAGGCTAGAGTGATGAGGTATGCAAATATCTCGTAGGGGGCTAGACCAATCGTCATCAACTGGTAACAAACGGAGTGCACCTTGGGGACTGTTTTGGGAGGTGCAATGGGGTCGTTATAATATCTCTGCAAACAAACGTCCGATTTTCAAAATTCAAACGGTATATTTGCTAGTAGGTTGAAGGATAATTTTTGCGTGCATCAGGTAACTCTTGATCTAACAGATCACGATTATTCGGAAACGCGTATATATATATAATTTGCCTGTCTGTTTGTTATCGTTTCACGCGAGAACTAACCAACCGATTACTTTCAAATTTGCAGGATACATTTGTGTTATCCCAGGGAAGGTTTTAAGCCATCAACTGAGGCCTAGCTTCCTTGAAGGCTAAAATATTAAATGTATTCATTATTTCTTCACCCCCAAGGAGGGTGAAGTTGTGAATTAAAGATATTCATTGAGGAAAAAATAGATTAATCCTTTTAATTCATTATTATATTTCTGCAACCACGGCAAAGAAATAGATTATGAATTTATCGTCGTCAAAAGTGTGTGTACTTTAGTTATCATATTTACTATTTTTATCTTTTATAATTTAATTTCTTTTCCATGTTTTTATAAAGCCTGAATACTATAATTATTAGTTATCAGTATTATTCTCACAATTGTGAGTATAACGTACAGCGCAGGGTCAAGGGAGTGGAGCTTACTTGGGAACGCCGACCGAAGCAAGCTGTGCGAGTGTTCAGGGCCCCGGTCCCCCTGGAAAGTTGAGAATGGCGAACGAGGCGAGCTCTGCGACCATGGGATAGACAGCTTGGCCTCGGGTGGCTCCGAGGAGCTCCTGAGTTAGTTATATGAAATATATATATATTTCATTAATAATTATTAAATTATGTTAAATATGCTTTACTGATCAATTCTGAAGTAGATCTATATTTCAGCAAACATGAATTTTCTGTGTACTCGTTTAACATACAATTAAATGCTTATAAAAATATATAACAACACATCGAATTTTTTTTAATAAATTTCCTATTTTTTCTTATTTTCACATATTTCTGTAACTACATTAATACAACTATTTTAAAATATTATTATGAAGTATTATTATTTCACTTTCTTCTTTATTAATATACGCACTTCATAGTACTGGTTTTATTAAGATTTTCGTACCGTTTGCCTTGATCCTTCCAAGCAAATTCTACAGTAGTTCCTTTTTTATTTCTAGAATATCACATCTACTACTCGTAATATGGTTTTTAAAATAATATTTTAATGCCAAATAAAATATTTTTTTTTTTTTAGAATTCTTTCTTTTTCTGTTTAGCCTCCGGAACCACCGTAAGGTATTACTTCAGAGGATGAATGAAGATGATATGTGTGAATGTAAATGAAGTGTAGTTTTTTACAGTCTCAGGTCGACCATTCCTGAGATGTGTGGTTAATTCAAACCCAACCACCAAAGAACACCGGTATCCACGACCTATTCAAATCATTATAAAAATAACTGCCTTTACTAAGATTTTTTTAAATTAAAGGCAAGATATTTCACTTAAAATATTAAAGCAGGATAACTTTTCTGGGATTTCAAAAATTAAGTATTTTTAACTATATTCGGATCACTACACCCGAATAATTAATTTTTATGCATCGATTTATATTTTCTTCAGACAATGAAGCAATGTAAATATAAATCAACAAAGTTTTAATTATGAAACGAAATAACTAAGTAAAATGAGAAAATTTATCTAAATTTAACTCGAGAGACTATAGAACACAGTGATTTTTAATATTAATAAAAATATATTGAACGTACAATACAATACTTACTAAAACATATATTTAGTTATGTAATATATCTATTTTGAATTTATCTATAACTTTTTAATAAAAAAATTCACACACGGCGTAAATGATAAATTCAAATATATGTAGTGTTTAAGCTGTTTTCTGATAATATCAAATTTTACATAAACAGTATTAAGGTAGTCTTATCCAATTATTTGGAATAGATTAAACAGTTATGGTAAGTAAATAACAAAATAATGAATAAAAATGCAGTTAGTACAATGTATCTGTAGAGAAAATACACTATTATTAACCTACAAAGTACGACTATAAATTGTGTAAAAAACAAAATAAAGATAAAAACTGCGATAGTTTAATAATAATAAGTCGGAATATATTCTAATAAAGGGATAATGTAGTATATGATCCAGAAAAGGATGCAAATTAAAACTGCAGTGATGTAATAAAAATAGAATAGCTCTTCAAAAAAAAAAAAAAAAAATTAACTTTGGAATTCAAATAAGAATACCAGTGAAGTTTAACTATGAAAATTAACATGTTTACATATCATTTATTTAGTTAAATTCAATGATTTATATATTTAATATTTAAATAACAAAAAATAAAATCGTTTTTTTTTTTTGGTTTTACTAATAGTATTAAAAATAAAAAGCTATGTAAAAATAAAATTAGTAACATGTTCAATTATATATATATATATATATATATATATATATATATATATGCAGTCAACATCTGAACGGAAACCATTTGCAATATAAATGTTAATAAAATGCCTAAAACTAACTGCTATCTTGGATAATACACAAGAATTCCATAGAAAAATTTCAAAGAATCGTATTTTTTTTCTTAAAGAAGAAAAGGAAATAAGAATTCAGCTATACGCTACTACTAAAGTAGTATTCCAGTGACACACACTAGCTTGCTTTGCCTACGACCGATCGACCCGCTACTGTATAGAGAAGATACTGAATATCGATTTTTTAACATGTATTTTATCCAACAGTATATTCTCTTCTAGTAAACTCTAAACACTTCTTTTTTTATAAAATTATTCTTTTTTTATAAAGACAAAATATTACTGTTAGTAATAAGATTTATAAAAAATAACAAAATACGATATTTCGTTTTATGAAATAGATTTGTTTAAAAAAAACTATTTTTCATCCTTTTAAATTATATAAATATTAAATAAAAATCGCTGAAATCGCTTCTTTATTGTTGAAATTGTATGTAAAAGTGACTTCGTTTTGTGTTAGAAAAAGGAATTTAATTCTTATCAAAATAAGTTAATATTTAACAAAAATGTCTATATTTAGTACTGCTTATCTTTCTTAGTTTCATTCTTTTTATCTCTTGTTAACGTATTTCGGAACCACTCCATAGTCAAAACATATTGTACTGATACTTTAAAATTCTATTAATCTTCATACATGGTTTAGTCAACGCCCCTCCCCATATTTGACGTCATGCCTTATCTTTTTTTCCTGCTTAGCCTCCGGGAATCACCGTCAAGTATTACTTCAAAGGGTGAATGATGATTATATGTATGAATGTAAATGAAGTGTAGTATTGTATGGTCTCGGGTCGACCATTCCTGAGATGTGGGGTTAATTAAAACCCAACCACAAAAGAACACCGGTATCCACGATTAGTATTCAAATCCGTATAAAAATAGTTACTTTTATAGGCAGTTTGTTACTTTTATAGGTGTTTTATAGGCAGTTTTAGTAGTTACTTTTAAAGGCAGTTGCCTTTACTAGAATTTGAACGTTGGAACACTCGACTTCGAAATCAGCTGATTTGCGAAGATGCTTTCACCACTAGACCAACCCGGTGGGTTGTCATGCCTTATCTTTTCTCCGCTAATCAAGTGGATATCCTTTTCAAGAACCTCAATTTATTGAAAGCAGGAAATAGATAAATAAAATTAAAAGATAAGTATAACAATTAATAAAAAATAAACAAGAAGAAGGCCAGATAAAGCATGACGTCAAATATAAGGAGCGGCGTTGACCAAACGATATATAAAGATTAACAAAAATTTAAACCATCAGTACAATAAGTTTTGACAGTGGATTGGTTTCGAAACGCGTCAAAAAGAGATAAAAGAATGAAGGTTAGAAAGGTAGGGAGTACTATACATAGAAACTGAAGTGAGCTTAGCAGAAAATATAATAGGAAATATTTTCTTAACAACAATTTTAACAAAAATAATGAGCCAAACTACAAAAAAAGAGTCACATTAAATAATACTTGAAATAAAATAGCAAAGAGAAACTCTCAAAAAATGTGCGTTTCGAGTTTTAATCTATCATCAATAGAAAAATAATTAGATATAAAAAAAAATGTAAAAAAAGAAGTAAAAATGGGTAATGTTATATAAAAAGAAGATGTGTATGTGTGTATATATATATATATGTATATACTCGTATATAAAAGAACGCACTAAAAAATGATACCCGGATTTCACAAATAAAATAAATAACAGAAATATATATAAAATAATAAATCTATAACAGCCGAGAACAGTACAAGTCGAAATAAAGGGGATAGTTGATGACATATTCGACACCCCATTAAAATCCCCTGGACATGCCCTGTACGATTCCTCTTTTATTTAATAGAGTAAGATATCATTTAATAAAGCTCGATAACAACAAAGCTAACCCTTTCATTATTCATTCATTTTCGGCTCAATCTCATGCTGATTGAAATATTCGCTAAAAAAAAGTTGTCTTTTTTCTGATTTTTTCTAAACGTTATGATTATTCCTAATTTATATCAAATATATAGTTGTTTCTGTAAAAAAAAAAAAATGAAAATAAATGAATAAAAAATTATCTTAAAATTGACTGTTAAATGTGCAGCCATAATATACAAAATTAATGTTAACTGTTGTTTTATATTTGCCATTTTAAATTTATATTAAATCGAATGTTTTATAAAAAAAAGTAATTTCTTTTCAACACTTCACAAATCCGTACTAGCTCTATCAATTTATAATTTATAAAAAGAGTTCTTTCGAATAAATAAAAAGCTTTTACGAAGAAATGCTAATGTAATCTTACACAATTTATCTACACCTACATCCATACACTTGAAACAATAGAAATAATATTTTTATATAAGTAACTAATAAGCAGCAACTCGGCTTTTTATCCGGAGGTCTCGGCTTCGAATCTCGGTTAGGCATTTTTCATACGTCACACAATTCCATTTCTATATCCAACGCATAAGCTTTAAGCTTGTGGCGAAATCATGAAGCAAAAAAAAAAAATTACGGAGGCAAAAAATCGTTGAAAAAATTTGCAAGGAGAAAACTAATAAAAACTGGCGAAAGCTATATTTATTCCTACCATATCAAATGTCGGGAATAAATATAGTTTTGAAAACAGTACATGAAGATTAGATTTATGAGATTTAAGATATTTATTTAAGACATATAAAATAAAAAAAATTAAATATTTTACGGTTTTAAAGTTAGTTATTTTTACATGGAATTGAATACTAGATCGTGGATACCGGTGTTCTTTGGTGGTTGGGTTTCAATTAACCACACATCTCAGGTATGGTCGAACTGAGAATGTACAAGACTACACATCATTCATGCATTTCATCCTCTGAAGTATTATCTGAACGCTAATTATCGGAGGCTAAATAGGAAAACAAAGAAAGAATGTATTTTACGGTTAGAATATAAAAAATACCTTATGTGCAATAAAATTGTAAACAAATAAAATCAGTGAGATTAGATCAGCTGAGCGTTTGGATGAAGCCAGTTTTCATAATCTGTCGTAAGATGGCAGCACAACTCTAGAGACTTAACAGTATTATTATTCTTATCAAAAAAATTGTAATTGAACAAACCAATCAAAAGGTTTTTAATCGTCAGAGAACATGTTTCTATTAAAAAGAAATAAATTTAAAAAAAGTTAACTAAGAAATACGTTTATAATAAAAATCATTTATCGCAAAAATTTTGTTAATAGATTTTAAAAGACCGCTCTACTTATTCAACAATGAACTTTACTTTTATTTCTAATAAAATCAGTTTTCCAGACTATTTATGACTCAATGTGTATGATTTCCATTATAGAAAACTAATTCTTCACTATTAAATAATCAGGGGGTGAACGTACGTAGCTTACTATACATAACGTATAGCGTCTTTCTATCTTAAAAAAATTTTTCTTTGCAGTTTTAAGCAATGTAGATTTTTTTTTAACCGTTAGGCATTCATCATAGGATGAGATGAATTATTTGTAGCGTGTGGGAAAATGCCATGCCTGACTGGGATTTGAACCCGGGACTTCCGGATGAAAGACCGAGACGCTAACACTCGCTCCACGGAGGCCGGCAAGCAATATCGATTGGTTATATATCGATCATCGGCTAGTAATCAGGTGCAATTCATTACCATAAGGCAAAAAGAATAGAAATAGATTCTGTAAGTTCGGCAATGGATCTAATTACTGTTTATTAACAGATATTTGCTAAGAGTTAAGTTTATAATAAAATTATTTCACCATAAATTTTTAAGTAATGTTGGGTTTTGCTGATTTCAATGATATTCTACTTTTATAACAAAAAAATGCTTCATTATTAAATCTTAAAATTTTCTTTTTATTTACTTGTATTTTAAAATTGTTTTTAATATTAATTCAGAGAGGAGTATTCTACCGTTGAGCAGTCGAACAGATCCGTTAATGTCATCACACAGCGCCTGGATGAATAATTGTGCTCGGCGGTCTTCTTGGATGTGCAGCAGACCTTTAACAAAGTCTGTCTGCTTGGTCAGCTTCATAAGTTTAAACGCAGCATTTCTCCATCACTCCACGTGATCTTATGGACTATCTCGATGAGGGCTTCTCTAAAGTCAGATGAACCGGTAAAACTCACCGGGTTGGTCTAGTGGTGAATGCGTCCTCGCAAATCAGCTGATTTCGAAGTCGACAGTTCCAACGTTCAAATCCTAGAAAAAACACTTACTTTTATACGGATTTGAATACTAGATCGTGGATACCGGTGTTCTTTAGTGGTTGGGTTTCAATTAACCACACAGTTCAGGAATGGTCGACCTGAGACTATACAAGACTATACTTCTCTTACACTCATACATATCATCCTCATTCATTCTCTGAAGTATGTTTAGCCTAATCACCTGACGGTGATTCTCGTAAACAAGAAAAAAAAGATGCACTGATGAGTTATCTGGATTCTTTCATATCAAATTCATGGGTTCCACAAGACTCTGTCTTAGGACCAATCCTGTACACAATTTTTAAAGCAGACCTTCCATCTCCACACGATGTCACATTGCCTCGTTTGCTGACGATATAGCGAGACCTTAGCGGTTGATGAGGACCCGCACTTGACCTCAAGAAAGCTAAATTCGGTGTTAGACCTGATCGGTGAGTGGCTAGCAAAATGGAGAATAAAAGTGAATCTGAATAAATCAAGTCATATAACGTTTGCAAGGGGAGGGATGACTGTCCCGACGTACTCATGGACGGAGTCGTCATTCTTCACTCGGATCGGTTCGCTATCTTGGGCTCCTTCTTGATTATCGTTTAACGTGGAAGTGCCACGTAAAAGAGAAAATAAAGCAACTTAACCTCAAGTATAAGAGGCATTATTGGTTGTGAGATAGGAACTCGCATCTGTTGTCCAATATACTTTTGATATAGAAGGTGTTTCTAAAACCGCTTTGGGCATATGAACTACAGCTATAGGGAAAGAATTGCAAAAGTAAAGTTGAAATTAAACAATGTTTTCCGAACAAATTGGCGAGATCCATTGCAGAGGCACCGTGGTTCGCTCGGAATGAGGAAATTCATGACTATCTTAAATTGCCTTATATTCATGATGAGATCAAAGGAACCGGATTAAGTTAGACACCGATTAGACTAGTCAAGTGCCCAGCGGTTAATCTCCTAGACAACAGTAAAGATGTCCAGCGGCTGAAACCGATACATGCTAGACTTGGGATATCTAAGTGACACTTGAATGATTCGGTATTAAACACGTTACAAACATCTTTGCTATACCTTAGTGAGGAGCCTAGTGGCCCTTTAATTTCTTTCTGTGAACCTGTTATGCTACTATTTTGTTTATCTGTGCTATTGTTTAATGTTTTGGATTTTTTTTTGTTTTTGTTTTTTTCAGTAGACTATTGTGATATTTTGAATCTTTGCAATCCCAATTAATGTAGGTGTGCTTATTTATACAGTCTTTTTATATATATAGTTTATTCATAAATATTTTTATTTATATATGTACGCTTTATTGAGGGTGTTCACTGGAAACCTCTCTTCACGTAGTCTTTGTAATGCAGTTTACTTGTGGTTCCTTAATCAATAAGGATTGTAAATATACTATTTGTGAGACAAAAAAAATTTTTTGATTTCTGCTTTTTTTGAATAGTTAAGTTTTATCTCTATTTCCGAGAGCAGAAGTTAAAACGTTTTAAATAGTAGCCGCAGCAATATTGTTTTCTAAAAACCATGGTATCGGCACGCAAAAAAGTCACAAATAAAATTATAAGTTGACAGCTTATAAGATTTCGTATCTTGTCACTTCACAACAGTAACAGCTTACATGAAATGTGTTGTTATAAGACCGGTATAGCGGACCTGAGTTTCGGATTCCTGCCAATTAAAAAAAAAGTAGTATAAAATATAATAATGAGAGGAATCCAGAAAGGGACTAAAAGGAACCCTTTTAGTAAAGTTAACATATCCGTTTAACAATAGTCCTTTGTAACACTACTGACACAATAAACACATGTCGTTCCGTGAAAAGAGTTACCGGACCAAGGTTTGGTATTTCATGGGAAAATGAGAGGGTGGTTGATCATTCTCAAGCTTCGAAATGGGTCCGGTCCGGGAGGTAAAAAGATAGGAATATAAATACTCCGAAGAAGACCATTTTCTTTCTTTTTCCTGTTTAGCTTCCGGTAATTACCGTTCAGATAATACTTCAGAGGATGAAATGCATGAATGTAAATGATGTGTAGTCTTGTACAGTCTCAGGTCGACCATTCCTGAGATGCGTGGTTAATTGAAACCCAACCACCAATGAACATCGTTATCCACGATCTAGTATTCAAATCCGTGTAAAAATAACTAACTGACTTTACTAGGACTTGAACGCTGGAACTCTCGACTTCCAAATCAGCTGATTTGGGATGACGCGTTCACCATTAGACTAACCCGGTGGGTTTCCATGGAAGACCAGTTAAAAATCAGTTCCGCGAGGAGAGTCTGCTAGATTAAATCTGCGATATGAGTTCTGCGAATCAGTCTAAGCGAGACGTTACGATATCAGTCTGCGAGATGTGAGTCCGAGTGATGCCAGCCAGCGAGAGTATTCTGCGAGGAGATCAGTGAAGGAGCAAATTTTTTGTTTAGATTTGACACAATTACGGTGACGTTTCAAGTAATTCCAGTACATGAAAATAAGAAATTCGATGATATACTTCGAGTATAAGTGAAAGAGATAATGTACTAAATTTCATTCATAAACTGTTAGGGTAGTTTTATTTATGAACAGCAAAGGTATTTGCAGTGAAAGAACTTTATAGTTCTCTTATCTATTGTAGTATACTTATGTTAATTCAATATTGATGTTTAAAAGTGTTAAGACTAGCGGTCATGCTTTGTCTTTTGTTAATGGGACTGAATTCTGGTTTTCATTATTTACCTCTCTGTGAATAAATCCTGACGTTACTTTAAATTTTGCTTTATATATTATCTCTGTTTATTATTATTATTATTGACATTTATGATTATTTGTTTGTTACTGACATTTAATATTATTATTGTTTACTATTGTCATTATTCTAAAAATTGTAAGATTTTTTTTGTCTATTATTATTATTGTGATTATTATTGCGGTTGTGATTACTATAAGTTTTACATATGATTTTTTAACCATAAAATTGTAATTACCTAAACCTTTTCAACTGTAACTCTCTCAATATCCTGATCGAGCCGCGAACACGCGACAGTATTATATCTGATTTATTTTATTTTGATATATGTAGTAATTTTAAAATAAAAGAAGTTAGAAAGAAAAAAATTAAAACGTCACTGAAATTAATTCTGAGAATATTTTTTTTAGATAAAATGCATTACAATACTGAATAATATTTCAAAATAAAGGCCTAGATTCCTGATTTTATTCTTTTGATCTACATAGCAAACCGGCCAATTTTAGAAGAAAACACTGTCTTTAAAAAATCCATCTACTCACAACTACACGTAAATCCTTTTCAATATTGTTCGTGAAGTCAATTAGTCAGTACAAAAATGTACCAAATACAAGGCTCAGTTCCAAATAAATACTGTAGTAATAATACTGTGAAGTAAAAGAGTAACTATTTGGAATCAGTTCAATATAAAAATGAATAATTAAAAAGAAACAAAAGATAAGAGAAAACCGAGTAAAAACAGTACACCGTTACAAAGTTTGCGTTTAAAATTGAAAAACAAGGAATCGGTGGTTGTTACTGGTTATGTTAAAATATGTAGCGTTGCTAGTGTAAGGAGGCCGATTAGATTTGGAAGGAGTTCCATTTATAGTGAAAAGGGATGGGTAGCGGAAAATTGTGAAGACAGCGTGTGGTCTGTCTGATAGGCTAATACTGATCGCCAATAAGGTATAAAGTATATATTTAGTCGATATACGCTTATTAACTGGTTTTTTTTATTAGTACATTTTTAGCTGAAATAAAGAATTATTATTTCATTTTTTATTAAAAGAAAAACTTTCCCAATTTGAAGTAATTTCGAAATAAATAAGATCAGAATGATTTGGAGGGAATTTAGTTACTCTTGGAAATTCTGTTTTCTAATACAAATTGAAGCATTTAATAATCAAGATTTGAATGAAAATCATATTCAAAGATATGTTTGTATTTTAAGTAAATTTAATAATGAGTATATCATCCGATTAGAAGTATTAGTGGGCATATAGTAATACGCTGAACTATCAATAAGGTATGCGTAAATATTTTTTATTGAGTAAAACTATACCCTATAACATTGAAATAAAATCACCTACTTTGAATATTCTGTGTAATTTAAAAACATACACAAAATAAATGCAATATTTATATTCAGTTATTTGATTCTTCACAAAAAGCAATATTCGTTCTATTTAACAAACCAATTGCGAATAAAATTTAATTGGATACAACAAGGGAAAATTCAGTATTATTCATCTTCATTCGGTATTAGGATACTATTGATATTCAATTATCGATATATATAGTCTATGTATATTGAAACAACGATACAATTCGTTTTGTTCATTTTGTGTAGGGAGACAGAAGAATTTAAGCAATGCAATATCAATGATTCGTAAAATGTATGTGAACATATGTGCGTTAAGTTTGCGCAGCGCATTTCCCTCGTCTGTATGTATGGTTTTATATAAATGTGTTTGAGAAATGTAATGGTGTATTATATATTTAATGTACGTGTATACAAATGGATATGTTTTGTTAATGTGTGAGTATGTGTGTGTGTGTATTTACACGCATAGTGTGCGTACATGTATCGTATCCATGAGAGTGTCAATGCGAGCTGGAGTACTAACAGAAATCGTTAGAGAGAGAGTTGTAGCTCGTAGTATTGAATATGTGTATATGAAAGAGAGAGTAAGAGAGAATCAATGGGAGGAGAGAGAGAGAGTGAGTGAAAGAGTGATACGCTGTGGGAGAGAGAGGAGCGAGAACGTTATTAATGTATCTACTACTCAAAGCGTCCGCTGGCATTGATTACAGTTGAATTCACCACCGCTTCGCGATAAAGGCTTTCCTCCCGCATCTCTGTGCAATCTCTTCATCACTCCAACCTTCATATCAATAAACAATATTCAGATTCCACATGCTGAATTGCATACGACCAGTTATACATTCCGCACGCGTTCGCGCGCTCGCACACACACACACACACACACACACACACACACACACACACACACACACACACACACACACACACACACACACACACACACACACACACACACACACAATATACAGGACGGAACAAAACGCTTATAAAAATTGGCATAAAAAGAGGATGAGTAAAGAAAATTCCAGAATTAGCTAAAACAAAAGGGAATGAAATAATAAGAATTGAAATCATTCGTAAAAATTTGATAAATATGGTTAAACAGAATTAATAATAAACTTACATACACACTAATGTTTATAAATAACTTATATGAAAATATTTTTCCTCAGATCTTTTTTCAGGTCTATTTTTCTCTCCAAGAGAATTGAATCAGTGCGTTAAAAGTATTGTTTCACGATAAACAGGAACACATTAATTTGTTGTTTTACACTGTTTTTCCAAATGTTTCTTTCTATTATGTCGCATGTAGATATACTGAACAAAATCAAAAGGAAGAGCTACTTTTATTGAAAGAAGTGATGTTCGTTTTACAGTTAAATTCCATGATAAAGGGAAAGATGTAATTTTGATGTTGAAAATTTTTTTTATTTTTTGAACTTGGTAAAATTGACATGCATTCATAATATTTAGTTGGACAAAAAAACTCATAGGATATTACTTCACTCCTCATTTTTTCATAGTAAGGGATGGTTATTATTCTTGGTAAAGGTTGAGGAGATCGGTTACCGTAAAAATCATAACGCCTCTAAGAATTATTGAATTAGGCTATCAATAAAGTATCTGACGAGAGCTAATAAGTTTTTTATTGCAATTTTCTCTTCTAATAGAACATAATAGTAAATAGATGTGTCTCTTCTAATAGTAAATAGATGTGTCAAAAGGTTTAAATTAAACAATAATGTAAAAAAATATATATGTAATAAAAAGGAATATTATATTCCATTTTACATATGAAAAAAAATGACTATTTCTTTTCTAATTCCTCTTGTGTGTATAATTTAAAAAAATATTATGTTATAAAACAACAAATGGTTCAAAAGGTTTTCAGAGTTTATGTGTGTATTTAATTACCTATAATATCTCAAGATTATAATGAGCTGCCAGCCTCTTCAGGGATTTTATGACACTTATAAACTATTCAAGAAACCTGCCGTAGAACCAACAATAAAATTTTCCATAAATGTTGGTTCAACCTAACATCTTTAGGAAACCATTTTTAAATGAATGATTATTATTATTATGTTTTGTAATTCTATTTTTCAGCAATTAAATGTAACAATAATAATCTGGTTTTCTTATTCTTTTATGAGCAGATAAGATTTCATGCGATTAAAGCAATTGAAGAAGGAATTACGAAAAAAACTTTGATTATTTAAAATACATAAAAACATTGGCATTCTATGTGATAGGTTTCTGATTTTCAATCGTGATTAAGTTAGAATTGTTAACTTAAAATAAAAATAGTAAAAAGTAAATTACAAAACCTCAGATTTTACAATAATCTTCTAGTCTAATTAATAATTATGCTTATTTCAATTATATTTATGTCTATTATTAAAATGTTTTAAATCAAACTTGTTTATTTTTTATAAAATTGATTATTAAATTATATTTATGTTTAAATAATTAAGCAATAAAAAATTAAAAAAAAAAAAATTAATCCAATATTATTCTAATTTATTATGCATTTTCACACCAAGAAAATATTCGTTAGTGTATTTAAACAAAATTACTTTGTAAAATTAATTTTAAGTTTTTTCTAATAAATATTTTATAGTTAAGAATTTTTCATACCTTAATAAACAAACTGCAAGGAATTCTGATAAAGAAAACATCTTTCCACTTTCTTCGATACAGCCGACCGCTAAGACCGAGTATACATACCGAGTAAACACGAGTATAAGTACACAATCAGAAAATATAAAAACAATGAAATTGTTAAATATTTCATTAAATGTACATCTTCAGTTTTATCGCGTGGATCCTAAATAAAGTATTAAAAAAAAAAAAAAAAAAAAAAAAAAACACCGAGCGGGATCGAGAAAAATTCAGTTTCAAAAGAAAATATCTAAATAAATTAATAAATACTTACGAATAATTTTTGACGTACTTCGAATAGTGAATTGAAAATCGTACCTGCAACAAAGGTAAAGAAAATAAAACTTAAAATCGTAAAAATTATTAAAATTATGAGTATTAGAGAGCTTATGAGTATTATGAGAGTTTTACAAAATATTCTTGGTATGAATGTCCTTTTAATAATACCTAAACAAATCCTAAAAAAAATCTACATTATCAAATTACTATTTAATTAATGTAAAATTTTGATTATATCTTCAATAGAATGTCTTGATTTCAATTTCTGAAATCAGTTTGAAAATGTATATTTTTTACTTAATGTTATCAATACATAATGTCATCAGTAAGTTATAATAACGTCAATTCAAATTCTCTTCAACAATTAAGAAAATAATGAAAACAGAAATTTTATTCATGGCTTGTGTGGGCCATGAATAAAAAAATCAATTGGTACTGCAATTTTTGCACTCTCATAATCTCTAAAATATGAATAATGTAGTTTTTTTTAATGCTATATATTATGGTGATTAAAACATTGTGACTTATGACTCAGATTGCTGGCAGATGAGCAAAAGGAATATGAAGTGTTTGAGGAGGATTTGGGAATGGAATTTTCTGTAGAGCGTGCCGACTTTCAAAACTTTACCAAATAAGGAATGAGGTAATTAGAGACAGGACAAAAAGGACAACTTCCATAATTAAAAGAATTGAAGAAAAATAATTGGTTTGGTATGAACATATTCAAACGGATGATTGAGGAAAGGTGGCCAAAAAAGAAGGAATTGTCCTGACTTTTTATTGTCCTGACGCAAGAAGGAAGATAGATAGACCCAGAAAGATGTGGTGAGAAGTGGTGCCTAGGAGAGAGCACTAATGAAAGGTGATTGGATGGCAACAAATATAATCACCTTTCACCAGTGCTCTCTCCTAGGCACCACTTCTCACCACATCTTTCTGGGTCTATCTATCTTCCTTCTTGCGTCAGGACAATAAAAAGTCAGGACAATTTCTTCTTTTTAGGCCACCTTTCCTCAATCATCCGTTTGAATATGTTCATACCAAACCAATTATTTTTCTTCAATTCTATTAATTATGGAAGTTGTCCTTTTTGTCCTGTCTCTAATTGTCTGTAGGAACGGGGTTCCTACAGATTGCTCCGCATCCCGCATCTCAATCTGTATATTTGTTGCCATCCAGAGATTGAGATGCGGGATGCGGAGCAATCTGTAGGAACCCCGTTTAAAGTAAAGTATTGCCAAAGGTTTTAGTCTCTCATGAATATGTTACATTATCCAGTAATTATCAATTTGTTACCTCAGTGCCAAATATATCAGGAAATAGATTCCCATACTTTTATATATCTCAATTTTTAGTTTTAAAATTTTCAAAATTATTTATGCTATTTGTTTTATCAGTCATTTCATCCATTAAAGATTTCTTTCACAATTCATGATTTTATTTTTATAAATTTATCACTTTTGCATCAAGCTAATTGATAGTTTTAAATCATTTCACAACTTTATATTTAAAAAAAAATATCTCCAAATAAAATACTCATTATTTTTTTAGTATCTATTTCTGAAGTAAAAAAAAATAATAAATTCAAACGATCAGGCGTTACTTTATCAGTTACTTTATTAAACATGGAACACTGTAACTAAAATAAACAAAAATTTTGTAGAAACTTCTTTTTTCAGTGAGTAATACTTTATCCGTAGTATTATATGACTGAGAAAGTGAGAAAATTATTTGAAAATATACGGAAAAAAGAGAAGTTACCAGAAGAAGACAGGAAACGTGTACTCATATATCTGCTTCATAAAAATAGTGACTAGACGGATGTAAATATAGAAGAATATAACTTTTACCGGTGGCATATAACATTTTATTTCAAGCTTTATTAACCAGAATAGAGGGCAAAATCGATAATGAACTGGAAGAATATCAAAGAGACTTTAGAAAGATCGGTCATGTGCAGAACAAGCATAACAAACATAAAATTTAAAATTAATCATCAGAGATAGAATGAACGTAAATAAAAATTCTGAAATAGTTTTTGCAATTTTTAAGAATGATCATGACTACAGATAGAAAATCATTATTTGATACTTGGGAAGAACACGGAATAGATTATAAAATTAACGATAATTAAACAAACTTTAACGAATACAATATCTAAAATTAAATGTATGGGTAAAATTTCAGAAGCCTCTGAGATTAAAAATGGAGTCAAAAAGGAGATGTTCTTTCACGGTCCTATTTAATTGTGTATTGGAGAAAGTGATTTGAGAATGGAAGAAGAGATAAAAAAAAAGAAAGCGGACAGATTAAATTGGTATATGAAAATAAAAATTCAGGAATCAGCTGTTGGCTTTTGCAGACGATTTAACGATTTATTTTTTGTAGATTCAACCACAGAAGAAATAAACTTACTTAAAGGAATAACAGGAAAAACCTTCTTGCAAATATCCTTTGAAAAAACCAGATTTATACCGAATAAAAGGATTTCCCCAGAGGTTCATATAATCAAGAAAAAAATCTGATGTGGACACCACATGACTTCCTTCTACGCCTATCAAATTACATATACACTTTTTTGAAAGTACATAAAATTTTATTTCACTAATAACTTCTGATTTTTTACGTTTTTTTATCGTTATTATTGAATTATTTATTGTATTTTTTTTTACAATCAGAGGTTAATAATTATTAATAAATCAATATATTTAAATTAAAAAAAAGCTAAAAAAAAGGAAGAAAATGTTGCAAACAAGGATAGAGGAAAAAGAATAAGAGAAGATGATAAATATAAAAAGGAAGAAAACGTTAAGACCGAGGAATAGATAAAAAGATTAAGAGAGGATGACGAATACAGAGAGACAAAATGTGAAAACTAGAAAACGTGTACACAAATTAAGATCAGAAGAATTATATTAAACCAAAGCGTGAGTAAATGATTGGCAACAAAACACATATAAACGAAATGATGATCTACTCCGACTCTGGGAGAATATTGTCCGACAATATCAGAGGAGTAATGAACTAAAAATAAGAATTTTTTGTCAGGAATGTATGCCTCAGTGTATATGTTGTTCTTGTGAGAGTCTATTATTCAGTCACTCTGTAGTTAACGTTAATGTAGATAAAATTAATCAGAAATTCCAGAATAGTTAAATAAAATTAAACTAGAAAATCCAGTTATAATACGTTGATTCTAAATTATAATTTTCGATTAATATTAAATAATCAGATGTTTAACCAAATGGATTACATACACACATATGTAATAATGCCTATTAAATTACATATATACATTTTTAAATGTACATAAAAGTTTATTTTACTAATAACTTCTGATTTAAAAACTTTTTTTTATTATTATTGAATAATTGTTTATTGTAATTTTTTTTTACAATAACGGGTTAGTAATTAATTATTAATATATCATTATATTTAAATTAAATATAAATATTATATTTAAATTAAATTAAAAAGAAAGTTAAAAAAAAGAAGAGAAGATGAAGTCTGATTCGAACCGATGTGCCTTCCCTTGTAAGATCCAAATATTTCAATTAAACTTTTCTTTGGCTAAACTCTGAAATCAATGAAAATAAGTACCACTTATGATATATGGTTGAAAAGCACCCAATGAGGGCTTATTACTGCAGTTAAGAAAAAGTGTAAAATCCAAATTTTTTTTTTATTTTGGATTTTTGTGGACACTATTGGTTCAGTCGATTGCAGTCAAAAGGAAGGTGCACAACTAGATGTTAAAACAGTACTAAATCCAACATTTGAACATCTTACGGCTAAATCATTTTTGAGTTATGCGAGATACATACATACATATATACATACGTACATACGTCACACCGAAATTAGTCAAAATGAATTAAGGGATGGTTAAAATGGATATTTCCGTTGAAATCTGAAAACCGAAATTTTTCGTGATTACAATACTTCCTTAACTTCGTACAAGGAAGTAAACATAGAGTAGGAAAATTGAAATATCTTGGGAAATAATCCAGAAAAATATACTGGACAAAAAAGCTAACAAAACCACAGCTGGACAAATGGATCTAACTTTTCAGCTGTCAAGAGTTATGTACAGTAAAACACCATAACTGTAAAAACAAAAATTAGATATTACAATATGATTATTAAACCGGAATGCCAATATATAGCAGAATGTTTATCTTAAAGAGGAAAGGAAAAATACAGGAACTGGAAAAGATAGAAAAGAAAATTCACAGAAAAATCTTGGGATCTAAATAAAAAGATATAGAAAAGGAAGTAATAACAAAAATTTATTTGGAAAATGAAAAGCTATCAGGCACAATTACAAAAAGAAAAGTAGTGTTTTATGACTTTTAACCCAGATACATGAGGACAAATTAACAAAAAAAAAAAAAAATTATAATATTGCAATTCTAATCCCAAATTAGTCAACAAGTGGATAAAAGAAGTTAAAAAAGACATTGAAGAAATGGACATTAAAAAGAAACACATTATGGTAATGAAAACTTTTAATGGAAAGATTAAGAATTTTAAGAGTTTCCAGAAGGCAGAAAAGAAAAAGACCAAAGACATCTGATTATAAGGAAAAAACAAACAATTAAATGAAGTAATGAAAGGACACTAGAGGAAGAGAAAATAAGAGAAGAAGAAATCGCATAGAAATTTCATGAGAGATCTACGTAGTGAAAATATGCAAAATAATAATTTCTCTTTTTTTTATATGGTTTTTTTTATTAATCATTTTATTAAACAAAATATCATTATTAAAACTGATTATTTCTTGTATTTTACGCCTTTAAATAACAAGCCTTTTCAAAAATAAATTATCATTTTGTTGAAAAATTTCTTGTAATTGATAATTTTATAGTGACATAAGTTAAAAAAAAATATTTCAATTAAATAAATGTTTTTTGCTAAACCCGTCCTAAGGATTGGAAGCCTAGCTGTGGGTAACAAGGTGCGTCCCCAGGTTGCGAATAGGGAAGACTCTCGGGTAGGAGAGTTAGCTGTGAATAAGGGTAATCCAAATAAGCAGTCTCAGACAAACAGCAGTGGGCTTGAAGCGTAGTGGGATACGGTTCTTGTCCTCAATAATATACCACAGAAGCTGATAAAAGATCATGTTGAGGCGACTGTGAGCCGTTTCCTGAACAGAGGCTCATAGATGGTGTCTGTATCCCTAGTTGAGACGGCCTTTATAAATTCTGCAACTTATAATTGCAATCTTACTAAATTTCCTTTCGGAGATTTAAAATTAACATAAATAAGTATATACAAAGATGAGTCCAAAGAACATTAAGTTCAGAACATAATGAGCAAAGATAACGCCAAATAAACTCTGAAAAAACCAAATAACCAACAAAAACAAAATTAAGGTTGAAACGAAATGAAGAATTTTGATGATGCATAACACGCTAGGGTAGCTGATTCACTTGAAATCTTGGAGAACTTACAGATCTAATATATGCAATCACTTTACGCGCCTAACGTCCTCGCTGATAATCATCGCTGTTAATCTAGGAGGTTAATCATGAGCCAGTTACATGTTTTTTCAGCCTCATTTTGTATCTTGTACTGAACTGCTGTCTTCTCTCGAACGGTTAGCAGTAACAGATAATCGTGTATTTCAATGCTTTTTGCAAACCACGATGCTTCTGTTATGTTTCTCAACAGTTTGTTCTGAAATCGCTTTACGACTTCGATGTTACACTCACTTTCGTATCCTACAAATGGATTCCGTAGTTCCAAATCGGTTTCAGAACCGCTGAGTGCAGAAATGCTTGTTAAATAATGATAGCTTCGATCCCCTTTCTAGCAACCAGTACAAGTCCCTAGACTTAATGTTAAGCTGCTTCCTTTTTTCCGTGACAGGACTCCTCCACATGAGACGAGATCCAGTTGCAGTCCTAGGTATCGCACGCTGTTAGGATGCGGGATGAAAACACCATTAAATTGATCTTTCAGGCCTACAAGTTCAATTTAATGGCGATGAGATGTTCAAACAGATGTAACATGCGGAGATTCAGTCGGATTATCCTTCATCAAGCATCTAGCTAGTCACCCATTTTGCCTCTGGCATTATAAAATTTCTGTAAAAATTACTAAATTGAAATTCCTGCAGTTTTACGATTAACGTTAAATTATATTTGCATTTGAAAAGTAAAATGATATAATCTATCGTGAAACGTGACCTTTAGAAAATTTTAAACTGATTGAATTTTTATTATTTTTTTTTATATTTATCGAGTACTAAAGTCACTGTCAATTCCTAAAATAAAACAGTAACCAAAAGATCATACACTTGAAATGTAAAAACTCCCTGTCAGCACAAAACAGATAAAAAACAATAAATAAATAACTAAATAAATTTTTCCTCCGGACATAGAAACATCCGGAGGGGACGTCGTCCAAAATTAAATTCAAATATTTTAAAAGAGACCCGCTACAGAAAGAAAAGACAGCAGGGCTCTAACAGCGCAGTCATCGTTTCGCAAAATCTTCTTTATTACTCCCTCTATTTTACATTAACGACGCAGACCTCCATACACGACGCAATCTTCCAGTGTTTGACTGTCAGCGGTTCCTGACACTCCTCATACACCGGTTGATTGTCGCCAGCTAACATATAGCTAGGTGTTACGTTCGTATGTTCTATTCGTAGCCTTGTTATAACAATTTGTTCCAACTGCGTGATCGTGGAGGGACTTGCCCACTTGCGAGGAAAGTCCTTCATGGCGTTGAATTTCGTTGTTAACCTTCTCCAAACCCTGTGCCATTCACGTCTGACACAAGCAGACATATGACACTTAATATCACCAATGGCCATTCGACATACATTTGAGTATATTTATTGTCCGTTTCATTTCACTATTAATTGACATATATGAGAACGCCATGTTTTCATTTGCAACTTTTTTTGTGTATTTTATCTTGTTATATGTTTAATGTTTTAGTTTTATCTTTGTGCTTTATGTAAATGTCTTGAGCCCTTTACAACCTGAGAGTGTTATACGTGTGCGTTTTGTTTAAATGCCTCATGTTACGTTTATTCTTGTGTTTTATTAAATTGTAAGGCCTACACACCCTTATATCTGACGATCCTGCTGGTGATTTAATTTTTTCTTGTTTTAAAGAATGTGACGTGGGTTAATGACCTTAGAAGTTGATGCCCCTAAAGTATAAAGTAAAAAAAAAAAAAAATATATATATATATATATATATATATATATAAATGAAGTATAAACGAAATGAATACATCAGAAAATTAACATAAAAAAAATAAAACAATAAAATAAAAACAAATTAAAACTAATAATGTTACATTAATAAAACGAAAAACAAGTATGATTGATAAAATCATAAGGAGATGTTAAAATGACATTTAAGAGATGTATTCTGAAAAAAGTCATATTGTTTTATGTTCTGGAATTTAATTTTTTTCTATTTCTGAACTGCATTTATGTTAAAGAAAACTTAATATTTTACAACTTTGAAATTATCCAAGAATGTCTTTATTTCATTTCACAACATCGACACCGTTTCCTAATTATTTAATTATTTTACTAGATTTTATTGGGTTTCTTTCCAGTAATAATTTATTGTGCAGTTATATTAACAGATGCTTTAAGTTAATGAGTGTCAGTATTGTTAACCATTAACCAATTAAAACGTCTTATATCTTTTGAAATAGTAATTTCAATAACAATAATTTTAAGATTTTATTTTTTCAAAAAAAGAAATCACATTTATCTGATTTTTAAAGAGTACTTTAGATCAAATTATTTTCATGTGTGTTATTATCTTCTAATATTTATTTTCATTCTAAAATAGCGTTTCTCCTTTCTTCTGATGTCTTGGATCCATTGTCAGCTGAAACTTTTTTAAATTTTAGCTCTTTATTTTTTTTTTTGTCGTTCTGATCTTTGTCTATCGGTGATGCTGTTTTCGTGGATTTTTAGTTGTTTCAAATCTTGAATATATTTGAATCAGTTTGTTTAATTTTCTGTTCATAAAGTCAAAAATTTGTTTGGTCGATCTGTTCTGGTCCATTGTTTTGATGTGGTAGTAGAAACTGATTCTTTTTCCTCTTCATGTCGGACAGTTTTTAGATTTTCATGAATTGTTCTTTGTTTGGTATCAGTTTTGTTTCGTCGTTTTAGAATTTAGCCCAGAGGAATTTTCTGAACAGTTTTCTTTTATTCTTCCTTTTCCATTTTTTCAATGTTTTTTTTTCTGCTTAGTATCTGCTGTGTACAAGCTTCCAGTTTTATTACTGTTCAGTAATATCTTAGTTTGTTGTTCCAGAAATGTAAGATTTTGTTGTAGGTGATTTTTTTTTTTATTACATCCCATTTCTATAAAAAATAATTAGGTCATTAAATTTTTATACAACATGAGTGATTAAAGGAAGAATTAAAGGAAAACATAGAGATATATTTACATCTATTTCTTCACAAAGATTTTTGTTTATAAGAATCACTTGTTCAAATATAAATTCTATTTTAATATTTCGACAGATGTTGACGTAATGAGGAGTTCCAGAAACTTGATTTTAAAATTTGTCAATTGGTTTCTGATCTAGGAAACAATCGTTCTGCACTAGATCACTTTTTGCGGCCATATCTTTAAATTCTGCTAAACTACGAACTGTATTGGATCTAATAATAAAAGAGGGGCAGAGCCGCCTTACCTCACCAATGTTAAATTTGCTATATTTAGGTATATTTTTCTAGCAAAACCGTACATGCTACATGTACAAATGTTTTCTCACATTACGTGTGATGTTTCTTCAACCTCTGGAATAAAAACGATCAAGTTGAACAAAAAAGGAAATTTGATAGTTTTTTAACAAATGTCCTAAAAGAGCCATCTTTTAATTTTAAATTAAAAGGTAGTACAATTATTCTAGTTTCAGAATTCAAAAATAAAGCCAGGAATACTCCCATAAAAAGAAGTTTCTATGTTTAATAGTTTTTGAGGAAAATGTACCTTTGTATCAAAAAACTGAATTTTCAGAAATCAAAGTTTAAAATTTTACGTCTTTAAAACTTCCTAACCCATAATATGGATTTTCACCGCCACAAAATTTACACCATTCCATTTTAATTCAATAAATTTTCAAAAATTTAATTGCATCACTATTTTTGATTTTGATGATATTTGGTATATGATAACTACTCATCTTGTAGTGACCAAAAATAATTTTTATATTTATAAAATATTTTTTTCCTGAATAATAGACAATTTTCTAACTCGTCAACAAGTAAAAAAGTCATTTTCGTCACATCACCCATGAATTACAGCATTTTTATTTTACACCATACATAGACAAAAAAGAGCTTTTTGAATAGAGTAAAGATGAATCTTCATTTTAGTGTACACAAAATTAATTTTGTTACATAACCAAATTTTATAATGTTTACTGAATTTACGTTTACAGATTGTTGTTTTTTTTTTCAAATTTTTGGTTCAAAATAAATAATGAAGGGCTTAGGGTAACAAGCCCGGTTTTTAAGTTTTAACTCTTAGGTAATAGTACTTATAAAAAAAATTGGACTGTTACCGAGTGTTCATCATTAAAAAAAAATGGCTGCCAAATCATACAATTTTGAAAATGTTTCATTTTTGGGGCCCAAAAATCACACGTGAAAAGGTGGAAAAAATCTGAAATGTTTAAAGTAGTAAGTGCTTTTTATGTACATTAAAACCATTTAAAATTTATTTTGTTACTCAAAGGGGTTGACAAGTAATGAAGCCATAAATACCGTTAAAAACACCGTTCCTTCTAACCGTGAACAATGTATCCATAAATTCACAGCATGTATTTTTTAAGATAATAATGTAAATCTACTATACAAAATATTTTGATGTGTCTATAATGAGATATAGCTTATATTCTAGATAATTTGTTACTTAAAGTATAACTCATACTCCCAAACTCATGTTTAAATACGAAAGTGAATAGACATGCATGGACATGAATGTTTGCGTATCCTCAATGTAAACATTGTAGAAGGTTCAGTTACTGTTTTGATTTCAATGTAATATGTTGTATTGTTAATACTGTGGTTAGGTAGTGCACACTTGTTTATAAAGTAATTTTATTAGCAGTGAACTTCTCTTTTATGCGATGTCTTTTATTTTTAATTTTATTAATTAGAGAAATTATTGTTTTTTCTATAGAGAAACTGGGATAAGACAAAGTTGGGGCGATTTGTAATTTTTTAATTTATACTAACTGTATTGTTGTTGTCAGAACCCTTGAATTTTATATAAACGGATTATGGAGTGTTCAATTGGTATTCCCACTGAAACAGTATGTCACAAATTGACTTACAAAAGATTTTCAGTATTGCACGATATTTTAAAGTTTACTGAACAGCAGCAAATAAAATTGTTATCTTTAAGAAATGGATGTACTGAAACGAAAACTATCTGTACTTTTAGTAAAACCGAATATTTAGATTAATGGGAAAAGTTACTTTGACCCATTTAGCTGTCACACTAAACTGGTTAAGAAATCTCTTCAAGAAGTATCTTTGACACTTTCAACAAGCAAACCAAATTTAAAATTAATTCCAGGCAGAACATTGTATACAAAATGCTTAAACAAAATTCAAAACCACAAGATGATACAGAAAGCGAACCGGAATGCCAAGATATATTTGAGCCTCAATAGTCGAGTCAGTGAATAAAGCTTTTTCAGCACTTGAAATTTCCCCGTTAAGGTTAAAAAATTATCGAGCAGCGCAAAGGAACCAATTTTAAAAAATAAAGTTGAAAAAATAGCCAAGTCAGTTACCAGTAAATTAAACGATTCCTTTGATTTAAATATTTCTACAGAAGAAACCAGTTTAATACCACAAAATTATGCTGATTTAGGTGGGGAATATGAAGAATTAATCATTAAAATAAAGGATAAAATGAAAACAGTTACATCAACCCAGGAAGAAATTAGTATTTTAAGTTTTTACCAAGCAGCTGGAACATTAAAAATATTCAAAATGAGTTTAGTGTTAGTATTTAGCCCGTCAATCCAAACGATTAGTTAAAATATGTGGAATTTTGCCATAAATCGGCAAAAAGAAACCCACTTAATTGATGAAAATTTTATTAAATGTGTCCAAGATTTTTACCAGAATGATGAGCACAGGCGAATGATGTCAGGCAACAAGGATTGTGTCTCTGTAAGACAAGCTGACGGGAAGAATATTAATATTCAAAAAAGGGTTATCTTATATAACTTAAAAGAACTGTATACAGCCTTCAAAGAAAAACATAATTTAAAAAATTGGTTTTTCAAAATTTGCTGATTTAAGACCTAAATTTTGTGTTCTGACTGGTGGGTCAGGTACTCACTCTGTTTGTGTGTGTTATCCAACAAAATGTAAAACTCATGTTATCTGCTCTAAAAATGAAATTTGATTAAAAAATGCTCCTTTCAACCGCGGTATGTGATATAGAAAATGAAACGTGCATGCTGTCACAGTGGAAAAATATCCAGTCATTAATGAAGTGCTCAGAATCCTACAAGAGAGCTGGCTTGATTTTGATTCTGAATTATTTTTAAACAGTGGATTTCTGTTGACTGTTTGAACTAATTACTCAAATACTTCCGTTTAAGAGTACTTTAAACGTACTGAAAAATTAAATAATCTAAAAAGCGAGGAATTAAACATTAAGTGAATAGAACGTAATGTATGAGAAGTTGCAAAAATAAAATCAAAAAAGCAAATTAACAAAAAGTCGAAGAAACCAAGTAAACATAAAAAGAATGCTGGCATAAGCAATACCGGAAATACTGGCAAAAAATCTAGTAATATCATATAGCGATCTAAGAATTAGAAAATAATGAAACTGTAGAATAAAAAAGATGTGAAAGATTAGGAAAAGTACTTATTTATTTATACTCTCTGCCCCACCTTTGTAAACCATCGACAAAACAAGGGCACCAGATAAATTCGCTTTGATGTAAATTATGTTTATTATACAGTTAGTTTTTGTGATGAACAAAGAAGCAACATTTAGGGATGAATCTTCATTTCAGTGGGTATTGTAATTCTGAAATGTTACAGTATATTCCACTTGGTGAAGGAAACAACGGGGGAATCTTAATCATTCTTCACCTTCCCAACTAAGTCTGGCGTTATATATATTAGTTATTTCTGAGAGATTTTATTAAAATCTATAAACATTTAAACAGGAAAAGCCAGAAAGGAAATCAAAAAATGACTTTAAAAGATGATATGACAGGAAGATATTAAAAATTAAGTGCATCTGTAAAATTCCAAAAAATAGATGTTAGACGATTTGTTCAAATGGAGAACTAGGTTGATGAGTCGTTTATTGTAATAATTAGATTCAGCTAGTTTCGTAATAATACAAAGTGTAGAAGATAAAAAACTTTAAAGGAAAACAAATGTATTGAAGTATGTAATGCTAATAATTAAGGATCTACGATACAGTAAATGTAAAAAAATTAGCATGATGTAGAAGAGAATAATGGAGAATCGACTCAAAGCAGTCAAGCCAATAGACAATTCCAGAATAGAACTGTAAATTTTTTTCAACAAATTTACCTGATGTAAATGAGGAATTTAAAACAAAAATTATCTTTTTGTCAAAAGAAGAAACTAAAACTGAGCAAAAAATATGATTGATGATCTCGACGGCACTCCAAAAATACAGTGGTTGCTGAAGCTATTCCAATATGATATTCTAAAAACGTAATCTCACATACAAATACACACACACAAAATATGTGTATAGTGTTGTTAAAGACCAACAAATTATTAGAAAAGTCAATGACAGACTTTGTAAATATTTTTTTTTTATTAATAAAGAAAAGTTTATTACAAATGTTCTTATAGAAAACAGTAAAACAATTTATATTCAGAAACGATAAATTGATATTATTTAAAATATCAAATAATTTTATAAAATAATTTATCCACGTTTTAGTGGAATTAAACACGTCGCATGCACTTTCAATGTTATAAAATATATTGTATTATATAATATTTTATTTAGAAGGTATATTTAAATGAAGGGGTTTTGGTTAGGTTAGTTAATGTAAGAGAAATCAGATTGCAGTGATTCACGATTTCAGGAAGAGTTTAGTTAATCATTTTTCCACCAGTTGGCGTGCAGACAAAGCACTCCTTGTCTGATAGTGGTGTTCAACTACCCCTTTTCAACGCTACTACTATTACACCACTACAAGGACTACCTTCACCACCCTCCACCCAACTACTTTTAACTCCCAAACCCTCCCGCCAACGATCACCCCTTTCCTTTTTCATCCTATAATTTGACCTCTCATCCCATTGTATATACAACAACCTTAACAAGAAATCCTCTTATACTTATTCACATTAGCAGGACATATGGATTGAATTTTCTTAGGGTATCATTGTTCTATTTGAAAACATAGTATAATGAGAATTGAAGAAGTTGTAATTTATAACTGTAAATAAATTTATACTTGAACTCATAAAGCATCCAGTTATTTAAACTGCAACTAGAACAATAATTTACAATTATAAAGCAAAGTGCTTAAGATAAAACTATCAGGATATAATTTACAACAAAATTGTTTGATTAAAATTGACTGGGCGTAATAAATACTTTTTTATAAGTTTGTTTTCGTGCTTCTTCAATAATGAATTTTTACATCATAAAACATTTTAAAGAAATTTTGTTGAATTATCTCTTAAAACTTGAAGGGAATAAAATAAATTTAGTGAAAATTAACTGATGGAAAAAATTATTACTTTTTAAAAATCTGTTTAAGGAGACATTATATGAAAAAGTATTAAGGAGAATCGAAGAGAACAGGAAAATGCTAAATGCGATTGAATATAGAAAAGGGTACTGGCTAGGACATTATATGATAAGAAGGTATATGATAAGAAGGTTATTAGTGGATGCAATAGAAGGTTTGGTGAATGAAAGAAAGGAAGATATTTCAAATGATGGATGGGTTAATGGAAAAGGGAAAATATGCCAAAACAAAGAGGTTAGCAAAGGATAGAACAAGGTGGAGAGCATCAGCCGTGACAGGACCTGCCCTAATGGCAGTACACTATGAATGATCGACTTTATTCCATTGTATATACAACAAACCTTAACAAGAAATCTTCTCCGACTTTTAATCATATTAGCAGGACATACGGATTGGTCATTATGTTTTTAACTTATTTTTTACAGTTTATAAACAAGGTTATACGATCATTGTCAGACTATCTGATTTAATACAAGAATAAATAAATATTATGTTATCCAAAGCTTGTGAAAAAAAATAACAGGAATAAATGAAAACCTTTAAAAGGTCAATTGTCTTGTTCAGTCATATTATTATAAAATCATTCTTTTCTAAATAATTCATTTTAGATGCATTTATAAAATTAAAAAATAACGAAAACTGAATCACTTGATCTAAGTAAAGAATGAATGGCGTTCCAACATTCCACCGACTTTCACGGTTGAATGGTAAAGTTTTCATCTTTTACCCGGAATTTTCAGGGATCGAACACAGGTCAGGGATGGATTTTTAATAAGCTACAAATATTTCACTTTTAGAATTATTAGAAGAGTTACTAATCTTTTTACAAGAATTACCAGAGTAACTTTCTATGAGAGTAAAGATATACATTACGCAATAATGATAAAAAAAGTTTTTAACACCTTTACTCTGACAACAGGCTGAAGGTGTCGTAAATATTATTATAGTGTATTTGACTCAGTAAAAAAGGCAACAAGAAATCAGTTCATCCAGACCCCCATCTTGTAAAGATCCTGGTCCCCACACCCCCTCCTACAATCTTAGCCCTGATGGGCTTTACCGGTGGTCGTTTTTTAGACCCTATAAACCTGATAACACATCACAGCCACCAGTTTGGCCTCTTGTCAGGATGCAACCGACGCAAATGCCTCCGCAGACATTTCCATCAGTGTATTTGTATAACGCCTTTATATAGCCTTTTCCAATCACGATTACCTACCATAACTTACAACCCTCAACTATCAAATTAACCGATTTGCGGAAGCGCGATCTCCGCGCCTTACTCTAACACCGAAAGTTCGTCAAGAAAATTTTTCCTGTGTCCAACTTTAATTAGACTATGCACTCAGATCATTATTTGATTGAGCCTTTAAAAAAATACTATCCGTCTTACAAACAAAATAAGTATTGATAACTACGACAATTTTGTCCTACAATTCAATTTACTTAAAGTCCTTTGGATTTACTTAAAAATCAAGAAACAGATTCAAAAAATTTAATAGGGCTCTAATGAAAATTGAGGCGGGTCCCTAGCCACCCGAGTTGCTATTCTATCAAAAGAAAATCAGAAGTCAGTTCACTTTTAATTTTCTTAAGTTTGAAATTCAATGCTTGTTTATACTGTGGGAGGGGGGCTTGTTTTATCTTCGGTATTTTAGGGATGAATTTTATAATACAACAGATTGCTTAGAACTGTTTATTTATTGATTCTAGTATAATTATATGTCGTATTAAAATTTACTATTATCTTTATACTACCATTAGGAAGTAGTTTCCCCCTTTGACGTGATATTACATAAGTAATTTCCTTTAGTAACTTTACTGTTTGTAAGTTTATACCTGTATAATTAAGTGGATAAGTGTTAGAAAATAATTATAATTTTTTCAATAGATCTGTTTATAAAATTTGCCATAAAATGACTGCTTCGTAAGGTTACGCCACGTTGAAGTTTTTTCTTTTTAATTTATTTACTTTAAAGTCCTACTTTGAATATATAATACATAAAATATGCTACATTAATAATTTTATGTTTTATATTTAATAGCAAAACGAATGATACAAACAAATTTCTAATAAAGATATATCCACTAAGTATTGTTTTTATATGTATATATATATATAAAAGGACACGTACACCGGTATTATCCGTATTTATAAGAACCGTTTAATATTTGCCTTTTATTATCTCTGCATTGCTCCATTATCTCAACAAACTGCACGTAAACTCGGATTCCCTTTAACTAATGCTCTTTGTGATATATATTTATCTTGTTATAAAACTTAAAATCTTCATTCATAGCATGCGCATTTTGTGGGCTTAATTCAGTGTTATATCTGAACACAACGTACAACTGAATACGTGAAACGAGTTTATATGGTTAAAGTTTTTAAAAGACCATACTCGGCCCATTTAGACAATATACCCCTTCACTTATTTTTCCTTTGGGATAATAAATTCATTTCTTTTATTTACAATAATAACTCATAATGGCTTTCTATTTATGGCTTCTATAGCCTGTAATAAAAATCTTATGTATTAAAGAAAAGTAAAACAAGTAAAATCTTCTTCTATTTACTGCAGTAAATTAATGTTCCATTTTTTTAAACGCACCACTAATTTAAAATATTTTAAATTTTAGTATTTCCATAAATATTTTTAGTTTTTAAATAAAATAATTATTTTTTAAAATTAAAAATAAACTTAATTATAGACTTAATGTATATATATAAAATAATAATCACGAAAACTATACCTAAGTATTGCTTTAACACAAATAATGTTTGAATAAATTATTATTATTAATTACAGTTGAATTAATTAATAATTTTACAATATTCGACATATTTTCAAATTACATTGACATTTTTCTTCCAGAAAAACTTTTTTTGTTATTATTTTGTGTTTTGGTTTAGTTGACTGTATGATCTATGTATTTTGTTTCATAATTTTGAAGTCATACAGAAAACGTCACATACTATCTATAAAAAAAAGTACAACAAAAATTTTCAAAAGTCAAATTTCAAGTTGAATTAATAGATCCAATTAAAATAAAAAAAATCTGATGTCGACACTACATGACTTTCTTGTACGTCTATTAAATTACATGTAAATTTTTTTTTTATATTCAGATGTTAATAATTATTAATAAAATCAATATATTTAAATTTAAAAAAAATTAAAAAAAGAAAATGAAGTTGTATTCGAACCGATGTGCCTTTTCCTTGTAGATCCAAATATTTCATTAATTAAAATTTTATTTGGCTATAACTCTGGAACCAATAAAAATAATTACCACTTATGATATATTGTTGAAATGCTCTCAATGAGGGCTAATTACCGCAGTTAAGAAAAAGTAAAGAATCCAATTATTTTTTTTGGATTTTGAACTTTTTTGTACACTTTTGTGTCAGTCGATTGCAATCAAAAGGGGAGATGCACAACTAGATATTACAACAGTCCTAAATACAAAATTTCAACATTCTATGGCTAATCGTTTTTGAGTTATGCGAGATAAATACGTACAGATGTCACGCCGAAACTAATCAAAATGGATTAAGGGATGGTCAAAACAGATATTTCCGTTGAAATCTAAAAACCTAAATTTTTCGCGATCACAATACTTCCATTACTTCGTGCAAGGAAGTAAAAAACCGATGAATGTAATGATAATAAAAATAATAATAATAATAATAAATAATAATAATAATAAATAAAATAAAAATGTGCAGACTGCGCATCCGCTCTCTGCCAGGACATATGCCGGTTCCACCGGAGTACCGGAACGGACCTCCAGGGTTGGTAGCCCTGGAGTGGGGGTGTACCCCGGCGGCTAGCCTTACTACAGAAGGGATTATTTGTTCATGGAAACTGAACAACTAAACGTGGCAGAGGGTTCACGTAAACACCCTCGTTTAGAACCGGCCGTTTCGCCTGAGGCAAAACGGAGAAAGAGCGCGGAATCTCGTAAAATTGAAGTTGAGGCTAGGAAAAGCTTGCAAAAAGCTTTCTTCAAAAGCAACGTTCCAAAGCCAAAATACTTAGTTGTTACAAAAGAAGACGGTAATTTCTCGAAGGTGAGTCCATTCCTCATCGCTCGAGAAATAACAAAATGTGCTGGAGGCCCTGTTAAGTAAATTAGGAAAATTTTACAGGACTTCATGTAGAGACTGTAAATGATATACAGTCACAGAAGATCCTAGGTCTTAAAAAAATTGGAGAACTAACTGTACGTGTTGTTCCCCACGGCACGCTCAACACCTCAAGGGGTATTGTGGTCTGTCGGGTATTCTTAACTGTACGGAGCAGGAAATTGTAGAAGAATTAGCGCCGCAAGGAGTATTAGAATGTTCCGACATTCCTTCTCATGTTCAACCTCCGGGTTGAACATGAGAAGGAATGGTGAAGTCCTACCTTCAGCATCCCATGTTCTTACATTTAACCGGCCTACTTTGCCGGAGAAGATAAGAGCGGGCATACATCGGTTGGATGTGCGGGCATTTGTCCCGCAACCAATGCGATGCTTTAAATGCCAACGCTTTGGACACACCGCTGTTAGGTGTGAGAGGCCGCAAATATGCGTGTGCGGTGATGAAGTTCATGAAGGAGAGCCGTGTAAGGAGCCTCCTACCTGTATAAACTGCAGAGGACAGCATTCCTGTAGATCCAGGAACTGTCCTGTTTACAAAGACGAAGTAGCTGTGCAGGAAGTAAAAACCCTGCAAAAAGTCAGCTACTTTGAAGCAAAAAAGATCGTAAACGCCCGCAGACCTAGAGCAACAACAACCTATGCTCAGGCTGCGGCTGCTGTTCCTGCTGCTGCTCCAGTTGCTGTTGATGAGAGTGAAATCATCAACAAACTCGCACCTACCTTGGCTGGCTTAATTGAGAGGATAATTGAAAACAAAATGAAGCCTCTCAGCACTAAAGAACCTGTCAAGCCAAGAATAATTGTACAGCCTCCTGAAGACATATCTCCAAAACAGAAAGTCGTTCCGGTACAGAAGAAAACGGACACTAAACCTAAAATCCAAGTCCGTCTTAGTGAGATTTTAGTTGAAGATAAGAAAGTGACAGCTAAAGAGTCTGTTATGGAGGCTCCCAAGCCTCCTCTAACTGAAGTGGCTTCTTAGCCTCAGAGGCCACAAAAAATTTCACAGGGGGGACGAGTGTCCCCCCTTCCACAGGCGGTGACCGGTGCGACCCCCGTGTCGGGGAGCGGCCAGGTTGCCGCCTCTCAATCGGCGCCTGAAACCGGCGCCGATCCATGGCCGTCGTCGTCGGCGTCTTCGGTGGTCTCCGATTCGGAGGCCGGAAGCTACGTCGGCGACGACGTTCTCCGCGATCTTGATGCCGTTCGCATAATGGAGAAGAAGAGAAAAAAAGGATGGCCGAATGGCAAACCCAGACAATAATTTAATTAAAAATTAGCGAGTCGATTGTACAATGGAACATTAATGGATGTTTTTCAAACATCCATGAGCTCCAACGCTTGGTACACGATGTAGACCCGATTTGTATATGTCTGCAAGAAACGCATTTCCGCCGAAATGAAAATTTTAAATTAAAAGGATTCGATATATTTCGGCGAGATCAACCGCCAAATGTAAGAGTTAGAGGTGGAGTAGCTATATTAACATCGACTAGAGCTACCACCGAAGCGGTTGTTCTAAACACAAACCTACAAGCGGTCGCCGTTAGAATGAAGCGTCCGCTTCAGATCACTATTTGCAGCATATACTTGCCGAATTTTGATTGGAAAAAGGATGACATAGCAAGACTAATTTCCGAGCTTCCCCCACCTGTTTTACTGGTGGGTGACTTTAATGCTCATAATTCTCTTTGGGGATCAGATCGAGTAGATCCCCGTGGAAGAGAACTGGAAGGGTTCCTGATGAATTCAGAACTTATTATTTTAAACTATGGATCAGGAACCTTTTTCAATGCTAGAGATGGATCGACGTCCTGTATAGATCTTGCACTTATAAGCGGATCGATAGCACCGAGGTACAGCTTCCATGTCATAGACGATCTGCATGGAAGCGATCATTTCCCGGTGCAAATTGTAACTGATGTTACAAGAACAATATATCCCATCCCTAAAAGATGGTTATTTGAAAAGGCAGACTGGACGAGCTTTACAGCTAGAACGATACTCCCAGAAACAACTGGAGTTATCGGAGACGATGTCGACGCCATAACAAATGCAATAATTGAGTCGGCATCGAGATATATTCCCAAAACATCTGGGAAACTTACGAAGAAACCCGTTCTATGGTGGAACGATGAAATAAGTGAAGCTATAAAAACAAAGAAAAGGGCGTATAACGCCTTTAAGAAGCGTCCTAGTATAGAAAATCTTGTTGCCTTTAAGAAATACAGGGCGTATGCAAAACGTCTTATGATAGACTCGAAAAAACGATCCTGGCAGCAATACGTGTCATCCATTGACAAAACTACTACTGCATCAGATGTTTGGAGGAAAGTGAAGGCGATTTGTGGGCGTAATGATTTTGCTCCCATAATTAGCCTTCAAGATGAAGATGAAATAAAAGACACTCCATATGAAATTGCAGAGCTGTTATCCAATCACTTCGAAAAGGCCAGCAGAACGGCCAACTACGAAGAAGATTTTCGTACTAAAAAAGAACAACTTGAAGGTCTACTAAACTTCAGAACTGAGTATAATTACTCATATAATGTACCTTTTAAAATGGAAGAATTCGCGAAAGCGTTGGAAAAATCAGGTAACACAGCTGCTGGTCCGGATGAAATCCACTATAATATGATCAGGCAGCTGAATACCACTGCAAAGCTTAGATTATTAGAACTTTATAATAAAATATGGCGGGATGGAACATACCCGCAGCAGTGGAAAAAAGCTCATGTTGTTCCAGTACCAAATAAAAATAAAAATTTAACAGACCCCAATAGCTATCGTCCTATTTCTTTGACGTGTGCTATGGGAAAAATACTGGAAAAAATGAATAATAATCGACTCGTCTGGGTTTTGGAAAAAGAAAACCTGATATCACCGTATCAAGCAGGTTTTCGGCAATACCATTCTACCACTGATCAAATAATCAGCTTAGAGGACGTTATATATAACAGCTTCATTAAAAGGAAACATTGTGTCGGAGTCTTCTTTGATCTTCAGAAGGCTTTCGATATGACCTGGCGTCATGGTATAATGCTCCAGATACATGAATGGGGCATTCGTGGCAACCTGCCAGTCTTATTGAGCAACTATATGAATGACCGTACTTTCCAAGTACGAGTCAGTAGCGAATATTCATCTGTAAGAAATTTGGAAAATGGCATACCACAAGGCATACCACAATTGTGTATGCCAGCAACAAGACTGCTATGGTGAGGTACAAATTGCAATGAGCGATCAATGCTCTAAATGGAGTTGCAAAGAATAACGGATTCCAATTCTCACCAGAAAAAACGTGCTGTGTACACTTTTGTAGGAAGAGAATTCCTCATCAAAGTCCTGCGTTGACAATTGATGATAATCCAATACAATATAAAGACAATGTAAGATATTTAGGATTAGTATTGGATAAATCCCTTACATGGGGATTACATATACAGGACTTGAGTGATAGATGCAAAAGAGCCCTAAACATTATAAAATGTTTAACGAACTTAAATTGGGGCTCAGACAAAGAGACATTATTGAGATTGTATAAAGCATTGGTTCAGTCTAAACTAGACTACGGATGTATCGTATATTCATCCGCTAGAAAGTCGCATTTAAAAAAGTTAGACGTAGTTCATAATAACGGAATAAGATACGCAACAGGCGCTTTCCGCACAAGTCCGGCGGTTAGTCTGATGTCTGAAGCCGGAATAATGCCACTACATTATAGAAGAGAGATCCTCTTGTTAAGATATGCAGCAAATATATGGGCTTATCCTGCCCATATAAATAATAAATTGTTTAAGAATCATCCTATGGCCGCATTATACGAACGTCGTGCTACCTATTCCAGACCAGCCGGAATTAGGTACCACGAATTAAGAAGTAAATATGAAATTGCCATTCCAGATACAGTGGCAATTTCTACTAGAGAAATACCGCCATGGCTCTTGCCAGCGGTAAATACAAATTTGGATCTCTCTCAAGGAGAAATAAAAAAGAAACCAGCAGTGATCATCCAACAGGAATTTTTGGCAACCGTCAGTAGTTACGAAGAACTTGTTAGAATTTATACTGACAGTTCTAAAACCGAACATGGTGTTGGATGCTCAATATATGTAAATGAAGAAGCCCACTTTTGGAAACTGCCAGATGTGGCCAGTGTCTACACGGCAGAACTCACTGCAATTCAGCAAGCTCTTCGCTACACTGAACACTATTGCGAAGAGAGAGTGCTAATATGTTCCGATTCATTAAGTGCACTTGTCGCAACTCGGAACAAGAACATTAAGGATGTCCTAATTGCAAACATCCTGTCCATTTTATACGTTCTAAAACAACGAGGACAGCGATGCGTATTTGTATGGACTCCGGGGCATGCTGGTATTACAGGTAATGAAATCGCAGACGAAGCTGCCAGAAAGGCAACAGTCTGCGATGATTTGGATGCATTTCCTGTAAGAGTGGCAGATGTTAAAAACCGTCTAACAAACATAGTAAGAAACAAGTGGAACGCTGAATGGAGGAGTTTAAATACAAAATTAAACTCAGTAAAAACTTCTCCTTATAAATGGAAAAGCGACTTTAAGTTGACTCGCCGTGAACAAGTAGCGGTGACTAGACTTAGAATCGGTCACACGCGATTAACAAATTTATATTTGTTAACCGGCGATGTGAGACCAATGTGCGGTGTTTGTAATAAAACACTGACAATCAAGCATCTAATAGAAGAGTGTACTATATATGAGGACCTCAGAAAGAGGTCCCGTCTTACAAATAATATTAGTGCTGATCTGGATAATGGAAATGAAGAAAATATAGTTGCATTTCTACACGCCAGTGGACTTCTTAAAAGTCTATAAAATGAAAGTTTAAAGCTGTGATAAAAGATACTCTAAGCGGTAGTTTATATATATGTAAAGAAAGAAATGGTATTGATAAGTATAATTTTAATTTTAATTTCATGGTCTTTTGAGAACCTTATCTCAAATTTTAATATCGGGGCCCTTTACACTCCGTAAGTGTTTGTGATTGTCCTTGTCTTTTATGTCTTAAATGTTTTGTGTAGTTTGTGTTTTTAAATAAAATGTAAGGGCCCTTTACACCCTTACATATGACGATCCAGATGGTGATAGTAATCTCTTTTAAAGATTGTGACGAGGGCTAATTACCTTAGCAGTCGATGCCTGTAAAATTCTAGATAAAGAAAAAAATAAATAAATAAAATAAAAACTGGTGTAACACAAAGGAATGGGCTTTTTTGGTAATAAGAGAATGGAGAAAAGAAATTAAAAACTTAAACATTTCAAAAACGGTAAAACGAGGGATAAAATCTGAAGGACTTGATATTGATATTTGGTTTTTGCGGATGATTTAATACTTTTAAGAAATAAACAAAAGAAGAAAAAAGTCAAATCTAAGAAAAACAAGCAAGTAAAATAAATTTACAAATTCTATATGAAAAAAACATATAATTTGATGTTCAACAGTCATTATTCGGCTGTCAAATACTCATATTGAAAACAAATAAATTAAAACAAAAAGGGGTAAAGAGATTAAAATCTTTAAGGGAAGTAATAAGCTCAACGGGAATAGAAAGAGAAGGAATTAAAGCTAGAGTACATAAAATGGAAATATTCTTATCATTACATGCTTTTCTTTAGTTCACTCTTGTTCCACAGTTAACGGTTAACGGAGAGTACACGTGTGCAGAAGGTGGAAAGGAGTAACACACGTGCACAGAAGGTAGAGAGCAGTACACATGTGCAGTAGGTTTTTGGGATAAACATCGATGTAGTCGGTCAACCAGCATAACACTTGGAACACTGTTGTACGAGATATCGAAAACTCCTGAACTATATTTACTTCCTTAAATATCTAAACATCGTACTAATAAAAAGTATAAAATTAAAAAAAGTTTTTAAAAATATACTTTTAAAAATCTAAAAAATGGATTACCCAGTAAACATAAATATAAGATAATTTTGTTTTCAACAAAATAATATGTATAAAGTTGTTTAATTTCGCAAAACCATAATGAAAAACATGGGGCACGACCTCAGTTGTGTTTTGTACCTTAAATTTAGTTCATCTAAAGAGATTTACTAGGTATTGTATACTGAACCTATTATTTCCATTTTGCATCAAAACCTTTGTCATATTTAAAGAATTTATGTAGATATTGAATATGAAAGCGCGCCCCATGCTTTTCATTGTGATCTTACAAAAATAGACACCTTATATATACAATTTTGTTGAAAACCAAATTATCTTCTATTTATGTTTACTGGATAGTGCATTTTTTTAGATTTTTTAAAATATTTTTATTTTTTTTTTGGAAACATGAACAATAAAAAATCCACAACAAGAAAACCTAAATTAAGACACTATAAAACATAATTCTTCCTGAAACTTTATATGGTTCAAAAACACTACAAAAATTCTCTAGCAAAATTGTAAGCAAAATTAGAAAAAGAAACCTCAGAAAAATATATTGTCCAAAATATAAGATTGAACTGTACCGACAAAGAAAAGCGGGTAGTTATATCAAAAAATAAAAAAAAATATTGAAAGAAAATCCGGAAAAGAAGAATAAAATTCTACAGGAATCTATATAGAATAAATAATAATAGACTAACAAAAAATATTTTAAATTTAATTTTATTAATGAAAAAAAAAAAAGAAACTGGTACAAATAAATCGAGAAAAACCTCAAGATATAAAAATAAACAAAAGCTTTTATATGAAAGAAATACATTTAGGAAATTGGATGAAGAATTTCAGTTTCAAGAAAAAATAAAACCTAAAAAAAATCTCAAGTAGAGCGAAGAAAGAAAAAAAGAATCAGAGATAATGAGTCAATTTTGGGAAAATAAAAAAACAAATTATGTAAACGTGGCCCAAAGATGGGCTGAACGAATAAAAAAAAAAAAAAAATTGAAAAACACAGCAACCTAGAAGTGTACAAACTGAACTTAAGTAATTGTTTTTAATATTACTCGAGGCAGATAGAATGAACATTAACCAAAGGTACAAGGAACATAAATAGACAATAAATTTTGCAGGTAACCTCCTACATGAAAGATATATATATATATATATAAAAGATAACGATCATGACAATGCAAAGGGGTGTTATTAAATTAATAAATAAAAAATTAGCTATTTATTATTTTTATTTAAAATTTTACTACGTGTTAATATGTATTAATCTAAAAATATTCTTGTACAATTTTTTTTTGAAAAGGATTTATAGTAATCCATTTTAAAAGCAAAATATTTTATTTTGTAATTCAAATATTTAAAAATTCTAACAATAATTAATAATAAATTAATAATTAAAATTAATAGTATATAAAATAATTGCAATTTACGTTTTTATCGTTTTGATCGGCCGTGTTCCATGTGGAAAACTGAAGAATATATTAAATGTATTTTCCCAGATGACCTGGTTTTGGTTTGGGTTGAAGATCGCTGGATGAATGAAGCATTAAATTGGTGCTGCACGTGAAATTTCAGGATGTGGTTTTACACAAGTTGCATGTCAACGATGAAGGCGAAGAAAGATTTGTTAAGAATTATACACTGTAGCACTGCTTCATAAAAAAAACTAACACTCTTTTTCATGAATATGCAATTAAATTTTACATTTTCACTTCGTATCCACATAAAGATATCAATAATACTATTAATTCCAACACTGTAAATTCGAAACCTAACTCAGTACATAATACAAAAATACATAATACGAACTCAATAAATATTTAGATGCTGGTTGAGTCTAGAAGTCTTCTTTTAGTGCTACTTAAAACAAACTGAAAAATTGCGTAGGTCTTTCTTGCCATTTTCTGATCTGATATATATCCTGGAAAGACAATATATTCTTCAGTTTTCGGCTTGAAGCACGACCGAAAATGAAAAGAAAAAAAATTAAATATTTAAATGTAAATATTTAAAATTACATCAACCGATTGAGGTGAAATTTTGTATGAACAAAGCTTTTTACCTGGAAAGCTCATAGGATGGTTACGAATGTTTCACAGTTTCAAGATGGTGGCTGTTTAAATGGCTTGCAATAGCAACTGGATTAAATAATTTTTTTTAACCTCCGGGACCATCGTTAGGTATTGCTTCAGAGGATGATGAGATGAATGATTTGTAGCGTTTGTGAAAATACCATGCCTGACCGGAATTCGAACCCGGGACCTCCGGATGAAAGGCCGAGATGATACCACTCGCGCCACGGAGGCCGGCGGATTATAAACCCTGTCGATATTCAACTTACTATTGCCAAATTGAAGGTCAAATAAAATTTAACAACCAGTTATAGTATTTGAAATCAAATTTTCTACAAAAAAGATTTCTTTACCTTTTTCGATATCTCTTTTAGTAATCGAGAAAATTAACTTTAAAGAGGCAACGACGTACGACGGGGCACTCAATTAACACAGTATTCCCACTGTTACTGTGTGCGCTAAGCGACTAGCTGTACCTTCCTCTAGTTACTTGGAAAAAAAAAGAGAAACTAAGTACGGTCACCTCCTCGTGGTGTTTGTTGAGTAACAATAAGAACTGTGCAAAGTACTTTTTTACCCGTACCAAGAACGGGTAAAAAACTAATTTTAATATAGGGCTAACTACTAATTTTAATATAGGGCTGACTATTTTGAAACCCGCATACTTTAAATCGTTCAGTTTCGAGTTTTGTGCTGATCAAACTATTGTTCTGAAGAAATTACATTACTTGATTCAGTTTCTTGTTTTTATACTTGATATTTGTATCAAGTTTTTTTATAACTGAACAGGCTTATATCTGTTATTTATTTGTATTATTATCACAAGTATAAGGATAATGGCCGAAAATAAAATGACTTTAATTTTATAAAAATATAATAATCCAGTCACTGTATTTTATTTATTTTCAGTTAATCAACTTTGATTCCTGTTTTATAAAATCAATCCACAACTGAGTTTTGCTGTTATTTGTTAAAATTACTTAAATAGCACATCATACGAGTACATTACATGATTGGAAATCTATAATTTAATTTTCAGTCGCCAACATTTCAAAGAATATGTGTTCTTTATAAAACAACACAACCCCTTTACAATTATATTATTTTAACGGTAACATTTTTTTAGTCAGTTCTCGTACATAAATTTATTTTTGAAAAATAATAAAATGTTAACAATCAAAATTTTTCAATACTTTCCAGATCACTGCACTAATAATTTATAATTATATTATCTGTAAATTTTATAATTTACTTATAAATTAAAACTATACATTAGAAATATCACTTATTCCTACCTCTACTCTTTGTAAATTACACTCAGAGAAAAAAATCGTTACCTGGACTTTTATGAGTGGAAATAGTAAAGGGGTTTATAATAAACGTAAAAACAAAAATGCGTGAGCGGAGGTGGTAGAGGGGTGATCTGGTGGGTTGGGGGTTGAAAAAAATATTTTTCCAATATAAAAGTTGTAGACCATGCAAAGATCTACAAATTTTGTAGAGGTCACTTTTTAACATAACCTCAAAATTTCCGAGAAGAAAGCGAAAAATCTTTTTTTTTTCACTTCTTATTTTTCATTTCCGTAAAAATAATTTAATTTTGACAAAACTTGGTGAAAGTATAGCTTTCTGTATCTTAAATAACTACAAATTTTTTTGACGCCAGCTTTCACCGGAAACTGGAAATAATACCATTTTTCACACGTTATCAACCTCCCAAATCAACCCTCCACCAACCCCGCTCAGGCATTTATTTTTTTTACGTTTATTATAAACCTCTTTACCATTTCCACTTATACGAGCAAAAGTCCAGGTAACAATGTTAATAAATACATGATCATATTGTGAAAAAAGAACAGTTCGTAAAACAAAATTATTCAAGAGTAAAAAATGTTGTTTTTAAGTGTTAAAAATATTACTGTTAACAAAAAATATTGTTAGCTTATTTACTAATTAAACGTGTTAATTTTTTTTATAAATCTACAAATAACTCTTAAAACAGAATTGTGTCGAAAAGTAAATAACTATGCAGTTCAAAACGCATGAATACATGGTCATACATATATATATATATATATATATATATATATATATATATATACACACACACATACTCTTCTAACTCTCCCTCTACCCTCACACTTTCTGTGAGCGCGCGTCGGTGTGTGAGCGCATGCGCACGTGTTACTGTACAAACACTTATAAGATATGTAAGCTTCCATCTGTATATATATATATATATATTACAGAAGGTAGCACACCCTGTTTCAATTTAGATTATTACAAACATTGGTCTATCATGAAGGCCTTCAGAACTAAATGTAACATTGATCTGTATTAGAATTTCATTTAGACCATTTGCCGATAAGAGGGAGTAAGCTGTGACAGAGAGAAGGTGTTGCGTTAGGAGTAATAGAAGGGGAAGGAACATTACATATGACGCACGTCCTAAGTCTATTCCAATTGTACACGTGCGCTTTACTTTTATCTCTTATTTTCTTGTCCTTCTCATTCTGTATCGCCAACAAAACCGTTACCATTAAGACCACCGACCTTATGAAATACAGTCATTGTGAATATTTGAATAAGGTCCATAAGAAGCAATTACTCTCAATTTACAATGTTTAAATAAAATTATTTTAATAACTTATATAATCGAATTAAAAGAAGAAAAAAAAAAGAAAGTAATTACATTCATTTCTTCTTTAAATTTCCACATTTTTTGAATAGAATCTTACGAATTGGAAATATTATGTAATACACCTATTCCTAATTTGACACCGACTTCAAATTGTAAAAAAAAATATTGATAATATTTTTATTTTACCATGATCACTGTCAGATATTACATCTGCTCAAAATCAAGTATCAAATCTATCGCATGTTGTAGCATCATTCTCTGCATTCTCCCCTGGGTGTCCGAATGGGGGCATAAAAACTTAGGATTAATTTAAAATGAACAAAGCCACTCCATATGATTTCCTGAGAATATACATCATCTGGATCTTTAATACAGTAGTATTTTGTTGCTTAAGCATTTTAATACCGTTGATCAACTATATGTTTCTTCTGCCTTTAGGGGGTGATTTTTCCCTTGAAGTGCAGTAGAATAACCTGATTTCTACTTTCATCAAACAAGGTTCTTGAAAATTGAATTTAATAGGGTGATAACCCTCTTCATCAGGTTAATTACTCGGCTGACTGACTGCAGTATCAAAGACACTGAGTGATGGATTCGTCACGTTTCTATGCCTATAAAACATTGCAGTTTGCCCTAGGACAGCTTATGAAGGGACTCCTGAAGATTTCCTGATGGCGACTCCAGAATCAGTAGCTTATATTAATTTGTTAAATGTTTGTTTGTAAGTTTTGGCTGTAATTGGTGTTGTGTTTTAGTGCCATACGCTAAATAAATAGATTCCAGTGTTGCGTTTTTGAAGTCGGTTTAATTTTCTTTTTTAGTTTTTGTATGGAGGTGTAAAAAACTACACCGATATAATAAAATACGTTTAATACGTTGATATTGTAAAAGAAACGCAAAAGAGCTATAAACCAGTGTAAAAACATACACGCATGCGCGCGTGAACACACACACACACACACACACACACCATAGACTGGATTATTACGCGTTGTTTTATTATTTTATTTCAAATTGTTAAACTTGAAGAATGAAAAAAGAAAAATTTCTTTCTTTCTTTCTTATAGTTTAGAAAGAAAATTATTTGAAAATAGATTGATTTCAGTAATTATTACGCTACGAAAATCTAATAGTAAAAAGAAATGATAAAATTTTTCTTTAAATTTTCTGTCACCTGTAATTATTTATTTACGTAACACTTATTTTCTGAATGAAAACAGGATACTAATGCTATGTCTATGATATATAACTTTACTATGATAAACATGCTTGAAAACAAAAAAGAAAATCATCGAAATTGATGAATTTAATTTTTGTGTATATATATATATATATATATATATATATATATATATATATATATATATATATTATCAAAATTTAATTTAATGTTTTATATATATATATATATATATATATATATAAACAATTGCTAAGAATTTGAATCTTTTTTATTTATAAGGTGAACCATATTTATTTATGCTCGTAACAATTGACTGATGCCCAATTACAATCATACTAATATTTATTTCTGGTAAGAAATTAAATTTTAACCAGAGGAAGATCCCCAAGCATGACTGGGATTCGAATACAGGACCAACTGGATGACAGGGAGATATTATAAACCATTGGGTGTATAGACAATAATGGAAATACTGTATATTTATGGATTGTTTTAATATTACTTGCAATTTATGATAAATTGATTGAAAATTAATAGTAATTAATAAACTTATTTTAAAATTGTCAAGAATTATCTTTTGAAAATTTCATTTTTAAACTTTAAGTAAATCCAGCTCAAACGATTGTGCAAATACCATTCATAAATCGGAATTATTAAGTTAAAAAACAATATGTCAGTATAATAAATGTAAACAATTCCAATTTATACAATTAATAATTTATTTACTTAATTTTACGAGTAATATTTGGTTGAACTAACAAGTTAAACGAAAACTTATGTAAACATGTGAATTTTCACTATTTTCACTACTAGGGTTATTTTCGAGAACGAAAATAACCCTCAGAATTAGCTTATCCTTAATTCTGCTGGCGCTGTTATTAATTTGGCTGCACTTACTAATATTATGGCTGTAATTTATTTGTACCGTGCTTATTTATGAATTCTTATAAAAGATAGTCTCTACAAAATGATACAAATAATCTACTGCAGTACACAAATATATGTTATGAAGTTTTTAACGACTTTTTAAACATAATTTATCAGTGGAACGAACAGCAAGGGTATGGGGGATATTTTATCCCCCTATTAATCGCTAAACCTGGACATTAGTCACTTGTTACTGGATCTTCCTAGTTAATGGGTAGATATTTAATTTTAATAGCGTTTATATATTTGTTTACATTCTAAGATGGAGTGACTTCGAGACTGCTTTCTGATCCTTTGTATATCGGATTTTGAATTTTTTTCCTTTAGCGACTTTTTTAAGAAAAGTATGGTATTACTTTCGGTTGTATGGTGGGAGTGGGGGGTGAGAATTAATTTTCTTTACATTTTGAAGTATGAGAAGTACGAAAATGCTATTCACTTAAAATTGGGTTTCCAATTTATATATTAGGTTTATATATATACCTTTAGGTTTTATATATATATACGTTTATATATTTATATATTTTTATATATAAATATATAAATTATATATTTTATTAGGTTTATATATTTATTTATTAGGTTTTATATATATTTATTAGGTTTATATATTTATTAGGTTTTATATATATATACGAGGTGTGTCAAAAAATACGATGAATGAATTTTTATAGCGGCAACTGCCGACGCTACATCCATATGCTGTAATTTGTCTAATAGCGTGATCAACTGAGACTGGCAGGGACAAGTTGTAACACGTTCGAGCTTGCCAGTCAGCTGCCAGAGCCGCTAGAGTGAGGTTGTGTTTATCGTGTCTGTCGCGCAACATGGATTTTGAACAACGCATAACATTAAGTTCTGTTTTAAGTTGCAAAAGAGTGCCAAAGAAGCTCACGAAATGTTAGAACCGGTGTACGGGGATAATATGGTAACTTTGAAGACTGTGTACAAGTGGTATGACCGATTTAAAAACGGAAATGAGTATGTTGAAGACGAGCAGCGTGCGGGACGTCCAGTAACCTCGAAAACAGTTGAAAATGTGCAAAAAGTGAAACAATAGTTCGTTAAAACAGGCGAATGACTATTCGAGAGCTATCGGAAGACCTTAACATCTCGTACGGATGAGACGAGTGAGTGCAAACTTTGTTCCCAGAGTTTTGAGTGATGAACAGAAGGAAAATCGTGTGTCAATTTGCACGGAGTTGAAGGGTCGTCTTCATGCAGATCCCGACTTCATGGCCAAAATTGTAACTGGAGATGAAAGTTGGGTCTATGACTATGACCCTGAGACCAAAATGCAGAGTTCCCAATGGAACACCAGTTCATCTCCTCGCCCTAAAAAGGCATGTCAGTCAAAATCCAACATCAAGGTCATGTTCGTTGTTTTTTTCGATAGTGAGGGCATAGTGCGATCAGAGTTCGTTCCAAGGGGAACAACTGTAAACTCTGAATTTTGTAAGGGTGTACTGCAACGTTTGCGAAATGACGTACGAAGAAACCGACCAGAAAAATGGACCAATGGCTTTCTTCTTCACCACGACAACGCGCCGTGTGACACCTCGCTTCTCATTCGCGAGTTTTTGTCCGTCCACATCCGCCATACTCACCGGATTTAGTACCATGCGACTTTTGGCTCTTCCCAAAAATTAAAACTGTGGTTAAAGGAAAACGTTTTGACACCATTGCTGACACTGAGAAGGTCACGACCGAGCAGCTGAAAGCCCTTCCGAAAAACGCCTTCCAGAAATGCCTCCAGTCATGGAGTCAACGTTGGGATAAGTGCATTGCTAGCCAAGGACAGTACTTTGAAGGAGATTAAATCGAATTCTATGTAACCTTATTACTTTTTTTAATAAAAAATTATTCACCGTATTTTTTTATCACACCTCGTATATATATAATGACTACTGATGACATTTTGTGGCTCTAAAATATCCAAAACTAACCGATCAATTTAATTGAAATTCATATATGCTACAGTACTGTATCTGAGGTTGTGCAAGTGAAAATTTGACAAACATTGGTTCAGTCGTTCTTGAGTTATGCTCTGATACATAGCCAATAACCTCAGTTATTGGCTATGTAGCGGTATACCTTTCATACGCGCTTATGCAATTCGAGTCGAAGAGCTGAGCGAGTTGAATCTTTCTTAATTTTTTTTCTTATTGTAGTTTTTTTTTTGAAATGTAATTTTTTGTGGATCAAAGTTTTTTTTTTTTAATTTTAAATTAGAATGATTTGATACTTTTTCAAAAGAAAACAAAATACAATAACGAAAAGTCTTTTTGCGCAGATTTCTTGGGAGATAAGCAAGGAGATATTTGCGTCTTTTTCCCGACGCGATCTCGTTCAATCCGGCCAGCAAAAGCCTGTCGGTGCTAGTTCCTTTCGGTCATTAGGAAAGCACCTAATGGAGTACTAGTTCTGTAGAAGTCATAATTTATCAGCTTGTATTAATGTTTTAAAATATAATTTAAAAGTTTATGTTTATCATTGAACTTTTTAATGCCAAATTTGTAAAAAACAAAATTGAAGTAAAAAAGTAAAACGGGTCATAAGTACTGGGATAAAGGCAATTCTTTTTTTTTTTTTTGCCTGGACCTTGATATTTCGTATAGTATAGAGTAATTAGTAATGAATAAGTTACTATCAAAAAATAATATTTATTATAAATAAATTAATAAATGCTTTTGATTATGTTTATAAACCGAAATTAAAACCAAAGTATCAGCACAACGTGCTGATACTTTGGTTAATTAATAAAATAAAAAAGTGGTAATGAATGATGTGATAAGTTATTCGTCATTATCATATCAGAAGTATTGATAGTAATGAAGTTAATATCATTTTGTATAAGAATGAAACATATAGCTCTCAGCCTGGAAACAGATATGATACCACAATACATTCAGCTAAGTAAAAGGTCAGGAGTACTCTCTTGCCTCATCCAGAATACACACTATTTCTTATTAGCAACACTTGAAATACTGTAATCAAAACAGCATTTCAACATTACCACTTCTTTAAACTAATTGTACAGAAAATTGTTTGTAAATTCTAAAATTAGTTTTGCCATTATATTTTTAAATAAATTCAGTAGTGTAAAAACTACTTGTTTAGAATTTCAAGCGGGCGGTAGAACAAATACTAGAGATGGAATAAAGTAATTTATTTTTTTTAAAAAAAAGATTATTTATTGGTTTTTGATAGTAGTGAAAAGCAGTACTTTCCGGTAATTTTCATTTTCATGAAGATTATATTTATCTAAGTAGCAAAACTGTTATAAAATATACAACTAGTTGCTATGCAACGGAAGCATAGCATTTGCACATGCTATCTTTCACACACAAATTTATTTAGTATTAATTATATAAATTAACGAAAGATATTGATATACATCCTACACACAATAATTTATTTATATTTTTAAATTATACCACATATGTATTTCAAAAGAAATTCATTATATATACAAAAAAAAAGTAAATATTGGTTGGTGAATACCCAAAAGGTTAGTTAGTAACATTATAATTAATTCAATACGTTATTTAAATATTTGATGAAATTCCAATTGAAAGGTAATGGAATTTTATTTGAAGCCTCTTGCTTGTTGTTACTTTACTTTTAGTAATATTACTATTACTACTGTTATTAGTGTTCGTTTTCCCCCATGGGGAAAATGGTGTAGGACTGGAAGTACAGAAATGAAGGGGGAAAGAAGAGAAATAAGGGGGTAGGCTTGACTATACAACCCTCTCTGATTAACCGTTGAAGAATTCATGATGTTGACTCGGGGTACAAGATTGTGCAAACAACCCCGATACGTATATATATGTACACGTATATAAACCCCCTGTTTCAATGACTACTTTTGAAACCATTCTATTGCAGCAGCAGCAGCAGTGCTGCTACCATTCCCTTACTATCAAACCTTCGGTACACTCCAGTTCCATCCGACTCGCAGTCTCTAGTCTCCATACATACATTCATCCCACCTTTTCATACCACTTGACGTCTTCTCCAGACGTTTGGTGCTACTATCGCACTGCTGTGACACCCTTATACAAGTACGTTTTCTCATTAATACTGACAATATAAAGATCAAAGTTTCAAATCCTGAAGGGGTAGACAAAAACGTGTGTGCTACAATAAAATTCTTTACATACGTAATAAAATCATCATGTAGATCTACAATGTATTAGACAGTTTGTACACTGTGTATGAGTATACGCGCGCATGCTTGCAACAATATTATTATTTATTTATATGAATGACTTACATTTGTTATCTAAAAATCCGTTTTGTTACTCAGGTGTATTGTATTTGTTATAATGGTAATATAATAGTTTAATTTTTGCGTAACATATATCTATTTATATTTTATAACTATCAAATCAAAACAGTAATTTGGTAGAAATATTTATGAAAGGATATCATGTAAAAAGGAAAAAAATAATTACACGGATAGTTTTGGGAATAATTAGTCCCTAATAAAATTTTAATCATCATTTTCACATCTTAATCCTCAATTATTTCATTATTTTTTATTATCCTGGCATCATAACTGTAGAGCTACGCTGCAAAGAAAGGATATTAATAAAAAAACCTTTTTTTATAAACCCTTAATAATAAACCTTTACTTTTTAATAATAAACCCATTTTTACGGGTTTATTGTTGTTTCATGACCCAGAGAACCCCCCAAAAAAGTAGGGGGTAATGTTTGTACATACGTACGTACGTATGTACCTGCTTTAGCTTGTTTGAAGTTTAATAAGCCAATTGTTTGAATGACTGGATAAGCCATTTTTGATGAAATTTTGTACAGAAATCATGCATATGGGACAATCTGTTGGTAAATGTTTGGGGGGAATATCTCCATAAAGTGCGGTAGAGAAGTTTCTTTAAGGTCAATTTTCTCAAAATCTTTCAAACATAACCCTCTATCACTTTATATTAAGCTCAGTATATGCGTAAATGCTTATCTTAGCATTTCTAAAAAAAAGTTGCCCAAAAACACTCCCCCTTTCCTAAAAATCGAAAAAAGCTATCTTTTAATTTATTGAATATTTTTAAACAGTTTTTTTTTATGTATTCTTAGGCATAGAAGTAATGAACGTAACCAACCCCCCCCCCCCAAAAAAAAAAAAAAAAAAACTTTGGTAGCAATATATGGGGTTGGGAAAAACGATCAAAATTTAAAAGTATTGATTTTTTTAATTAAAACATGTTTTTTTTGTTTATTTTCAGGTAAAATGATAAATAAATAACCAATGCCAGAAAAGTATTACAACTTTGTTGTTAGCTTTTTTCTTTATAATAAAAAGTTAAATCTAGTGGTCTTAATATACGGCCAATATCTTTTATCTCTTATGTGATTCTATCAGAAAATCTCTCCTCATCTTTTAATCTTAAAAACCTCTTGATTTCCTTCTCAATTCAACATTTTTTTGTAACATCACATTTTAAAAATCATCGTTATTTAATCAAACAATTTTTTAACATTATAATAAGCTACATTTTTAAAAATCTCTTTCAAACTCTCGTAATGTATGTATGATAACAAGAAATCTTTTCTGCATTAAAATTCTCCTTTTTTGTTTGTCTACTTCTGGTCTCTGTCTTACATTGTTTATTTGTGGTATTAAATTATTGAAATATAAAAAAAAAGATTGGTATAAAATAATAAATATCATACTCAATGCATTTAGAGGTATTTCTTTACATCTATTTCAATTATTTCTAAAGTTATTATATATAAATTAAATTTGAAAAAAATTGAAATTTTATATCCTGTTTAAATATTGTTTTACAGATAAAAGTAACTGACATAAATAATACGTTTATAAACTATAAATTCAAAACATATTTTTCAGTATTTTTAAAAGATCAATTTAAAAAAAATAGCTAATGTATTTTGAAATCGATATAGTCTTTCCGTTTAAAATATTACTTTTTAAAACTATTTTCCGAATATTTTAACAGACTTAAAAATCTATTTATACATCATGTGAAACTTGGACGATCGGAATATCTAAGAAAAAAAGATTAGAAGCTTTTGAAATATGGTGCTATAGGAGAATATTAAAAATCAGATTGGTGGATAAAGTGACAAATGAATAAGTGTTGCGGCAAATTGATAAAGAAAGAAGCATTTGGAAAGATATAGTTAAAAGAACAGACAGACGTATAGGTCACATACTAAGACATCCTGGAATAGTCGCTTTGATATTGGAGGAACAGGTAGAGGGGAAGAATTGTGCAGGCAGGTAACGTTTAGAATATGTTAAATTGTTAAGGATGTAGGATGTAGGAGGTATACCGAAATGAAACGAAGCTTTGACTGGTTTGATACCAGTCAAACGACTGAAGACAAAACAAAAATTTAGACATTTTTTCAGAACCTGTAAAATATAGATTGAATTGCTTAACTTTATCGAAATTTATTCATAAATTCATTAAAACCACTTTTGTATAGAATTATATATTCTTTAATGATATCTTTCAATATGCAGTCAAGCGCCTTTGTCGACTGTCCTATTTTGAAAGGTCATATCACCTTTAATATATATTATACTGAATTTACAACTGTATTTATATAAAGTTATAGATGACTAATACTTCAATATAAAATATTTCAATTGTAATTGTAATTTTTTTTCGTTTCAATTGTAACTTCTATACCTTCTACATAATGGTATAGAAGAATTCTATCAAAACTATCTCCCATCATATCTCAACATTACTTATATTTATATTTATCAAGGCTTACTAGGTTGTTATCGAAAATCTGTTCAAAGTTTTACAGCTGAATTTGTAAATAAAAACTAAAACAAAAATACCGATTATATAAAACTCTTGGATTAAGTAACTTTACTTCTCTCCAATTTTTCTAACGGTTATTTTCCTACGTCATTAAATACGCCAGGCTATACTCTCCCCTCGGGCAAAGGATCTATTTTGTCCGTTCTTAGCAGTTATAGAACTTCTATGTTTTCATAAACGCAAAAAAGTACAAATTTCTGTAATTTTTAATTACAATGACGTTAAACATTAAATTTTTTGAAGCATTGTTTTTACCTACCGCATTTCTCATCCAAGGAATCAAAGCCTAAGAAAAAATAATAAGAGAAAATAGAAAATGCAGCCATGCAAATCTAAAATTTAAAATACAACCTAGTTTTTTCATGATGATATGGCGTCATCCCATGGCAGCAAACATCATAAACTTAAAAATTACACTTCATAATTAAAATTATTTTATATATGTTTAATAATGTTACTTTTGATAACAACAGCTGACTACATTTTTTTAAATTTGTTGCCAACTTCTGAAATTCAAATTATTGTGAAAATTGTTTGTTGATTTTAAAAATAATTTTATATATATTTTTTTAATTAGTCATTTAATATTAAAATATTTGTCAAATAAAATATAACTATTTTAAAATTTGAAAAAATAAAAATTTATTAATTATATTTTTCTGACTTTGTAATGTAAGTTTCTGATGTAAACAAAGTCAGAAAAATATACTTAATAAATAAAAGTTATACATTATACATTATTACAGAAATAATGTATAATATATAATCTTATATATATATAATATAAAATCTTATAATATTATAATATATAATCTTATATATATGAATAAGATTCATATCTTTTTGAAACAAGATGACTCACTCTTTAAATGTGTCGTCCGTAATCATTAACTCATCAATTAATAAAGACATATAACAGTTGCTTAGAAACTGACTAAACAATGGATAAATATAAACTATTAATAATATAATTTTTTAAATAAAATTACTCCTAACACACGGGAAAGCGGGTGTTAAAAAGTACTCTCTTGGTGTTACTTCTGTTTGAATGAAAGGAGAGTAGCAGAAACTTGAAGATATGTCATAGATATTTTACGTTTCTCTATTTAGAGCTTAACGGGTTTGATGATTAGCGCTGTCTTGGCATGTTTGGGTTTTTCTGCCAAGTATTATATCAGGATTAACATAGTTAATCACAATAACATCCGATGCAATAAAAGAAATTACCTTCTAAAATCGTTTATAAATATTTTACTGAAATTCTAAAATAAATACCCGTTTTGATTGTTGAACAATATATTAATATTGTTCAACAATCAAAACCGGCATCAGTTGACACCGAGAAAAAGATATGTAAAAATAAATAAATAGATGAAAAAAAAGAAGAAATAATGATAAATATTAGATGATTTATAAACATTAAAATAATTATAAAACAAGTATTTTCACTAGCGTTTTTTTTAGAAAAATAGAAAAAAAACTGTTCTTTGGTAAATAGAGATCGAAGTAGATTTAGCTTAAAAACACCTAAACCACTAATCATTTTCGATTGAAGTTACTCACCACGACCAAGTGCACAACACTTATTTAGGTTTGATAATATAAAAATCTGAACATAGAAAGGTAAAGATAGAATAATTTTAAGCAATTAAATAGATATCCCCACCCACGAACAGAATGTAATGTAGAGGATAGCAGCTTAATCTTACGATATATTTAAAATTCAGAAAAGCTATTACCCGTATTGCTGCTATTCACCAATGAAGTTTCTGTATCACTACCCGCACGTTACTGAGCAGTCACTCAAAAACTAAGGATGTATCCTTTAGTGCAGCGTTTCTCAACTTTTAAGTCGCGAAATTAGCCTACAACTTCACACATGAACAATAATGAAATAATTTTATGAGAAAAAAATCATTTATTACAGATGTTATACTTACATTTATAATTACTTAATTTCCATTTCATTTCGACGAGCCAGCCAAAAAGTATCTAAATCTTCAGATATGAATTATAGTTGTAACGTTTTACCAGCAGACATTTCGATGAGCTTGTTTTGAATGTCAAATGGTAACTTAGCAGCTGCAACAAAATTTTCACTAAATGGATTCAGTGCCCATCTCTCCGATAAATCATTTTTATATCTCGGGAAATTCTCCGTCAACTGAATTTTTAGTTCACGCAAATGCATCTTCATGCTATTCAAACTGTGGTGAATAATAGTGTCTTCATCAAAATTTTTCTGAATATAATTGGAAGTGAGTGGAAACATATCAAAATTCTTGCTTTGAAGGCGAATAAGCCAGATATTACGCTTCGTAATAAAAGCATGAACTTTGACTATCATTAATAAAATATTTTTATCATGTCCTTGTAAATTCACGTTCAAGTCGTTTAAATGCAAAGATACATAATCTAAGTAATGTAACAGCAATGTATACTCATTATTTTGTAAAAACATTGAGAATTTTTTTATCCGGGAAAAACTTTATTAATTCATATCACAATTCCAATAACCGGGTTATAATATTTTCCCCCGCGATAACCATCTGACTTCTGTATGGAAAAGAAAAGATTTCGCTTTTTCATCGCATAGTTTAGCAAATAGCCGCAGCTAAATAGTTTTAACTAGGTTTCATTGGGTTAAAGTTGAGGGGTCGCGAAATATTCATTATATATTTTTTTTTCCTTTTTGGGGGTCGTGGAGCTAAAATGGTTGAGATTCGCTGTTTAAAGCATTACATTAAAAGTAATAACTCTGATTTTGTTATTTGACACTGAAATTTATAGTTTGCAACAAAAAATTACATAATTATTGTTATAGAGAAATTGTTATAGAGAACATAAAATGCTTTTATGATATGGAAACGTGATATATTTATATAACTGTTAAGTTTTTGCATACACTTACATAATTTACTAGATATTATTATTATTATTACACAGTAGTGATTGAGTAACTTTTTATTTTATTAATGGTTTCTAGATGAAAACAATTGATATAACTGATTGAACAATCGATTTAATTGTTTGAACAATCGATTACATATGCTACCCGTTATTAAACCACCTGCCGGCAAAACGGTTTATCATCTTTAATGTTTTTGTTCATACCTAAAGACCATTCTTTTAATAAGAATTCAATACCATATGTAATAAACATGTTAGATATTTATTATATACTAGACAGCATATATAGATATAATTTTATGCGAACAGCTTGCAGTAATTATAGAATAAATTAAAAACAACATTTTACGTTATATTATTTATTTTAATAGCATATATTATTTAATTGGTGTAGTAACAAATGAAAAATTTAATCATTTAAGCATTAAAGAACAATTGTCAAAAAAAGGATAATTCTATGCTGTCACTGAAAAAAAACTGTAAGGAAAATTCAAACCGTCAATATTTACGCCAGATGAAAAAAAAAACACTGGCTTACTAGGAGTTAAAAAATCTTTTTTTAAGTTATCAGATGATTAATAATTTGACTGGTTTGATGCTATTCTCCACTTCTTTCAGTTCTATGCTAATTCTCTAATCTCAACATAATTACTACATTTAACATTCTCGGTTATCTGTTTCATAAATTTCAATCTTTTTTTTCTCTAAAGTTTTTACCTTTTACACACATTAAATTCCTTTGTCACCAAATTAACATAAATTTGGTGTCTAAATGCATGATCTATCAACCTAAAAATCTTTCTTTACAAAATTTTTCTTTTACAGATTTCTTTCCTAACTTATTATCTTATTTTTATCTTAAAATTGTGTGCATTTTGTAGCCTATTAACCAACTTAATTGACAATATTCTACTGTAACAATTTTAAAAAGCCTCTGTACTTTTTCTTTTTGTTTCGTGTCTATTATCCATTTCTATATAATACAGTGGTATTAAATCTAAACTTTATTTTTGTGCTTAATAAATTATTAAATATGATTCTTTGGTGTACTATGTTTCATAATATGAAATCTAAAAGATATATCAGAAACCAGACACTAAATAAGAAGAACTAAACCAGAACAAAGATATCATACTCTGAACAAAAAAAAATATAAAATAGAAATTAAACCAACATTTGGAAAACTTTCATGCAGAAATTAAAGAAAAAACCTGAAATTAGCACAAAAAAATTATTTATTTGTTAAAGATTATAACTAAAGGGCTTTTTATAAACTGTAGATAGGATGTGATGAATTTCGTAGCGTATGAAAATTACCAATCCAGATCGGTATTCGAAACCAGAACTTTCGGAATGAAAGACAAACTATAAAACAATTATAAAGACAATCTATATAATTCACACATTTATATTTAAAAAGCAGTTATTGATTTACAAAAAAAAACAAAAAACAATCAAACTCACGAAAATTCCTAGTATATATCGAGGTAGTAAAATTAACACACACACACACACACACACACACACACACACACACACACACACGCGCGCGCGCGCGCGCACGCACACACACACACACACGCACGCACACACACACACACACACACACACACACACACACACACACACACACGCACACACATACACATACACATATATATATATATATATATATATATATATATATACATACACTTTATAACACAAGAACTCAGAATATCAGTTAACGGCCTCAAATACAATTTAAAGTATCCAGATAATAATTAAACCACACAGACACACACACACACACACACACACCATACACACTTCCCTTGATATAGAAAACATTATTCTAAACAATATTATCCATAGCAATGATCATATATGATACAGAATCTAATTTGGCTCACCACAAGACCAATTACACGATAGTACAAACATAATAAAATAACGATTACCAATACATTGAAATAGAAGCCAATCACATATAGTCCAACCAAGTTAGACAAAGAAAGCACTACAACCAAAATATATAATACAATACATTAGAATACAGTGTGTTTACATGTCTACAGCGTATGATGAATGGATTATTTATTTCTACAGTCAACAACACACATCATTGGGTACGTGTTGTATAAAAACAATTTAGTTGAAACTAAAAACCTTACTCTATAGACAAATTTTTAATAAAAATAAACCAGTTGGTATGTAACAAAAAAAAACTTTTTGTTTTTGGATTATGATTTTTGTGTTGGTCTTTTCACTTCAATAAAAATAACACAGTTCTACTACATTTAAAAAAAAAATCTTTGCGATTTCTGTGATTAGCTACATAGTTAAGCATAAAAAAAAAATCGTTCAAACTCATGAAAATTCCTTGTACATTTTGAGCTAGTAAAATTAATAAAAACACTTGAAAATAATTCATATATAAATAGTACATACATAACTTAATTAGTGACGATAACAACACTGCTGAATAAATTAATATTGAGTACAAAAGATCATCAACATGTTAAATAAAACAATAAAAAATAACATTAATAAACAAAATATTTGAAGTAAAAAAACACGAAAGAGCAAAAATATTTCACTTGTAACAAGTTCATTCTTGTTTTTAACTTCCTAGCTGAAACATTCTAATACTTAAAAGATAGACACATTCTATTAAAAAAAATCACGCAGATAAAAATACTATACAGGCATTAATGCAATAATGATGAAGATGATGATAATGATGACATTATATTCTTATAAAAATTCAATACAGGAACACATCAACAACCTTACACTCATCTACAACCTCATTCAAAACATACAAAGAAAAAATCAAATTCTTACAACATATCAAATCCAAAGCAGACATACATTTCAGCCTAACATACACATCCAAACAATATAAATAAGCAAACTTTTCAATCATGTTAAATCATCTATTAAAGATATCTACATCGCCTGAGAACTATAAGAAAGGATTCGGTAAAAGTATAAGATAGAAAACTGAATTCATCATCACATTTTAATGTCAATCCCACCTTTAAAAACATCATTATTTCAAATAACAATGAAAAAAATTGTTTCCTAATCATCAAAAAAGTTTCTGAAAATAGATTTAATTTTTTTTTTAATATGATTTCTTATTTTTTAATAAATGAACAGTGGTTGGCGTTTCTTTGAAAGTTATGAATTCTGAAATAGTATACTGAAAAGTTTTTAGTATAATCGAGCACCATATCATAATTTTACGAATTTCTGAACACCTTTTGGATAAAATAAGTTCATATTTCACCTAGAGTATATCAAATACGAAGGTTTAATATAGTTAAAAAAAAATAAAAATAATTATTTCAAACACAATAAAAGTATTTTAATTTAATAAATTAACATATAATTTCATTGTATACTTGATAAACTAATTTGTGAAGGACAGAACAAATTGAAAACCGAAAACTTCCAATCACAAGAATCAGAACAAAAGAGAAAGAGATGTGGAATGGATTGTTCTGTAGAAGATCAAACGACCCACCGGGTTGGTCTAATGTTGAACTCTTCATCACAAATCAGTTGATTTCGAAGCCGAGAGTTCTAGGATTCAAACCCTAGTTAAAGATCTAATTGGAATCCTAATGCTAAGGTTCAAAGGCAGTTACTTTTATAAGAAATTGGATACTAGGTCGTGATTACCGGTATTTTTTGGTAACTGGGTTTCAATTAACCACACTTTTCAGGAATGGTGGGCCTAAGACTGTACAGGACTACACTTCATTTACATTCACACATATCACCCTCATTCATCTGCTGAAGTAATACCTCACAGTGGTTCCGGAGGCTAAACAGCAAAAAGAAAGGATGATCAAGTGATCTTCATTGATGATCTAAACACAGCCCAAAAACAAATCAAAATTTTGAACAAAATCGCCGAAAGAGCTGGACTGCATTTTCGTTTTGAAGAACGGAAATAATGACAAATCTAAAAGAACACTCAAGAGAAATAGAAACAAAATTCGGTGGAATTCAAGTCGTGAAAAGATTTAAATATCTATGTGAAGTAATCCAGAAAAATGGTCTAAAAGAAATGTGTTTAGAGAATCGGGAAAATAAACGGGAAATAGGTTTCCAACTACGCAAAATCTTTACAATAAAAAAAAAATTGATTTCTTACAATGTAAAATTTAAACATTACAACAGACATTATAAAATCTGAAAGTATTTACGCAGCAGAATCTTTAACATTAAATAATAAAGGGACGCAAGAGAATTTTTAAAAATGAAAAGAAAAATAATAGGCCCGAAGTATGAAAATGTTTATGATCAAACGTAGAAACTTATGAAAAATTAGAAAAAATTATAGACGCAATTAAAAGATGGAGATAATCTGTTACAGTTATTTAAAGAGAATGAATGAAGAAAGATTGACAAGAAAATGTTTTACCTTTTTTTATAATCTCAAAAGTAAAAATTTTTTTTCTAGAAAAAGGAAAGGATCTCCAAGCGATCGGAACACAAATTTTAGTCAGGGAAATTTTGAAAAAGCACGTACGTTTAAAAGAGTTAAAGTGGCTCAAGATGGAAGAGAAACTATATGAGAATCACAAAAGGACAGAGAAAGATTAAGAAAAATGATGTCTGAGAGATGGCAGAAGACTAATGCCTCCAAGGAAAAATAAAATTTGTTCAAGCGGTCCAGAGGTGGTCAATTCGAAAAAAATTAGAGATAAGATTAGTGTGATTTCATTGTTATGATACTTCACAACTATTTACCTGGTAGCTTTCTTATATTGTTTCTGTATGTACCAAGTCGTTTGTTCACTGATCGTATAGTTTGCATATGTTTTTGGACACCAGGGTAGAGTAAATTACAATCTATTACAAGACTATTTATTTTTAAAATAACAAGGACCTGATAGAATTAAAATTTAACTGGTCTGGCTTAGTGCTAAACTGAAAACCTTCTGCTTCCTCTGTTCCAGCCGGCATATTGTCTTTAGTGAATGTCTAATTCAAAATCGATTGAGACACATACGTTGTAAAATCTCAGGTGTTTTTTATCATACGACTAAAAAGAACATCACTAAAGAAAAATGAAATAATATTTTGATAACGTAGTAGATATCTAAAAATAGAGAAAGTAGATTACGACTTTTGTGGGATCTCCATTTTGGCATGGTTTAATGCTCTACTCAATTCCTTTCTATCCTCTACAACAACTTCAGCATTGACATACTTCTAACATCCGAAATTTTCAAATATCGGTTTCATGCAGTCAGATATTTGTCTTTTTTTAGGTTTTACCATGTACTCTTTATCCATTTAGACTCAGATTTTCTAAGCTTGGATGCCCAATTACATGGCTGACCAACTTTACCATTTCTTTAACAAATTTCAACCAAAGATTACAATTTATGTTAAATCTTTTCATTTCGCTCAACCCAACCAATTTTTAAAATTCTCCTTTAAGATAAAATATCTAACATCTCTACTGCTGAATAACAAAGAAGAACGGTCTGAAATAGTTAGTGACGGAGTCGGATATTTTTTATACAGTAGTTTCTATCCATTATAAAATCACGTTAATGGTAAGATTTTAAAAAATTGTTACAGTTTAATATATTTTCGTGAAAAAGAAGAAGATTATCATGCTGATTTTCCGTAGAATAAAGAAAAAACAAAAAAAGAAATCTAAATCAAATCCCGTTGATTTCAAACGCCGGTTAGTTGGTAAGCGTAATCTACATCACAAATATGAATGATAATAATTTAAAAATCTATTGAGTATTTGAATTTTTACATAACTTATCTTGTTTTTTAAAAATAAATGTTCTGTTTTTTAAATAGAAAAATGATTTAGACAGAAGATTAACCACGGAGAGTATTGATAAAATGCATCCCCTTTTCTGAACTTCATATACAATAAATTTTGAGAGTTGCATAACGTACGAAGCTTTTGTAAGGAGTCAAAAACGTTTTGAATAAAAACCTTTTGTTTTTGGAAGTGAATTTCCTGGAGACGAATTGTATAGTTATGTGATAAGATGATGCATTCATTATACGGGACAAGATGATGGCCGTAAATGCAACAATAATTGAGAACAATAAAAAAAAACAAGTTAAATGGTTTGGCCATTTAATGAGAAAATGTGAACATAGGATTCCGTGAAAGATGTTTTTCTGAGAATCTCCAGAGCATAGAAGATGAGAAAGGCTAAGAGTTAGATGAAAGAGAGAGACAAAGAAATTTTGATAGTAGATAGTGAGATCATAAATCATGATTTTTTTCTGAAAAGTGGCAGAGGCTTAAAACCTCGCTAAAAAAAATTCAAGTTAATCATTTGAGAAAACAAAACTTTCGTACGTCAAGCTAATATTTGTTAATTTTCAAACTTTTTTTCAGCCACTCAAATTTAAAATTAAGAATGTTATATTTACAGATAATTCTACACAATCCAACTTTGAAAACAAAATATAAATTCTATAAAATTTATATAACCCGATAGGCAGTGATAAAAGTAAATCAACCATCAAGAATTATTATGGAAAATTGTGAAGTGGGATAAGATAAGCAAACTGTCGAATCGAGGTTTTCGACTTTGCCTATTTGGAAAACCAAAACAACTATTCACACAACTCATTGAAGTTGGTAGCTAGTGATAAAATTCAAATGATAGAATTTAAATAAATTATAATTCTTATTACTGATGTAATGTGAATTTGGACAAAAAACCCCGCGATTGAATCAAAGCCTAGATAACTAAATTTTGATCTCTTTTCTTAAAAATTTATTTCAATTTCAAATTTCCATATCAACATTATTGTGTATAAAACATTATATAATTCATTTTAAAAATTTATACAATATTTTTAAAATATTTCTGGGATTTTAATGAATATTGAGCAATATTTTTATGATATATAAAAAACTCAAACTTTGAGCTTTTTATAGAATTCTTTATATTTTGTACCAATTATCAGAACTAAAACAATTTTTCACAAAATTTATAGAATCTAATATTCTATGATAATATTTAATTTAATAACAGACTATAATTTTAATTAATTTATGTGTAGAATGCCTGTGTAGTATGGGATCATGTAAACCAAGTAATAGAAATTCGTAATCAAAAAACTTGTTACTTCAACGTATATATATTGCTTGTTCCGTTCCATGATGAGCCATCTGGTGGTGCGCTCTAGTATGTACTAGCGCTCACTAGAGAGTCTGTTTCGTACATTTCATTCGGCGCCCAAATGCTGCAAAGAGCAGTCGCATTTTTCATTTCGCCCGGCTGGACAATTAGTGTTTCTAGTAGTTTACTTGATAATGTTGAAGTCTAGTTATGTTAGCATTTATTATTGTTAATTTAGTTTGTCATGTTAGTTATGACAAGAGTAACGACATATTAAACATAACAATTCAAAGGCAACAAGGAGTTGTTTCATTTTTTCATCATCAAATACAGTCCTAAATACTCGTTCTAAAATCTACGACAACGTTTCATGGTCCGGATAGTTAAGCCGCCGGATCTAACATAAGTTTTATTGAATAAACGAGACAACAGGAGAGTGACATTCAACTCAAGCCTTGGAATATAGATTTGCTTGACAGGAGCAACTCTAGATTTTGAACATATTTATATTTGATTTTATTCCAGTTTGACCAAACATCATAAAACATCACTTTGATACGAAAAATTAAAGATTGCAAAAAGAAAATTGGATATTCTTTTAGTAAGTTAGAATAAAACTAAAATAAGTATTTTTATAATTAGACAGAATTATGAGTTCGCAAAACTAAAAAAACGTGTGCATGTAATGTATATATATATATAAATAAAACGTGTATATATATATATACAGACACACTATCGATATCGAGTTACCTTATATATATATATATATATATATTACGGTATTACTTTCGGTTGCATTACGCTAGGGAGGGGGGGGGGTGAAAATGAATTTTTTTTGTTTTAAAGTATGAGGAGATGAAAATACGCACCAATTATTTAAAATCGAGTATATATATATATATATATATATATATATATATATATTTATACAACCCCCCACTCCCATAATGCAACCGCAAGTAATACCGTAATTTCTTCGAAAAGTCTGTAAAAATAGTTCAAAGAATACGTAAAATAAAACAAATTATAGCACTATATTTACTCAACAATTCCTTATAGAAATTTTATAAAATCTGTTTAATATGAAGTAATAAATTAGATATATTGCTCTTTTATGTCAGTAATACATAGAAATAAAAAAAAAAGTAAAGGATATATGATATTGAAACGTGGTGTTACTGCAGAAGAATTTTGAAAATTATGAGCATAAATAAAAGAAATGAAAGGGTTCTGAAATAGATTGGAAGATTTAAAAGTTTATACCAGAATCTTATAAAAATGAAAACTAGGTTAGTAACAGGGTTTAAATCAAGACATCCAGATTAAGTTAATTTTACAAAAGATTAATGTAGAGATAAAACCAAGTATAAGGAAAGTCAAAGGTCAGAATCATAATATTGATAATTCAGGACGTAAGCTGTAGTATATAAAGTATTAGCAAAGAAGAGAAATATCTTATTATGAATCACATCAAATTAGTGATAACATAAACTTTTTATTCTCTAAATCGTATGCACTTACAAACTAGCTATTAATAACACATACTCGTATATTATTTTTATTACATTCCAATGGTAATTAAATATTTATAATAGGAAACGTGTACATGTAAAACATACTAAATACAATAAATAATTTTACATAATAATGAAGGTATAAAATATTTAATGATTATAATAATACATCTCTTTTAATATATTATATGTAATGACTGCAGTTATTAATAGTTTTACAACGTAAAAAAAAAAAGAGAAAACGAAAGAAAAATTGTTAAACAAAATAGTTTTAAGACATCCACTTTGTAGTAGATGAAACGCATGTCATCTTTATATAATAACGTAGATATTAATTACATCATAAAAGTCAAGTGTTAAATATTTTGCGGTTTCTTTTTTTTCTTCCATTTTCTTCTTCTTATTCTTTTTCTTATGTTCTTTAAGAGATGAGAAGTATAAAGTTAAGTCCACTAGAAGAAGACAACAGTCATTAATAACATTTAACCGACGGATGTGAATATTTGACAAGAAGGGTGAAGTTACATTAAAAAAAAGAAAAGAAAAGAATCGAACCTAAGACTTTGAAATGCGGTGCGGTGACCTTGCCATCCTAATACCATTAATCGTGCCATACATAAATCTTCTCTTTGATCCTGTTAGTGTGCATCAATCACTCAGTCAGTCGTTCGTTTGATTCTTATATATGTTTGAAAACGAAAACGAACATACGCACATGTACAACCAAACTAATACCTTTTTACCGGAGGTATATGTATTTCATGACGTGATCTTTGTCAGGAGTATTATTGGCTGTTCATCTTCTCTTTATTTTTTGTCTATTTTCTTATTATACTTCTTCTTCTACTGTTACACCATTAACGATATGATTATTTTAATTAAAATCCATTAAGAATGATAATTATACATGTGCAATGAATTCCATTTAATAATGACGAACCAATCATGATCTTCTTAAATGAATATCTGTCCATCAATACATTCATAATAATGTTATGTTAAATTGCAAGCGATAAGATAGAACGGTAACGTAGCCGGCAAGATTTTCTTTGTTTTATGAACCTTTAATTTTTTAAGATTTTTGTAAAATAAAATTTTAGAACAAGTTAAGTTGTTACGTGATTAAATTGAAGGAAATGAATGGCTTATATAAAAGTTTAAGAGTACTGTATAAAGATACAGCACTTGATTAATTTTTTTTTCTTTTTTTGTCAATCTAAAATTCTCTTATCGAGATTTAGGTTTCTGAAAATTAATTATTTAAAAAGTTCATTCAACCAAATGTTATCATTAAATGTAAGTGAGGTAAATTTATCTTATCTCCTTTTTTGGCTAAGAACTTTTTTCTCTCCAGGATATTAATTTTTCTTTCATGATAGTATATCCTGCGTACTCTCTTCGTTTTGATACATCAAAATTTTTATTTCATTTTTAAAAAAAATATATGGTTAGACCATAGCATAGACCAATCCGCCGGGTTGGTCTAGTAGTGAACGCGTCTTCGCAAATCAGCTGATTTCGAAGTCGAGAGTTCCAAATTTCAAATTCTAGTAAAGGCACTTACTAGTATAGTATACTAGTGAAGGTACTTTTATACGGATTTGAATACTAGATCGTGGATATCGGTGATCTTTGGTGGTTGGGTTTCAATTATCCACACATCTCAGAAATGGTCATCCTGAGACTATGCAAGACTACACTTTACTTACAGTCATACATATCATGAAGTAATACCTGAAATAATACCTGAAGTAATACCTGACGATGATTCATGGAGGCCAAATAGGAAAAGAAAAGAATACTGCTATTCTCTCCGTTGTAATTTAGTTTATTTTCAGGTTTCTAAAAAGCCTGAACCTTTAATTGTTATGAATCAATGTTATTTTCACAACCATAAGGGTAACAAACAATGTGGGGTACTGGCTAGACGATAAAGGCGAAAGAGGTATTCTGTGGGGGTTAATGGTGGGGGGTCCACTGGACAGAAGAGAATGGCGAGGGAAAGCAAACTCTGCGGTGGGGCCAGCCCTGGTGATTCCTTGAGTCGGCCGCGGGGCATAACTGCGCCGTCCTGGGTAGGGGGGTCGAAGGTGCTGAGTTCCTACCGGCTAGTTTATTAGGTCACAAAAAAAAATAATTTATTTTACCTTATATTTCCTTCCGTCCGCCTTTTAATACAACAGAAATATAGTATTTAAAAAAAAAAGTAGTACTTTCAATTAATAATGATCTTAATATGACACAGAAAAAAGAAAAAACCAACACTTTTTGGACTAAACCAATTGAAATTTAACAAAAATTATATATTTTTTATTTACATAGAATATCAATTTTATCTCTTTTTTTTAAAATCGTGGTGTAAAATATTTTTAAATTATGATTTAGGTGAGAAACGAAAATAAAACTTGTTCTGTTATTTTACCCTTAAAAAAAAGAAAAAAAAAGTTCATTTTGCTAAATATCGGTTAAAACGAAATGAAATAAAATACATTCATCAAGGAAGGAGCAGCGTCTTCACCAACAATTTAAAAATATTTCTTGTTTACGTTATAGCCTCCGGTAACTACCGTAACATTAACTACTACACCTTGGGAAACACACGCCAACCATCCATCCATAAGCTAACATACTCTGGCGGAAGAATTGCTTAACCTAAACTAGTATACGTTGGAATACTGTTTTTGCAAGCTAGTAAGCGACCAACATTCATGGGGAATAGAGTATTTAACTCATCAATCCCGCCAATCTGATACACAGTACTATATTACTTGTCATCATTTTTTATTAAGTTAATAATCCATTTTTTGTTTTACTAATCAGAATGTTTTAATCATTATACAATCCGTTATAAACCAAATTTTAAAGCAAGTGGTTCAAACTATCTTAAACAGTTTCTATATTAAATATACCCAAATTATTTACAGAATGGTTTACCACTTCATTACAATAAATAAAAGTATACATGCATTTAAAATATGAGTGACTTAGAACTAATGATGAAAGAATAATGGATATTTTTCGTTACTAGATATTCTAATATTATTTGATGTACAAGTTTATTTCATTTAATTTTATTTAAATTATTTCCATACGAGAAGTAGTTGATATATAACATAATAGTTAAGTTTTCACAGTTAGTTAAGTATATCACAATTTAGTTAAGATTTCTTGAATCATTAATATAATATTAAATTTTCCGTAAAATCTCTTTGCTTGTGAAATCTCATTTTACGCAATATAATTAGCAATATGAGACTGCAGGATCTACTAAAACAGAGGGAAGGCTGTGTGCTACTTCAAGAATAAGAAGTAAAAAAAAAAAAAAATATAAGAACAAGCGCAAAATGAAATTGTATTTTGGTAAGTACCAATTTTGGAAGTGTAATGTAAAATCAAGATGAAAATGGATTACGTGTTTAACGAATTCTTTTGTTACAAATAAACTTTTTATAAATTGCTAAATCGAGAAATTGACATAGTTACAATTCAACGATACTGAAATGTCTGAGAAAAAGTAATAATTGATCAAAAAATAACTTGGTTTTATTTTACCCTATGTCTAAATATGACATCGAGAAAAATCGTTAGAGAAGGACTTATAATCGTCGTTGAAAGTCTATTTAAACGCCGATAAAAACATTTTGGTAGTAGATGAACAGAAAAAGCCAACTGCTCATTTTACAGGTTTTTGTTACGGATCATAGAATGAAGGATCGAATAATAGATAAGTACCAAATTGATTTCATAAACCTTTTTCTTTTTTTAAACTATCTATTCATTTTTTATTTGTTTTTCTTTTAGATGTTTAATTACTACATCATTTTACATAATTTTTAACAGGGATGCGATGTAAAAATTCTATTGTATTTGGGAAATGCCATTCTTAACAGCATTTGAATTCATAACCTTCTGGATGAAAGATAGTAATGTTATCATTCTGCTATATGGGGGGGGGGGGGAATTATCTGATTTTTGTAATATAAAAAAAATACTAGTAGGTTAAAAAAAATAACAGTTTGATAATCGTAAAACCTTTGGTCAATTAGTCTTCATTGAGTGTCATTAATTGAATCATTATGGTGACACACAAAAAACATGATAATTTAATAATAGGTGAAATTTCCAACTCATTTACCTAAGTATTAATGAGTAATTTTTACTTGTAAAGAAAGAAATTAAGTCCACCGTTTGAACAAATTGGTAATGTTAACAATTCTTTAAAGCTATTTTGACTTAGAAAACTTCGATACAAATATAAAATTAACATATTAGAGTGTGTTAAAACTGAACTTGTAAGTACTGAAATTTTTTAAGATTTTTAAGGAAAAAATGACTGAATAAATGAGTTAAGAGATTTAAAAACCCCTCTAAAAAAAACTAAAATGAACTCATAATTAATGGACGTTTAAATAATTAAGCATGTAAATACAAAAGAAAGAGTAAATTTGTGTGGAAAAAAATAATAAAAGGAGAGAGCGAGATAGAAAGAATACAGGATTTACAAACTAGAGTGGCAGGAAGAAAAGGAAAAAAGCATGAAGTTTCAACACTAAAAACAACGGTTTTAACATGAAGATGGAAGAAGAATGGGAGGGATATAATGTCGCATGTGTTAGTTGTAGGTTGGTCCAGCTCAGAATTACTATTATGTTACACACACACACACACACACACACACACACACACACACACACACACACAGAGAGAGAGAGAGAGAGAGAGAGAGTGAGAGAGAGTGAGAGAGAGAGAGAGAGAGAGAGAGAGAGAGAGAGAGAGAGAGAGAGAGAGAGAGAGAGAGAGAGAGAGAGAGTGAGAGAGAGAGACATGCGCGCGCGCGCGCGCATGTGAATGTTTGTGTACGCATATATATATATATATATATATATATATATATATATAGATAAATAAAACAGTATACGTTTCTCGTCTTCTGCCCCTTTGCCTTTGCTTTTTAGCACCCTTCAAGTTTTAATGGTCGTAGAGCATTGAAAAAATAAGCATTGAATAAAGTAAAAATGAATATTAAAACAGGTGAATCAGGCAAATAAACAACTCATGTAAAATTGATTTGTTTCTTTTTACACGACTGCCCAAAAAGAAATATAATGAATTTAATGTGTATATATGTTTGTTCCACCGTAGCATTCAACGGCCGAACCGATTTAGAAGTATGATCCGGCGTTAGAATCTTTACGTTACCGGAAGTTATGCAGGCTACATATAATACATACATATATATATATATATATATATATACACTTATATATATATATATATATATATATATATGTTTAAATAAATTTAAAAAAAAACTGAAAAAAAATTACACTACACGCAAAATTCTCATCCGCATATGCTCTTTAATTAACCTTTATTAGAAATTATCCTATATTAAAGAGCAATTTTTTTTTGCAGTCATGTTTTTAATTTTTAATGTTCATATCTTGTTTTCAAAACAATTCCATTTAAAAATATAAATAGCAAATAATCGAATAAAAAAAACAAATTTACATTTTCTGAACAAAAATTGAGATTTCTAATATTGATGGTCGTGTTGTTATAATGTTATTTCTTTAAAGAAAGTTTCCTCAGTAGACATACAAAAAATGATTTCAGTTGAAAAAATTGTTCCCCTTCGTTTTTAACAATAACTGTGGGCTGTTGAATTTAAACATGGCCCTATTCATTCAAGATGATGAAAACTCGAGACATCCAAAAAAACACTACCGCCAACAAAATCATAACCGATGTTAAACGATCGCCGACTGAAGGGACACGAGCTAGCTGACACTGCAAATAACGCGGCAGATTATATAGGCTACATTTTATTCGATGTTTTGATTCTGTCGAGATTATTCAAAGTTTTATAACAGTAGATAAAACCTAATTCACCATTGTATCAAAGACAAAGTGGGTGGGAGCAGGCGAAAGTGGGCCAAAGTAAACGAAAAAATGTCCAACTGCAGGAAAACTCATGGCTACAGTTTTTTTTTATTCTCGTGGTGTAGTGCTCGTAGAATACCTAGAAAAAAGCAGGGCCATCATTGGGAAGTAATTCTCTTCACCACTGGACTGATAAAGGTACTGTTCACGTTAAATATGCAATCTAGTCAAAAAGAAAACATGATAATGCGCCTGCACACGCGTGTCATGTTATTGCTGCTCCATGACATACGCTTCGAAATGCTTCTACAGGTGCCGTATTCACCAGATTTAGGTCCAGATATAACTTCCAACTACTTCAAAACCGACAAAATGGCTCGCTGGATGAAGATTCACTTTAAATAATGAGGTTAAATGTAAGAAAACCGCTTATTTTGAAGAGTTGAACAAATCGCATTATACTGAGAGTATTAAAATTTGGAAAGTTACTGGGCTAAATGTATTGAACTGCAAGTGATTACGTTGATGAATAAAAAAAAAAAGAATTTCTGAAAATTCTTTTATTTTCATTATCTGGGCGGGAATTTACCGATTTACTGTCGCATATTCAAATTTGTATTTGAAATTACTGACAGTGAAAATTACCCGCAGGACTATTTCATATAGCATACTAGCAAAATATTTTATATGACAAAGATTTTAAATAACGAATTTTTTTTGCTTACGGTAAGATGTTTTAAACTATATTTACACATATCATCAATAAATGATGCTGCCTATCAGTCACTGATGTATACATTAATGCTACTCTTGCATTTCTCTAATGTTCAATAATTAAAACAATTTTTAAACTATCAAAATATACAGAGTAATTTTGGAAGAAAGGGATATAATATGGGAACTGATTCTACAACTTGAAATAAGGAAAAAAGTTCATACAAATATATGCCGAAATTGCTTTGGCATCGTGTTATCAAAAAAAAATTTCGCCCGGATTTCAGTTCCCCCGGTGAAATACTTTAAAGACATATATATATAAGGGGAAATTTGATGGTTTCTTAGGATTTATTGACCTGAAAATAAAACAGTCCCAGAACTGTATCTCCCATAATTTTCATGATATCCAACGCCAAACAGAAACATTCGGTAACGTTTATTCGGGTTTGAAATACAATAACTTTGTTTAATTACTAATAAAGCATAAATTTTATCAAAACGTAGATAATTTAATTATGAGAAAATCTCTGTAATAAAGTTATAATCTGTAATAAATCTCTGTAAATCTCTGTAATAAAAAAAAAAAAAATCAATTTTTATTAATATTTATAACATAAAACTTACTATAAAAATGTTACGAATTTGGAAAAAATTAAAAACAGCTGTAATTAATAAGCCCTTTCATACTAGAACATGTGTCACGGGGAGAAACTATTGTAATTTTACACAATGAATTTCTTATAATACTTGAAAATTTCTCATTGGCGAGATGGAGCAACAACATATTTCACGAATGAAGTAAGACGATTCTTAGATGAAACATTTACTAGTAACTGGATTGGTCTTAGAGGGCCGTAGGTAAACTGTCAATTTTTAACCCAACGGGTTGGTCTAATGGTGAACGCGTGTTCCCAAATCAGCTGATTTGGAAGTCGAGAGTTCCAGCGTTCAAAATCCTAGTAAAGTCAGTTATTTTTATACGGATTTAAATCATGGATACCGGTGTTCTTTGGCGCGCTGGGTTTCAATTAACCACACATCGAAGGAATGGTCGAATTGAGACTGTACAAGACTACACTTCTTATACACTCATACATATCATCTTCATTCATCCTTCGAAGTAATTCCTGAACGGTAATTTCCGGAGGTTAAACAATAAAAAGAAAAAAAGAAAAACGAAAGGTAAACTGTCAACCTAGATCACCGGACCTTTCTCCGTTGGATTACTGTTTATGAGGATGGATGAAATGCGAGATATACAGGCAAGACACACATGATGAACTGATCGATTGGTTTTTCAGTGCAGCTGTCGTCATCAAGAAACGCAAAAATATCATTAGGTTGGTGACAGAAAATTTAAGGAAAGTGTTGAAAAGTGCATCGATGTCAATGGTGGAATTTTCGAACATTTATTGTAAATTAATTTGGTATAAAATAGCGAGTATTTTTTTAAAAGTAAAAAAAAATTATTTTAATTTTTGAAAAATTAAAGGGCTAAATTTAATATACTAAAAACAGATATAATTGATAAATAATTTACAAAAAAAAAAGAAAAACTAGTTGATGCTCTTAAGAATATTTACAGCTCACTTCTTTTGAAGAATGATTTACAGACTTAACTTTACTTAACAGTAAAGTCCTTACTTAACACACCCCTAATTACATACAGCAGTTCAACAATATCAGTATATTTAGAATTAAAAGATGGGTATAACATCAAATTTATGAAGCTATTTCTACAGTAAATGGTTAATGAAAGTAAAATCCAATCCACCAAAGGATCACTAAAATACAGAAAAAAAGATTAAAAAATAATTTACAGTCTTGAAAAATAAAAGTGGTTACGTTATAGATTTCAAAGAATAAAACAATCACATAAAAATATGTATCATGAAAAAAACAGAATATGCGATTGGCAAACGTTTTTAAGATTTTATACAGTTCTAAACTGTGTAAACATATCACAACTTCAAAGTTATAAGATTAAATAGTGACAAAGATCCATAACATAAAGTTTGTTCTACTTTCTTCAATTTCTAGTAATAACTTCATCCGATACAACTTTGGAATAACAGGAGCATTGCTAATGCTTCCTATACGAGTAACAGTAGTTTAAATGGTTAAAGAAAATAAAAAGAATACAATTAGTTGAGTTTATCAATTAATAATTGACGAATTTTATCAAGAAGACAATAAGCTGTAGTCAATAAGTAGTAATATGTAGTCAATAAATTACACGAACGTTCTTTTTTGTGTATGACTGTATCCGCCAAAAGTAGTGATTAAAGTTCTATTATTAATGCGCACAAAACATAACACACACACACACACACACACACACACACACACACACACACACACACACACAATACATAAATAAAACAGTACATGTGTCTCGATTTCATGTCCCTTTACTTGTTAGCACCTCTTCAATTTTTAATTGAAGTCTAGGAATTAATTAAAGTCTAGGAATAGTTCAAAAACATAATTTATTACATTTTAAAGTACTGTCTTTGGAAAATGCGATAATTAGAGGGAGAATCCCACGAAAGTCGTATAAGATATTAATGAGTTCAAGAAATTTTCACAAAATTGATGATTTAGATACCCATAATATGATTTGTCTTAACTGTGTCTTGTTTAGGATACTGATGGTGTAGTTATGGTGTGGGGAGAATGATAAACTATGTCCTTTCCCAATTTCGCGAGTACTAAAAACAGATAATCCATTTATTTATATTAATCTATAATATAATAAAAAAATAAATGTGAATATTTTACGTGTAAGCAAAATAAATAAATAATAGTAAAATATCAATCTGTCAAAAATGCTACTACTTGTACATGCTGAGCATGTGTACGTGTGTGTTAGGTGCGAATGTATAAATCCACACTCTAATGGAGGTAATATTTAGTAAGATAAGATACTTCTTAATATTGTATCCTTATCCTTTTCCATAAGAAAGTTCTACTAGATCTAAAGGTATGGGGTAGGCGTCAAGCTGCATTTCCTTAACAATCTTAGCTTACTAACTAATTATAAATTAAAGTTAATAAAAATAAATTAGCGTTCAATTAAGTGAACAATTTGCAGTAGTCTGCTTAGAGAATAAATCATTTTGGTCACAAAAAAATTCATCCAAATTATTACAGGAAATATATACCTAAGGTTTCATGTCATCCCTTTTTCCAAGGATTGAATTTTTTTAATACTGCAAGCCATTTATACGACTTTCTTTTATACGTTACGGTGAACATTGATTCTTATCAAGCAGGTCATATATGTCATAAATATAATACATGAAATAAAGATTTTTTTTGTATTGTATTCGAAGGAAAGAGGGTTTCTATTTGAAAAAGGTCAGTACGCTAAGTTAAGGCTATTTAATGGCCTCTCACCGGATTTAAGAAAAGCGAGCGATTGAAAGTAATATTAAAAAAAAATCCTTTTGAGATTTTCTGTACGAGTTGTGTTCTTCTAATTCTATAAATAGATTTTGTTCGCGGTAATATAAAAAAATCTGATGTAAAATTGAATGATTTTATTTTATTATATATTATAATATGTATGATTTTTTATTTATTCATTTTTTATTTATATTAAAATGATACAAAACTATTCGTTATGAATCATAAATGAGAAAAAAATTATTTAAATGTAACTTATCTTAAATTGATGGCGTAAAGATTTCAGTCTTTTTTACGGTTATCTACAGCAATTACCGGTGGTTTTTTAATCCAGAATCAGCAGATTATGATGTCATTTTTTCATTTAGGAGGACACGTATTTTGTGTACGACCGAAAAAATATCGGATCTGAAATTTGATTATTCATCTATTATCAAGACAATCCGAAGCCAGGGCTTCATACACGAGAATAAATTCTGCGACAATGTAGCTAAGCTGAACAGTTGATCTCCGGCTTGATTTCTCCGAAACACATTCCATGTATAGGGATGTAAACAAATTTATTTTTTACACTTTAAATATTAATTATTTGTTTTATTTAATTTAGTTAATATTTTAATGGTTGGTAGCACTGACGTACAGCTGCAGTAGTCGCTTGCTGTGTTGCGACGTCACAGTTGAGCGGTAGAATTAAATAAATGAATAATATTTAAAGTGTAAAAAATAACTCGGTCGAGCTGGTCTCCAAGTCGATCGCCCGGTTGACTCAGTACATGGTGCGTTAAGCCTCGCGGCTACACCAGCCTGCCGACGGTACAACCGAAATTTGTTTTATTTAAGTTGTGAAATTAGATTAGGTTAAGTTAGTGCCAACAGTTGCCGCTAGTACCGCCACACCCGCCCGAATTAAATACGGTATGCGCCCGCGCTTTAGTTAGAATCATTAAATTAAATAAACGAAAAAATATTATATTTAAATAAAATGATAAATATTTTAAATTAAGTTGTGTGTGTAAGCCTTGCATCAGAAAAAACCCACACTTGTAGGACCTAGCCGCGTGACGGGAAAGTCCAAAAACTGTGTTGCCAGCTTTTTGTATAATTAGACGTAATGAAATTATTTGGTTTATACTAAAAATTAAATATATTAATCGATTTTGAGGAAGATTTATTTGTTAAAATTCACTGGTTAAAAAAGTGAACCTGACTTTAAAATTTGATAAAAAAAGTTTAAAGTAGTTTAAATTTGATATAAAAAAGTAACTCCATATCACTGTAAGTGGATGATGGTTATAAGAGAAGCTCAGTTGTCAAGAGATCATTCCCTTTATTTTCCTGTTTAGCCTCCGGGAATCACCGTCAGGTATTACTTCAGAAGATGAATGAGAATTATGTGTATGAATGTAAGTGAACAGTAGACAGGTCGACAGTACAGTCACAGTCACAGGTCGACTATTTCTGAGATGTGTGGTTAATTGAAACCGAATACCGGTCTAGTATTCAAATCCGTATAAAAGTAACTGCCTTTACTAGGATTTGAACGTTGGAACTCTTGACTTCGAAATCAGCTGATTTGCGAAGAGGCGTTAACCACTAGACCAACCCGGTGAAAAACAGATCTCCCTGCACTCCTAGAAACTACCTACTTGCCAACTAAACATTTATAAATGTCATTATTCATCTTAAAATAGAAAGGAATAATATATTTTGATAATTTATTATTTTTTTAAATTAATATAATCCAATTTAGTTACGGAAAACACGAGATATTAATCACATTTTCAGATATATCGCAAAGGCGATATGTATATAGATTTATCAGTAATTTATTTTTATTTATCAAAGTAGAAAGACCACGATATTTTTTTTCTTTAAATGAGATATATAATATTTAGATACGATGATGTTTTATAATGACGTTCATGTGGTGTATTAAAAATACACCACGTCTACTAGTTGGATTTAACATGTTGTATACAAAAAGGTAATCATGATTGTCGTTTTATTATTAAAATAAAAACGAAAAGTATACGTTATCCTTTTAAATAAAATTAAGTAAAAAAAATTTATAAGTAATTACAGCAGAAGGTATTAATCAGTTGTCAGCATCTAATCGTTCGTTTCATGTATCTTGGATGCTATAAAATTAGTAAGGCATTTCAGCAAACGTGGGTCGATAGAACAATTCGTACCATAGCAGATAAATTTTTTCTGTATTGTCCATCTTCCAATAAAATCAAATGTCATAGCGATAAGAAAAATAATGATAACTAACTTTAAAAAAATGCAATATTATATTTTATGTTAATAATATAAATAATTTAATATTATATGCAAAGTCAAAACTGTATAATGGTATTACGTTTGGCAGTTTAAATTGGAATGTAAAGCTCTAATAAAGAACGATCAGTTGGAAATGAGCAGGATTTGGTGTATATAGTTTCCAAAAGTAGATGAAATGGATTTTTAGGAAGACATTTCATGTTTGACTCTTTTTTCTTAAAAAATAGTAATTTTATCAATGAAATTTTACGGACATATTTAAAATAAATTGTGCTATACCTGTTATTCAAAGATGGTACACCAATATATAATACGAAAGGAAAAGTCGATAGATGGGTGGAATATATTGAAAGGTTATACGGAGGAAATGAATTAGAAAATGGTGTTATAGAGGAAGAAGAGGAAGTTGAGGAGGATGAAATGGGAGAAACAATACTGAGATCTGAATTTAAGAGAGCATTAAAAGATTTAAATGGAAGAAAGGCTCCTGGAATAGACGGAATACCTGTAGAATTACTGCGCAGTGCAGGTGAGGAAGCGATTGATAGATTATACAAACTGGTGTGTAATACTTATGAAAAAGGGGAATTTCCATCAGACTTCAAAAAAAGTGTTATAGTCATGATACCAAAGAAAGCAGGGGCACATAAATGTGAAGAATACAGAACAATTAGTTTAACTAGTCATGCATCAAAAATCTTAACTAGAATTCTATACAGAAGAATTGAGAGGAGAGTGGAAGAAGTGTTAGGAGAAGACCAATTTGGTTTCAGGAAAAGTATAGGGACAAGGGAAGCAATTTTAGTCCTCAGATTAATAGTAGAAGGAAGATTAAAAAAAACAAACCAACATACTTGGCATTTGTAGACCTAGAAAAGGCATTCGATAACGTAGACTGGAATAAAATATTCGGGATTTTAAAAAAATTAGGGTTCAAATACAGAGATAGAAGAACAATTGCTAGCATTTACAGGAGCCCAACAGCAACAGTAATAATTGAAGAACATAAGAAAGAAGCCGTAATAAGAAAGGGAGTCCGACAAGGATGTTCCCTATCTCCGTTACTTTTTAATCTTTACATGGAACTAGCAGTTAATGATGTTAAAGAACAATTTAGATTCGGAGTAACAGTACAAGGTGAAAAGATAAAGACGCTACGATTTGCTGATGATATAGTAATTCTAGCCGAGAGTAAAATGGATTTAGAAGAAACAATGAACGGCATAGATGAAGTCCTACGCAAAAACCATCGCATGAAAATAAACAAGAACAAAACAAAAGTAATGAAATGTAGTAGAAATAACAAAGATGGATCACTGAATGTGAAAATAGGAGGAGAAAAGATTATGGAGGTAGAAGAATTTTGTTATTTGGGAAGTAGAATTACTAAAGATGGACGAAGCAGGAGCGATATAAAATATCGAATAGCACAAGCTAAACGAGCCTTCAGTAAGAAATATAATTTGTTTACATCAAAAATTAATTTAAATGTCAGGAAAAGATTTTTGAAAGTGTATGTTTGGAGTGTCGCTTTATATGGAAGTGAAACTTGGACGATCGGAGTATCTGAGAAGAAAAGATTAGAAGCTTTTGAAATATGGTGCTATAGGAGAATGTTAAAAATCAGATGGGTGGATAAAGTGACAAATGAAGAGGTATTGCGGCAAATAGATGAAGAAAGAAGCATTTGGAAAAATATAGTTAAAAGAAGAGACAGACTTATAGGCCACATACTAAGGCATCCTGGAATAGTCGCTTTAATATTGGAAGGACAGGTAGAAGGGAAAAATTGTGTAGGCAGGCCACGTTTGGAATATGTAAAACAAATTTTTAGGGATGTAGGATGTAGAGGGTATACTGAAATGAAACGACTAGCACTAGATGGGGAATCTTGGAGAGCTGCATCAAACCAGTCAAATGACTGAAGACAAAAAAATATTCTCTTATTATTAAATAATGTCTGTCAGGTTCTTAGGTAAGAAATCGTTTCAGAAGAAGGTAATTATTAATCGAAAATCGAATTTATTAAATCCTAAAAAAATGTTCGTGTTTTGAAATTTAGTTATTAAATGTATATTTACATATTTGTTATGAATACTGATGTCAGAAATTTTAAACCATTTAATAACGAATCTCTAGATAAGTTTTATCCATACGCTGTTCTCTTAATGTAAATTAATAAATACATTAAATTTGAAGAATATAAAATAAAATGAAATTATTCTCTCCCTACATAAATAGCACTCTACCTACGCCTGTTTCAAATCATGTCATGTTATGCATTTATCCTTTTACTATTATAAGTATTGAGTTCAAAACATGGTGGGCGGTGTTCACGTTCATTATGAACTTAATAAGGATGGATATTTACTTTAAAAGAAGAATTTTCAATATATATTATAAGTGGCAAACTACTATTCATTCTTATTTTATTTTATAAAAAAGTAACTTTCAATCATTGAAATGTTGTAGACACTAAACACACTGAAAAGAGGGTGTGCCATTGTTTTAGTCCTTTAGACTGTCATTTTACGAATTTTTGAAAGTTCGTAATATTTTTGTTTTTGTTTCTTGTGACTTTTAAATGTAAGAAAGAAAAAAATGTTTACTTGTTTGAAACACAAAATAAGCCAAATTTCTTGTCCAATATCGTTGCGAAACAAAATGAACTGAAATAATAATAATTGGAACTATCTCATTTGGGAAATTATAGTTACTAGTCTACTATTATACCATTTTTTACTGAGTTGAAGTTACTTTAAAAAAAAATGTGTAAAAGAAAAAAGTATCTCTGCACGTTTTTTTTTTTTTTAAAGGTAGGGAAGAGAAGAATTATTGCATAAAACAGTTGAAATTGGTTTTGTAGTACACACCGGAAATAAAAATCTAAAAAAGTTAGCATTTAAAATACATAAAAACTCGGTGTATTACTTATAATTTATTATGAAGTTTTATTATCCTGCTTTTAATATGGGTTTGTATTGGTTATTAAATTTACAAAATTGAGCCAAGCTCTGCTCGTATTATTACGGAATGACGAGGGGAAAATTTATGATTTCATTATTTGGTTTCGTTTACGCTACTTAAATCTTATTCCATTATCTTTAAATTTGTTTTGTTATTTCATATTCTACTATACAGAATGTTAATTTATAAGGCCGGCCCTAAACTTCATTTCAAATTTAAAGTTGCATCCGTATGGAAAAGGAAATTGAATTACCGCAATTAACGATATTTTCAGGGTATAGTCTTATTTTTCACGAAGGGAGAAAAGACGAAGTTTTCAAGAATGAAGGCATGCAAAAACTGTGGAGTTTCATTATTTTGAGATCTTAGAAGATGCAAAAGAGGTTTTGTGGAGCGATGTGCGGCGGACAAGAAGTCTGTTTTCCTGTAATAGAATTAGATTCCATTAGGGGAAGTGGTGGTAGCGCGGTGTAGCAGTCATGGTTAGTAGCGGGGTAATAAAGCGGGGCTGTTTGGAAGTTTTATCTGTCCTCTGACAGCTCTTAGGCCGTCGACTCTTTCTAAAAAAAAAAAAAAAAATAAAAAATAAAAAAAATAAACCTAGATGTAAAAAGACAGTCGCATGCTAAATGTTCTAGTGTCATTTCCGAGGGTTCCATTCTCATTGCTGTGTATGTGTACCCTTTCAGTTTTCTTATGGGTTTAAACTTTTTACAACTCTTTACCTCTCCCTTTATCTTATATCATACACATATCTCATTTTTCTGCTGTAGCATTTCGTATTGTGATAAAATCATATTACTATGAAAAAGTAAATTTTGATTCTCCCAAATATTTTCGTGGTTATAGAGTGAATGACCGGTAATATAACACACTAAACCTTACAGTATATTAGTCATCTTATAATACTTCATATATATTAATGCACACAAACATACACACACGCCCGCACGCACACGCATTTATATATATATATATTGTAACAATACCGTCATAGCGGGCCTGAGTAACGGATTTATACAAATTTTTATGAAGTAATAGAAAATATAATTCAGAAAGGGACAAACAGGAGAACCCTTTTTGTAAAGAATAGGTCCATTTTAAAATCATTCTTTGTTATACTGCCCGCTGACAAACAATAAACACCTGTTGTACCGTGAGAAAAGCTATCGGACCTGGTTATGGAATACATGGGAACGAAAGCCATCGTTTTCACGCTTTGAGTCTGGTCCATTCCAGCAGGCAAAGAGGCTAGCAGTATAAATAGCCCAGTAAAACCAGCTAAAAATCAGTTCTATTAGAACCAGTCTGCGAGACGTTACGACGTCCGTCCCACAAGGGCAGTTCTGCAAGGAGTTCAGCGAGGAGAGGCTACGAGTTGTGTGAGTTTGGCGGAATTCTGCGAACCAGTCCAGCGAGACGTTACGACGTCGGTCCAGCGAAGAGAGTCACAGGTATGACTCTCACACCTGTCAGTGACAGTTGCGAGACGTTAGTCCAACGAGGAGAGTCTTGAATCCAGTTCGATACGAGTAATATGACACCACGAATAATTCCAGTAAACAAAAAATACTATTGGTAAGTTACAGTAAAACTATAAGTGTATAAGTGAATGAAATAATGCAATAAATTTCATTAATAAACTGTTAAGGTAGACAGCAAAGGTATTTGCAAGTGAACTTTATACGATTGTTTGTTAATATAAGACTAGTATATATTAACTATATAATTACATATTGATTTATAGTATATATTTAATTTAAGACAAAAGTGGTCAAAAAGGGTTAAGACTAGCTTAATTTGTTAATTTCTTTTGTTAATGGGTCTGTATTCTAGTTTTCTATTTTCTACCTGAAATAAATTCCGAACGATTATTAATTTTGAACTCTGTTTTGTGTGTATCTGTATTGATATTTATCACTATTTGATTGTTATTCTTTGTTAATTACGTTATGTATTAGGCTCTGTTTTTACATCGTGTTTACTGTTTTGATTATGTTTTTTATTATGGCATGTATTATGTTCTGTATTATGTCATGTACTAGTTATGTATTAATTATTTGACTATTGACATGTAATATTATTATCATTTACTACTAATACCCCGATTATTATTGTGGTTGTAATTACTATATTAATATTTGTGTTCATTACCTGTCATTATTTTCATTATTATTATTAATTTGACTGGTTGTAATTATGGAAATTTTAAACCAATAAACTTTAATTATATAAACATTCTAAATTGTTAATCTCTCAATATCCTGATCAAGCCGCGAACCACGCGACAATATATAACATTTTCATTTATGATTGGGAGCACCTCCGAGAAGTGGGAGATTTTTCCCATTTCATTCATAAATTGAATTAAATATATATGAAGATAATTTCTATTATTAGTGATCAAAAACAGGCACAACATTTTCAGACTGCACTAATTTGCGAATAAATTGAACAGTTTTAATCGTATATCAGAAAATTATCAACAGAATTGAACAGAGATGTCGATTTGTTCACAATAAAAGGAATAGTATTAATAATTAAAACCTTTAACTTCCATTCAATTTTGATTTTCAAATTTGAAATAAGTTACTTGCTTATTAAGAACATGTAACAGAAAGGATAATTTTTTTTGTCGACAACTGTTATTAGTAATATGAGAATCCGGAAAAATTACCTATCTCATAGAAGGCTATTTTGCTCTATGTTTCTAATTAACATTATCGGAGTTGAATATACTTCGTTGTTTAACAATTCTTGTCCTAGGCTTATTAAAAGTTAAAATAAAAGCTTTATTCAATGATATTATTGCTCAATTTTATTACAATACGTTGTAAATTTTAATATTAACTGTAAAGATTGTAAAAACACTCTCAACTGTTAAAAAAAAAACCTATAAACGCTTAAAAAATGTTTTATCCGTATGGAAAATTCCAACAATTCTTTAAAGAACAGATTTATACTTTCCTGTTCTAATAACAATTTACCTAAATTTCTTCCTAAATAATTTTAAATATTTTTACCTAAATTTCTTGGAAGAATTTTGATGCTTTCCAGATGATTAGAGTAAGATGTGGGTTTTAATTTTAAAGTATAATTAAAAGTACCATAGTTAGTTGTTAGATGAAAATTTTAAAGTATACAGCTGATCAGGCTACAGTGGAATCAAGCATCTATCGCAATCATGTTCTAAAAATAATTTTCTTTTGCATATTAAACTTTAACTCCTAAAATAAATTAAAAACATTTTCAGGAATAAAGTACCCAAGTTAAGAGATTTAGTTGGGTTGCAATTACCCAAACCATTTTTACGAGTTCTGATCCAACTGGTAAGACCCAATTGGCGAGTCGAGTTGTCATGCTTGAATCACTTCCCGGGGCTGTGTTATACTTAATTGCGGGTCCGGACCCGGAAAGGGAGTTGGTGAGGTGGAGGTTTAGTTGGTAGGGCCCAGGTATTCTGCCTCGCACCGAGGCAGAAGCACAGAACCGGAGAGCGACAGGGTGACGGACAACACTCTGCAGAGCCTTCGTTCGTCCTCGCTTGAGTGGATGATGTACAGGGACTCTGGATCCCCTGAGCTCGATGGTACCTCTCGGGGCCGAATATGCTTGGTTGTAGGGCCAGCCCCCGGTGGGGGTGGGGGGGAGAGAATCGGTGAGAAAAGAGCTTTAGTCGGTAGGGTGCAGGTATACATACGCTCTTAGTAACATCTAGCGGAACCTGTGCGAGTCCGACTCTGACCCATTTATGGGGCGTGCGTAAATGTCACTTCTCTGACTGAACGTGAACAAAAAAAACATACACACACGCACACTAACAAAATCTTGCGGAAACTGTTAGAAAGTCCAACACTCTGTCCATAAATGGGATTCCTCCCCTCTCCAGGAAAAAAAATCACTTTCACCCAAAGTCTAAATCAGTTTCGAATAAGAGCCTCCAACCCACTGTTGTCCAGTTTTGATTGTCATTAGATCTACTTTCATAGAGAGCCGAGACCCCTTTAATAATAATGTTTGAAAACCCAACATTTTGAAAAACTTTCATACAGTTTGAAAATCGCCTCAGACAAAATATTTCATAATTAATAAATAGACAATTTTCTTCGTTGACCATGAACTTATATGGTGAATTTCTCTGCAGTCTCCTGAAAGCGAATACTTGAACTTAATCAACCTGCAGACTACTTTATAGTCAGAAGTAAAATATATGTTTAATTTTTTTTTTTTTTTTTTTTAAGAGATGCTAATATCTGATATAATGAATGACTTGTACTGTACAGAAAAGTACTGTTTCTCTCAAATAGGAAATTCTATTTAAAGAATTTTATAAGATATTAGAAATGAGAAGAACTCAAGATTAAATGTGGGTGTAATGTATCAGAAGAAGAAAAATACCATCATTCTTTGTAATGCGACAAAACAGTTAAGTTTATTTACTTAGATAATACTCGTAAACCTGTTATGCATTTTCTTAGCCCTATAGCTCTTCCCATAGTTTCTGAAGTTAATTCTATCACATTTGTAACAAAGAGATTTTAATCTATACTGCACACAAATAAGGTAAAGGAGGAAACACAAAGTATTTACTCGATTACGAGTTTTATAAAAGAAAGAAAATCATAATAAAAATATAGTCTTTGATAAACACTAGTTCCTAATGTATCTAAAAATAATGGTATAATTTATTAAAATAATATATATTTTGTTATAAAAAAAGTTAATATAATCAGCTAATATAATACAAGCTAATCTATATATATATATATAAAATGAATGTTTGACTGCCTGTATGTCTCTTATGCCTTCCTAAACCGTTCATCCGATAGCGATGAAACTTTGGGGAATGGTTGGACGCATGCCAGGTAAGGTTTCTGAATTAGTTTGGTCCCGCTAGGTGGCGCTGGCGTCGAGATATTTCGAAAAATTATATTTATGGACCGATTTGGTTCATATTCAGAATATGAAAATTAGTTACGTGAAAAGAAATATTTTTGCAAAACCTATACCCGCTAGGTGGGACCAGTGTCGAGATATTTACGAAACAAACAAATATACAAACAGACGTTTTTATTGTATGTATATATATATATAAAAGGCATGTTCGTATGTGTGTCCACTAAAGACCAAAAAACTAATGGAACGACTTACGCGCGGGCAAAAGGAAAAAAAGGGAAAATGGAAAACGGGGTAAAAGGTGGAAAGAGAGAAGGGAAAAACCGGACAGGTAAAAAGGAAACTGGGAGAGGGCTGAGGGAGAAGGGTGAAAGGGAGGAGTTGGAAAGGGAAGGGGAAGGAGAATAATAAGTTACAGGTAAAATTTTTGAAGTTCAGTTTTTTAATTTTTTTATCAAATTTTCAATTGTGTTCATTTAAACTCTCTCTCTGTCTCTCTCTCTCTCACTCCATCTCTCTCCAATAGAGAGAGAGAGAGAGAGAGAGAGAGCAATAGCGAAGCAATACCGGGTTTGCTAGTTCAGTATAAAAAAATAAAATTATTTTATTTTATGAATACATAATTTAAAAATATTTTGTCTGTAAAATCATATTTTATAATACAGGATGTCCCATATAAAACGCAACCCAACCTTATATTGGTAGGTATTGAAATAATAAAAAGGCATGTGTAAATGTAAATGTAATTTTTATTATTACTATCCATTACCTTACATTTAGAGTAAATATTGGAAGTGGCCGCCATCTTCTTGAATACAAGCTTCAATTCTTTTTACAGCGTTTCTTGCAACTTCTTTCAAAGTTTGTGGCTGGATATTTAATACAGCTTGTTCAATATTGACATTCAATCGTTCAAGTGTTCGTGGTTTGTTGCTGTAGGCTTTTTCTTTGAGGTAACCACATAGAAAAAAATCCGCCGCAGTCATATCTGGAGATCTTGGTGGCCACAAGCCTCGACTGATAACACGATTACCAAAGAATTCCTCAACGAAATCAGAAGTTGAACCTGCGTAGTGCGATGTCGCACCGTCATGTTGTAGCCAGCAGTGTCTGTCTTCCTCTTCCAAGAGTGCGATGAACTGAAATAAAATATCCTGATATCGTTCTGCATTAATGGTGTACTCGAAAAAAATAGGACCGATTATTTTCTTCCGCGATATCGCGCACCACACGCCCAATTTCTGCGGGTGTAATTGTTTTTCGTGATAAACGTGGGGATTTTCAGCACTCCAAATTCTACTGTTTTGGCTGTTTACGTAGCCATCCAAATGAAACCGTGCTTCATCTGAGAAAAATAACGAATCCATAACATTAATTCCCTCACGCAGAAATCGACGGAACCATTGAGAATACTGTAACCGTTTTTCTTTGTAGGGCTCAAGAAGTCGATGAACCGTTTGAATGCGATAAGGTCGTAATTGTAATTGTTTGGTCGCCCGATGAACCGTTGATTTAGACAAATTAATTTCAGCAGACAAACGTCTGATCGATTTATTTGGCGAGGCGAGTAATCGGTCTTTGATTTCAGTGACTGCATCTGTATTCAACACTGACGCAGATCTTTTGTGTTCCTTATTAACAGAACCGGTCTCTCTAAATTTTGCAACTAACCTTAATACTGATGTTTTGTTAGGAGCTAGTTTATCTGGGTTCTTATGGCGAAACAAATCTTGGACTGCAACCACTGATTTCGTACTGAAGTACGACTCAACAATGAAAACACGTTCATCTAGCGAAAACACCATCTTGTCTCTAGCAATACACTGAACGTTATGATTGCATTGTTGTTACTATCGGTAGTGTTCTACTGTGTTGCCGCGATGTTCAGATGTTGGACGAGTCCATTTCAGTAACGAGTAGGGGAGTAAGCTTGACTTTTGAAATTTCATAGATGAGTGATTGATGGGTTGCGTTTTATATGTATTTGAGACTTAAATATCTCCTTAGGTATGTGTTTGTATCAGACTTCATTAGATTTTTAGTATGAGTATTAAATTTAAACATGTTAGCTAATTACGATATTTAAATAAACATGAATCCAAAAATCACAGAATTTCTTTCACATTTCTCACCAACATCATTCCTAGTTCATTAATTTTTTTTTTATATCAAATATATTTGATCTCAATATCAAATATAAATCAGGAAAATGTTTATTGTGAATTCAAATTATGTTTAAAGATTATTAGATACGATTGATTTTTGAACCTATTGATCTGTCTGATTTACGAATACATGTATGAAAGAAAACCCTGTCTTATATATGGATATTTGTTACGAATATAAAATTATACATAGCTGACATTTAGCACAATATTTTTGATTATAAGCACCGACTTATTATTATCTGTAAATCTGATTATTATCTTATCTATCTTAAATCTGTAATCTATCTGTAAGTCTAACCGTTCAAAAATGATTTCCCGTAAATTCTTCGTCTACGAAATTCTAACATAGGCTTCTTTGTACATTTTTTTGAATCTGATGTGTTTTACCTTTAATTTTATATCACTTTGAGAAAAATTACAACCTATAACGATAAATAATAAAAGAAAATGACTTATGTATATATATTAAACGCACTGTCATATTATCACTTTGATTTATGTACTCCAAATAGAAAATAATTTTTAGGGTACAATTTTTATGTTAAAAAATCTGAATTTGAAAAAGAATAAAACTTTACTCACGCTCTATTATATCCTTTTAACAATACATGTTACTGTGTTAGGATTTTCTCAACCATTAAGGGGAAACGCCCGTGGAATATTAATGCAAGAGCTAGATTATCTTTTCCTCATTAGAAGATAAGTACTGACCATCACGATCACAATTCGACATCTTGTATCATTTTACATTTATTTACAAAATATTCAGGGAATTAAAATATAATTATTAAAACGTGACCAACTTCTGTCAAATCATTTTGTCATCTTTATTCCTATTTTCATATAAATTTAGGTTCAGAATAAATTTTTATAGTAGTTTTTAAATATGTAACGTATTGTATTAACGTTAATAAATATTATTATATCAAAAGCGTCTGATGTCAAGAATATATGATGTATACGAATAAATAATTCATTATTTTATTTAAGTAACGTGATAAAAATACCTTTTTCTAATTTTTACTTCTTTGTACGAAGTAAAGGAAGTATTGTGATCGCGAAAAATATAGGGTTTCACATTTTAATGGAAATATCCATTTTGACCATCCCTGAATCTATTTTGACTAGTTTCGGCGTGACATCTGTACATATGTGCGTATTTATCACGCATAACTCAAAAACGATTAGCCGTAGGATGTTGAAATTTTGGATTTAGGAATGTGGTAACATTTAGTTATGCACCTCTCCTTTACTGTGGAATATCTTAAACAATATTTACTTTATAAAACAGTTTAAATATTTACTGTCTTATATTTTATTTATCATAATCTATAAGTTGTATGTAGAAACATAAAAGTATTAATTATAATTAAAAACCATATTTATTTACAAAACTGAATAAAACAAACCTCGTATGATTTCAGATATTCACTATATCATCAAAGTATTTATTTAAAAATGAGTAAATACAAATTTATGATAAATATTTAGTTTTGTTTCTATCAGAAGACTTTAATTTATGAAATAAATCATAAATGAATTAAAAATTTATGTAATTAATTAAAATAGTAATTTTTTAAATAAATAAATAGTGTAACATGAGATAAACACTTTTTATTTCAGTAAATATTTATTAATTTTAAGAATCCTGACAACAGCGAACACAAAGATTTACTATGACATTTTGTAATCAGTCATCTTACCTTCCTGATAATGGCGTATAAAAACTCATATTATTTTCAGTTTTACTTTGTTATTAGTGGGTGGTTTTTAATTATTAGTAATATCAACTGATTATCCCTGTAATAAACAGTGAAAATTATCAACAGTTAAAAAACAACTCATTTAGGCGAAAAAGAAAAAAATCAGTACGGTACATGAAGTAGCAGTGGTTGAAACATTTTTTTTTATTCTTATTTTAAGTGTTAGAATATATTCATATAAATACAAGCGTATACAGTATATACTTCAGTAAATAGCGACTACACGCTACTGAATTTATATATGTATATCTCTCCATCATAGCCATTCTTTCAAACGATGTGCTTTGTCATGCTGTTAACAGTCGACTGATTAAATATTTTGAATTTTAAATATGTCTCGATATTCTTTCCGCCTCCAGCGTACGAATGTTTTATGCTGATGGCTGTATCAGATATGCTGTTCGATTGAAAAGTTATTTTGTTGTTTGGCAGTCGAGTCTTGTTCTACTTTTGAAGCATTATTAATTTTAAATTCTAAAGCATCCGTGCGGCAATATTATTTAAGGCTTAAAGTTATTAATAAAGTTTACCTGTGAGTACGATTTTAGCGAGTTCATTGCTAAGCATTGACTGTGGCTCATTTTGTCATTTTCGAAAAAGTTCTTTAAATACTTGGAATTTAAAGTTAAAGAATAAAAGTTTTTGAATCTGTTGAAAAATTTAAAATAAACTAATATAATGGAAAAAATAATAATAAAGACTAATTTTATTAAAATATAATTTTGGCATCCAAAAAAAAAAATAATGTAAGAATTTTTGCACTTTAAAACCAAATATAAAAGTAAGTTTATTATATTAGCAATTGGGATACACACAGTTGAATATTATGACAGTAATAAATTTGATATAAAACAATCAGAACGAAAATTTAACGAACTGTAAAACGAATTTATCAAAGAAATGGTCCCGTGAAAATTACATAAACTTACCCTCAACACTTAGTGAGTGCATAATAATAACAAAAATTTCACTAAAAATGTTAAATTTCAGCTACTGTTTGTAAAGCTACAAAAGTTCAGGAAGACCATCTACATATAAAAAATCCCTTTCGGCACGCCGGAAGTTGGAGGTAGATTTCACCGGTGCTAAGTAGGGAATAAAAAAAGATTGCATCTTAAAGTTAAGAAAAACTTCAAATTTATTTAATAAGACAATGGTTGCATGTGAAAAAAGTTTCACATGTTTAGCATACGACAAGCCCCCATCTTCTTACAATTCCAGAATATTTTGATCATTCCTTGCCGTAAGGGTTGGTCATATCAAAAATCGTTTCAGACAAAACTATTAGGTAATGTTTAGAGGACTAACAATCACTTTAAACCGATTCGATACTGTGTATATTAAGGGAAGTATTTTGTCTTCGAAACCCTATTTTTTCATCCCCCTGGGCCAATGGTTGGTAGTATCAAAAGACATTACTAACAATTTTAGACACTTATCCAAAGAATAGTAAGAACTTTAAATGAGTTCGATATTTTATTTAATAAGAAAGAAAGAGCGATTTTTTTTTCGAAAAAGCTCCCACCATTTCCATCCTCATGGTCTGATTTTGCCCAATAACAAAATCGACCGAGATTTTAAGTCGTTATATTTTATGTATCAATTTGAAAGTTATTGGCGCAAATTATGGCAGTTATCGTGTCCACAAGAAAGTGAAATATATATATATACATATATAAACTGACGGTGGTTTTGGAGTCTGGGGGATGTGAAACGCTAAGATATGTCGAAATTTTCTGGAAGTACCCATTGCAATAGGTAGCTTTCTTATGAAATCTACCTAAAAGTCTTTCAATCAAATATTTTATATCATACGGCAGATATCTTATCTGCCGTATGATAAGATAATAAATCAAAGATAATAATCAAAGGTTGAGGATGATATCTAAACTGATATCAATTTCAAAGTATGATTGGTCAGCCCTATTTTAACATTTCGACGCGTACTGTTTGGAAAGGCTTTTGACTGTTGGCTTTTGGCGTTTAACTGTTGTAAAAAGAAAGTATGAGTGTGTGTGGGTTAAACCTTTGAAATGACGTTTAAAAATGACAGCTTTTCTCTGAAAAGTTATCTCTTATAAAACAACACAAAAAACTAGAAATAATAAACTTTATATCACATTATACCTTGTTCTTTTTTACGTAAGTGTTGAAATTTTCAATTTATTTTAATAAATCCAGCAGCAAATACGGAGAATTATATATATAAAAAAAACATTTTTTTAACCTATTTTCGCAATGAAGTAATTGTATTATATTCTGTATATTCTGCATATGTAAACTGTATTCTTATATAACAGACAACTAAGTTTTAATAATTTGCATCAGCCAGTAATTTTAATCGAATCCATTTTAACAAATTAGCTATCGGATAAATTTAAAATAAAATTAGGACCGATAAAATTCTCTTTTTAAATATACACAAATGTTAGTTGTTTAGATAACCTATTTAAAAACTAGGTTAATCGTTGTTTAAACGTTAAATTCCAATACCAGAAAATCAGGTGAAAAATGGATAAATTATTTAACTATAGTTTTACCTTATAGTTAATGTTTTATTTATTTCTGTACTATTTACATACCCGACTTGATAATGGTGAGATATTTAACTATATTCTCAGACATTATTATAAAGTTATTTCAGTTATTAATTTTCTTTTATTTATTCACATTAATTATTTTGTATTAATTATTTCAAGTGATATTGGGGTTATAACCTCGAAACGCGTCTTTAGATTAACCATAAAAGGCTGCAAAGTTAGATTTAAAAGCAACATAAATTTTATTTTATTATTATACAAACAAAAACTAGGTTTGAGAAAAAAATTATCAAACTGAATGAAACTTTATTTAAATTGCTAGAAATTTAATTCTATTCAAAAATGTATGACTTAAAGTTATAATTTGTAAATTTAAGTGACATCTATAAAGGCTGAGAACTCTTCCCAACTTGTTAACGTCTCATTACAAAAAAGAAATAAATATAAAAAATAGCCGTTAATTCATTTTTCAATAATTTTATTGATTCAAATTCAATCATTTTTAGCTTTATTTGTACCTTTATGATAAAATAATTCCTTTTATTCAAAAAAACAATAACAAAACTTTTTTTACACTTTTATATAAAAATATTTATTCTTAATTTTATGATAGATAAAATAAATAAATACAAAAAAAAAAATGGTTATACTTGTGGAAGACTTGATGATTGTTGAATGGTGGGACTATTGCTTTATGTTCTTGTTCTTTTTCAAACATTTACAATAACTAAAAGTACAGCAAGTGAATACAATATATTTTCGATTTTTTTAAATTTGGGAGCTACCCATCAGGAAGGTGAAATAATTTTGACCCAATAACATTTTTGAAATAATTTTTACGCATCAGGAAGATGGGTAAATAATTTTAGTGATTTTACTTTTAAAAAAATAGGTTATGAGCCTTAAAAATTTTAAATTGCGAAAATAATTTTTTTCATAATGGAGGGGCTCTCATACTAAAATGGAAGCAGTCGGGTTAAAATTAATTTTTAAGAAAATAATCCTTAAGTGGTGATAATAAATTTAAACAATTCTTGCGCAACTCTGCGCAAGAAAACCAACCTTCGTTATTTTGTTTCCTTTCGAAAAAGTATCAACTCATTCTAATCTAAAATTTTACAAAAAAAAAATTGATCGGTAAAAATTAATTAGTCGTCAAAAAAGCACTACAATAAAAAAATATAAGTTTCAACTCTCTTACCCACAGTGACACACTGCATATGCGCGTGTGAAAATACACAAACACACAGTCAACATAACCTCAAATTTTTTCTACTTTAATTAAATTAAGCGTAACTCAAGAACGATTCATCCAATCTTTATCAAATTTTCACACGTGTAACTTCCGATATATAGTTACAGTATAGCTAAATTTCAATGAAATTGATCAAGTAGTTTCGGAGATTTCTGAACTACAAAATTGTATAAATAGGTATAGACCCATTTTAACTAAAATAGGTCTATATTTTTAGTTTTTGCTAACATGTCCCGGTAAAGATTTGAAATTTTATTTTGGCCAAGACACACCCTCCACCACTTGTTTCAAAATTTGGTAAAACTGTAATGAATTTTCCCTTCCGAAGGTAGTGTCTGCCTTCCAAGTTCGAAGGAAATCGGTCAATGGGGGTCTAGAGTTATAAGACCAAATACTGGCAACATACATAACCACATATATACGCACAAATGTTCGTCTGAGAAAAAAATATTTTTTAAACTAGGAGTACTGTAATGAGTTTTGACAGGTTTACAATTTATTTATTTTTTAATGTCTCCTTAAGGCATAAAACTGAAAAAGGACCAATTTTTTTAGATTTTTTACCAATCTATATTCTTTTCCGTTATAGCTGCAGTTGTAATAACAGGACAAAAAGTAAAAAGTAAAATAAAAAGTAACGTTTCTATTAGAAGTTTAAAAATGATAAATAAATTATAAACTTAAATAAAAAACATTTAGTAACCTTAGAGAACTTCTTTTCTTTTACTGTAATCCAAAAAATCGGTAAAACTCCTATTTTTACCGATGGGATAGTGGTATTTAGCACTTAAAAATTTATATTGCATTACTTATATGGTATGAGATTTTCTATCTTACTATTTTCACTCCTTTATTTTTTTAATAAAATATCAAAAAGTAAACCCTCAGCAACTTTACACACTTGGTTAAATAATTAAAATAACCAACCCCGGAACCCCTCCTTAATAAGAACTTAATTAATTATAGTTTACTTCATAATTTTAAGTAAAATTGTTTGTTCAGTTAAAACGAGAAATATTTTAACGCCCGTGCGCGCACGCGCACACACACACACATGCAATGATACTTAAAATTTTTTAAATAAATTATAATATTTGTGAAGTCAGGTGACCGTCCACACAGAAATTCGGAATGGTTGGTCATGTGTTTTTTTTCAAAACAATAAAAATTATATCCATATTAACATATAGTTATAATTTATTTCGTAATTAATATTGAACAATTATTGAAAATTCTGAAGAAAATTTAGAAGGAAAAGTAAATTATTAGATAATTTACATCTAAGATATTTAGTAAATAAATGTAAAAAGGTAGAAAGGTTTGGAAAGCGGTAATCTAAAAAAAAAAAAAAATAAATAATAGCAAGGAGACAAAATCGGATAGTCATCCTGTTAACAAGAAAGAACCAAAATAGAAATAATTGCAAGCACACATACACATACTAAAATACACAACACAACAACGTCAACCAAAGTTACTGGATATATCGTTACTAATATATAAATACTAATATAATAATACTAATATATAAAGTAAACTAATATATATCGTTACAACATGATCATTCTGCAACTTCTGGCACACCTCGTCTTATTATTTTGGAAATTGAGCACTTGAAGATGAGAAAAAAGTAACAACGACCAAAGCTATATTTAGTCTAAGATAGGAAAAAATATAATTATAGCACTAGAATCAAATGTAATGAAGTTTGTTTAAATTTTATAGCATTAACAATACATTTATAAAAAGGAAATTGGGCTAATGCTAATTTACTGTGCAGTAATTAACCATAAAATTAATTGTTTAAAAGATGTATGTTGGAACATCTCGCGTGAAGTATTTACGGAATAATAAATTGTAATTTTTCACAGAATTTTAGAGTATGTTCGAACGCAGATAAACGTAATTTATACTGCATAAAAACATTTACTATTTAACATCGATAAGTAAATAATGTAAATAATTTAAATAAAAGTAATTTAAAACAACAATTAACTGACCTTAAAACAGTAAAAACAAATTCTTCTATAAACCGAACCGAACACACAAAAAAAGAAACACGATGCAATACGATGATTCAACCGAAGAGACAACGAACTAAACTGTAGAGCAAGCTGCTTACGTCTGCATAGTAGCTCATGATGACGTCACGGCTCTCCCAGGCGACTAGCTGTCTGTTACAATAGTCTTATACACCGGTACGGTATTATGATATACTCCTTCACCGGAACGCATATTCATTATATGAAATAAAATTCACTGACACAATTAAATTGTTTGGTGTCTCTTCTTCATACAACAGCCATCTTACAAACAAACAACAACCGTTGTTATTTATTATCCTCTTAATAAGCTAAACATCAAAATCATATAACAATTTTTCTTTGATAATTAATTATTCACTTATTATTTTACTTTTGTTAATAAAATTAATCGCCGAATCAATAAGAATTTGTCGTAATTAAATATTCCGTTGACGTATTTATAATTAACGATTACACTTCCAACCAGAACTACCTAAATAAATAATAAACAGTAAAACTAAAATAAATTAGAGTTTTATATTTATTGGAATATATTTAAATATTTATTTATCATTATTTATTTAAATCTAGATTGTAACTAAATAAAACACTGAAATATGATTTAAAAGCAAATAATTTTCTAGAAAACGAGTCTTAACATTGTTTTATTTCTTCTAATTACAGGCCATTCAATTAAAATAAAAGAAAAAAATTAAAGGAGTTTTTTTTTTAAATGAAGTGTTCTGGTTTTTCTAATTACTTTTAAAGTTTTAAGAACGTATAAAAAATTACGACTAAAATAATTTTTAAAATAAATCTAATTAAGTTAATTGAAAATATTATTTTTCATTTAAGAATCTAAGTTTAATGAAATATAGCCAATACTCATGTGTGTGTGCGCCCGCGTCCCCACACGCGCGTACGCACTCTCTCTCTGTCTATCTATCTACCTATCTCTCTTTCTTTCTCTTTCTGTGTACAAATATATATTTACTAACATAGCCGTTGGGGCTTTGCCCGTGCTATATGATTACTTGCGTTTCTCGTATCGGTCAAATTTTTTCAATGTTACTTGCCTCCAATCAAGTAACTGGAGGCAGGTGCAGAGAGTCGCGTCGCACATGCACAGTAACAGCGGCTGTGTTGGTTGAGCCGCCGCGGAATTTACCGTCGTACCCTTTAAAAAATCAAGATTCAAAAAAATCCGAAAACGATTTTTTGCAAGCCCAAAACGAGCTAGTGAATAGCTCGTTTAGTATATAGTCAGAAATGAGGAAAATTTGTAATCGTAGTTCAAAGTTTTTTACTTTTCTTTCTCCTTTCAAGGTCAAATTTCGAAATATCTACAAATTGGTTTTTAGATATTCAAATAAAGATTACATCCACCAAAGATCAAGCTGATATTTTTATTTTCTATTGAGAAATTAAAAAAAAATTTCGGGTTTAAAAAAAATTCAAATATCCATTTTAACCCTTTAAACTTGGAATTTAAAAAATCTAGGAATCTGTTTCTAGATATTCACATGAAGATTTATATATAATAAAAATCAGGCTAATTTCTTCCTTTTTACCGAGGAATTAAAAAAAATTAATAATAATTTTCATTGTTACTTCCATTAAATACGGAATTAAAAAAATCTAGAAAGTAATTTTAAATAATTACATGAAGATTACACATACCAAATTCAAGCTGATAACTTCATTTTTACTTCCTTGTACGAAGTAAAGAATTTATTGTGATGGCGAAAAATGTCGGTTTTCAGATTTCAACGGAAATATTCATTTTGACCATCTCTGAATCAATTTTGACTAGTTTCGTCGAGACGTCTGTTCGTACGTATGCATCTCGCGTAACTCAAATATAATTAGCTGTAGGTTGTTGAAATTTTTGATTTAGTACTATCTAGTTATGCACCTCCCCATTTGATAGCAATCGACTGGACCAAAAGTGTTCAAAAAAATACAAAAAATTAGCATTTTGGACATTCAAATAAAATAAAATTAATTTCTATTAATGAAATATTTGGATCTTACAAGGGGAAGGCACATCGAATCGAATCTGACTTCATATATCTTATTTAACTTTTTTTTTAATTTAAATGTGTTGATTTTGTAATAATTATTGAACTTTGATTGTAAAATAAAATTACAATAAATAATAATAATAAAAAAAAAAACTTATATATACGAAGTTAGATTCGAACCGATGTGAGCATGGTTACGGATTCGATATTTCCTCACTTACACCACATAACTACTAAAGCGATGTGAAACAAAATTAATATATAAACTAATATAAAATGCTGATACGGACACCACCAAAAAAATTGATGTAATGTGGTGTCCACCGCAATACAGTTGTGTAACTGTCCACTTTATTAAAGAACTGGGGGATCGTATCTGACTTTCAAATGAAATATGTTTAAATGAAGTGCAGCAAAAAAGTGTATATGTACTTTAATAGGCGTTCAAGGAAATCATAGATTTTTTACCGAGAAATTAAAAAAAATATTAAATTTCGTTGTTATTCATTTTTAACACTTTAAACTCGGAATTTCAAAAAAAATTAAACAAAATATTACAAGATAACATAAACGTTTTGAAAAATATCTTTTTATACGTTTCATTCTCAGAACTGAATTATTTTTACATAATTAAATACATAATGAGACTTTTAACTCACTCTGCATACCCTAAAATAATTCTTATGTTAAAAGTATTTTCACGTAAAACTTCAAGTAAATTGAAAAGACTTGAGATAAAACATATATATTCTTTGATTTCCTGACATCTTTACCTCACCATTAATAGTCAACATCGTTTCTCTCTATTCCTTCTTATTATTTTAATGTAAAATTGTTTCTATGTTTACTTTTTCCTACGCGTGGTACTTTTATTAACTTTGCCAATATTTACTTGTAAATAAAAATAATTATTTTAACCTAGTTTTTTTAAAAGAAACTAAAATCGATTTCCTAAAAGTAATATAATTCAAATTTATTTTAAATTAAGCGATTTTTACTGCCTTTTTATTTGGCTTCATCATCAAAATGGCGAAATTTAAAAAAGAATCGAAATGACTTTTTTTATTTTTAATTGTTTTTTTTTTAACATTTTCAAGTAGATGATTATATGAAATGTTATGTGAAGGTATGTATTATAAAAAAAGAATAGAATGTTTAATTAAGAATTCGCATTTATATATTCTTTTCCGTGCTGGTAATGAATTCGAGATTAATTTTCACCGAGAAATGCCACTGCCAATAGGTAAAGTGTTGGAAAAATTATTTAAAAGGGTTCATTAAATTTCCATGTATGCGTTATGTTGTAAAATATCAATGGTTTTTACATTTTTTTGTCTTTCTATACTATAGTAGTTCGATCGAAAATGGAAATTTTACAATTTATTTATTTATTTAGCGTATGGCACCAAAACACAACACCAATCACAGACAAGAATTACAAACAAAGATTTAACACATTAATATATGCTACTGATTCTTGAGTCACCATCTTCAGGATTCCCTTCATAAGATGACCTAGGGAAAACTTCTATGATGTGTTTAACAGTTTGATTTTCACCACACTCTCAAAGGGGCGTCGGTATTTTACCCCATTTATACAGGAAATAGGCGCACCTACCATACTGAGTTCGTATTCTGTTTAGCGTTGACCATGTCTTACGTGGCAAGTCAAAACCCGGCGGCCTTTGAGTAATACATGGGATTTGGTTATTCTGCTTTGTGGTCCATGCTTGACGTCAGGCGTCAGTTAGGTTAAATCCGTCCTGTGTGGCAGCAATTGCTGTTTTGATAGGTGGCTTTCTAGATCGAAGTCGACCGCGAATGGAATCCTCAATATCCTCATGTATTGGTAGGTTTCGATTGTTCATAATCTTCTTGTACTCTCTTACAAGAGCGTTCATACGGCGCAGGTTTGGGGGTGGCATGTGGCTCAATACCGGGAGCCATTCCACAGGAGTAAACCTGATAACCTCGGCAATCATTCTCATAGTGTTATTAAGTTGAGCATGAATTCTATGAACATAAGGCCTGTTAGGCCACTCTGGCGCAAAATATTCAGCAGCCAAGAAGACGAGGTTCAGAGTCGATGTGCGCAAAGTGGAAGCCGATGCTTCTCACGTTGTTTCACAGAGCTTATGTATAATGTTGCTTCTCGCTTTCAATTTTTCTGCAGTTTTCATTACGTGATCCTTAAATGAAAGCGTTCTATCAAGAGTCACATAGGTATTTTGGTCTTAAGGAGGAGCCCCCTCGTCTGCGTGCACGCCTCTGAGGAGAGATGGTCGGCGTCCCAAGGATGATAGTTTTAAGTTTTTGTTTTTTTTTTATTATTTTTGTCTGCGTGAATGTTATGAATGATTGAAGACAGCAGTGCCACATGGAGCTGAACGGCGCCAAGTCAGTGGTATGGTGACGTCCGGATACGGGGCTCAGCCCCGTAACATTAGTGTGAATGATATTGTGAATCGTTGAAATGTGTGTGCTTATTGTTTGTTATTGTAAATATTATTTCATTGTGTATTTATGCTACTGATTCTTTTGTAGTGTTTTTATAAATTGTATTTTGTGCATTAATTATGTCTTTGTGTTCTGGTCCGGGCACGGTCGAAGGGTGGTCGGACCAGCCAATTGAAATTGGATGATGGCTGGGGCGAACTCAACCAGAATGTACATATGTACACTCTACATATGTTGTAATGTATTTTATTTAAAAAAAAAAAAAAAAAAAAAAAAAAAGCCTCAAAAGATTCTGGAGGCTGGGGATGAATCGTGGCGACGATTAGGGACCAGGGAGGTAGCCTTATTGCCTAGGGCGTTCTGGCTCCACTGGCAAGTATAGTGGTGTCGGGGCTCCCCGATGATGGCACCAAGGACCCTCAGGTATGAGAGGAACGCGTGGGGGTAGCGGTATGCGGAAGGCGTGCCGGCTACATGTAGGTTAGGGACGGGGAGGGTAGCCCCATTGAAGAGGGGGGAGTTAGCTGCCCGAATGAGGTGGTTGGCTCACCCTGAAGAGGCTTTGGGGACCCCGGCGGGAGATCCTCCGTAAGGAGGCAGTTAGGGTGGGCAAAGACTGCTGCCACGGCACTGCAAGGCAACCATGCTATGTCTTAACAGGCGGAGGCTGGTTGCCTTGGGGTGCTTAACAAGATAAATAAAAAAAAAAAAAAAAAAAAAGGTATTTTGGTCTTATTATGAAAGAACCATGTATTCTCGACTACAATTTTAAGCTCCCTATTAGCGATCTTGTTACTCAGATGGAAGCATGACACGTCTGTTTTACTAGCATTTGGTTGGAGGCGCCATCTCCGGAAATACCTTCCCAGTTTCTCCAGGTCAGCCATCAGGACCTCCTCCGACTCTTCAAATGATCTACATTTTGTTGTTATAGATCTTCTCTCTGGCATGTATGCAACATAGAGGCTGAAAAGGAGAGGTCCAAGTACAAACTCTTGAGGCAGGCCGTTCTTGAGTTTCCTTGGTGAGCTTTTATCGGATTTCATGATAACTTGGAACATTCTGTCGTTCAACATGTTATTAAGGAGGCAAACTGTTAGTTTGCATGGGATTACACGAGGACCTTACAAATCATGCCTTCTCTCCAGACAGTGTCGTAAGAGGCCGATAAATCAACGAATGCAGCAGAAGTTTTAAGATTTCTTTGGAACCCCGCTTCAATGTATGTTGTGAGCGAGAGAACTTGGTTGTGCAACTTCGTTTTGGCCTAAAGCCAAAACGAAGTTCAATTGGTATAACATCAAATATCCTCTGACAGATTCTATTGTAGATAAGCCTTTCTAGTAATTTATATGTCACTGAGAGAAATGGTATAGGCCTGTAGCTCTTAGGCAAGTTTGTTGGTTCCCTGGTTTTAAAATTGCTTGAACTCTCTGGGTACGTTACCGGTTTGCATTATGTCAGTGAAGAATCTGGCCAGCCAAAGTTTTGCGTATTTTCCGCAGTTTAATAAAAATTCCGGATTGATACATCGAATCCTGGTGCTTTTCCTGGAGTAACATCTTTGATTGATTGATTAAGCGCCAACTGAATCTTTTCAAGTGCAAAAGGGTGATTTATCTTTTTATTTATTGCATATTTTTTAACCGATATTTTTATTGACTTCCTAATATTGTTTTATTTTTTTTGTTTTTTGTTAGGGTTTTACTTTTTTGTATGTTTATTTTACTGAGGGAGAGTTTGGAAACCCCTCATCAAGCGATTATTGTAATTCTATTTATATATGGTTCCTTTTTTGAACCGACTGCCAATAAACGAATTGTGATAATATGTATATAATCATATAACTAGTATTCATTTTATTAAACACTGTTTTAATTTTATTAAAACAGTGTTAACTCTTACGTGTCAGTAAATGTGTACGTTAAATTTTATTTAATTTAATAAAATAAGTAAAAATTCCTTTTGAACATTTCTTAATTAAAATGCAGCATCATCACAAAATTAAAATATACTTTAAGAAAAAACTTTCTTGTAATTATAGTTTTTATAGAGCAAAGAAAAAACAATAAAGTAATATTAGTAAAAAGAATTTTGTTAAACAAGGTTAAATAAAAAATTTAATTATATTTTTCTTTTAATATTTAATTAAAACGTTGAGTATATAATATTCAAAATAGTTATGATTTTAGCATTAAAAAAATCTACAAAGAAGAGTTTTCAGAGATAACTGCAAATTATAAAATAATAATGACTCGTTGACTGCAAAACTTACCCTGGAGCAGACATTGATAGCGACCATAATTTGGTGATAATGAAATGTAGATTGGGGTTTAAAAACCTGAAGAAAAGTTGTCAGATGAATCGGTGGAATTTAGAGAAGCTTGAGGAAGAGGAGGTAAAGAAGATTTTTGAGGAGGACATCGCAAGAGGTCTGAGTAAAAAAGATATGGTAGAAAATGTAGAAGAAGAATGGGAGAATGTTAAAAAGGAAATTCTTAAATCAGCTGAAGCAAACTTAGGCGGAATAAAGAGAACTGGTAGAAAACCTTGGGTTTCAGACGATATATTGCAGCTGATGGATGAACGTAGAAAATATAAGAATGCTAATGATGAAGAAAGTAAAAGGAACTATCGGCAATTAAGAAATGCTATAAATAGGAAATGCAAACTGGCGAAAGAAGAGTGGATTAAAGAAAAGTGTTCAGAAGTGGAAAGAGAAATGAACATTGGTAAAATTGACGGAGCATACAGGAAAGTTAAGGAAAATTTTGGGGTACATAAATTAAAATCTAATAATGTGTTAAACAAAGATGGTACACCAATATATAATACGAAAGGTAAAGTCGATAGATGGGTGGAATATATTGAAGAGTTATACGGAGGAAATGAATTAGAAAATGGTGTTATAGAGGAAGAAGAGGAAGTTGAGGAGGATGAAATGGGAGAAACAATACTGAGATCTGAATTTAAGAGAGCATTAAAAGATTTAAATGGCAGAAAGGCTCCTGGAATAGACGGAATACCTGTAGAATTACTGCGCAGTGCAGGGGAGGAGGCGATTGATAGATTATACAAACTGGTGTGTAATATTTATGAAAAAGGGGAATTTCCGTCAGACTTCAAAAAAAGTGTTATAGTTATGATACCAAAGAAAGCAGGGGCAGATAAATGTGAAGAATACAGAACAATTAGTTTAACTAGTCATGCATCAAAAATCTTAACTAGAATTTTATACAGAAGAATTGAGAGGAGAGTGGAAGAAGTGTTAGGAGAAGACCAATTTGGTTTCAGGAAAAGTATAGGGACAAGGGAAGCAATTTTAGGCCTCAGATTAATAGTAGAAGGAAGATTAAAGAAAAACAAACCAACATACTTGGCGTTTATAGACCTAGAAAAGGCTTTCGATAACGTAGATTGGAATAAAATGTTCAGCATTTTAAAAAAATTAGGGTTCAAATACAGAGATAGAAGAACAATTGCTAACATGTACAGGAACCAAACAGCAACAATAACAATTGAAGAACATAAGAAAGAAGCCCTAATAAGAAAGGGAGTCCGACAAGGATGTTCCCTATCTCCGTTACTTTTTAATCTTTACATGGAACTAGCAGTTAATGATATTAAAGAACAATTTAGATTCGGAGTAACAGTACAAGGTGAAAAGATAAAGATGCTACGATTTGCTGATGATATAGTAATTCTAGCCGAGAGTAAAAAGGATTTAGAAGAAACAATGAATGGCATAGATGAAGTCCTACGCAAGAACTATCGCATGAAAATAAACAAGAACAAAACAAAAGTAATGAAATGTAGTAGAAATAACAAAGATGGACCACTGAATGTGAAAATAGGAGGAGAAAAGATTATGGAGGTAGAAGAATTTTGTTATTTGGGAAGTAAAATTACTAAAGATGGACGAAGCAGGAGCGATATAAAATGCCGAATAGCACAAGCTAAACGAGCCTTCAGTAAGAAATATAATTTGTTTACATCAAAAATGAATTTAAATGTCAGGAAAAGATTTTTGAAAGTGTATGTTTGGAGTGTCGCTTTATATGGAAGTGAAACTTGGACAATCGGAGTATCTGAGAAGAAAAGATTAGAAGCTTTTGAAATGTGGTGCTATAGGAGAATGTTAAAAATCAGATGGGTGGATAAAGTGACAAATGAAGAGGTATTGCGGCAAATAGATGAAGAAAGAAGCATTTGGAAAAATATAGTTAAAAGAAGAGACAGACTTATAGGCCACATACTAAGGCATCCTGGAATAGTCGCTTTAATATTGGAAGGACAGGTAGAAGGGAAAAATTGTGTAGGCAGGCCACGTTTGGAGTATGTAAAACAAATTGTTGGGGATGTAGGATGTAGAGGGTATACTGAAATGAAACGACTAGCACTAGATAGGGAATCTTGGAGAGCTGCATCAAACCAGTCAAATGACTGAAGACAAAAAAAAAAAAAAAAAAAAATAAAATAATAAAAATAAAAATATAAGTTGTAATGGACGGAAATTTTTCAAAAAATAAAAAGATAAATTAATACAAAACAATGTGTAAATTAGTTAAAAAAATTACGTGTAAAGATAATTCATAAATTAAAAATTATTTTTATAAAACTATAATTAAAGGATAACATAGTAAATAATTCACAACTTAATTTTTAATTCACTTGTTAAATATAAATAGGAAATTTTTCTCTTATTCATGAATAATTTTGACACTTTTGGAATAGTGAGAAAGCTGCTATTTTGCATAAGTATTCTTAATAAGGTTTTTAGATAAAAAAATTATTTTCAGTCAAAAAATTTAAGCGTTTAAATTAGAAAGGCTTTGAAAAGTTTATCAAAAAACCCGGAAGTGATGTAAAATTGAAACCTGGCACAAACGTTTACTTAGATTAGGTAATAACTATGATGGGATTTTCCTCATATATAACTAAGAACCACAAAAGGGATACAAATCAAATTTTCAAAATCAGCGTCTCTTATTCAAGTTGCGATACAACAATGAAATTTCTAAGATATTTACTCTAATAACCATCATAGTTTCAAGATTATTAATTTCCCTTAAAACCATCAACAAGAAAGTTAAACTGCATTAAAAGTTCCTTATCTTTGAAACATGTTGCAAAAAAAAACCTTGTAATTCAGTATAAATTATAACTTGAATATTTAATGAAAATAAATCTTGGGTTACCTTTGAAATACCTCTAACCGGGTGAATAAAGGATAAGAGTAAATTTCATAGTTTTTGAATATTACATAAATATTTGCTAAAAGAAATTAACTAATATATAACTTCACCAGCTTTTTTACATTCGAAAAAAAAATTTGAACTTCCCATTTAAGTATTTTTAACTTCTCTCTCGCATAAAATGATGAAAGAAGATAAGAACTGGTTTCCTAAATCACAAAAGGACTTATTCGATTGAAAAAAAAAAAATTCGGAACAAATGCTAACTAGAAAATTCTATCAAAAATTATTTCTTGATTTTTCCTTAACCATTCTTGAAAGAATTAAACTGACCAAAAGGGTTTTCATATTTCTAAATTAAGTGGTGGAGAAATTCAACATAAACTTGGAAGGACAATATTTAAAACATCTATTAATATATTCTTTATACAGATCGGATTTCAAAGTGATTATACAAACAGCGTATGATTTTGTAGGTAAAAACGTTTTTCTTGAACCTCAAAAGAAGATACTGACGGAAGAGTTTTAAAAGAGAACACTATTTTTCTGTTAATAGAACATGAGCTAATAGTAAATAATATATGGAACATCTGAATACAAATCTAAAATTACCTACAATCCTTAGAACTTTCAGTTAATCGACGTTTTGAAGATCTAATAAATGAAACGATAAGAAAGTGCTATTAAAAATATCTGTACTTATGGATGAGTATTTTTGCAGGAGTATGTATGTCTTTCATTTTATATCTCGGTAACACTAAACATTAAATAATGAATATGGTGAAATAATATTTTTTTAAGAAATTCTAAATTAAAAAGCGGATGAAGAATTATAGAAGATTTTCTTGTGTTTTTTAACCAATACAAAAAAAAAATAATAATAATACATAAAAACAATAACAACGTAAACAAAGCCAATCAAATTCTTTTAAAATAAAATATTTCACATAAGCACCTACTATGAGTACAGGAATATAAAAACATAGGATAAATTTTAAAATTGGTTGAAAAGTAGTTTTTTTATGAGTTATTAAAATTTAACATTTGAATTGTTTTTCTCTATATCGTGCAATGCTGTAGGAACGTTTCAAATATGTTTAATTTTTATAATTTCTTACCAACTTAACAAATCAATCTAAATTTCTTTTTCATAATTTTCTTTTGGTAAAAAAAGAAGTTTAATCATTTTTACGTCCTTGTACCAAGTAAAGAAAATATTGTGATAGCGAAAAATTTCGGTTTTCACATTTCAACAGAAATATCCATTTTGACCATCCCTGAATCCATTTTGATTAGTTTTAGTGTGTAGTTTTAGTTTTAATTTTTAGTGACGTCTGTACGTACGTATTTATCTCGCATAACTGAAAAACGATCAACCGTAGGATGTTGAAATTTTGGATTTAGGACCGTTGCAAGATCTAATAGTGCACCTCCCTTTTTGATTACAACCGACTGAACCAAAAGTGTCCAAAAAATCCCAAAATAAATAACAATTTGGATTTTGGACTTAACTGCAGTAATAAACCCTCTATGAATGCTTTTCAACGTGTGTCATAAGTGGTACTTATTTTCATTGGTTCCAAAGTTACAGCGAAATAAGACTTTAATTAATGAAATATTTGGATCTTGAAAGGGGAAGGCACATCAAATTGAATCAGAATTAAATTCATTTTTTTAACTTTGTTTTAAATATATTGATTTATTAATAATTATTAACTCTTGACTGTAAAAAAAAATAATTACAATAAAAATTAGTTCAAAACAATAAAAAAAAAAATATGGAGAAATCAGAAGTTATTTGTGAAAAAAAATTTATGTACTTTTAAAATTTGTATATGTAATTTAATAGGCATTATTGCATATAGTGTATGTATGTGTAATAGATTTGGTGAAACATCTGATTATTTAATATTAATTGAAAATTATAATTTAGAATCATATTATTTTTGGATTTTCTAGTTTAATTTCTGATTAATTTTATTTAATTATTTTGGAATTTCTGTTTAATTTTATTTACATTAAAGTTAACTAGAGAGGACTGAAAAGTAGACCCTCACAAGAACTACATATACATTGAGGTATACATACCAGATCTTTAATAAATTGCAAAAAATTCTTATCTGTTAGTTCATTACTCCTCTGATATTGTCAGTCAACATTCTCCCTAAGTCGGAGTTGATGATCATTTCGTTTATTTATTTTTTATTGCCAATCATTTGATCGCTCTTTGGTTTGATATTGTTTCTGAGCTTAATTTTTCACACATTCTCTAGTTTTTAAATTTTCTCTCTTTATATTTATCATCTTAATGTAAAGGGACTTTTACCCTATCCTAATATTTCATGTAAGATTGTTGAATTAATAATTGTGTAAATACTTGATGTTAATAAAAATAAATATTTCAGCAATTTTGTATCTGTCCACTTTATTAAAGAATTGGAGAAACGTATCTCACATCAAATGAAATAAGTTTAAATGAAGTGCAGCAAAAAATGTGTATACGTAATTTAATAGGCGTACAAGTGTCATGTGGTATCCACATCAGATTTTTTTAAATTCAAATTAAATAAATTCGAAATAATAATGATTTAACTAAAAAATTAATTTTAACAATCATGGCAAAAGCAGTTTTTATTTAGATTAATAAACATTTTTAAAAAAATCAAAAACTGTTATTTATTGTTACAAACAATCCATATTAAAAGGGTAATGCTAGTTTAAAAATAACCTAAAGAACTAAAACGTTTAACATAGATTATCCATGAACCTATTTATATAAAAAAAAGATTGATTTTGGTTAAAATCAAGATTTTTCTAAAGAAATACTAAAAAGAAGCTCTAAAGAAGATATTATGGACCTTCAACAAGTGAGAGAAATATACCCTCCCATGAATAAAATATATAAGGGAGCCCTTTGATTTTCTTATTATAGATTTTAAACGTTTTCTCACAAATTTGTATTAAATTTGAAATTGTATAACCCTATTAAATATTTTAACCAATCTTTATTCAGCAATAGTACTTTCTATTATTATACTAAGCGTACCACCAACTATTTAATTACTGCTTATTACGGGTTTATTAAAACAATTTTCATTTTTAGCCGACTTCAAAAAAGAAGGTTATGTATTCGACATGTATATTTTTATTATATTCGCGCATTACTTTTTTCTTTTACCCACTTTTCGAAGAAATGTACGGTGTTATTTTCGGTCGCACAGTGTGATTGGGGGGGGAGTGAAATTTAATTTTCTTTACCTTTTAAGGTATGAAATACCATTCATATATAAAATTTTCTAGCGCGAATATCTCAAAAATAACATTCATATACAACATTTTGTGGCTCGAATATCTCCAAAAATATTAAATCAATTACATAGAAATTTTAGATATATTTTAGTAGTGTATCTGTAGTTTTGCATGTAAGAATTAAATTAAGGTTGGCTAAGTTATCCTTGAGTTACAGTCGGTTTTTTCAAAAAAATTGATAATGTTATGGCTCCAGTATCTTCAAAAATATTAATCAATTTCAATGAAATTTATATGTGTTGCTGTAGTGCACCTGAAGTTTTGCACGTAAAAATTTGATGTCTGAGTTGTTCCTTAGTTACACTCAATTTTATTTCGACAACATATTCTCAATTTGAGATTATGTTGAATGGGTGGTGGTGTACTTTTTATACGCGCTTATGCAGTGAATCATAGTGGGGAGTGAATTGGAACTTGATGATTGTGTGTAGGTTCTATACTCGTTAATCAAACATTGACAGTGAGTTGCAGTTTGAAATCAGTGCGTTTCTGACTGTGAATTAGTGAGAGCGTCAGAAACGAAAAGCCGGTCTTCTTGAGCAAAACTGCGCTAGAATTTTTCCATTAGTTTTTTCTAAATGGAAAATATTTGTAAAGAAATTTTTTCTTTATCTTTTAACTTGAATTAAGAAGATAAAAATATAAAACTAAGTTTTTAACTCAGAGAACAGTTACGAATTGATTTATATAAAAACATAGAGATTAAAATCATCTTAATACAGAATCAAATAGCATACGTAAAGTGAATGCTTTAACTGAGAAGTGATGGAATAACTGAGTAGATTTATACATCTGTATAAAAGTACAACTGCGATAGAAATTTTCCTTTGCAGTCGTTCAAGCTTAAAGTTCTAATGGAATTTAAATGAGGAATATTTTTAGTATCTATTAATAAACAACACTTATTTCAATATAAAGTATAACATCATCTGCTCGGGTTACTTCAGAACAGAAAGGTTTTACAAAATATGTATATGAACTGCAAATCATCGTTTGGTTTTAATAAATATTAATTATGTAGATTAATACGTAAATTAAAGATTAAATTAAAGATTAAATACGTAATATAAGTAAATTAAACATTTTAAATTATCCCACATTTATATTTATATATGTTGTACCTACGTTAAAAATTATAATTTTTTATCCATAAAAATAAAATTTCCTCTATCAAACTCATGAGATATTTTTACGTTAGTCAATATAACAATTTGGTGCCGCTGTTTTAATAAATTACGTACTCGTATAATGGAGCTTTCCATAACTGAAAAAAAAGCTTTGAATTTTCTGCACCTTTGTACAAATAATGTTACAATACTAATAATACATTGTTGCTATCAAAATATACAATATTGTTATCTAAATTAAAATTTAGATAAATAATTCTCTTATTATTATCATTTCTATTAACTATGCCATAACTATTAATAGTTATGAAAGGTTAATAGTTATTTATCATAACAATTAACCTTAATTGTATCGTTACTGGATTCATTATACTTAGTAACTTCACAAAACTGTTTTATATCATATATTTATGTTTGAATATTTACTTTAAACATGATTATTATTGTTTATAAATTAACTGGGTATTTTTGTGACTGTTTATCAATGTTTAATTATGGTTTTCTTTCATTCATTCAAATGCTGGAATAGTTCCCGTTTTAATCGTTCAGTAGCCGGAACACCTATTTCTGAATATTTATAAATTTATTTATATTTTATTCATCTATATTAGTACTGTATTATTTTGAATGAATAAATATAATCACTAAAATATTTTAACAAGACCGGTATAATGGACTTACGTAACGGATTTCTGTCAATTAAAAAGAAAGTAGTAGAAAATATAATAAAGGGAATAATTCAAAAAGGGGCTAAAAGAAACCCTTTTAGTAAAGGTAATGTAGGTCAGTATAACAAACGTCTTTTTTAATACTGCCCACTGACAGACCTAAACAGATGTTGTTCCGTGAAAAGAGTTACCGGAGCTGGAATTTCATGGGAAAATGTGAGGATGGACGATATTTTCACGTTTTGAGTTCTGCAGGGTCCGGTCCTGCAGGTAAAGAAGATAAAATTATAAATACTCCTGGGAAGACGAGCTGAAATTAGTTTAAGCGAGACGTTATGATGTCGGTTTGCAAGGTCATTTCTGCGAGAGAGTGCTACGAGTTCTAAGCGAGGAGATATTATGCGAGTTTGAAAGAAGAGTATTCTACGAGGAGGTCAGTGAAGGAGCGAATTTCTAATTTAGGTTCGACTCAATTACGGTGAAGACATGAGTAATCCAGTACATGAAAACAGGAAATGGTTCGGTGAGTTACTGTTAGGCTATAAGTGTAAGAGATAATGTACTAAATTTCATTCATAAATTGTTTATTTCTGAAAATCAAAGGTACTTGCAGTAAAATAACTTTAAACTTATCTTATCTATTGTACTATTGTTGTTAATACAAGATTAGTGGTTAAAAGTGTTAAGACTAGCCGTCATGCTAATATCTTTTGTCAATGGAAGTGAATTCTGTTTATCAATATTTAACTACCTGTGAATAACTCCTTACTTTAAATTTTTTTTATGTAATCACTGTCTGTTATTATTGTGGTTATGATTACAATGGTTATTATTTATTATTACTGACATTTATTATTATTATCGTTTGCTGTTGTCATTTTTATTAATATTATTCTGTTTATTATCGTGGTTGTGATTACTATTTTTATTACTGTTTTATTATTATTATCAATTTGTCTTGTTTTACTTATGTTTTTAAACCAATAAATTGCAATTTTTTTTTTTTTTTGCTTGATTATATTTCCACATAAGCTTGAAGCTTGTGCGTAGGATATGGAAATGTAGTGTATGAAAAATATCGTGCCTGATCGGGATTTGAACCCAGGACCTACGGATGATAGGCCGAGACGCTACTACTCGCGCCACATAAACATTTTAAATTGTTCATTTCTCAATATCCTAATCAATCCGTGAACACGCGACAATATATATGTATATATTTCGTTCGTTAAAATGTAACTTTTTCAGATTTTCCAACTTATAAATTAATTTAGAATAGGATTTAATTATAATTACTGCTTTATAAATCTTAAACAGTTATATTTCTGCGAGATTTAAAAAAAGTAATTTCTTTTACCGATCTGATCTTATTAAATCTAAATGCGTGAATTTACAATATATATATTATTTATAAATTTAATTTAAAAATATAATAAAATAATAATAATAATATTAAAAATGAAATAAAAAAATGTGTAAATTTCAGATTTTTAAAAATTTCATATAAATTTATTGTTGTATAATCAATGATGTATTGGTATAGTAAATTTGTAAATACAATTTATATACAAATTGAAATTTTAATGATATATTTGATTTAGCCGTCGATAATCTATTTTTTCTCTTTTGTTTTGAAATTTTACTCGTGTTTACTATGTTTATATTGATAAAAAGATATGATCTTAAGTAATAATTAGTCAGTAAAAAGATTAAATAGAAAGATATTCTACAGACATTTAAAAAAAAGAAAAACAAAAACAATTATTTAAATAATAAAGATTACAATATTGGGAATTGCTTAAAAAACAACGAGTTTAATTAAATTAGCTGAATAACTTTAGAATCTGAATTTTAAAGCACAGTACACCATCCATCGAAACTACACAAAGAGAGGGTTAACATAACATCACGTTGTCTGAATGTCTTGTTAGCAAAGCTACAAATTAAAGTGGTTTATATCTCACTCCCTCAACAAAATAGATCTACTTAAATTTAATTAATGGTATACAAATGTAATGATTAGTGGGACATTTAATTTTAATTTACAAGACTGTACAGAGATCTATTGTAACAACCGTAGATTTTATAAGTTATCTTACCCCAATTCCATAATTATCAAATCCAGTTTTAGTCAGCCTGTAAACTGTCATGATCAAAATAATAAATTACTTTTAGTTTATTAAATATAGTAATTACGATGTACAGTTGAAGATATTTTATAAATTATATAGCTATGTAATATAAAATTAAATTAATTTATATCCTTTATTATTATTATTTATTCACTAAAAATAGTACTATAATAAATTATTATTTTTATGAATAAATTTATAAACCGAGAAATAATAAACATATTCCAAATATTTATAAAATTTAAATAAAGATTGATTAGACAACATTGACATGTAGCTGAGATAATTTTTTATTGTTTTTTAAATCTCGATCACCATTATTAAAAAAATGGAAAAATAAATTTCTATGATCAACAACTAAAGTAAAAAATAAAAGGATGAAAACTATTCCATTTCCTTTTTTAATTTTATCCAAACTTTAATGCAATCAATGCTTCATATATTGAAATTTCTTGGGAAATTAACGAAATTTTAAGCCAAACGATGTTTATGTTCAGCTAAGCAAAAGGATTAATTAAAATAGCCAAAAAAGTGTTTAAATGTTAACTAAAAGGCTAAAAAACATACGTACATACAGCTTTCGGAAATTTCAGTATGTTTTTTATTTGGAATAACGGGATTGAGAAAATGGAAATTTACAAAAATTCCGATCTTTAAACTTCTGGCCAATCTTTCCCTTTAAGGTTTTGTTGATGCAGCAACAGAAATAGAGCTACAGGCGGCGAAATTAAAATAGGCTTTGATTTGCTGTACTATATAGATTTATTAATTATTAATAGTCAGGCATTTTTATGTTACTTAAGTAATAAGTAGATATTTTTATTAACTGATTTTGATCAGTCAGAAAAAAATAATTTTTATCTATTTTTACACTTGTAAGAACAATAAATAGACTTACCGTGTGTTTCAAAATGAATAATTTTGAAACACACGGGGTTAGGGTTTTAAAGATATGTAATATTTATTAACTTTTACTTACATTAATAAATTAAACATTAAATGAAAGAGCAGTACTAACAGTTTTTTATATAAGCGTTCAATGTTAGCGCTATTCGTCTCCCGGTACACATCCAACCGATAGGAGAGTTCATCCCATACTTTAATCTGTAAGTTTGGAGTAATTGATGCGATACCTGCTTCAATCCTGTGTCTCAAGTCGGGTAGGTCAACTGGTAACAGTGGCGCATACACTACATCCTTTATAAACCTCCCCCCAAAAAAATCGTACTGGATCGAATCGGACGAACGTTAAGACCATAGCAAACAAGCAATATCATCTGGTCCCTGGTGAACAAACCAGTGATAGGGGAGGAATTTCAACTAGTCACGTACACCGTTATACCAGTGAGGAGTCGCCACATCTTGTTGCCAAATAAAGTTCTGTGGTTCGTATTGCAGTTGAAGAAAAACAAATAGTTGTAGCACGTCAAGGTCATTCCAGACACATTTACTTCCGCGATAAAGAACGTCCCGTGAACTTGCCGTCAGGATACGGCACAAAAATCATTCAGTTTTTGGAAGTCTCGTTTACTTTGCAGTATTTCGTGAGGATTTTCTGATCCCCAGATACGCACATTATGAGTGTTTACTTTTCCATTATTATGAATTGTTGATTCGTCACTGAATAAGATACGATAAAAAACATTTTCATCGTTACGGTGCTTCATTTCATTTGTAAAGCTAGCACGCAAACCATAATCTATAGGCTTTAGAGCTTGTAACAGCCGTAAACGATATGGACGCAGCTGTATACGTTTTCTTTAAACCCTTCTAGTGCTTTCAAACGGAAGATACAGGAAACAGTTATTGAACTTGCACATCGCTAAAACTGTTTGAGTTGCTCTTTCATTTCATATATAATTAATTAATGTACGTAAAACTTGAGAAATGTTACATAGCTTTAAAACCCAGATATTCATTTTGGAACACCGTATTTTTAGATATCAAATGGATGTTTACTTGCTATTAATTTTTATTTGAACAATGAATCTACGGATGCATTTCAGATTTTACAAACGTTAATCAATCGATATGTACAAGTATTTATTTTTTTTAATATACGCTCAAATTTTAATTTTTTATTTATTTTATAGAGGGAATTATCTTATGATCCTGTAATAATTTCCTTCCAAATAATTTGGACGAAAGATGGTGAAAAGAAAAATTATATCTTTACACGACAATTTGAGTTTATTTTTATTTTTTTGTCATTATTATTGAATTATAATACAGAAATGGTACCAAAAATGTTATTCTGAAATGAATATTTCAGTGCCGAATATCAATTGGGATTGCTAATAAAAAATTATAGAAATAATAAATATTCCAGTAAACTACAGATATAACATTTCGGAATAGTTTCCTTACTTTCTCACAATATTACGGCCGGTTACTGATCTACTAAAATACTATAAGGAACTACATATTTTTTCTTAGTTATTTCAATTAAAACATTTATAAATAAAACTTACAAAAACCGACTTGAAAAATATACTAAAAAATAAAATTTTTTTTGAATTTCAACCTTTTAAGTCTATTCTAAATTAACCTTTAATTATTTTTTCCTTAGTTGTTTGGTTTTTAATTTTGAACAGATTTTAAAAAGTTGAAATTTAGAGTAGAAATGAAGAAAATTATGTATTTTTTTAATTTCATAACAGATTTTTAAAAAAAAATCTGGTACTTTTTCGGAATTTCACAGCCAAAAAAAAAAAAAAAAATTCTTGTGACTACAGTTTGTATATTTACCATTAATTAGACGACATTATATATCAACATAATCTAACAAAATATAATCTACGCTCGCTTTGCTCGCTAATCTCTCTAAGTAGTATGCTGAAGTATAATGATTCGTAAAAAAAAAAGGTGAAAAATTTTGGCTGTGATATTTTGAAAAGTACCAAACATTTATTTAAAATCTACGTGGCACATACTATATCGTCTTTGCCTTTTATTCGGAAGGTTAAGGTTACGAATGATGGTCAGCCTTGCTATTTTTTATACGCTATATTATTTATTACATGTGATTAGGGCTTTAACTGAGTATAAGCCAGTAGCTTTGAACATAAATAAATGATAAAGAAAAGTTTATAATAATAGATCATTTAATTTAAAAATAAATTCCTAAAAATTTCGATGAAGTCCGATTATTTAACGCTGGGGAAATAAAAATGTTAAAAAGCGACCATTTAAAAATCTTTGGTTAATTCTTATTTAATGATAAATTAAATTGTTTAATATTTGAACGCAAAATAATTATATTATTACTTATTAAAAATGCTTATTTTTTCAATAAATTTAATAAATTGTTTTTTTTTCTTGTTTACTTATAATATAGATTCTGTTAATACATCGAGAAATGCATATGTTAATTCCTAAATGTTGTATTTCAAAACAACATGAAATATGTTATACACCATCTTCATAATGTATTAATCAAATTCAACGATTGGCAAAATTTGCTCATAATTTACTAGATTTTAGCAACAAAAATTCATCTTCTGTGTGATGAGAATTCAATAAAAAGATATAATACACTACAATATTTTATTTATACAAAAAGTAATGTCAACCGATTTTTTTCTTTTTCAGATAATCTAGCGATCTTTTCTGATGACCTAAACACAGTCCAAAAATAAATCGAAATTTTGAAGGAAGTCGCCGAAATAAGTGGACTATAAATTTCATCTGAAAAAACGGAAATAATGATAAATCTAAAAATCACCCAAGAGAAATAGAAACAAAATTAGAAAATACTAGTCATGGTAAAATTTCAATATCTAGGGCAATTAATATCTAAAAAAATGGACAAAATGTCTATAGAAAATCGGGCAAATAAAATGGAAATGACTTTCCAGGTAACCAAAAATCTTTACAATAAAAAAATCGATTTCTTACAATACGAAATTCAAACATGGTTATAAAACCTGAAAGTCGTTACAAGGCAGAATGTTTAACATTAACATTAATCAAAGAAAACTATTTTGAAAATTAGAAAATTATAAGAAAAACTTTCAGCCCGAAAGTGTAAAAATAAAAATATTTTAAGATCAAACGAGGAAATTTATAGAAAAAAACATAACCGACACAATTAAAAAACGGAAACTAATATTTTACGGTCATTTAAAGAGAATGGATGAAGAACAAAGATTGGAAAAAATCCAATTTCTTTGATAATTTAAAAAGTAAAAACAATTAATTGGCTTCTAAAGGTAGGTCAGAATCACCAAAAAATCGGAATAAGAGAAGAAGAAATTTTAGATAAGAAAATTTTCAAGAAAAAGTACGCGGTTTAAAAGATTTAAAGAGATACAAGATGGAAGAGGAAGCAACTAGGAGAAAAACAGAAATTGAGAAAAATTAAGAAAAATTAGTGGCTTCTTGCTGCTCCGCAGTATTATTATTATAAAATAATGTTACATATTTTTAAAAAGTCGGTTAAAAACCTGTTTTATTTAAAGCACGTTTACCTTCAATCCACTTGGTTTCTTTTTCCTTTCAAACCATAGGTAAAATGCATGCTCAAAACCTATTTCCAGCCGTATCGACGTTCTGGAAATACTGGACGGATCGGGCTAATTTATTTTTTGTTCTGCTTGGAATGACCCGAATGTATATCATCAAGCATTGACGGACCTTCAAAGTTATTTTCCTGTGAGTAACAACCCTGAAAGTTTCTTAATTAAGGAATAAATGAGGATTTCTCAGAGGAAACCCAAGTTTGGGATCCGATGATGCTTCATGACATATCTGTGGGTCATCCGAAGCAGAAAAAAAAAATCAGCCCGATCCTTCCAACAGAACATCTAAATGGACTGGAAATAGGTTTACAACACAATATTTTTTTAATATACGAGTATAAGATGATTAAATGGTGGATTAATTGATGGTTAAAACATCAAAGGAAAAATAAAGTTTGTTCACGCAGTTCAGAGATGGTCAATCCGTAAAAAAAATACAGGGTTATCATAAAAGAATGGGAAAGTAATTCATAGGAAGATTGTAGGAAAATTTTTAGATGTTATCCCTGAAAGCCTCCAACCCAAAAGTTTGTTTATCAGCAGTTGTAACCACAACGTCAGTTCTTGTATTGTTGTTGCGGTGAGTTTAGTGAGTTACTGTGTTCTCGGATAAAGACAAAGCAAAATGTGTTTTATTGATGGCTGAATTAAAATCCGTAATTTTAGTTTAACGTGCGTTTCGATGTGAATTCGGAAGAGATCCACCACACAAAAATAACGTCACACGTTGGTTCAAACAATTCGAAGAAACTGGATCACTTAAGAAACAGAAATTAACCGGCAGACCAAGTGTACCAGACGAAAAGGTTGAACTAATTAGACAATCGTCAATTAGAAGTCCTGGGAAGTCCATCCCCCGTCGAAGCGTCGAATTAGTTATTCCAAAATCAACAGTTCACAAAGTTTTGCATAAAAAACTGAAATTTCACGCTTAAAATCCAGATACTGCAGGAAATGAAACCCGAGGATGGTGTAAAACGTTATAATTCTGCTGTTGAAATGTTGGACAGAATAAGTGAAAACAAATCATTTTTAGATGATATAATTTTTACAGACGAAGCTACATTCCATGTGAATGGATGTGTTAACAGACACAATTCAGGAATATGGGGCTCTGAAAACCCACACGCAATTATTGAGAAACAACGCAAATCGCCTAAAGTTAATGTTTGGTGTGGTGTGATGAAAAATCGTGTAATAGGGCCTTTCTTCTTTGCTGAAAAACAATTAATGGAGTTGTGTATCTTGACTTGCTAACCAATTATTGCTTTCCTCAGCTGGATAAACTCAAAAACATTCGTCGATTTCATTTCCAACAAGATGGTGCTCCCCCGCAATTCAATGCATTGGTCACGGACGCTTTGAACGAAAGATTTGGAGATCGATGGATAGGGCGGCAAGGACCCATACATTGGCCTCCAAGAAGTCCAGAACTCACACCTTGCGATTTTTTCTTGTGGGTGTACATCAAAAGCGTTGTTTATACAAAAAAAATTCGCGACCTAAACCACTTAAAAATCACGATTAATGAAGCAATGACAACCATTAACGAAGAAACGTTAACTAATGTTTGGAGAGAAGTTGAGTATGGTTTGGACATTTGTCGAGCGACTCAGGGCGCACCTATTGAATTGATTAATTATGTAAAAAAATGTTTGAGACGACAAATTTGAAAAATAAAAACAAAAACTGTAAGTAATTCTGTTTTAATTTAAACCATGTTCAAAACCGCACCATTCTTTTATGATTTTTTTAAATTAATATATTAAATACATTCTATAATCCATTTCCGGTTTTAATCACACTTTTCCAGGATGAGGTTAGATTTTTGATTAATGAAATAAATTTATTGTTTTTTGTCAATATGAAATACGCTTTGCATTTCCGTGGTTTTATTTCAATTCATCTCAATCATATAATTAACAATGAATATATAACGAACTTAAAACAAAATGGCAGACGATGGACACCATTTTCTAAAAATTATTTAAAATTCATTTAGAACGAAAGCAAATAAAAATATTTGAAAAGGTTTTATAATAGGATTCCGTAAAATATTATAATTTTTAGAAATAATTATAAATAAAAAATGAAAATAAATTTAAAGACTATTATGAATGAATGAATATAATTTTAAAATCTGTACAAAAATTATCCGTAATTGATATTGAACAAAAACATAAAATATATTATTGATCAAAGCAATAAAAATGAAATCTAATATGGGTTTTCCAATACAGATTAATTTTTCAAGAAATATTTGGATAAATTAAAATTTTTTTATCAGCATTGATAACATTTAGATGTGATGTAAATAAATCCTTTTAAATATTACTCTGTAGATATAATTTTATCCATTTTCTTTATTAATTCATAATTTAACTCGATGGTAACTGTAAAATATAGTTTATAAGGTAATATTGAATCATTTTAAAATTATACTACATAACATGCTAGATGCAATAAAACTCATTTTGCTTACTTAATATAATACCATGATTGAAAACAATAATAATAATAAAACAAGGAACTCCGGTTGCAAAATTCAATTGTAATTCAGTCTTCTATAATCTATTTAACACATAATCATTATTAAATTTTAATTATTATTTCCATCTAGGATGCATAACGATAAAATTAAATTTCTTAATTTTCTAAAGAGAGTCGTATAATGAAAGCGACGCCATTCCGTAATTTTCTAAGATTATACTCTGCACAAAGCTACGTCTTTAATGAAATTACAGCTTATTTAAATAAAGAGATATAAATATTTTTTTAAAAAATATTAATATTAAAAATCTATTTGTTAAATGTACAAACTTATTACTTTAATTTAAAAATTATAAGCTTATTTTAATTTGTTATTAGTTAAAAATGTATACAAATTGCATTTTCTTTAAAATGAAAATACTGAAAGTAAATTAAGCGCTGTCTGTAGTTATTGAAATGTTACACTTCTTTTCCGGCCAAAATAATATTATTAATATTAAGGTTCTTTAATTTGTATAAATATTTCATTTGCAATGAAATAATATTTAGATTTCATAATACGTATTTTTCATTTGTAAATAATCCTTTTTTAGTATTTTATAACCAAGTATCAATAATTAAGACTTTTTTTACATAAATTTAAAAAACTGTTTAAAAAATATTCTAAAAAAATTAATTAAATATAGTAAATGCTGTAAAAAAAAAGAAGAAAAATAAACGTGAAAAATTATTTAAATGAAATTATACGAAAAGGTCTTCTCCTAACACTTCCTCCACTCTCCTCTCAATTCTTCTATACAGAAGAATTGAGAGGAGAGTGGAGGAAGTGTTAGGAGAAGACCAATTTGGTTTCAGGAAAAGTATAGGGACAAGGGAAGCAATTTTAGGCCTCAGATTAATAGTAGAAGGAAGATTAAAGAAAAACAAACCAACATACTTGGCGTTTATAGACCTAGAAAAGGCATTCGATAACGTAGACTGGAATAAAATGTTCAGCATTTTAAAAAAATTAGGGTTCAAATACAGAGATAGAAGAACAATTGCTAACATGTACAGGAACCAAACAGCAACAGTAGCAATTGATGAACATAAGAAAGAAGCCATAATAAGAAAGGGAGTCCGACAAGGATGTTCCCTATCTCCGTTACTTTTTAATCTTTACATGGAACTAGCAGTTAATGATGTTAAAGAACAATTTAGATTCGGAGTAACAGTACAAGGTGAAAAGATAAAGATGCTACGATTTGCTGATGATATAGTAATTCTAGCCGAGAATAAAAAGGATTTAGAAGAAACAATGAACGGCATAGATGAAGTCCTACGCAAGAACTATCGCATGAAAATAAACAAGAACAAAACAAAAGTAATGAAATGTAGTAGAAATAACAAAGATGGACCACTGAATGTGAAAATAGGAGGAGAAAAGATTATGGAGGTAGAAGAATTTTGTTATTTGGGAAGTAGAATTACTAAAGATGGACGAAGCAGGAGCGATATAAAATGCCGAATAGCACAAGCTAAACGAGCCTTCAGTAAGAAATATAAGTTGTTTACATCAAAAATTAATTTAAATGTCAGGAAAAGATTTTTGAAAGTGTATGTTTGGAGTGTCGCTTTATATGGAAGTGAAACTTGGACAATCGGAGTATCTGAGAAGAAAAGGTTAGAAGCTTTTGAAATGTGGTGCTATAGGAGAATGTTAAAAATCAGATGGGTGGATAAAGTGACAAATGAAGAGGTATTGCGGCAAATAGATGAAGAAAGAAGCATTTGGAAAAATATACTTAAAAGAAGAGACAGACTTATAGGCCACATACTAAGGCATCCTGGAATAGCCGCTTTAATTTTGGAAGGACAGGTAGAAGGGAAAAATTGTGTAGGCAGGCCACGTTTGGAATATGTAAAACAAATTGTTAGGGATGTAGGATGTAGAGGGTATACTGAAATGAAACGACTAGCACTAGATAGGGAATCTTGGAGAGCTGCATCAAACCAGTCAAATGACTGAAGACAAAAAAAAAAAAAAAAAAAAAAATACGAAAAGGCTAATGTATATTAGGACGATAATTCTAAGCTACTGACATGTTGCCTGGATATGATTGCGAAAAGTAGTAGGTCTACTACTTTTCGCCAACTGTTTCACCCAACTGATTTATTAAGCGTAGAAGGAAATATGAATTTCCAATTCTTCTATTTTTACCCAAACCAGGTTACCCACTTCAGAAAAATAATGTCTGTATTGAAATACGTATTTTACTTTTGTTTGAAGCACTGATACTACAAAAGCAAAGCGTCAATTATTAAAATAGAATACTAATTAAACAGACAGAAGATTGTGTTTGTAATGGAATTATCAACAACTACTCTGTTAGATATCATTGTCTTAGATATTTTACTCATATATAATGTAGAGAATATATCCTCTGTTTTAGAACTAATTTCTTCTTACAAATTTTTGCAAATAAACTAGAAAATAGGATCAATTTAAACAATATGTAATATGATTTCAGAAATATCCAAACCATATGAGTAATAAAAAAATATGCGAGTAAAGTTTTTAACAAATCTGATCAAAATAATGATATATTATTAAAATACTACCCTACTGAAACAATAACATGAGAATAAAATTATAATACTCGTTAAGGGTGCATATTCAATTTAAGATTGTATACTGTCGATTGGTACAACCGAGATGTGTTGAACCTGAACGGATGAGTTAGGGTTAACAAATCTGATCTTTGCATATATTTTTGATTTATTATGTTTGTACCCAAATATAATTGTATACATACAAAAGGGGATGTTAATGAAGAAATTCTTTTCGCTTAGAAATTACAGGCGTAATTTTTTTTCCGACGTATATTTTCTTAAGTTCGTGAAATAATCTGAAGATAATTCTGTATATCATTTTTTCTTCTCGAAACTGATTCTGTCAACAAATATGCTGATAGATGTCGATGACTTCTCGAGGGGAGGGGGGAGTTCATGACAGAAGTCAAGAACATGGTTATCTATTCACTGTAATTCATTGATTTACATTTACAAGCATCATTATCAGTGAAAAAAACTTACGCACATACACATGCGTGGTTAGATAGAGTGCGAGAAAGAGGAAAGAGAGGGAAATAAAAACTTAAGATAAGTTTTCCTCGATCTTTGAGTCATTAAAATACCCTATCGGCTGAAAAAAAATGCAAAAACACGTTGAAAAAATAATTATTCTGTTTCAGTTTATAGTAAATATTTTTTAATAAAATGCTGATCTCCGTGGCAGCGTCACGGCCTTTCACCCGGAGGTCTCTGATTCGAAATCCGGTCAGGCATAACATTTTTCAAACGTTACAAAATTTTATTTCCACATCCCATGCACAAGCTTCAACCTTTTGTGGAGATATCAAGTCCATAAAAATACACAATTTGAATAAATTTATAATTTTGAAAGTTGAAATAAAACATTACTATTTTGTCAATGTTGTATTTTTTGTATTTATTTTATTAAAATAATGAGATTAATGAAGGAATGAAGGACTTGTTTTTGGTGAGGTGGGGGAATACCAGTTACATACGCCTCATAAGGGGCGTATGAGGCGAAACCTATGGCGAGTATTGGACTCGCCATAGGTTTCGAAAAGTGTTCATTGAAATGAGTTTGTGTTCCCGCGCCGTATGTAAACCTAAACACCCCCGTCAAACTATAACTTTCAAAATTTAATCAAAATAATGAAATATTATTAAAATACTACTAATACTTAAAAAAATGAGAATAAAATTATTACACTCAGCTTAGGTTTAACTTAAGGGTGCATATTATCAATAGGTACAATTGAAGATGATGTCGTCCACGTGAACAGTTGAGTTTAGGGCTAAATATTCAAGAATAAAAATGTCTTAACAGTTATATATTGCATCGGAAAATATTATAAAAATTGGCGGTTTCCGTTAAAAAAAATTAATTTAATGCCATATTGGAAAAATGGCGGAGATTTCAAAATGCAAATAATGTATTTTTAAAGCATTCAAAGACAAGAAATCTACCTTTTATTAAAAACAAAAAGACCAAAACGTGACAGAAAAATACTGTTTTATAATTTTAAACAAAATCAAGATTCATTTAACCCGCCGGTTTAGTCTAATGTAAACCTCGTTGTCGTAAATCAGTTGATTTCGAAGTCGAAAGTTCTCCGGTTCAAATCCTAATAAAGGTAGTTAATTTAATTCGGATTTTAATACTAGATCGTGGATACCGGTGTTCTTTGGTGGTTCGGTTTTAATTAACCACTCGTCTCAGGTACGGTCGGTCTGAGTTTGTTCAAGATTATACATTTACCGGTACAGTTACATTACCCTGATCACTTATGACTTTAATTATTGTTGCGACTCTAAATAAAGTATTAAAAAAATATCCATTTCAATATTGCAAGACGTTTAGAAATAGAAAATGTACACACACACACACACACACACACACACACACACACACACACACACACACACACACACACACACACACACACACACACACACACACACACACAAACACATACACTCTCTATCTCTCTCTTATATATATATAAAAGAGAGAGAGAGAGAGAGCGAGTGGGTAGAATGAGAGGTGAGGATGTTAATCAACTCATCACGTTATATATATATATATATATATATAAAACGTCTCTTACCACCATTCTTACACATAAAAGCTGCAAGGTCACTATTTATACAAACATAACTACATAAATTCTTGTTGTCATATCTCTTTTTATCGTTTGAAAATTACACAAAAAAGTTATGTTTTATTAAAAATAGTTCTCTTTACGCTGAGTAGGCATTTGCTAAATAACAAAGATTTAATCCATTAATTTTGTTGTACTGTACATTATTTCAAAAATTACAATTATTAAGCGTTTCAAATTATGGTAACTGGTTTATGGTAGTTAAAAAATTGGTAGAAGAATAAAAAGTAGGTTAGTACTGTTGAAAAATTCATAAGGCAACAGCATAACAATAATTCATTAAAACATTATGTAATAAAATTTGTTATTCATGTGTATATGATTAATGTATTCAGTTTACGCAGCAAAATTTAGTGCATTAGGAAAGTTGGAAACGGCGGGAGAGTGTAAAAGAGATTCTGTAGGAGGAAGAGAACGGGTAGAAAGACTTATTTACACCACGAGAGACTAATGTGGCAAAGGTTTTGTGTTTTGTCACCCCTTACCTCCTAAAATATGTTAAAGGGTGGTAAAGGGTAAAGAAAAGGGATGAGAAAAGCGGCCGCAGTCGTAAGTGAGAGGGTCGTATATGTTAGAGGATGGTAGAACGAGGTCAGGTCAGTACTGTAGAGAGTATACAAGAGCGGCTGAAAGCAGCTCTTAATTGTCGGAGGAAGAGGTCCCACATTTAGCAGAGTCGAAAAGGACCGACATCGTAGCGACTGGTGGTAGAGTTTGGGTCGGCAGATTATGAATTAGTAGGGAGACCATCTTCCAAATTGAATTACACCGCGAAGCAAGCTACAGTAATAGTAATAACAGTAATACCGATACTAACAACAGAAGTTTCGGATGAAATTGCAAGCATGTACACTATGAAAAGAGAGATGAATGTTGCAATAATTTTAACTCTATAGAAATCTTATGTAATCAATGGACAAATATACATAATTTTCAAAGAAAATTAGATTAGTCATTAGATTGTCATGTAGTTAGGATATCGTACTTGTATAAAATTCTTCTCCTCATCCCAGAAAATACCATTTCGATACCCAAAAAATTTATTTTGATCACTCCTGAAATTGGGGGAAATTTATTGTTGGCCGATTTGGCACATATTTATTTTAATCCCTTGATTCAAATAAGGGCTACAACTGCAAAACAAGAAAGCTTTCTTCAGACAATCTAAAAATTGAAATTTTGGCAAAAAAATATTTATTCTATGTTCCAAGGGATAAAATGTTTTGAACACTGGTTTTTTTATTTGTCTTCAGCCATTTGACAGATTTGATGATATTTTCCATTCTGTTCTGTATTAATCTTATAATCTAAAAGATATTTACTATAGCCTACACATTCATTTTCTGTTTCATACTTTCCAGTCTGACTTCTTCAACAGTTTTGTACATCCTTACAACATCAAACTAATTACACCTGGTTATGTTGATGTAGTAAAGTGGTCCACTGATGAAACTGGTCTCTTTACAAGATTCTGCCATAAATTTATGTGCTCGTTTAATCGTCTTAAGACTACTACATTTCAAATTTTTAAATCTATCCGTTTTCTATCCTTCTACAAGATGATATTTAAAAGAATTCTTTATCTTTTTGTTTCTCGTATTGTCAGTGTTTTGCTACCACTTCTTTCTAATTATTGGACTTCTTCCTAATTATTCATAGATCTTTTTCTGATACTATCAGATTCTTTTCTGCATGAAAGGATTCTTTAGTTTAACTAATCTGCTTTTGATAACTGTAATCTTTTGTAATTTTACAATCTAAATAACAAGATTTTCCAATTTTTTTTTATGTTGCATTTCCCTATCAATATTAATAATTTATCTTCCTTTTTTTAAATTTCATTATATTTGTTTAACTCAAATTTTTAGAATGAAGATCTCTCGCAGCAGCAAATCATGTCATTTAATATTTTTTCCAACCCATCTTCAATGAAAAATGATCTACTGCAAATGATGTCAGCTTAACTTCTTCTCTTCCTTTAAATTTTATTTTTTTTTCTGGGTTAAGTATTTTGTTTATAAGTTTATTTTTTTAATTCCTACTTTGGTTCTTCATTTAGAAGTTGAATAAAAACAATATGGATAGGAATATATTACATCCTTGTCTCATTATTTTATAAATTTGAACTGTTATTCTTCATCTTTCATCACTGTTACTTGATAATTGAAAGCAGACAATGAATTTTGGAATTATTGCCAGTAACTTTTGTACAGAATGTATCACAAAGTTATCCTGAGACTTTCATAATTTATTTTACTGGTGAAAATAATGAAAAAATTTCATATAAACATATGTTATAAATGCTACGGTTGTAAGTTACGGTTAGTGAAAGATTTCGCTCGGATTTCAGCTACGACGGTGAAATGAGGGCATACTGAAATTTTTAAGACGTTAGGTAAGGGACAGAATCAGTGATTTCTTATGGTTTTTGACAGGAAAAATTGAATAAAAAAGATCCCAGAACGGTACTAGTAGTAGCTTTTGAGAAATATGGGGTAAAAATCTATAAATTAGGGTAAAAAACACTGTTTTTTTTTTTTGACATACAATAACTATTTTAAAAGGGTAATAAACACGTAGAAATTAAAAAAAAAGTTGTAGAGAATTTAATTCTGAACAAAATAGTTTATACTAAAACAAAGGATTAAAAGAATTCGAATTTTATTTAGAAACAGTACGTTACAACATTTGTCAGAAACGTACTTATTTAATTAAACAAAAACCAAATTATTTTTGGTGATGTGAAAGATCTGTAAAACAAGATTTTCTATTAAAAATTGCTGTTAAAGAATTAAAAAGAACTGGAAATTACACAATAATCTTGAAATAAAAATTACTTAGATAATAATTTTTTTTTATCAATGACAAAAATACAATATTATCTGAAAAATTATTATTTCAAATATGACAATAAAATAGCAACAGCTGATCAACAATGCGCAATAGTGTATTAGTGTTTAAATCATTTGATAAGATATATTAAGTACATCGGGTACTGTGAACTGTGCTGTAGTTAGCGAAGTTTTCTGGGAATTTAATTTGAACGTGATCGGATTGCCATTGAAGTAATGCTGTACTTATTTACAACAGAGAATACGCTGATACTGTATTCATTTTTGGTTGTGTGTAATGCATAGCTGCTGCAGTAAAATATGAAATACGTTTTCCGAATCGCAAGATTTTAGATTCCAAAATAGTAAGCGCGAACTTTCACAATCTTCGGTAAACAGGTTTACTACCTAGTATTTGTACAAGCTAAAAACGATCTGTTCAACACGACGCTGATATTGATGATGTTATTGTCGATGTAGTTCAGCGCAGTCCAGGCACCACTATGTAGATTAATGTTCATCATTAAAAAAAAATCATTATTACAAAAAAAAAATATCAACTTATAGTGAAATGTCTTAAAAACTAACATCAAATCTCATTATGGGGTGTCCGACTGCTATCTAAATTTGGAGAAAATTTTTCATATTTGTAACATCTGGATGATTTTTTATGATAAAACTAGCAGACCCGGCAATGCTTTGCTATTGCTAGATTTGAGTGTATATACATATAGATTAAATGAACACACTTCAAAGTTTGGTAAAACATTATAAAACTAAACATTACGGAACTTCACAAAATTTAACCTTTTACTTTTTTCTTTTTCCCTTTTCCTCTTTTTCCATATTCCCATTTTCTTTGTATCTTTTTCCCTTTTCCCATTTCCCCTGTAATCTTTCCGTTCTTCCCCTTTTCCTTTCCCGTTTTCCCATTTTTCCATTTACCCTTTTTAAAATTTTTCCTTTCCCCTTTTTCCCGTGTGTAAATATATAGAAGAAGAAAGTATGTATATTTGTTAGTTTGTTTCGTAAATATCTCAAAACCGGCGCCACCTATCAAGTATAGCTTTTGCAGAAATTTTTCATTTCACGTAACTACTATATATTCTGAATATGAGCCAAATCGAACCATAAATACAATTTTTCGAAATATCTCGACCCCAGCGCCACCTAGCGGGTCCAAAATAATTCAGAAATCTTCACGGGCGTGCGCGCAACAACTCACTAAAGTTTCATTGGAAACGGATGAATGGTACAGGAACGCATACGGGAAAAACAAACAAACATCATATATATATATATATATATATATATATATATATATATATATATATATATATATATATGTATGAGATGAAAAAAAGGTAACTGAAAAGGTTACATTATAAAAAATTTAAAAACAATTTTTTTTTTTATAAAAAAATATCTTAGCAAAATAACAATAGATTATTTTTACGAAAAAAATTCGAAAATTTTTACGTAACTCCAGCAATTATTTTTGACTAGAGGAAACTTTCGTCAGTAATAAAAACATAATTCTGTGGAATCTTCAATTTCATTACATTGTTCTTTGAATTGTACATAAACTTTTCATTCTAGGAGAAAAAAACTTTGCCTCCATTGCAATATATTAATCTCAATTTATTAAGGTAATTGAGTATTAGGAATATTGAAATTAAAATACTAATTCTAATTAAATATTAACTGATAAATTAAAATTTTGGTAGACCAGTAATGTAAATGTTTTTTTCAAATAACATTTACATGAGATTAGTAATGTCGCACCATTAAGATCATTTAAAAAGAATAAATTTATATTTTCACCTTAGTGTTGGGGGGAAATACTCGACTTTTCCGCCTTGGATCGCTGTTCGAGTCCCATTACTTGAAATTGTTTAACATAAAAAAATTTATTTTTCAGTCGATGTATATAAACAGCTATGTTTTAGAGAGAATAATTCGCCACATAAGCTGGACGCTTGTGTTTCAAAATATAAAAAATACAATTTTGAACCATATGAAAAATATTAAGCTTGAACAGGATTCAAATCCAGAAACTTTCAAATGAAAGTTTTAATTGCTACTATGGTCTAGTATTATTAATAAATAAATAATAATAATAATTATTATTGTTATTCTATTATTTCATTTTTTTACCTGATTACGTAACTATTTTAAATAAATATAATAATAATTTAATGTTTTTAAAAATTATTTATTTTTGTTTCTTTTATTAGCTGTGACTAAATCTGGTATTATATAACCTCAATTATTTAAATTTAGTAATACGTTAAACATAAACACAGTTAAGTTTATAAACAGATTTAAGTACTTTAAAAACAGTTAAATACTTTATATTTATCATCCATAAATAATAATGTATAGTAGTAGTCGATGCCCGTAAAAATACAAAAAAAAATAATAATAAATAAATAATGTATAGTTTAAAATTAAAATTACAAATAACATAAATAAAAAACAAATTTTAAATAATAAATTATATAGTAGTTAAGATAGAACTGCAATGTTTTTACGCGGTAATGTTATTTAACTTTTCAACAGTAATAATGTTATACATTATTAGAATTTGCCGTAAGCTTAATGAGTTTCATTTCATAACAGGAGATAACAGGAAGTTTGTAACCAATAAGATACGAGAAATTATAGGTTTCTTAATGCTAGTTACAGTATTATTATACGTGGAAGTAGTGATATCTTAGAGTTAGCCAATCAGGTTGACCGTATTAGTTAAAGAGATTAGATGATAAGTTAAGTTATTAATGGCACAATTAAAGATAAACTAATGTTTCCTGAACATATTTTATAGGTCATCTAAACTATTGATTTTACCCTAATTTTCGGCAATAGTTTGTTGACTTATATATATATATATATATATATATATATATAACTGTATTTAACTGCTTTTGTTATCTAATCATTGGTTTATTTTATACTTTAGTAATTAAAGCAATGTAATTAATACATTACGTAGTTTAAGACATCATTAATTATTTTATTTATAGGAGTTTTAAATTTTAAATACGCAAAAACACAACATAATTAATTTAAAAATTCATTTTACATTTTCTTATATATACATTTTTTTAATCATTAAACTCTGTCAAAACATTAGTAATATTGAAAAATAAATTAAAAAAGAGTCATAATTTAAAAGAACGGAAACTTTTTTAGTAACAATAAAAAATTTCTTCAGGGAATCATAAATACACGGCTTTAATTTAAAATCAAATTTATTTCATGTAAAAGTTGATTAAAAAACATTGCTTATGGGTATATTTTTTTACTTCGTTTACTTTAATTAAGAATTGTTTAGTAAAAAGTGGGTACTGTGAGAATTGATTGGTAGAAAAATAATAGAAAATTATAATTTTCGGCTAATTTCGTCTTTTGAAATTAAAAAGAGTAAAAAATATATTTTCATGAATCAAAAATTAAAATAGGAAAAATAGGAATTAATTAATGAAAACAAATGTATGTACCGGATGAATTAACTAAAGCACTATGAATCTGTATAATGGGAATAAGATTTTTAGAAAAAGGATATATATATATATATGTATATATATATATATATATATGTACACGAGGGTTATTTTTTCAAGGTCCAATCGGTCACGAAATTAAAACCACAGTGAAAATAATTTTTTTTTATTTGTAACAAGTATTTACATAGTTACGCTACTTCTCTACATAGTCGCTACTCCGATTTATACATTTGTCGTAACGTGGTACCAACTTTCCAATACCCTCGTCATAGCAGAACGGAGCCGCTTGTGTTATCAGCCATGTTTCTACGCTGGTCTGCAACTCTATGTGCCAAAATGTTGTCCTCCTAGCCAGCTTTTCATGTGAGCAAAGAGGTGAAAATCGGATGGAGCCAAGTCCGGGCTGTATGGTGGGTGATCAAACACTTCCCAACGAAAACGCTGCAAGAGATTTTTTGTTACAGCTGCAGTGTGCGGCCGAGCATTGTCATGGAGAAAGACAATGCCTCATGGCAACATTCCTCTCCGCTTATTCTGAATTGCCCTGCGTAGACGTTGAAGAGTCACGCAGTATGAGGCTGCAGTAATGGTAGTGCCACGTTCCATGAATTCCACCAAGAGCTGCAGACCAGCGTAGAAACATGGCTGAAAACACAGGCGGCTCCGTTATATGATGAGGGTATTGGAAAGTTGGTACCACGCTACGACAAATGTCTAAATCGGAGTGACGACTATGTAGAGAAATAAACTATTGTAACAATACCTTGAAAAAAAAATAACCCTCGTATATATATATATATTCCAGATGGATAGTTAGATTTGGACAAAAAAAAAATGTTTTTTTTTCTTTTACCTAGAGAACAGTGTCAATGTTAATTGTATTTCATTTGTTAATATTAACAAAAAATTTATACTTGACATATTATGTGAGTTTGTGTTGCTAATTAATTCTATAATTACTAAATATAATAATAGGTTTATATGTACATTATTTTTACTATTAGCCTTTTTTTTTTCAGAATTTAATTTTTATGGTATAATTATATTAAAATTATTATTTTACCTATTTCAAGAACTTTTTCTTTAAATGATTTTTTTTCAGTTTTGGTGGAACGGAATGGGGCCATTACATAGATTGTAGTTTCGTCTCAGTATTGACGTACGAAATCCAGGTTTTGACACCAGTGACGATTTCAATAATTAGTTTGCTTGGCATTTCTCCCGTCATTACCCCATTCGGTCGCTCTCAAGCATAAGACCGAATGCCTGTGTCACAAACGGCAACTGAGCCTCGAACAGTTTAGCGACCAGTATCCTAAGTAGCTCTTAGAGATCACCTAACAGCGTGAGCGGACTAAGCTCGGTTCCATACACCAACGGCTTACGTGTCCCAACCGCTCACTTGTCATATATTTGCTAAAATCGGTAGAGCACCCCGTTAACTACTAAATATATTTATGACATCCATAAATTGACCAGTGACGATATGGGAAAAAAATTCGTCTCCATTGCGAATAAAGCCCGATTGCTTTTATTCACGATTTTTTGCTTGTGATTTTCCCGACGGAAAAGCACACGCAGAAGTCATTTTGTGATCTTTGTGAGCACTTGTCAAAATTTTCGGCGCCCATCGTGTGGACACTGTTTACAATAGAATGGAGTGTCAGTCATGATTCTCAACAATGTTACCTTTGAAACTTATGAAAATTCTAGTGAAAGAATCGTAAAGCGACGATTTTTCTTTCACTTCTGCAATCACACATTTAGCGAGGTAGATCATTAGGCCTACCACTTCTCTGTTCATCCTGAACATTTCAAAGGTCTTCCTTAAACTCATGACACCATTGCTTCACTTTCCCTTTATTAATTTCAGTAGCCCCATGTGTTTCACACAATTAGCGGTGAATTTCAACGCATTATGTCCTCTTGCGTTTAGAAATCTAATCACTAATCGAACTTCATAACTATTGGGATTTATTATTACCACGCTTATTTTAGCACACTGTCTCGCAAAGCCAAACAACAATGAACTGACGGCAATGTGGCGGTTACATGTCCAAAAGCTACTTAAAGCTGCTGCGCATGCGCAAACCAGTCGGTGTTGCCATTCGTTATTTATAACTATCGGCCCCTACTTTTGACCCGAGCCTCGTATAATACAGCCAAAAGTGTATCAATTTATACAAATTGATTTGTTTCTTATTTCATTGGCGATGAGTTTAATGTAATTTGTTCCTTGTGGTGATTTTATATTCACGGTATTAATTTCTTATTTTCATTTATTATCATATAAAAACGTGTTCAGAAACATACAAGTAGTAACAATAATTACTTATTCATTGTTTGTATGGTTTTTCATTTTAAAGACTTGGCGCAACCTTCTTGATAATATATCATCTGTTACTGAAGATTACAATTTATTCTTGACGAACAGAACTCGCATAAAAAGCGTTTCACTGATAATTCTTTTTTGACGCCCAGTCAAATAAATCCAGGTGAATCATCTAGGGCAAAACAAAAAGGGTTTAGCAATATCGAAGCTGTTAAAAAAATAAACTCAAAACAGTTTATTAATTTGTCAAATAGATTTGACTATTTATTTATCTTCCAGTGAGGAAGAAGATATGGAAAAGCAAGAGCAGGAAGACAAAAAAACGTCGTGGAAAAACCGAAGCCTTTTTCTATAGATTTCGTTAACAATAATTAACTTAACAACCAACAAATATATCAATTATTGATGATTTGATCCTTTATATCAACGTCCTATTTTCCTCCTAGATACAAACTAACTGAGAATGATTTCAAATATTTCTTCACTACCTTAGACAATAGGTTTTTAGAAGGAGCTGATTTTAACGCGAAATGTCAACGATAGGGATCTCATTTATCCCAATATCCCAAGCGATCGTGTGCTATCGAAAGTCATGTATAGATGAACTCAATTTATCCAGTATTTCATTGGATGAACCAATGTGTTGTCCTTTCCACACATTAAGACTCCCAAATGTTTTATACTGTTTTACTAAAAATAACGTGTCAAACTCATATATATCTACATGTACATCGAGTCCAGTTAAAGTTTTTCATCGAATGATTTACCACTTATTTTATGAAACTCTTTGATCTTCAACAGTATTCCATCACCTCAAGGTTTAACGAATAGATTTACAGACGGAAGTTACTTGGGACAAACTTCAGTAAAAATATTTACAACATAAAAACTATGAGACTGAAAAATTATTTATAAAATTAAAAAAAAAAAAAAAAATTATTTGTAACATGAGACTAAAAGATGAAACCGGAATTAATAATTAATTTTATATTAGTTCCGACAAAATTTCGTCTAATACAATACTACATATTTAAGGAATATTAGAATTTCAATAATTTAAAAACGGAGGCTAAGGAGATTATGGCAGATTTCACGAAGTCCCGTAAACGAAAGAGACTACAACAATGTTGCTTGTAGTATTAAAAGAATAATATATTACATAAAGAATGAATATTTTCAAGAATATCTGGAGTAACTTTCACGAAACGGCAACAAAAACGTTTTTCTGTGGTCACTAGAACAGATGAAATGAACTTGATGCACTATTCCATCCTTCAGATTTTCTAAAATTGAATAATTGGGTAAGAAGCTAAAAATTAAAAGCCGAAGGATTTGCACGTCGCTTTTCAGGTTTTTCCCCATTCTCTTCCAATAATGATGATGAAATTTTTAACTATTAATTATGATAACATTTTTGAGTTTCTTTCGTATCCATTTCAAATATCTCCTTCGTTAAAACCTTCCTCTATTAACGAAATTTCTGAAATCATTAATAAAATGTTAGATCTTAAAAATCTATAAGTTGGAATTTAATTACTGGAAGTATATTGAAAACATTACCACGAAAGCATTTACATTAACTACTTTGATTTTCAAGGCGATTCTCAGAATTGTATAATTCCAGAATCGCTGAAAAACAGCAGAAATCACTGTGATTTCCAAATCAGGTAAACCACCAAATGATATTTTTACATTATATCGGTCGATTAACTTGCTAAATCAGCCGATTTAGAAAGCTTTCTAAGGTTTTTGAGAAACTTGTACTTAAATTTTTTTTTAGAACAAAACGGACTCAATAATATTCTGCTATAAGCACCTTGACCTTAAGCTCACATGGAAAATTCACGTTTGAACAAAAAGAAAACAACCGAATACTAATTATGTCAAAAGTATTGGATTCTAAATAGAAATACAAAATTAGCTATGAACAAGTTAATAATTTACAAAACCATCCTTAAACCGATCTGGACCTATGGTATCCATTTGCGGGAAACTTTTGAAAAATCCAATAAAAAATATTACAATTTTAAATCCAATGTTTTACGCACTACCACAGATTCGACTTGATCTCAACATATCTACAGCTTCAGAAAAGATCTTAAGATTTGCTTTAATGGATTATTAAAAACTCAATATCTTAATCTAATCTTAATCTTTTGAAAAATTACATATTGCATACTACATATTTACATATTGTTTAATAAAAATTAAATATTGACACTTGCAACGTTTAAAGGTTTATATCCTACTGACCATTTTTAAAATTCAAGACTTCTTATAAGTAAATGCGCACAAGTAGTCACTTGTTGGGCTTTTATCTTTCAACACATTTACGATCTGTCTCCTCATCTATTCATTGTTACAACGGAACGGATTATCGATAGATATCTATCTAATTGTGTTAAAAAACTCAGATGCTTTAGTACGTAAGTATGAATTGCATTTCTATTCATTTGAAATGATGTCAATTATTGAAATTTCATTAAAAATTATATTCGTTAAAAAACACAGTAAAGAAAGCTACTGATCAGTTTTGGTAGAAATTACGAATTTGCTTGTAAAAGTATATAGGTTTTTATTAAAATCAATTTTAAAACTTTTCTAAATAGAAATAATAATATATTTTAAAATCCTTTACAACCCTAATTTTTTTGAAACCTTTTTACTAAATAAACATTATTTTTAACAGAACACTTTATAAATTGTTTATTTCGTTCTCCCGGTAGATGTATTTGAAGTGGAATAAATATTTATTATAAATAAATACATGTTATTTTAATTATTTTGTTAGTGTACATCTTTTTTCTTGGAAAAAAAATGAAACTAAAGTACGAAAAACAGGATCTTATCGTATGCGTTTTACAGATAGAAGGTTGCAACAAAATAATATCAAATAAGTTATATGATATAAATAAAATTACAATGATTCATTGCTGGTGAACTCTGAAATTTTCCCACAAATCTAAAATCTTTTCTACTCTTTTTTCCATGGAACACATTAAGGAATCGTAAAAATTTGTTTTTATGTTATTAATCAATGAATTTTAATTATTTGTTAAAAAAATATTTTCCTTCAAAAGAAAAATGTTACTATTATTGAGAAAAAATTACAATAAAATGCTTTTGTTTTTAGAAAGTTTTATATTCTATTCAATTATTAAAGAAAATAAATATAATGAAGGCAACAGAAATAATGAAAATTAAAAAAAATTATGAATGTAGTATTGATATAAAACAATAATTGAAAAGAAAAAAAATTATGAAATTTGCTTTGTAAAGAATTTTCCCCATTATGATTAATAAAATGAAAATATGGAACTTTATATTCTGTTTAATAATTTGTTTTTACAAAAAAAAAAAAATATATATGTATCAAACAAATAAAATCTCATACAACACACGAATCCAAAAGAAAACAAAATTTTCAGACACAAACGACAAATTGAAAAATAAAAATGAAGAAAATACAACCATAAAATAAATATAAAAATAAAACAGAAAAAAATGAAATGAAATAGAAATTGTATTTTTCTTTAATAAAAGATAGGAAAAGAAAAAACTCATTGCAAATTGCTTACTGAAACAAAAATATATTCATGTATTAAAAAAAAATACTATGAAGAAAACAAACTGACTGTTAAATTTGTCGTCAAATACTCATTTGTTTTGCCACAGATATTGTAACGCCACTAATGCCCTCTTTGTTTCTCTTTTCAATTTTTCTGTATGAAAATGTAAATAAATAAATAAATAACAGAGTGTGCTCTTTATATTTCAAGTACTGCGTTTCAGTATACATAATTTTTTTTTTGTGTAATTTTAACTACATTAACCGTAATTATATATAAATTATATGGCATTATTTTTAAAATTATTATGTCATTTAACGTCCCGTTTTAAAACGAGAATACGAGTATATGTTTTTAAATTTAATTCATTTTTCCTTACATTTTCTTTACTTGATTTAAATTTATTACATAGTATTCTGCACAAAGAATATTGTAAAAAAAAAAAAATGTTATTCTATTTATGTACTTCATTTTTTTTATTTAATTTATTCCTCTTGTTTATACGAAACATTATTAAACATTAATTTACCCGTATATGATGCATTATTTCACGACAGAAAGCGTTGCATTAAATTTGTTGAATTTCACAATCTATCCTAGTGTAAATTACAAGTATAATTCGTAAATCATCTGAAATACAGTGCTCTGTAATTCTTTTGTAGAGTCCATTTCTATTAGAGTACTGGTATTCATTTTACAATTAAGTGAAAAAATTAAAATTATAATATAGAGGGATGATTATAACTGCTCTTCAGAACAGTGGGTGTGGGGCCATTCATCTGTTTTTTTTTTTTTTAAAATTTGGAGTTAATAAATAAATAAAAAATAAAAAAATAATCAAAAAGTAATTGAAATTACATCAATGGGAAAAATAGATAAACACACATGGAACCACCTATTTACAATATGAAGATATAAGTATACAATTTTGTTTCTAACGTACACTATTTTGTTGAAAAAATGTACAACGAAAGGTATAAAAAAATGACTTACCGTGGGGTACATTCAGTATATTGATATCCTTAAGAAGCTTACCCCTTTAAAAAAATAGAATATTAGAATATGAGAAAAAGGTTATTTAAAGAATGATTATCTTACCAGTTCATTTGACTAAAAAAAAAAATCAGTTGGAAATGTAAACGTGCAATAAGTTTCGGTCCAAAATTGGTTTACCCCATTTTCATGAAAATACAGTAATATAGATAATTATTTTGAATGTTTCCTTGTTTACTATATTAAAAAAAAAGTTAGAATTCAATGTTCGAGTTAAATGAGTGTGTGTGTGTTGTATTTATGCACCCACACACATAATTGAGTGTTGCTAAGTTTCTTTCACATGTTTGTAGTTGAATCAATACAAAATTACAAAACAATACAATAGAAAATATAGAGATATTAAGAGTTCCTGATTATTTTTTTGGCATGTAGCAAAAATAAGTTCAGAAAATGAAATTAAGAAATACTGAATAACATGAATTTATTAATAGAAGAGAAGTTAAATAAAAAATATATATATAATAATAAAAAAAAGATAATAAATGGTCTTTCATCTGGAGGTCCCGGGTTCGAATCCTGGTCAAGCATGGCAGTTTTCAAATGTTACAAAAATTACGTTTCATATTCCTACGCGCAAGCTTCGAGTTTCTGTAGTGAATTACATAGAGAAAAAAGAAAAAAAAAAAGAAAAAGATGATAACCAGGAATTAAATAGTAAGATTAAAGAATACAATATACAAGAATATTGGAAGCGGGAGATTTTTTAAATTTAGGTATTGCAATTACAAAGGATGGATGAAGTATAGTAGAGATTAAAAATAGACTGGTAAAAGCAAGGAAACATTTTATGAAAAAACAAATCTGCTAGTATCAAAATATACAAGTTAAGTGTAATACTCAACGACTTACGGTTTTTAAAAAACGATTTTTATTTTATTACAGTTAAAATTATTACAATCAGTATCTATGCAATAGTAAATAATTAACTGTTAACATCATTATGCGTATAACATAATATAAGGCAAACACATGAGGCTTATGAAATGTAATGCATCATCTATTCTCAGTAATGTACCTTACATTTAAGAATCAGAACTTGCGGACGTCTGTGGCGCGAGTGGTAGCGTCTCGGAATTTCGTCTGGAGGTACTGGGTTTGAATCCCTGTTAGGCATGGCATTTTCAGACGCTACAAATCATTCATCTCATCCTCTGAAGCAATACCTTACAGTGATCCCGGAGGTTAAAAAAAAAAGTTAACTTAAATTTTTGTTTATAGAATCTGAATCTCTAACATAGTAAAATATCAACGGGATAAATGGTGAGGAAAGAATTGAAACCCTTAAAATATGGTGTTATCTTGAAAATTAGATGAGCCAATATAATTGGAAATGACGATGTTTGAAGACAAATAGGAAAGCAGAGAAATTTATTGCAAAATACTATAAAAAAAAAAGACAGGTGAGCACTGCATTTAGTCGTCTATGTTTATTTAATTCGGTAACTGAAGGATATGTAGAAGAAAAAACTGTAGAGTAAAACGCGAGCAACTTGGGGGTGTAGAATTTTGTAAATATCTTAAAATTAAAAGATTAGCAGAGAACAAAAGGGAAAGAACATCAGAATTAGGTCACTCATGTAAGTGATGATTTAAAATTATATGAATCGTTTTTAAATAATCCATTTTGAAACTATTATTTTTATAAATAATTATTTCTACAGTAAAAAAATAAATAGCTTCTTACATAAAACAAATACATTTAAGACTTTAATAAATAATTTTAACGAGAAACAAAGTTAATAATTTTTAAATAAATTAAAAACTTTTAACTTTTCCTAAAACTGTCCCGCAATTTTTTCATATCAAACATCACATTTCATTGATTCCGAATCAAGTCCCATGATTACGTTAGTAGAGCGATACTAGCGGCAACGGTCGACACTAACTAAACTAATGTAATTTCACAACTCGCACAGAAGAAACTTCGCTGTACGGTCGGAAATTGGTGTAGCTGCGAGACTTAACGCACCAGGTACGAGTCAACTGGGCGATCGAGTTCGACCCATCCAGCCAGACCGAGTTATTTTTTTACACTTTCAATATTATTCATTTATTTAAATCTACCGTTCACGTGTGACGTCACAACATAGCAGACGACTACAACAGTATTTTTTGTGGTGGGGGTGCGATTTTGCAAACATTTTTTTTCTCAAATATTATTTTTTAATTGGTCCTAAGAAAAAACATGACCTTAATTAGGCGAAATCTCATAATACTAGGTCACCCTCAGTATCTTGAGAGGAGGTTGCTCTACAGCCTCACCGGCTTGACCTTTTAAGTTGAAAATTTTTTTTTTAAAAACCAAGTTTGGCCAAAACCAGTCCAGTACTTCTGGAGATCTAAGGTGATTTAGAAGCCGAACTCGAACACACATACGAACATTAATATCCGAAAAATTTCTATCCGAAAACCTTTACTTTTTGGGTTCCTTAGGCGTCAAAACATCAAGATCCGGTGAAAACCGCATATGCCCAAACTGGACTGATTACAATACTTTCCTTGGTGGAGCTATAGTACTGTATAGACGGAAAGTGATAAAAATAAATTTTCATATAGTTTTTCTATTTATCATAAAAATGTTTTTTTATTTTGCTTGAGCTGTTTAGTTTTAATTAAAATAACAATATTAGTGAATTTTAAAATATTTAAATTACTTTTTACATTAATAATCCACTCATGAAATTATCCTTAAATTCTTTCTTGTTTTTCAAGTCTACGACTTGAAAGCAGATGAGAATTAACTAAATCCATTATAAATTGAAGCTACAAAAGACTGTATCTCTAAAAAATTTATAATAAAACAAATAAAACGTTCAATCAGTAGCTCGCTTGTTTGATAAATCAATTTATACTAACGAATTGTGCAGAGTACATTATTATTAAACTAATAATATTATAAGAGAAAAACAAAACTAACAAGCGTTCCATAACTAGTTAGAGAAATTGTTTGATTCAGGTAACCAAAGAACTCGAATAATAAGCTAGTACAGAAATCAGTTAAGGAGTTAAGGGGGAGTAGATGGTAAAAATCAAAGTTGAACGAAAGTGGACTTCTACTGAGAGAAGTCAAATGGAATGAGGAGGAAAGATTGAGAAAGAAAAAGTGGAATAAAAGAAAGAAAGAAAGAGGAAAAGTGGAAGTGAAAAAGAGAGAGCCAATTACATTACGACTTCTACCCGTTCTATAGTAAGGGGTAGGACATTATCTGAGTTGTAAGTGAATTAGAAGTACTCTGGAATAAAAACCACAATAGGTCTGTAGACATTAATTAACTCAAGAGCCCGAGCTTGCCCGACCGGGCTGGATTTTCTTTTTACTCTTACCATCCCCTCTTTGCTAGACTTTACTTACCTTATTTTCTTCAATGGAATCCGAAGTCCTTTGGGATCAAAACCAAGGCTAAATTTTTACCCTTCTTTAATTTAAAGTAAATTTTTTCCTCATAATAATACCAGTAAAAGAAACCTTATATTTATACATAGCCTAAAGCAAAACACCTTTTTTATTTTTTCCTTTCGAGTTAATGAGACCGAAAACCATGGATGGTTTTCAAGAAAAACTGTTTTTCCATGTTACATTATTAAATATATATATATATATATATAAATTCAAGTCATCTATGTTACATTTAGCAACTGAATTTAATTCAAGTATAAAAGTTACCTAATTTTACCGATTGAAAAATAGACTGCATTTTTTAAAAAGGTACCATTACAAAAATATGAACAAAGTATACAATTTTGACATTTTTAAAATCCTTAATACACAAAATAAAATTTATTTATAACAGACAAACACACACACACACACACTTTTTATTATTTTCACTTATAATTTTTAACCTATTATAATGTATAGTTATTTTAAAAATGTATTTTGATGTGTTTTTTATAGTTACCTTTTCTACCACTAATATAGTTGGTAGTGGGATGACGGTCCCCCAGAAGGGGAGCTTCTCATGTCCAGGTTCGGGAAGTCCTCTCCGACAGTAATGGCTGTGAAAGCCTAGCGGAGATGTTAATAGAAAAGATTCGACGAGCAGATCGGCTGGTGACTAAGCGAAAAGAGAAGAAGAAGGAGAAGCGTCGGCTTGGCGACGGCAGAGGGCTGTCAACTCACCAGTTCTGGCCACTGCGGGTAATGGAGCCCTTGAGAGAGATTTTCCTTCTCTACCAATGAAGTTGGGTGACGACATTGAGCACGATGAACCGAGACTTTCGAGGACGGTGGGGAAACGCAGACTCCGGCTTTCCCCCCTCAGCAATAGAAGAGAAGAAAAAATCTAAGGCCGACAATAGGAGTTTCCTGTCCTCCTTGAAGAACGCCTCAATCTCGAACGTGATTTTCTCTCCCGCATGGAAGAGGGGGCGCCAGGAGAAGCGCCCATTCTTGCGGACAAAGTGCTGTCTGTTCGCATTGGGTGGGGGTCCTGTCAGGTGACACGGCGTGCCTCCGACGAACTCTGCTTTAAGATGCTGGTGTCCAGGTGACAGGGATAAGTTCTGTAAAGGCACAGATAGAAGTAGCCATTGTTTTACGCATGGTAAGGCCGGCCATATACGTAAAGATTGTGAGAAGGAGCCTCGATGTACATCTTGTAAGTTGTACGGTCATTCGCCCAGAGGTCGAGGATGCAAGACGGGTCCATCTGTGTTAGGAGTTGTGTCTTCATAGTAACGTCATGGTGTCTTTGAGGGACAGCTCCATCTGGGAGGGGTGGGAGGCTTCGGTCTTCCACCTGCAATGATAGGGTGGTGACTCCTGTGAGATGTCATTGGGGGAATGTAAGTCCGCAGTCCCGGTAGGGGATTCCTTTGGAGGTTTCCCACTAGAGGCGAGACGTCAAGACCGGAGTCGGGAGTTCCCTTTTGGGAACTACTCATTTGAAGCATGCCATGCAAAAAGACCGAGTCTCGGCTGCCTGGGCGGGGTCTTGTGTCTTTCCGCGATAGTATGAGGCGAAGACACCCCCCCGGAGCTGGTTTAGCTTAATTGCAGATCTAGCTCCGGGGGGGGGGGGGACGTCGGGAAAACTACAGATGTATATAAAAAATATACATATGTTGAAAATTATATCCTAGTTATACTAGAATATTGAAAATTCAAATTAAAATTATTTATCTAAAAAAAAAAAAAATAATTCCCTGTTATTTTATCGTGATGTCTTATGCCTATCGGCTTGAATTTATTAAAACATATAATACCTGAATAAAAGTTTTTGGTTAATTTGACTGAAAAATTATATACTGTCTGTTTCGTTATTTTTTTAAAGATGTTCAGTCATTCAGAGAAAAGGGATAATTGAAAATTAAATATTCTTATGAATGTTAGATAAACTTATTTGTAATAATTAAACAGCAAAATATCAATCTAGTTCTATTACGACAGGATGGTAAAATTAGTGAAACCTACTATGGAGATAACGACATGAAAACGGAAAAAAATATCACAAGATTTAGAAAATATATATTTTAATATATTTTTCTACACAATTTAAACGTTTTTAACTTGGAATAATTATTATAAATATTAATTATAAGTTGTATGAACAACTTTTCAAGCAATAAGACGATACACAATTCATCAACATAATATAAAAAGATAGAATTCTGTACCCGTAAAAATAAAATTACTAAACACTCGGAAGAGGTATTCCATCTTATCATTGAACCTTGAATAAAATATTAGTCCAAACTCCAACTTCCACAAAATACTACTTAATCTATAAAAAAAGCTCATAGGTGACAATAAAAGAAAATTGTAATAAAATTAAAATTTAATTTTCTATAAAAATAAATGTATTCTTATATAGAGATTGATTAAATTACTTTATATAAGGTAAATTATCTACCTTTGACTTTTAATTGGATTGAGGGAAATATTTGGTTTTCTTTTGTTTTTAAATCGAATCAATTTATTTGTACATATTTATTCGAATATCTCTGGACGAAACAAACTTTATTTTCCTTGGGGATTCAATTTTCTGACATCTAAGGGTCTTCATTTTTTAAAATTTTTCCCTGTGATTCTCATGTTTGTTGTTTCCTCATCCGTCTTGAGCCACTTTATTTTAAACTCATGTACGTCTTTCTTTAAAAATGTTTTTGTCTAATTATTCTTCTTCTCTTATTCCGATCTTTTGGAGATACTTTGCTGTTTCTACAATCCAATTATTTTTACTTTTGAAATTATGTTTTAAAAGAAGTTGAAAATCTTTCTTGTCAAACTTTCTTCATTTATTCTATTTAAATGACTTTAATGACAGTTTTCTCCGTTTTTTAACTATGTTTATTACGTTTTCAAATTTTCTATAAATTTCCTCGTTTGATCTTAAAATATTTTTATTATTTTTCTTTACTTTTTCAAAATACTCAGTAGTTTTTCCTTAATTACTTAATATTAAAGTTTTTGCCAGGTAAAGGCTTTCAGGTTTTATAACAGTGTTGTAAGTTTGAATTTCCCATTGTAAAAAATTAATTTTTTATTGTAAACATCTTCGGTTAGTTGGAAAGCCCCTTTTTCCAATTTATTTGCCCATTTAATTTTTATTCGATAAATCGGGATATAAATTTCTTACAGAACTTTCTCTGATCAGTATCTATTAGATCTAAATAAAATTATGTGTAGTAGAAATTTTTCTCACATATGTAATTTTTTTTGAAAGCAAAATAAACATATTTAAAAATAATTTTAACGGAAACCTAGATTTCTTAGGTTCTTTAATGTATAATTTTGTGTCTCATTATTTCTATTTTTTTCTTTTTTTGTTACTTCATCTTGACCAGCTTTAATATAAATACAGCCCAAAGGGAGATTCAGGAGAAATTACTCACTCCTGCACTACTTCGACCCCATCTTTATCTGGATAATCTTAAAAATATCGTGGAAACTGCGTTCTACGACGATCGTTCGGTTGCAGCATAGTTGCAATTATATTCTCTCGGGGTAAGTATGGCGAATTGCCTTCCTCCCCTCAACAATCGCACGCCGCACACAGGTATGCCTTGAAACACTGTGACCGGTAAGAAACTGGGTCAATTCGTATCCCGTTCCCCGTTTTTACTAACCAGCTATCTCTGGAGATACGGGAACAGTCTGTTGGATCCCTTCGTTGACTGATTCCATTCATTAAACTATTTGGGGCAACTTTAAATTACGTAAAATGAATATTTCAAGCATTGTATGATATTGAAAAATATCTCTACTAAGAAAAAATTTGTTCGAGAGAGAGGATCTAGTAGTTATCTACTACTAAGAGGACCTTAAATAAGTTATCTTATAAGAAATCATAATAGGAAAGAAACAAAAAAAAATTTTCAAAGAAGAATATTTAAAACTATCACAACTTCAGAGAAAATAAATGTTTTAACGTATATCGTTCTTCATTTTCAAAATAAAAAAAAATTATTGCATAAAATGTGTGCAGTGATTAAAGATATTTATCTTATAACCTAATATTAATAATAAAATGAGCTGTATAAAATTTATATTTTGAACTTTAAGTTAAGGAAGCAGTAATAATATTAACGTTAAAGTAAGAAAGAAGGAATGAGGTGAACGGACGTAAGAACGTTCATAGAAAGTGTAATAATTTATATTCGAATATGAGTATACGGACGTATATGAGTGGAGAAGAAGAAAGAGGAGGAAAATATAGGAGGGGGGTGATGTTGGTAAAAAAAAATAATAGAAGGGTGGGTAACATTTAGGCAATATATCTTAGATAATGCAGGTTTCTTCTTCGCAAAGTAGGGCGTACTATAATTCTTTATGGACGGATAAAATGCTATTCGCAAATTTCATAACGATAAAAACCGTTTAGAAACGGTTGTTTGGCCGTACAACGTTGCAAATAATGTTCATTCCTTCATTCGTTTAGTTTGCTTGGAGTTGAAACACATGGAAAGAAGGAAATAAGAATTATTACGTTCAATTTATACTCTCGTTATTACAGCCTAGTTATTTGTAATAATAATAGTTGATAGTAGTTTTAACTTCTGCAATTAATGAGAAATAAAAATGAAATTGCGCACGATATCATTATTATTGATAAATGAATCTGCAACGAGAAATTAATCAAATATATCTGCATGAAAAATTGCTTCTTAGATATTTACTTACTCTTTTATAATTTAACTTACATTAGTTTATCTATAATGGTTTGTTTTCTTATTTTTGTCTATTCCTTATGTTTATCTCATTTTGATGCAAACACGTTTTTTTCTGATGTATTTAAAGAAAAGGAATGTTAAATGTAAGAAAGCAAAACCCAAGAAAGAAAGAAAAAATACAATATAAAATGGTGTACAGAATCTTTTCTTATCTTTAATGACAGCTGATTTTTTCAAAAGTAGCGAAAAAAAAATTTATCGCTGATGTTTTTTAGTTTATATATTAGAAAATAAATATGAGAACTTATTAATAATTTATGGAAAGAAAATAAAAATCTTATATTTCATTAATAATATTGTTTTATTAAAGAATACAAAGAAATGTAAGCAAAAATATGAAACGGTGTGGATTCCTATGAAGAAATTCTAAAGAATGAAAAGGAAATGTAAAAAATAAAAATAATCTACGTTATTTTTATTATGTATATAATTCTTTACATACAAAATAAAAATAACGCAGATTATATTTATTTTTTACATTTTATATATATATATATGTACGTTTCGTACGTATATATATATGTATATATATATGTATGTTTCATATATATATATATATATATGTATAATATTTTTTGTGTCCGTTTGTCTTTTATAGAATCTACATTTTTATTCTGATCGTGATGAAATTTTGCAGACTATCATCTCTTAACAAGAGCAGAATTGTTATCTACATTCATTTTGATAAAACTTCCCCTACCCGCTTCGTTCGCTGTGTTTAACCACTAACCAACTGAAATTTTGCGATTAAGTTTACAAAAATATAGCAAGGAAATAAAGTCGTTACTATGGAAACTACTAATCCTTCCTTTCACTTTTTATATAAACATAGAAATAAAAATATTTAAAAGAAGCCTCCTTAATATACCTGCGCAAAGCCCTAGCTCGGTTACCCAACGAGATTGTAAAATGTAAAAGAAAATTTTCTACTCAATCTAAGAACTAAATATACATATTACATATCGTAACACACTCACAAATGAAAATACAACAGATTAAATTCGTTAGTTTGAACAGACTAATATTTTCTCAACATATAATTTTGAAGTTTATAAAAAACCATATTTCTTAAAATAGGTAGGAATCATCGTAAAACAGTTCAATAATTTAGTGTAGATTTATTTAAATAAATGCAAAAAACTTCGAAGAAATCACATTAATTTTAAACAAATCACCTAAAGTATAATCTAATACATTTTTAATAGTTCCGGTAATTTTTCAGTTTAATGATTTCGTGTGAAATTAAAAATGGCTTTCCCTTTTTTCATTTTACACGTAAACAATTTTCTGGATTACATAAAGAATTACTAGATTTCTCTGCAATCGTAAGACATTTTGATAGTTAATAGCTAAACTGAAACCCAAATAAACAACTTTTTGTCAAACAATGTACCAATAAAAATTATATCATATCAAACCGCTTTTTTATAGATCTAAAAAAATCAGTTATCATGAAACTTTTAGTAAATTTGAAATAAATCATTACATAAAACACTCGGTTTGTATGTTTTTACCTCTTTTACACTAAATAAAGTAACATCAAATTAACTTTGGGAGTTAGTGACTCATTGCTTAGGTATATTATACTGTATTAAGGAATATATTTTATATTATAGGATAATAAAGATTTTGAATAACTAGGAAAAATAACATCTTCTGAATGTTGTTTGCTTCGATCGTTATGGTTTAGTTGCAATTAATTAATTTTAAAGATGATAATTTTGTCACTGTCAATCCATTTACAAGTACTAAATATACGTAATATTTTAGGGTAATTTAGCAGAATCAAAACGAATTCTGAAACTTGAAAACTGAGCACCTAGAATTATACTGTTTTCATTATTTGGCCCACTATCTTAATACATTGTTCCTTGCAAATTTTCACAATATCTGCTCTTCATATATATATATATATATTTTTTTTGTGGGTGTGTTTGTGTGCCCGCGCGCGTGTGTGAGAAAAATTTATAATAATAATATATCATCATAAATATCCCTTTCCCAAGCCTTATCTGCGTAAACGAACTAATATCCGTGTACCGCGATTTAGCATTAATTTGATTAAGAAAAACTATCCTATTAAAATATAGATTATTAGATGCCGCTGTACATTTTGGAGAATAATTCTTAGATGACTTTTGGTACAGCGGTTTGTACTAATTCTTATTCTTTAATTTTAAGTTTTTAAAATTATATTAAATATTATTTTGCACTGATATTATTTTTAATCACATTTACTTTAATTATGTTGTCGCATCATCGTTTGTTAGAAACAATACATAAAGATTGAAATTTAAAAAAATGTATATGTATGAATATTTTTATGTAACTAATTTATTGAATGCTTTTGTGAATTTGCTGTTTGTAAGATTTTTTATGCATAACAATAGATTATCAAAATTATTAAAATAAACATAAAAAATTATTATAAATTTGGGGTCGAATTCAATAATCTTGAATTTATCAAAGAATTGAAATACTTTTTTGGAGACGGTTTAATGTTTAAAAATTATTTTACACTTGTTTTTATAATTTATAAATTAAAAAAAAAAAACTTATATAGTCGCATTAAGAATTAAAGTCATTAGCGACTCACTCATCAATATCTGTGTGAACGTGTGGTACTAGTGGTTGTCGCCGAATGGCTTCGACGACACGATAATAATCATAACCTTGCGGTGGCCCTGAAAAGCGCCGTTTTTTAGCGTTAGCTCTGAGAAGAGCTGTTGGGTCCGGAAGCTGGTCTCCGGACGATGTCGGGGAGTTGCGGCTCGTCCATTGAAGTCCGACCGGGCTTTCCCTCAGCGGCAGTTGGGTCTCCACTACAGCGTGGCAGTGGTGGCCCCCAGAACCGGCGTCGGTCGTCTTTCGCCGGCCCGGCCGAGGCGGTTCTCCCCGAGCGATCCCACGCTGAGCCGACTCTTGCTGCTGAGCCCGGCGAGCTGGAGCTGGAGCGGGAAGGTAGCGTCCGCGTTCAGCGGCTCCCTTGGCGGGACGGCCAGGCCTGCTGTTCAGGCCAGAAATTGCGAGGATGTTGGCATCTGCCGGAAGGTCCCACGTTGAGCCGGCCAGGGAACTTCTTCTTCTTCCAACTTCTTCTTCATGTGGTGGTCGACAATGAATTGCCAGTTCACTCTCGTGTACGCTATTTTATAGGAGCCTGAGAGTGTTGGGGCTGCAGCGCCGCTATGAAGGGAGAAGTGCGCGGTGGGAGTGATGCTTGTATGAGCGCCTCCATATACTGTGTGGTTGCTAACATCGTTGCTACCGTTATCGCCCGCCGATATTAAATTAGGCATATATGTGGTAACATGGTAAACGTGTAGTCTTGAACAGAATGAGGCCGACCATTCCTGAGACGTGTGGTTAATTGAAACCTAACCGCCAAAGAACACCGGTATCAACGATCTAGTATTCAAATCCGAATAAAAGCAACTACCTTTGTTAGGATTTAAACCTTAGAACATTTAACTTTGAAATCAGTTGATCTACGATGACGAATTTTACCACTAGACCAACCCGATGGGTTATATTAATATTCAATTAAGGATAAGTTTACATAAAACGCAATCCATATGAAATGTAACCTTTTCAGTAAAAAAACTATTAAGAAATCTGTGCATAGGTAAAAATAAAAAAAATAATAAATTAGCGGGACGGTGTAAAGACAAATGTTAACAAGTATATTTATTAGTTTTTGTATTCTCGGTTAAAATTACCTTGAATATAAAATACATTAGACTTTATAAAATACGCTTAAAAAGTTCTAAATAATGATGAAAAAAATTAAAATGTACATATCTTCTAATCGTTTACGTAACTAATTTAATTATACATTTAAAAACTCTTTCATTTACATTATTTGGAAAACCTTTCCTTATGTGACCATCAAATAAATTTTCTCATTAAAATAAAACAAACATTATTGAAATTTTTCGTTTTTTTAGCCAATTAATATTGAACATAATTAATTAATTACATTTAAAAAAATGCATAATGGTCGATTTGAAGACCATCTCTTTTTTTTACGTTGAGTAAAAAAAAAATCGATATTAGCGAGGGTCCGCTATAAGTTTTTCCTGAATTTTTAGTTACGTTTTATTTATTTAAATCTTTATCTTTCTCTACAGTTATTACCCTCTTCTAATCCCTCAAATATCCCCTAATTAACTAAATCTGGGTGACTTTAATATATGGCCCACCAACCCCTTTTTTTTATAAATGATTCTGCCAAAAATGTTAATACGAAATTCTAGATAATTCTATTAATTTTCTCTCTGTTTAACCTATTATCCGCTTCACTGCCACAAAGAGCTACACTTCCCGACAAACATCTTAAAGTATTTCTTTCTATTCATTTTTTCCTGAAAGTTCTTCTTGCTTCATTCAATCCTTTTTTTAAATTTATCTTACTTGGTTCAGATTTTATTTATAACTTAATAACAAAATTCTGCAACTTGCGCACATCATTATGACTTCTTTTCTTAATATTAAATTCCTCATTATCTGTATGTGTTTACACTTCTTTTATTATACTAATTAAAACTGTTAAATGTTAAAATATAACATATATAAGATTTAAAAGCAGTTCAGGTTTTTAATTTTCGAAGAAGATTAAAATTTGATTTTTCCATTTTTCTGCGATATCTGAACAAGTAGAAAAATAACTAGAAGAGTGTTATATAACTTTCCCGGCTATCAATAATAAAAATTAATAAATTTAGAGCAAAAAAAAAATAGAATATTTGTTTATTAGAATGAAGAAAAGTTGTAAGAATAATTTTTCTAAACATATTCATAAACAGGTTAAGGAAAGGTTAAGCTTAACACATTTTTGTAAATTTTTCTCTAAATTTAACAACCTTTTCAATAAAGGCTAAAGTAAGAAAAAGAAAACTTTCAGAAACTCTTTCTCCATTTTAGGTCGGATTTATATAATTAAAAAATAATTGTAGACATTTCTTGATACAAAATACATGAAGTATAAACTTTCAAAATATGTTTGAAAAATATTTAAACTGAAGGAAAGCAAAATAAAAAAAATTAAATATCAGTTTTAAGGGGGCTTGATTTTTTAAATTTTTTTTTGATTATCATATATATATATATATGTATATATACTGTAAGGAAACATTTTGCTTTAATAGATTTTTCTCTAAAACGCCTCTGAAAAAAATCGAAATTTGGGTTTTTCGAGATACCCCTTACCCATGAAAAATTACATATACACTTTTTTTATTTTTTTTTAATGAAAGTACATAAAAATTTTTTACACTAATAAATACTGACTTCTTTTCTTTTTTGTAATGTTATTATTGAATTATTAGTTATCGTAAATTTTTTTTACAGAGGTTATTTAAATTATAAGTTAAAAATATATTAATATAAAAAAAGGAAAGAAGTCGGATTCGATCTGATGTGCTTTCCCTTTGTAAAATCCAAATATTTCATTAAATAAAGTTTTATTAGATTATAACAACTCTGGTACAAATGAAAATAAGTACCACTTATGATATATCGTTGAAAAGCTCTCAAAGAAGGCTTATTACTGCAGTTAAGAAAAAGTCCAAAATCCAAATTTTTGGGCATTTTGGGCTTTTCTGGACATTTTTGGTCAGATTGATTGCTCCCCCGGGGGGGGGGGGAGTGCACAACTAGATGTTACAACAGTCCTAAATCAGAAATTTCTACATTCTAGAGCTAATCGTTTTTGAGTTATGCGAAATACGTTCTACATACAGACGTCACGCCGAAACTAGTCAAAATGGATTCAGGGATGGTCAAAATGGATATTTCCGTTGAAATCTGAAAACCGAAAATTTTTCGCGATTACAATACTTTCTTGTACTTCGTACAAGGAAGTAAAATTAATACAATCAATGTCCAATATATATAAATATTTGAGCCAAATTTGAAGAAGATCGGTTTGGTCAATCCTGCGGTATAAGGACAAAAGAAGTGCGATACATATACGCACACACGTACAACCACTTGCTATTTTTGGTATAGATGAACTATCTGGACCCTAAAAGTTAAAAATTTGCAAAAAAACCCGTTACACCATACTTTATATGATCATCGCGTTAATACAGATAGAATTCTATATTCGCAGGAAAAGTAAAAACAGTGAAGATTAAGGGTAAAGGGGCTTAGTCTAATGCATTCGCTTCAGTATTGTATGCAATGAAAAAAAGTATTTCAGCAATATACTGACAGAATTTCAATTATTTTATTTTTTTACTTATGAATGCCTATTCTTCCGATAAAGTTTGACTGCAGATATTCATTTAATTACACTGTAAGTAGAGAGTAGAAAATATTAATGCTTAACTGCAATTAACTCAATTATGAATAATAAAACAGTTGAAGTATTAATAATTCAAAAGAAAAAAATGCAAAATACATCGAAAATCAAGAAAAAATTATTTAAATGGAATGAAAAATAATAATTTTTAATGATACCTGACTTTTCATAGATATTGTTTTTCAAGTACCTGCTTTACAGTAGAATCTGAGATTAATTACTCTAATGCTGGTAAATCATGTAAAAATAAATTACTGGATTAATTCAGATTTCAATTAACGATTATTTGAAAATAAAATTTCATTAAATAAATTCATTTAATAGAAATTAGTTTTCCAGTAAATATTGAAACATATTTCATAATTTGATTAAAATTACAGTTTATAGTTCAAGTAAACGTACTCATGGGAATTAACATATCAAATATTTAATTTTTTTTTCTTTTGTTAAACACTTTACACGTGTGTAAATCTATATTTATATTGAACTCAATTACATCTTACTACCGATAATAACAAGGATGGATTAAGTATGTTGTATAAAATAGTTTATTCAATTATTATCTACTTGAAAAATGTAAATTCATTTTTAGTGTAAACGATAAAATTCACAACCGTAGATATTATTAAAGAATAGCTATTTTTATTGACATTAATTACGATAATTTTAATTAGAAATGACAAAAACATTAGAAAATACTTTACTAAAATCATTACTAATTTTCATTTCATTAAATAATTTTAATAACTAAAATCTCAGAACAATTATTTCTCATTAAATAAAATTATTATAGTGTCAGAAATTAACATTTTATGCTGTAATAGAGAGAATTTTTAATTTATCTATTTATTTTATTAATCTATTTATTTTAAATATCTATTTTAGCAAAGCAGGTGCAACGGTCAGATGGTTATTTACGGTAAACTTTAAATATTTATGAATATAAATGATACATACAGAGAGTTTCTAAAATGGTGAACTGGCTATATTTTTTTCGGATTCTACTTGTAAAACTAAATAAAAAATATCTTTAGGAAAAATGGCAATTTCTCCTTGGTTCTCCCCCTGTCTGCCATTTTGTTATTTTTATGTAATAATTTACACCTCGAGTTTCATATAGTCGAATCACTAATATTTGGTAAGCGTCTTGGTAATAAAGTTTAAAAATGAGCAAAAATTCCGAACTTAAATACCTTTGCAAATTACAAAATGGTGGCCATGTTTATTTTTCAATCCGTTTGACCTAGACGCTACCACCAGTGGTAGCGTCTCGGCCTTTCATCCGGAGGTCTCGGGTTCGATTCCCAGTCAGGCATGGCATTTTTACACGCTAAAAATCATTCATCTCATCCTTTGAAGCAATACCTAACGGTGGTCCCGGAGTTAAAGAAAAAAAATAAGGAAAAACAAGAAAAATTGATTTAACTCAGCGTTACCAGGAAATTGGTAACAAAACTGGTCCATTATAATACATAGTTTTAATAAATTTACAAAATAAACAGGAATTAGATAATTAAGAAATTTACTTTATCTGTAAAGAAATAAACTTCAGTGTGATCAGCTGTAGTGACTAATATCCAGTAGTCTATATTATCTGTTAAAAGTATTTTGTAGTCTATATATCTGTTAAAAAGTCTTTTGTGAAAGCTTTTATTCATAAGAAAATTAATGTTTTATTTCCTCCGTTAAAATTTTGTTCATAATTCTCTTTTTCGTGAAAAGGATTGCCTGTTCAGTGTGAACAAAGATGGTGTTTTGATCTCATAAACATAGAGTGTTCGATACCTAGGACTGCTCCTAGATCGGCGTTTGACCTGGAATTGTCATGTGAAGATGAAAATAAAACATCTGAACGCGAAGTATAGGAAACTGCATTGACTGCTGCGGAGACACTCAGATCTCACGTTGTCCAATAAAATTCTGACTTACAAAGTTATCCTACGAACAGTCTGGACTTATGATGTGGAGTTTTAGGGGACAGCAAGTAATAGTAACGTAGATATCATACAACGTTTCCAAAACAAGGTAACGAGAACATTAGGGGTCATGTTTCACATAGAATGATGAAATTCACGAATATCTGGAGCTTCCGACGGTTCTTGAGATTGTGAGGCAGCACAATGTTAACAACAACGTTAAGAAAACTACGACACCCTCTTTTTAACCCATCTGCTTGATAACAGTGGAAACATCTGAAGGTTGAAATGTCTCCATTTAGGGACTACAAAATGATAATTTGAATTTATTATCACCAAACATACTGATGTAAGGTAATACGCCGGTCGCTGGGAGAGCGCTGCTTCCTTTGTTGGGATACGGGGCACCGGGCGAAGCTGTGTAGTGGTCATGACAGGACCGGCTAATGTTTTAACTGCGGGGAGGTGGGCCATATCAAGATGAATTGCTAGAAGGAAGCCCGTTGCACTTCCTGTAGAACCTCTGGCCATGCTTTGGAGGGTCGAGGTTGTAGAAATGTACACCGGAAATGAAGTGTACTCGCTGTAGAGCGTAGAATTATGGTGGCTCCGGCACGAGATAGCTCGTCCAGGAGGGGTGGGACGCTCCGGCGTCTCATCACCGATGAGTGGACGTGGACTCCTGGCGCAGCCATGGGAGGATAAATAAGACCGTTATTCTGGTGGGGATCCCTTCGGAGTTCCCCATTAGAGGCAAGGCGGGAAGAATATAGGACCGTAGTCCCGGTGGGGGATTCCTCTGGGGTTTCCTCACTAGAGGAGAGGCGTAAAGACCGGAGTCCTGATGGGGGGATCCATTCGGGGTCACTCATTTGAGGCATGGTGACTAATCGAAAGACCGGGTACCTGCAACCTGGGTGGGACCTTGAGTTCTGCCGAGGTAATTTGAGGCGATGGCACCACCCGTAGTTGTATTTACGCTTAATTGTGGGTTCGGCTCTGGGGGGCGGGGTAAACAAAGAGTAATAAAAAAAATCTATTAATGTTATTTTTATTTTTTATTTACCTCTTTATTTTTTGTTTATATCTACAACCTGTTTTGTTCTTTGTTAGACTAGCTATCGCTTGATTATTTGTATTTTTTTATTGGCTGTTTATTTGTTTACTGGTTTTTATTTGTTCATTATTTGTTTTTATGGACTACGAAGTGTTGGCAGATTTTTTTTTTACTACTATAAGATTACTCCTTATGATTACTATTAACTTAATTTCCTATCATGTACATTATCAAACGATTTACTTATGGTTCCACTTATGCCGATTGTAAATATACTAGTTGTGGAAAAAAGTCCCTGATTACTCTCTATTTTTCATTAGGTAAATTTTATCTACACAACAGACCTATAAAACAGGAGTGGAGTAAGTTGTTTGGATCTGAATTGCAGAGTTAAATAATAAAAAATCACCTAGAACATTTCAGTTTTATTTATTTATTTACTTTTTTAATTTAATTCTTTTATTCTTGTTCTCCAATCCTGGCTAAAAATTTTTGTGTAGACTTTCGTTGGTAGTTTACTTATCAATCACGATTGAAAAAAAACAATTATTTTTGTTCATTTATTTACTTTTCCGCATTGTCTACTAATGATGATTGTTTAACAATCAAAATAGCTACTTAGATTTACAAAAATAAAATTTTTTAGCATTTCTTGGTTTTATCACATTTTTCAGTAATCGTTTAGAATAGCTCTTTATTTGTAGATATATAAATATTTACAAATATTTAAATATTTACTTTATTTGTAAACTACTATCACAGACAGAACACCGGTGTACAAGACACAGAATGTAAGGACACAGAATTTACATTGAATGAAACAGGATTTAACAGACGGCGACCACCGGTGTATGGTACACTGAATTCTATGGCTCGACAATGTTGTTGTCCGGTACACCTACTGTATACAGTATAATACTGCAATACACAATCATACAGTATCCTGCAGAAGACACGCCGGTGACACGTTTACTTCATTTCATTTAACTTCTTATTCCACTTTCATTAGTGTTATTTTTTGATTAGCTGATAAAAACAGTTACTTTATATCATCTTTATCAGTCGTTAATTATCGTCTGTTAAATCAATTTTTGTTTATTTTTTAATACGTTTGTGTTTATTACAAAACAATTTCAGAAATTTTTTTATACGGTACATCTATTGAACTAATTCGAGATTGACCCAATATGTACGATGTAAACAGCGATGATATTCCAATAAGACTTACAAAATACCTGTAATTAGGGGTTTATGTTGTTCACGCTCATGTTCTCATCATTTATGTCTTTCTTCTTACTTATGATATATTATATATGTTAATCTAATTCTACAGCTGTTTTATAATAAGGAGAAATACATATATCTATTGTAAAAATATACTTTTTTGGTGTAATAATTAAAGCTTTTTAGCCTAATGCAAAATGTTATATAATAAACAATTCAGTTCTTAAGAGGTAAAAATAATAAGTTCTTAAATATATTAAGATAATTCACTTATAAAATGGTAAACTAATGTGTTTATAAAAGGACTTCAATCATATTATAAAATTAATTTAAACTGTGAATAAATAATAATAGTAACCCAATGATATGAAAGTTATTAATACTATAAAATATAAAATAAATAAAATGTATTTAATTCTACTACAATAAAAACATAATTATCACAGTAAAAGGTATATATCTGAAAGTTTATTAAATCGGCGGCAAATTCTTCGAATACTGAAAGATGCATTAAGGCACGTGTTTGAACATATATAATGAAAGAAAATTATGAAAATCTTTATCATTTACGATAACTAGACAATAGTTACTTAGATAGCTTTTTATTTTAATAAAGATTTAGTAATGCCACATTTTAAATAATTTTGGAAGACATATTACAAACAGCATTTAATGAGGAATTTAAAAAAAAAATAGAAAATTTGATTGGAACACAGAATAACCAAAAGCGTAAAACTTTTCTCTATTTCCTAAACTTGAAACATTAAAAATGAAGTATTTTTGGTAAAAATTAGAAGTAGATACTAATGAAACGACGTTACATTTTAGTATTACAGTAGATAAGTATTATTACTTAAGTAAATAAGATTCAGTATTACGTATTACAGTAGAAAAAGTATTATTTTTAACTAGTCTCTAAAGTAAAACCCTATTTCAAATCTTTAAGTCTCATTAACTCATTTTATTTAAATTATTCATAGTTCTAAATTTAATTCTGATAAAACATTTTTTTTCTGGAGAATTGTAAGAGAATTTAAATTCATTTAATTCTAATATTATTTATTTATTTTTAAAATTAAACAACTTCATCAAACTGCGTTAGAAGAATGTTCTGTTAAACTAGCGTACATACATTCAAGATATGAACAGCCTATAAGACAACAGTGTAATCTAATTATGCACTCAATGGGCTAATATGTCAATTTCTACAAAGTTTATGATCATCAGTGTTTTAATCTTCTTGTATTCAATCAAATTACAAGCATATAAATTATGGTTCAACAATCAAGGAGAAGCGTAAACAATTTAATAATGCTATAAACTTAAATTAATAGATCTTTACACAATCAGTATTTAATTCAAAACGTGGGTGAAAATCAATTCCGTTGAGATTTGCACGGATTAAGACCTAATTTATAAATATTAAAAATCAATCATATTTAACGGTTCCAATGTTTTATCTCATATAAGTCTATTCTATTGAAAATTTTGTATTTAGCTCATCAATAGGATTGTTTTAAATGTTTATTTAATTGATTACCATATAATATTTAATAATTATTATTAGACTTAATATTATAAAAAGTAGCAGAAAATTGCTGAAAGTTTTTATGTTGTTGAAAACAAATACGATAATTTTGCTCAAAATAAACTTCTTAATGAAATATTGAAATCGAAAAAATATAACTTGCAGAAACGATTGAATGAAAGACTACAAAAAATAAAACTTAATTATTTGTGCATTTGACAAAAAAAATTACCAGTTTGACTTTTTAAAATTAAATTTTGACTAACTGTGCTTATGGTGGATATTCTTTTGATTGTGAAAATAATAAAATTTCAACCAAAAGTGTAAAACCAAAAGCGATAAATGATGAAAAAACAATTAGGTTTATTATTTCTCAATCCTGAATGGATTGCCCGATTACATTACCAAAGTTCCATTTAATGGAATCTTCTAATTAATGATAGAACATATCTTTCAGTCTAAAAACATCAAAAAGGGGTTTTTGGCCCCACCCCTGGTTTTTCCCAACCAGTTTTTGAAGTTTTTTTTTAATAAAAAACATCAGAAAAGAGTTTTTTCGAAACACTCTTTTCAAAGAGGGTTTGAATAAAATTTAATACCTAAGGGGCATTTAAAATATGTGAAAATATTTATCAAACCTTTGAATTAATATTTTAGAAATGGGGCAAGACCTATATCTCTCTATTTCTTTATCAAATTATGTCCAAAATTAAACGACATCAATATCCCACATACAGAAATAATCGAACCAAATTTCATCCAAATTAATCTATCCATTCTGGAGACAGCAAAAAACAAGCCTTCTGGAGTTTGTTAATGGTAAAATAACGTTTTAAGTTCAGATCATGAAACGTCAAGATCTGTAGAAAAACTCCAATATGCAAAATTTGACCCAATTAGGATACCTTTTCTTATTTAAAATAACGTTTAGCTATATAGCCGAGGAAGTAAAAATAAATCCGTATATTTAAACATTTGACTGATATTCTTATCTAAGTAGGTTATAATATCATTTAAAAAGTGTTTGCGTTCTGAAGAAAATAAAATTGTTTTCTAGGGTTTTTATCGAACAGAGGGTGAGGAAGAGAAGAACAACTCTCGTGGGAAGCTTGTGCTGCGACCAAGTGATTCAATATGTACAAAACGATGGTGTAGTAAACATTTATACAATAATACTTAAAAATGTAACATGTTTGCCGAAGATAATTCAAGTCTATGCTTTTACTAACTTTCATCTGCATTGGCAAAGAAATGAGAAACTAGGGAAGGGTCATCAATCGGTTGCTTTCCAGACATCTCGAGATGACTCTTCACTTAACCACGGGTTGCCTTAGTAAGTAGACTCCACATCATTATATGTAATCCTCTCTTTTTATTGCTACAAATTAGGGGAGAAGATAATTTAAGCATAGATTTAAAAAAAAAATTGATGCAATCTTTGAAATTGAAATATATTAATCATCTTTGCTATATATTTATCCCAAGGAGTTGAAATGGAAAAATTCTTAATATTTTGGAAAAACTTTCAAGCGGTTGTTTTAACGAATTAGAATTATATTAAATACAAGTTTCATTCAAATTATATAAAAAATTCTATTTTTTGGGCTCGTTTTCGACGTAATGTAAAATTCCCACTTTTTTATGAATGGAAGGAACTCTATTTATGAGTGTCGGGATCGCAAACAGGTTCTGCAACATGTTAAGAGTGCGTATGTGTGCCTACGAATTACCGACTAAACCTCCTATCTCACCGATCTTCCCCACCGGGGGCCGGAGTCGCAATTAAACACACTCAGCCCCGGGAGATGCCATCAGGCTTATGAGATTCTGAGTCTCCGTGCTTCATCACCGTCGCCGATCTACTCCATAACCTCCGTCTCCGTCACATCGCATCCAAGTCTTTAATATTCACTACAATTATCCTTAAAGCTTCTCTTTCACCCACCGTCGCACTAGGAACAGAGGTCAGGATTTTGTCGTCAAAGCCTGGGGCGCTCTTCCTCCATTTTTTAGTCAAACTTCTAGGTCTTCCTCTCTGCGCTTTCTAACGGACAGGATATCCTGAGCTAAGGCCTAACCAATCGATGTCTTAATGTTCCTCCACAACAATCACATAATTGTCTCCTCTACAAATGAGATCGTTCTCTTCCCCAAGGACGGTCATTGCGGAGACCTCCCCGATAACTGCGCCTTGGGAAAGCGTGCCACTATTCAGTTTACTCCTCGCCCCAGATGCTACAGCACACACTAGTCCGGAAAACTGACTCCTCTTATCACCGTTGGAGTTTAGGATAAAGATCTTGGCTCTCTCTTCTTCCTGCAACGGGTAGCTGGATTTCTCCGATACTTTTTCATAAAACGAGCCGAGCCATTTCTTGTCTATCGCTACGGCAAGCTCTTATGGTAAGCCTGATTGTAGAAGTGTTTGCAGCAGTTCTAGACCAATCGTGGGCTCAGTGGCGAGACCTTCCGTATTTGTAGCCTGCATTACCATTACAGGCTGCACCCGAACGTTCCCAGATTCTTCCCAGAAACCTTTATAAAGTCTGGTAACTGCCGTGCAAGTTTCGCCAGCCGACTAACATTCTTCTTTATAACATTTTTGATGTTGCGACTCTTAGAGACCACCTAGTTCAAGCACCCAATTTTAACCAGTAGATACTTCAGTTTGAAGAAATTCTTCACCCTGTATGGGCAGCTCGAACTCCTACTCACTTGCCTCTAACCCTTCCTCCATTTGGTCTTCGTCATCTGAGCCTCGTCCCGCCGCACGTAATTTCTTCAAGTCTTCGCCTTCAGTAGGAGATACGCTTAACCTACGTTTAGCCGAAGGCTCGTCGACCAGCTGTTCTAAGTCCTCAAACACTGTAGTGACCTCCCCCGAGGCTCGGACAAGCTCGAAAAGTCCCCCTCTTACCACTCCATGCGACCACCATTTCCAAAAAAACCGTCAAACTTATATGAGCAAGAACGTTAGTGACTTGTTTACCATCGATGTCCTCTCCCTGAGGGCGTCATATGGCGAAACAAAAGTGGCAACGGTGGCGGTCCCTCCTCTGCTGGCCAAATTAGAGTCGGGTAAGTGTCTTGTCGGGTATCAGGAGGTCCGACGAAGAGCGTTGCTATCGATTTTGGGGTATAGGGCACCGGGCGTGGACTTGCGGCGGTCCTGACAGAAGGGGTCAATGTTTCAAGCGTGGGGCTGAGGGGCATCTCCGTAAGGACTGTCCAACGGAAACTTAGTGTTTGCACTGTAATGCCCTTGGGCAAGCTCTTCGGGGTCTCACTAAAGACCGAAGTCACGGTGGGGAGTTCTTTCATTAGAAAAAAGGCATATCACCAAAAGACCGAGTCCCGGCTGCCTGGGGGAACCTTAGTTCTCGACGAGGCAGTCTTAGGCAAAGGCAACCCCTGGAGATGTGTTCAGGCTTAGTTGTGTATCCGGCTCATGGAGGGGGATAAGAAATGATGCATTCAAAAAAGAAAGTTACAATTAGATAGTTATAAGCTTTTCAGAAAATATTGAGTATCAAAAAAGAGCAAAGTGTTAGTACTGAGGGTCAGTTCAAGGCCTATTGGGATCAGTTATATTTTAATTCTAACGGTTCCTATTTTATCCCCTAGGCCATCACATTTTATTATTGGATTCTAATTAACAACACTCCTAGCGCGGTAATACAGTGGTGTAACAAGCTACAAGTACGCTTTGTAGTATGTTTATCTACACATCCTATATCATAAAAGCTGAAGTAATAGCTGATATATGAATACGAATCAAACAATGATTAGTAAAATTTGAGCCATTTTTAACATTAATTTTGTTATAATCAAAGGGAAATACAAAAATCTTTTAAATATGAAAAAAATATATGTAGAGGGATAGAACAAATAATTAAATTAAAATTTTACTGAGAAATGAATATCAATTACGTCATTATTGTTATTTTTTTATAAATGTTAATTTAAATGATAAATTTGTTACAAAAATCTTGAAGGCATGTAGGGAAAAATATGTTGTATGGAAATTAGAGTAAAAAATTCCAACCTGACCTGGATTCTAATCGACAATCCTTTTGATCAAGAGAGAGAGAGAGAATGGGAGAAAGACTACCTTCCAAGACCGGAGGGGTTTTTATTATAAATAAATATTGAGTAATTAACATGGTATGAATAATAAAAGTACAACTAATCTCCTCTTGACACTACTCCATGCAAAATAATTTTTAATATAGTTCTTGTTTTAAGAGTATATTTTTTAATTAATTCAAATATAGTTTTGAAAAAATAAAAGGATACGTAATGTATTTTATGAACAAATATCTCATCTAAATTTAAAAAAAATATATTCATAATATCCTGTTATCCGTCTACAAACGTTAATTATTATGTATCTTTGAAAAAAAAAATTAAATAGATTAATTACCGTGTATAATTCAGGCAAAAAAGAAGTAAAAATATTTGAAATTTAGTTGTTAAATTCAATAAAATTTTCAAATTATAAAAGATAAAATGGTTTTTTATGTTTTACTGTTATAAGTACTGAAATGGAATAAAAAAATAAAAATAAATAAAAGAGAAAAAAATAAACAAAACAAAATAATAGAAGATCGGTGTGAATGTTATTACATTCATAAAGCTCAGTACGTATTTTTTATTTTTATTTTTGGAGCTGTGTGCCAAATGCTATGAACGAAATGCTCATACATTTTATAATAAAGAGGAATGAAACACTACAGACATTTTGGAATGAATAAAAAAAAGTACTACTATTCGCTGACCGAAACAAATCGTCATTGAAAAACACGTACCGTACGCATTATAAAAAAAAAAAAAAATTATCAAAGTCCGTCTCATATTTCTTATTTAATTGATAGCACTCATTTCATTTTCTACACACCTGGTTGCTCTCATAAAGAGAAGGTTCGTTATCAGATAAACCATTTGATTAATTGGTTTTGCTCGCTTTTGAATTGCAAAAACGGTTTTCTGACTCGGTATTAATACATCAAACAAAATCCTATATCACTAATTAAAATATAATAATTATTATTAAAATCTGCAAGGTTTTAAATAATATATGATTAAGTAATGTTAGAGGTTGTTGTGGATTCTAATATTTGTTGAAAAAAATTAAGAGGGATTTAAAACTCATAAAAATACCATTTCTGTTAAATCTGGAGAATTAATATTTTATATTAATTGATTTTTTCTTTTATTAGTATTTTTTAAAAATAAAATAAAATATACTATTATTACTAGCAGCTCTTACTCAAACTGTGAAAAAATAAATAGATAAAAGGAAGAGAGAAAAATAAAATACGTAATTGACTACACAAGTAATTTATTGAATCTTCTGCCGACTAAATTGTAATAATCTTTTTATTTACAGATTTTAATTAAGATTATCGACATCCCTATTAAGAATAATTATTTCATATTCTAACACATAATAACTGCAGATAAAAAATATTGACACATGCTCATATTCTTTTTAGTTTTACTGAGGAGAAGCAGATGTCTGTCGTATAGACTGCGAAAGCGAACCAGTTGTCTGACGAACGGAGAAGAAAGTTAAGATAGGGGAAGGTGCTGAGTTAGATATACAGGTAGGTGAGGGTGGATTCTTGTTTAAACTTTAAAAATTCGGACAATATATTAATCAAATTCAAAACTCATTTTATTTACTACTGTTACAGATTATTTTGCTATCTTATTACTGAACTACTATAAAACAATAACAATTTTTGATATTGGTATTTATTTGTGTTTTTTTTTCTATAAATTCTGATCCTTAATTAATTGTTTATATTAGTAGTCGAAAATATCTAATTATATAATTGGAAGTGGTCGTGCTAAATAATATTTAACCTAGATCGTTTCCAGCTTCTATTAACTTTTATAAAATTATTTTGAGCCCAGTTCTAAAAACTGTATGTGGTGCAATATTTAAATAACACTAATGCTTTAAACATTCTATTAATACGATATAATATTTACCAGTTTATCTCTTCACATTTATATTCAAAAAAAATCTAAAAAGTTAAAAACGTCAAAAGAAAGTTTAACCGTAAAAATAAAAAATAAAATGAAGTAAATATTTATTATTAATTAGACTAAAAGAAAAAAAAAGTTGGAAAATCAATATAAAGAATTAATCTTTCTGTTCATATAATCCATTTCTTCCAATATTTTTTTAAAATTAAGTGTAACCTAGGCTCAAAGGAGTAAGAAATATTTATCAATTACATTAGAGGAATGGTAGCAATTCATATATACTCGTATTATCAAAAATTGTATTGTTTTTAACCAACTTCAATAAAAGGATGATTTTCTAAAACTGATTTGTATGTATTGTTTTTCTATAAGTTTAACACTTACTAATCAAATCAACAAATTTAAATGATTAATTTTATAATTTTGTTGATAATGTTTCGGTGGTGGTCCATGTTGTAAGTTTTTTCCACTTTTTTTTTTTGTCTTCAGTCATTTGACTGGTTTGATGCAGCTCTCCAAGATTCCCTATCTAGTGCTAGTCGTTTCATTTCAGTATACCCTCTACATCCTACATCCCTAACAATTTGTTTTACATATTCCAAACGTGGCCTGGCTACACAATTTTTTCCTTCTACCTGTCCTTCCAATATTAAAGCGACTATTCCAGGATGCCTTAATATGTGGCCTATAAGTCTGTCTCTTCTTTTAACTATATTTTTCCAAATGCTTCTTTCTTCATCTATTTGTCGCAATACCTCTTCATTTGTCACTTTATCCACCCATCTGATTTTTAACATTCTCCTATAGCACCGCATTTCAAAAGCTTCTAATCTTTTCTTCTCAGATACTCCGATTGTCCAAGCTTCACTTCCATATAAAGCGACGCTCCAAACATATACTTTCAAAAATCTTTTCCTGACATTTAAATTAATTTTTGATGTAAACAAATTTTATTTCTTACTGAAGGCTCGTTTCGCTTGTGCTATTGGGCATTTTATATCGCTCCTGCATCATCCATCTTTAGTAATTCTACTTCCCAAATAACAAATCTTTCTACCTCCATAATCTTTTCTCCTCCTATTTTCACATTCAGTGGTCCATCTTTGTTATTTCTACTACATTTCATTACTTTTGTTTTGTTCTTGTTTATTTTCATGCGATAGTTCTTGCGTAGGACTTCATCTATGCCGTTCATTGTTTCTTCTAAATCCTTTTTACTCTCTGCTAGAATTATTATATCATCAGCAAATCGTAGCATCTTTATCTTTTCACCTTGTACTGTTACTACGAATCTAAATTGTTCTTTAACATTAAGAAATGCTAGTTCCATGTAAAGATTAAAAAGTAACGGAGCTAGGGAACATCCTTGTCGGACTCCCTTTCTTATTATGGCTTCTTTCTTATGTTCTTCAATTATTACTGTTGCTGTTTGGTTCCTGTACATGTTAGCAATTGTTCTTCTATCTCTGTATTTGAACCCTAATTTTGTTAAAATGCTGAACATTTTATTCCAGTCTACGTTATCGAATGCCTTTTCTAGGTCTATAAACGCCAAGTATGTTGGTTTGTTTTTCTTTAATCTTCCTTCTACTATTAATCTGAGGCCTAAAATTGCTTCCCTTGTCCCTATACTTTTCCTGAAACCAAATTGGTCTTCTCCTAACACTTCTTCCACTCTCCTCTCAATTCTTCTGTATAGAATTCTAGTTAAGATTTCTGATGCATGACTAGTTAAACTAATTGTTCTGTATTCTTCACATTTATGTGCCCCTGCTTTCTTTGGTATCATGAGTATAACACTTTTTTTGAAGTCTGATGGAAATTCCCCCTTTTCATAAGTATTACACACCAGTTTGTATAATCTATCAATCGCTTCCTCACCTGTACTGCGCAGTAATTCTACAGGTATTACGTCTATTCCAGGAGCCTTTCTGCCTTTTAAATCTTTTAATGCTCTCTTAAATTCAGATCTCAGTATTGTTTCTCCCATTTCATCCTCCTCAACTTCCTCTTCTTCCTCTATAACACCATTTTCTAATTCATTTCCTCCCTATAACACTTCAATATATTCCACCCATCTATCGACTTTACCTTTCGTATTATATATCGGTGTACCATCTTTGTTTAACACATTATTAGATTTTAATTTATGTACCCCAAAATTTTCCTTAACTTTCCTGTATGCTCCTTCTATTTTACCAATGTTCATTTCTCTTTCCACATGTTTCTTTCTTCCACATACGAGTAATTTAAGAGGAAGATCGGCTTATCCAAATTTAAATAAAAATGAAAATCGTAAAGTAAAATAAAAATTTTAAACAATAAAAGTGCACTAAAAATATTTAATAAATTAAATATTATATTATATTATTAAATTGTAATAAATTAATTATAATAATTAAATGTAATAAATTAGTAGTAAATTGATGGCTGATAGTTTTTTATTTCAAGTGAACTTCTAAAAATATTGCTAAAATGATTTCAAAAAAATATATTTTAGCATAAAATTATGTACTTATATCAAATTATCGATGTATGATACATTTACTTGGTGAAAATCCGTAATAACAAATTGAAAAATGAAATCAAAGTATTTTTCCTTTTGCAAGATTTATTTAAAAAAATGATAGTTGTTTCGATTTCTGAAGGTAATGTTGTGTATCATAACAGCTGTCATTTTTTAAATAAATCTAGTGAAAAAAAATTTTCATTTTCCAGTTTTTTGTATTGACTTAGATGCACGAGAGCTATTTCATTTCTCATTATTATTCTAATTATTATTATTTTGTTTAAAAATAACAAGAAATAAGTAAAAAGGTTTTTACAAAGAAAATTAGCAAATTGTTAAGCAACGTGACGTCATCTCACAATTTTACATTTCTTCTCCAAAATCTTAAGAAAATTTTTTACAATCATATTAAATTATTTTTTTCTCTCGGAATATTTCACCTTTATGTAAATAGATCATTTATTTATTTGGGGTTGTTTCCTCTTTTCCTATTTTTCTATCTGCCCAGTACCGCTTCATTCTTTCTGATATCTAATTTCTTCGTTCTTCACAAAATTCAGATCTGCTGTTCTTACGTTTTGGAGCTTCTCGGAACATTTTGTTTTGATCTTTTAATATTCTCTTTAAAATTTCTGTTTTTCTTAAATTTCTTCAATCATCTTCAGTTCTTTTAGGTCTTCTTGTGTGTGAACCATTTGCCTTTCTTTACTTTGGAAGAAATTAAAAATTTGTTTAGTTAATCTACTGTTATTAATTTTAAATAAATGAAAATAAATTGCAATTCATCTTCTAAATAAATGGGAATAAAATGCAATTCGTATTTTCCTTTTCGTGTCTGACGATAGTTCTTCAATTTTAGTATAAGGTTTGTTATTTGGAATTACTTTTACCCGATTATTTTGAAATTTCGACCTACAATTTTTCTTATAATTTTCCTTTCTTTTATTACTAGATTTTCTAGTAGACCTTTGTTGCGCAGTCTTAAGGTTTCTGCTGCATAGAGTGCTTTCGGCTCTATAATTTTTTATTATAGTTTTATAGTGTAGAAATTTAGAGTTCCATGTTTATGTAACATAAAATTATAATAATTATTTAAATTCTGTACCCTACCTAAGGAAAATTTTTGTTTTGAGCCGGAAGAAACCAAAGACAATTTTATAATTATAGTAATTATTGCATCATAATTATTTTACTAAGTAGAGGCAAAGTACATCCTAAAAAGAAGGATTCTTATTTATATTATCCATTTTAATCTTTATTATGGTAATAAATGTAAAGCTCCAAAAGGCAGAAACGACATAATTAGATGTGGGTTTCCCTTAAATAATTACACTCACTACACTGAAAATATTTTATTTTTGTGGAAAGTAACAGTTTATATCGATAAATTAATTAGTATATCACTGTAATTAGAAATACAGATTCAGTTGTTCTGTATAGTGGCTATGTTATTTTCGTTTGTAATATGTGTTTACATGCTTATTCTCTGATATTAATATGAAAAAAAAACATTAATAGATTTTTTTTAAATTCCAAATAATTTTTAACGAGACGATAATAACGTTACTCAGTTGATTAACAATACTATTAACAATTGTTATCCTTAAGTAACAACTCCATTATATATTAGTACCAGAACTCTATTGACAGTTGAAAGTTGAAAATTGTATTGAACGACAAAAAACCGTTATACTATCACGTCTTATTGAAAACCAATAACAACCTTTAAATCTATAAAACAGTATCGTAGTATTGCTTGCTGTTTCCAAGATGATTGTATTGTTTTAAAAGTAAGCGTGAGATCTTTGCCACAGGGTTAAGTAATAAAATATCAAGCTGTATATTTCTTTAAATTTTTGATAAGTAAAATTACTGTAACCGTATTATTAAATTATAATAATTATTACTCAGATTTTAAAATTGTAATCAAATGATTTCAGAATGTTTACCAATTAACTCGTATCTGTTTCATTACAAGGTTCTAATTTTAATTACACAATGTGCTTTGTATTTTTATTGGTATTAAAACAAAAATGCAATTTTAATATCTATAAATTGTGATCATTAATTAAATTTCAGTAATAGTATAATATAATTTAGTACTGTATTGAATAAACAACTGTCATACAAGAGTTCACACACATACGGCGAAGTAAACCTAAAGTCGAATTAATATAAATTTTCTGTGAACCGTAAAATAATTAATAAATTTTAGTTATATAGATTATATTTTATTTAAGAATTAAAGAATGAATGTAAAAGAATTATTGTTCAATTAAATCTTTTTTGAAGTAATATATTATCTTAAAACATAAAAAATCTGATATGGACAACACCTAACTTCCCCTGTTATATTACATTTATACTTTTTTTTTTGAAAAGTACATAAAATTTTATTTCATTAAAAACTTCTGATATTTAAAATTTTTTTTGCTTTTATTGTAATTATTTTTTATAATCAGAGGTTAATATTTATTAATAAATCAATATATTTAAATAAATAAAAAAATTAAAAAACGGAGATGAAGTCTTTCTCAAACCGATGTGCCTTCCCCTAAGATCCCAATATTTCATTAATTAAAATTTTATTTGGCTATAACTCTGGAACAAATGAAAATAAGTACCACTTATGACATATTGTTGAAAAGTTCTCAATGAGAGCTTATTACTACAGTTAGGAAAAAAGTCCAAATCCAAATTTTTTTTTGGATTTTGGGCTTTTCTGGACACTTTTGGTTCAGTCGATTGCAATCAAAAGGAAACGTGCGCAACTAGATGTTATAACAGTCCTAAATCCAAAATTTCAACATCCTACGGCCAATCGTTTTTGAGTTACACAAGATCCATACGTACGAACAGACGTCATGCCGAAATTAGTCAAAATGGAACAACCCGCCGAGTTGGTCTTGTGGTGAACGCGTCTTCCCGGAAGTCGAGAGCTCCAGCGTTCAAGTCCTAGTAAAGACAGTTACTTTTATACGGATTTGAATAGTAGATCGTGGATACCTGTGTTCTTTGGTGGTTGGGTTTCAATTAACCACACATCTCAGGAATGATCGAACTGAAACTGTACAAGACTACACTTCATTTAAACTCATACATATCATCCTCTGAATTAATACCTGAACGGTAATTCACGAAGGTTAAACAGGAAATAAAAGTCAAAATGGATTCAGGGATGGTCAAAATGGATACTTCCGTTGAAATCTGAAAATCGAAATTTTTCGAGATCACAATATTTCCTTTACTTTGCACAAGGAAGTAAAAAGAAGCTATTAAGTAAATTTTTTGAATTACAAGTATTGTGATCCTGAAGCTTTGTTAATTTTCGGTAGAAATGTTAATTAAAGTAATTAAAAACGATTGTAGTGATCCCCTAAAGAAAAATAACGTATACTAGTAATGTATGAGATATGTATGCTAAACACAACTAGAAGAAACAGAGAATTTTTTTAACATGTTTTTATTATTCACATTAACACGATGTCTAGAATGCAGGAAATTAAATTTGAATAAATAAAATATTGAATAAAAGAGATTAAAGTAAGATTTTTCATTATTTTAAAATTATTAACTTATTATTTTTTTCTTCTACTAAAACGCAATGATATGAGTAAATTATCTAATATCTTTTTAAATATATTCAATTTGCACATGCGTAAAATGCTGAGGGTAAATCAAGTCTCTGCTTTGTCTTCCTTATGTTTAGAAATTATGAACTTTATTAGAATAAGTCCTTGTGATCAAACCGATTGGCTAAAATTTTATTATACTCAAAAGCGCCATTCAAGTGATAAGTATAGTCTACATATTTTGCTATCTTTTCTCAGAATTTACTAAAGAAAAATAAAAACATTCTGATTATTTAAAGATTGCTGAAAAATAATCTTAGAAAATAATGTCACGGTATTTAGTAACGAATTTTGAAATTAGATGAATTATAAAATATAAAATACAAGTTATGAAATATACAGCTTCATTTTCATTTGGAATCATTAAAAATCTGTGCTCTTGTATGCAAAGCGACAATACACAAGACACTTAAACGTTTCACAAGTCTTAGGAATTTGGATATGCCAGCAGGGTTATTGTAGAAAACTGTTGACAACTGAATGGAACGAAATAACGATTTCTTCAAATTACAGTCTCTCTTACGAATTTGTCAGATTTCATACGAAAAACAAAAAAAAATTTTCCAATGGAGATATATCATTACTACTAAAAAACGAACGGTTCTGGAAGTTGAAAATTATAAACTTCTATTAACTGTCCAAGGTGTAATCGTATAAAAAATTGAATGCGCATACTAATAAACAATGTATGGTTATCCATTTTCATACATCGTTACGGAAAGTATAATTCGAGTCATACATATTCCAATTTCAGAGATAGAGATAAGCCGGCTTCCGTGGCGCAAGTGGTAGCGTCTCAGCCTTTCACCCGGAGGTCCTGGGTTCGAATCCCGGTCAGGCATGGCATTTTTCACACACGCTACAGAAAGAATTTCTCGACTGCAGACCGGGAGGTTAAAAAAAACATTTAGCCTGAGATGGTGTTTAATTGAAACCCAACCACCAAAGGACACCGGTATCACGATCTAGTATTCAAATCCATATAAAAGTATCTGCCCTTTGCAAGGACTTGAACCTTAGAACTCTCGAGTTCGAAATCAGCTGATTTGCGATGCGATGACGGTTCACGTTTATTGATAAACGTTTATCTAGTGGATAAAAATAAAACAGTGTTTAATAACAGTCTGTTTAGTGGACGGGTAACTAAAAATAGTCAGGAATGACGCAGAAAAGGAAGCCTAAATGATTGCTTAGATGAAGAGAAATTATGCTGTATTTTGGTCAGTAAAGCATATGTAAAATACTACTTGTGACGAGAAAAATATACTATTTTCTGATCTGAAGAATCCTTTCTGGCTAAAGAAAAATTATAGATCAAGTAAAGGAGATTGTTAAAGAAGAAATTCAAGACGACTAGGAGGAGAAGAAAATTACCTAACACGGTGAAGAAGGAATATCACAACTTCAAAATGGCGGCGAAATACAAAACGACGACATCGCACAAGATTTCACTACTAGCATACTTTCTACGACTTATCGTTCTATACGTTTTAGAATAGACATCTTTTATTACGTTCTAAATACTATTTAATGCTGTAAACAATATGGCATGATATCAGTATAAAACTGATTCTACTGCATAATACATAGATACATAAATTAATTGAACTATTTTCTTTCTGTTACAGGTAATTAATTAATTTTACCATAATCAGGGAATGTAGGAGAGCGAAAGAAACGAACAATGAATAATGTTTAAAAATATTTTTTTAATAATGGAGATAATTGTATGTGCAACGTAAATAATCGTGTAAGGTAGATTTAAATTTTATTGTAAATAGGATTATAGTTTTGGTCATGAAAGACAAAGTTTGTATTTAAAGAGTTATAACATTCGATACACTTGACAGAAAAACTTGAAATGTCTATCACATTAAAATATGTTCTATTCTGCATTATAAATAAATATTTCAATTAATTTAAAATACCTTTCAGAAATTTCGGCAAAGTATGCATTAAACCTTCATATTCATACTGATCTTTATTTCGTTGGAGTTGAAACCTTTAACAGGTATCATATAATACGCATGGTAGTGTGGAACACTCCCTTGCTGGCCTACCCAATAAAAACTTTCCCTCTCTCCAAAATAGGATGCCGGGCTCACCTAACTATATAATCATATCATCCTGTGAGTCTTTGTCATATCATGCGGAAGACTCTTTATAATTTTCGCGGAAGACTCAGGGGGAATTAATTACCTCAGCACTTCTTTCGCCATCTTCGTACGAATAATCACCAACATCGTTAACACGGTATGCCACTCCGTTCGGTCCACAGCATAAATCCCATGATTTTATCTGGAGAAAACACGCCGAATTCCCGGCAGCATTCTTCCTTATTCTACAGGAATCGTTCGCACCCAGAACACTGTGTGTTTTTTACTTTCCTCCTCTCTGCAATAATCACATATCGTAGAGGGTCTCAACGTCCATATGCCAAGATATGCTTTGAAACATCCGTAATCGGTAAGGAACTGGGTCAACTCGTATCCCACTATTACGTACTTGCGGTCCAACCATCTATGATGATCCGGGATCAATCTGTGGATTCATCTGTCCTTCGTCGATTAATCTCATTTCTCCTGCCACTTGCCGGCAAGAGATGCCTTCGCATCTGCCCTACTCGCTTCCTTTACATCTCCTCCCTGTTCCAAACGAGACTATCCAAGGGCAGGTCCGGCCACCTTCTTATTGGTCTACCACGAAGTATCTATTCAGACATTTGACTAAACAGATAGCCTTGTAATTATAAGGCTAGGATAGTATTTCACGCTTTTACCTGAAGCGATTGTTCTCTTTCCTAACAATTAGCTAGGGTTTCTACCCGTTTTAATGGGAATTCTTCTTTTCTTTATAACATATTTTTCAACATATGTTATTTAAAATTTTTTTTCTATACATACCGTAAACCTATTTGCACTAAACTCTGTGTTTAGCATAATTTAAAGCAAGAAGATTTCCCTACTTATTGAAAGATGAATGAGAGATTTAAAAAATGACAGTCACATTGAAAGTGATCGTTAGAAAAATTTTTATATTATAAAACTGTTTTTAAATATACTCGTACATAAACCCTAATTTTAAACCTAATTAACTATGTTGTGGGACATCGAAATTTCAATACAATGAAAAAAAAAATGGTGGTAAAATTAATGTTTAATTTATTGCAAATCATACAAATCTTCTTCAAAACAATTTAAATTTAAAAATAACGCAGAAAAACCAACGTTTAATGGTACAATTAGAATTATTTTTTAATCAAATGTTTCGTAAAATATAGCTTATAAAATAAAATTTTTCATTTGTGCATTATTTTATAACCTTTTTTTGTATTCATCAAATAACTTCCATCATTGTAGTAAATTAAAAAAAAAAAAAAACATTGTTGCAGTGTAAATATGACGCAACTAATATTTTTTAAATTGTAGTTAACGTCAAAATTATATATGTATATAAAATGGTACTTAGGCGTACGTTGAAAATCAATAAAATGTAATAAAAATAAGCGTAAAAAATAAGAGTATAAACTGTAAACATTTAAAAGTTTTAAATAAAAATAAAAGCATTTACAGTCTAAGCTTCATAATAACATTTTCAATGGTAGATCAGTCGGACGATTTAAATTGGCAATTCAATACTATAAAAGTAAACTCTAAACTCCAGAAAAGGAATGATGGGGTAATTATTTGTCGTTGTGTCGGTTTTAACAGATTCCTTTTAATTGGCAATTACTTGCTTTGTCTTATCTCTCAGTCTGTTTCTATTGTTCCCTGTACGCATAGAGAGCTGTACAATGCAATTAGGTATAAATGGAATACCCGGCTAGAACAGACGCAATGTTCTCATACCTCAATTCTATTTCCATCTCTTTCTGTTTTATTTTCCTTTCACTCTTTCTCTTATCTCTATCTTCGTCTAATCTTAATGCTAAATTATAACGGAGGTAATACATATTAGAATACCAGGCATTATTAAAGTTCAATATTTTATTACGTGCAACTATAGCATCTAGTTTTATTTATTGAATAAGTTAATAACTTTAAATATTGTAGGGTAGTTCCAAAAGAGAAAAAAATAATTTAAAAATGAGATCTTTAACCATTTATATGTAAGTTTTAAGAATTTAATTTTGTAAAATCGAATTAAGTATTGAAAAGCTAAAAGAAAACAAAAAATTACTTTCTTTTTTTAATATAAAGAATAGAGCAAAATACACAAATACATTTAATGATAGTTTTATCGTATTTTTAAAAACGAGTAGAAGACTTAAGTAAAATTAATATTTTATTAAAAACTGCCTTTTTCGAGGGGGAATGGTTGCGTTTCGCGCTTTCATCATAATGAAAACGCAAAACGCTACCTATCTTTTTTTTTTAACTGACATGTTTTTGACTGACATTAAATTTCTTTGAGTAATAAGGAATTTTGGCAATCCATGACGCTATATACTGGAAGAATATCATAATTATTATATATTTGAAAAATAAAATAATTACTTTAAAATTTTTGAAAAAAATAAATACACCGTTTATTTGATTACGGTCGTGATTTATTTATCTATTACATTTTTTTTGTTTCTGTGGTTATAAAACAGTAAGAAAAAAATTTATAATCAAATAATTTAGAATTAAATTTTTAACCCTAATGGTTTACCACTGAATAAAGGATAAATAAAATACTGAATTTACCATTAACAATTATAATCAATGTCTAGCAAAAATTACTGAAGATAAATTGATGAAAAATGTTATACACGTTCTTCTTTCAGTGCACACTGACAGGATTTTTTGAAATTCCGAGTTTAAAGGGTTAAAATAGAGTAACAATGAAATTAACTATTTACTGAATTTCTGGCAACAAATGATAAAATATTAACTTGTTTTTTTATATGTGTAATTTTCATGTGAATAACCAAAAAAAAAGTTTCTAGATACTTTGATATTCAACCTTGAAAAAGGTGAAGAAAGATACAATTTTTGAAAAATTGAAAATTTTCCCACTTCCGACTATACTAAACGAGATATTCACTCGAGTTGAGCTCTTCACATAAGCACATATCTAAAAACCAATTTCAAGTTTTTTGAATTTTTATTTTTTAAGGGGTGCGACGGTGATAGTTTTTAAGGGGTGCGACAGTGATTGGATGGTGGCTCATCCAACACAGCCACTTCTTCTGTTATTGTTTGGTGCGACGCGGTTGGCTGTAACTGCTTCCGGTTACTTGACTAAAAGATATAAAATAAAAAAATTATAAAAACAGAAACAAAGTACGGTCACAGAAGCAAGTAACGGCGCGGTATAAGTATACGCAAGTATAGCGCGGGCGAAGCCGTGACGGGGGAAAACACTAATATATATATATATATATATATATATATATATATATATATATTAATTAAATTACGATTGCATGTATTTGGATGAAAATTTCGATCTTATAGACTCCATAAATAAAACATAACAGATAAAAACACCTTTTTATAAAATATTAATACAGGTTAATGTTTTATTTAAAGACTAAATCTTTGGTAGGTGTTTTAAAAATGTCACTACTTCGTTACTTGCTTATTATGTTTTAAAAATATTAGTATTAAAATCCTCTCGATTGAGGTGAAGGGAGTATAGAGAGAAGAAATATAAATTGTGTAAAATTTTTATATGACATGGGTTTATTAGGAGATGAAGTAAAGCACAGAAAATTTAACAGACAATTTTTAAATTAGAATACATGATAGAATGACGGGTGAAATGAATATTAAGAATAAAAAAGTAATAAATGTAAAAGGTTAGATCAATGAATAACTACATAAAATAAGTAAAAATTAAACAAGGAAAGCAGATAAAGTTGTTAGGTAACATGTCACTAAGAAATTGCAAAAGTGAAAGCGAAATTAAAACTTTGATGCTATTGGCTTAAGGAGCATTCGATCTAAAGAAAGAGCTATTATAGTAAGATAGAGTTAATCTAGAAGAAGCATCTATTAAAGCACTTCTATGTACAGGTGTACAAAGGATACTCATAAAAATTGAAAACCAACGGTTTGAGATATTGAAGAGTGGGAATGAAAGAGAAAAAAACATGATTAAATAAAAGATTTTTCCGAGTGAAAAATTAAGAAGTAATGAGAAGAATGAACAAAAATAATAGCTTATCAGAAAAATTCAGAATAGGAAAACTAACAGACTCTGACATAACATAAGATGGTAAATTTTAATTAAAATAATGTAAAAGAGAGACAGAAGATGGAGAAAAAACTGATGTCGAAAAGGATAAAAATTATACCCGTTCAAAAAAGAAACTATCATGAACTACAAAAAAGTCTACCTGGAAATATAGGAGAATGAAAACAAAGTAAATATCAGAACAGATATTCTTAAAATGATAATGTTTCAAAACAACTTACTTTCATTATGTGTCTATACTTTAGGAGGAAATAGGAGACCCGATTTTATTTTATTTGAGTCAGGAGTCTTGTTGTACCTAAATTAGAATGAGTCCCGAAACTGGTTCATAGGCATCTCCTATCACTAAAGTAGATCGAATTTAGATAACGCGAAAGCGTTTTTCGTCCAGAAAACAAAAACAAAGAAAAAGATGCAATTTAGGCTAAATTAGGATTTGGAATCTTCAATGTACACTAGAAGTTTTAGACTACCCATAAACCCAGAAATGAGGAAGAAGAGTTTAATATTAAGGAAAAAGAGTTGTTTAGTAAGGAAAGATGATACACTCGAAGGAACCATAGATGACAGCTATTATACTATTCAAAGGATTTGTTAAGTGTTGAACTATCCTAGAAAAGAAACATTAGTATTAGGCTAGGTACATGAATCGTATGTACTACGAGAAGGAAAAGAAAAAGAAAGTAAGAGAATATAGAATATCAAATGAAAGAATACAACGTTGAAAAATGGAGAAAATAAAATAGAGCGATACAATAAGAAATGATAAGGTGCTAAGGAAATGGGAGAAGAAATTCGTCAGTTAAAAGATAAAACGAATAAGAAAATATCATTGATTCGGCGTACATTAAGAAGGGATTGTTTTCAGAGAATCGGATTCCTTTATCGAATTATCGTTAACGGATAATATGAGAGAAAGTAAGTATGTTCAGCTAAAGAAGGATCTACATAAAGGAGGCACGAGAGTAAACCAATTAAACCGTCTTAGAACAGTTTTTAAAAAAAAATATTAGGAAGAAGAATAGATAAAACAAGAAAATGGTAATAGAATAAAATAACTGATGTCTAAATACAAAGAATCCAACTTACAAATGAAAAATATTCGTAAACATTTATTTATAAAAAAAAAAAATTGATTACCTTATTATTTATAAAGGAACTTACGAAACACACTTCTAAATAATCGATTCTATTATTTTATTTACTACAATCAATATTGAATGAGGACTTGAAAACTTACTAAACTTTGGTTAAATAATTTTGTAAGATTCTTTACCGGTTTTTATAATTTTATTCATGATATCGTTTATAAAATGTTTCATTTCATAAAAATGTAAACTTTAATTTTCCAGACAGATATAAATAATAAATACGTTTTTACAGTTATTCGAAAACAACAAAGAAAATTAGATATCTAATTTTCTTTAAAGAAAGACTGTATTATGAAAGGTTAAAAGTTCAAATAGAGGTCAAAAGAGTGAGAAATTGATAAATACTGTGCTTGTTTTCATGGCATTCTCGTTCAATCGGAATGCAATTTATTTTTAATTCTTATTGCTTGGAGAAAAATAAAAAAAAAAGAATTTTATCGGTGGGCCCAAAAGGACGAAGGAATTCAACCGACGTCGTATCTTGAAATAACACTGACATTATTATTTTGTTCCTTTTCTGTCTTTCAATTTCTTTGGGACTCGTTGAATTGTTCTCATGGGAAAACCACGCTGGGCTCTACGGGTATGGTTTGGGAGAAACGAGATATGGAAGGGGAAGTGACGGTAGGAAAGGAGGTTAGTGTTCAAAAATAACCACGGACTCCAGGATTTTTCTTACGTTCATACGTTTCCAAGAAAACTGTACTCTTAAACAAATATTACTATTTTATTTATTTATTTTTTTATTTATTTTTTTGTAGAGAATTTATACAGAAGTTATAGAGAATTTATTCTTTCTTGTTGTATAATAAAAAAAATCTTAAATTAAAGATCAGTTTAAAAAAGAACTAAACTATTATTTAAATTATAATTATTATTAGAAATTTATAATTTCATTATTAATCTTGTAACTGTGAAAATATATTTGGAACAAGTTAACTGAATGCACAAACACAGTTAAGGGTTAGAGAAATTTTAATTTATTTGGTAAATATTTACCTAAGCTTAAATACATTCTAATTACACACACACATACACCAGCGCGCACACAAAAAATTATATATAACATATATTACTACAATATTATATATATATAATGAAATTAAAGATTTCATCAGTTTCTTTCGTTTCCGTTTTTGCAAATTTAATTGCTTAGAACTCGAAAACGAAGGCGTTTATCGAGAAACGGTTTTCAAAATCACTTGGCCATCTTCCTATTTAAAAAAAAGTTTGATTCAATTTGGATTATCCAAGATGGTGTCCAAAAACTTCAAACACACCATAAAGTAATAATTTTGTAACTACGTAGATCTGCCTTTGTTTCTACCTTTTTTTATCTCATTTTTTGAAGTATGATGCCGTTTTCATACTTTAATATTACCATGAATATATATGAAATATATTATATACAAAATATATCATCCTGAATATATCGCTGAAATTTAAGCGCAGGAAAGTTGAATTACATCTACTATTAAAACAAAAAAATAAATAAATAAATATTAAAAAAGTTTTAAGGTATGAAGGAAAATTTAATTTGAATTATATTTGTTTTTTTTTTTTGTTTTTAAATATAATAATTTAAAAACAAGACTAACTTTTTATCTACCTAGTATGGAAAAAAAACTCTGGTACAGTTCTACGTAAGAAGACAGACTTTTTGTTTTCAATACCCTCACTATTTCGCAGTCAGAAACGCACTACTTTTTGGAGTACAATGCACTACACAGTTTGATTAATGAGTAGATTCCACACACAAGCATCAACATCAAAATACATTGCATAACCACGTATGAAAAATACACCATTACACAGTCAACATAACTTTAAACTGAGGTTGGGCTTTCTGTGGTTGACATTAAATTAAACGTAACTCAAAAATGACGCAACAAATCTTCATCAAATTCTCACATACACAACTTCAGATAAACTACTATAGCATAACTAACTTTCAATAAAATTGATGAAGTAGTTTTGGAAATATTTGAGCGAAAAATTCTGTACATGAATGATATTTTCGCACTCCTCTATCTCAAAACGTAAAGAAAATTCATTTTACGCCTCATTCCAACCATGAGACCGAAAGTAATATCGTACTTTTGTTCAAAAGTCGGTAAAAAAACCACTGGAAAACATATACGCAAAGAAAATTGTTTAAACACGCCAAGTTTAACTTCATGACTGAAAAGCAATTATGTATTCTTATATTATAATAAATAATGTAATTTTTTTAATATTATTTAAATAATTTATTAATACAATAAAAATTAATTGTAGTAGTAACATTTCATATATCTTTCATTTAAAAGAATTCTAATATTTTGTTAAGCAAGGCCCGTTGGTATAAGTATATAATTATAGTTAATATATACAAAAAACAGTTCACCAACAATTGAATTCAACGCGTTCAAGCGCTTTCGGAATTAAATTCCATCTTCATATTCGTCCTATTGATAATATTAATTAAAATTCACATGTAAAATTATAATAAAAATAATTTATATTATAAATAAATAATTAATTATAAATATAATATAACAATAAATAATAATAATATTATTATAATTTCTTTTTACGTAAATATCTACGTAAAATAAAATATTTACGTAAAACATATTGATATTGTGTAATATGCGATATTTGTGTAAAACATAACAGTTGGACGTCCTGTCAATTTGTAGTCTCAATTGTTCAAGTTCAGTTGTACAGTTCAACTATTCAAGTTGTACAGTTGAGATCAGCAAATTGACAGGACGTTTACGTTGTCGTAATTTTAAAACATATGACCACCAGCTGTTATGTTTTAAGCAAATATCACATTTTTATCATAATTTTACATGTTAAAATTTAATTAATATTATAAATAGGACGAATATGAGAGTTCCTGAAGATGGAATTTAATTCCAAAAGCGCTTGAAAGGGGATGAATTTAATTCTTAGTAAACAGTTTTTTGTATATATTGACTATGATTAAAAGAATTCTGTTTCGTTAACATTAGCCAAATTTGAATGAATAATCATTTGTTTAAAATATCAAAATGTGTTCACTATACACGTTTCCAGGTGGAAATTTATTTCATAACGCCTGCGTTAGAGAAATTTAAATGGTAAAAATTACCTTTAATGTCTTTGGCGATTGAAAAATCAACCATCTACTCACTTTTTTCTTCTAGAAGATAAAAAAGAATATAAAACCAAACCAAAGACCACGGAAAAATTAATTCTTTTTAATTTACACTACTTTTATTACTAAGAAACGTTTTTGCTAATATTTTGAAATTCAAACTAAAAAAATTGAATTATATATAATAGTCGAAAAAAATACCTAAGCACATAATAAACACATTTATATTATAAACACTTTACGTGTTTTTTTTTTTGCGTTTATATGATAAATACTTTTATATAAAGGTAAATTTCAGTTGAATCGTTCTTGTTTTTAAAAAAATATTATTTCTAGAAAAAACATTACAAAAAAGAAAAAAATAGAAACAGATCTTTTTAGTATACGATATTGTATAACTTATTATTTTAATGTGAAAGGACATTTTAAGTGCAATATATGTTAATAAATAGATAGCGATAATAGCGACTTCTAAAGTTTATTAGCAGAGAAGTTTATTAAAATTTTCTGCGTGTATAAGTGATTTAGTGAAAGCAGAATAATATTTTAAGAGAGAATAAATAAAAAATTATGTGAAAGAATTTATCTGAGTATATCTCAGATGATATTATACAGCAAAAAAAAAGTTAATTTTGATAAACTGGAAAGAAAACTATTTTCTTGATACGTAGGGTTATGTAGATATTTTTATCTGTTAAAAAAACTAGGAATGGTCGAACTGAGACTGTACAAGGCTATACTTCATTTACACATATCATTTAAACATATCATCCTAATTCATCCTCTGAAGTATTATCTGAAAGGTAATTACCGGAGGCTAAACAGGAAAAAGAAAGAAAAACTAGAAACTGATATATAAATACGTAGAACTAAGTAAATAAACGAAAATAGGGTTATTTCTTTAATATTTTACAAGACAAAGTTAATTAGAAAAAAAAAAAATAATAATTATATGAATTTATTCCTTTCTTTATTGTAATTTAATATGAATAATTTTAACGTATCTTACATTTCTAAAACATGCCTTTTTCACTTTATAATTTTCCCAGACACCAAGAAAAAGTATAAACTGAAGAGGTGATTTTTTTTTCGGTAAATTGTTATATTATTTTAGATGTAAGGAATGAAAGATTAGCATTAATTCAAAGAATATAATAAATATTTATGTTAAAATTTTGGAGAAGACAAGTGTTGGAAAAACAGAACATTCTTCTTCCAATTTAATATCATCTCATCAATAATAAAGTATATTAAAATAAACTGTTATATAAATCCATTTACATAAAATTGAAATTCAACAAAATATAAATTAAATTATATTATTTTCAATAATTGTTTTTACAATTTAAATTTTTTATATGATAAAAAAAATTATAGCAAAGTATTTTATAAATAAATACAAAAAAAAAAAAAGAAAGAGGAATTGTAACGAAATATAAACGTAATGAGATATTTCAAACATTGAAAGATTCATCAAGAGATCGTGTAGTTGTATAACCAAGCAACTGTCTGTTTTAAGGAATTTTGTAAAAGGAGCTTTGTACAAAATAAAACAAAGAAAATGACTTTGATCAAAGGATCCAAGAAATAATAATAATCTTTCTGCATAGGTATATATACGGAAAAAGTTTACCTTTTACTTCACTTCTTTGTGTTTTTCCTTTTTTTTTTGAAAGGGAAAATTATTAAGTTTAAATAACGACAGAATAAACCTTTATTATTATTTTTTTTTCTTTTAACCATTTCATTCGGAATCAATTTTTTACGCATAATAAAAATTTAACATTCTTTCAAAGATTCTTTCTTAATTTTTTTGCAAAAATAAATGAGAAAACAACAAAAAAACAAAATTTCTCAATCCTGGTGTTTAGTTTGTTTTACAATAAAAGATAATATTACTAATAATTTTGTGAAAATCTTTTTAAGTTTAAGTCTTAAAGCACAACAAAATATAAAAGAATTAGAAAAAATAATTCAAATCCTAATAAAGGTAGGTGCTTTTATTCGGATTTGAATACTAGATCCGTGAATACTGGTTCTTTGTTGGTTGGGTTTCATTTAACTACACGTCTAAGGAATGGTCGGCCTGAGTTTGTTCAAGACAACACATTTACCGATACAGTTACCTTACACCGATAAGTCGTTAATGACTTTAATTGTTGATGCGACTATAAATAAAAGTATTAAAAAAGAATTAGGAAAGTACTATTACAAAATGTTATTTTAACTAGTTAACAGAAAATAGTTATTGAATTATTTATTTAAAAGTCTGAAATTGTTTTATTAACGTTTGGATGATAGATGCATGAAAATTCAGATTTTTTTCATTTGAAACTGGTTGCATAAAAATTCTAATTCAAACAGACTAATTTTATTTTATTCATAATTTACTGAAAATGATCACAGTGATTGTTACACAAAATGGGATTTATAAATATACCATTAGATTTTCTTGTAATGTTCAATTTTACAGATTGTTGGTATCTTCTGAAATTTCGACGTATTAAAAAATAATGTGAAAATTTTTTTGCTAGGAACTATACGATATTTATTAATTTTCCAGCTAACAGTTAAGTATATAAAATCAAATTCTACCTACATCCTGTTCTAATATAACACAAAAAAAAACAAAACAACTCTAAATGTGTATCCTAGAGAAACACCTAAACGAAAAATGGAAAACATCATATTCGAGTTAATATTGAAATATTGACCATAACAGACGATAAGAATTTCATTTACATTTTTCATATAGATAATAGAAAAGTTTATAAAAGCGAACGGACAAAAATTTTAAGATGAGATTAAAAGAAGTGCGGAATATTACGGTTGTAAATGCTTTATATAATAATAACAGCAATCTTATAATACTTTTAAATATGTTTAGACAGTCACGAAGTTTGCCGAATAATATTACATTTTAAGAGTATATTTTTCTTATAAAAAAATAATGAATAACAATTTACTCCTTAACTTTTCCTAAAAAAAAAGTGTAAATAAAAGAAGATAGGGTCTGTAAAAAAAAAATTAATTATAATTTTAAATACAGTTCTTTTGGAACTAGAACTGCACTTCATTTTTAATTCCATAATAATGCGTTTTAATTATCAAATCAACATTTCATTTTTTTTTAATTTTTAATTTTTTTTTACTGATGATGAATTAATTCAACATAGAGTCTTACAAAGCAACTTGTATGTGGGAATATCAAGACGGAATTTTGTAGTGTATGAAAAATGCCATGTCTGATTGGGATTCAAACCCGGGACCTCCGGATGAAAGGCCGAGACGCTACAATTCCGCCGCGGAGATCTCGAAAGGTTGTAAATACATTAATGATTAAGCTTTCCATTACATATACGTATGATTAGTGGATGCATCCAAATAATTAAAATTGAATAACTTGTGACTGAATAAAGTGATTTAATTTCTTCCTTAAAAAAAAGAAACAAAAAAAAAACGTGATGTGGGACGTTCTAAAAGTTAAATTTTTTTGACACAGAAGAAGACAAAATTTTAGATATGAATACAATAATTTTAGAAGCTAAATTACAGAATACTATAATTTCGCTCCTCGGAACAGATTTTTATTGATTTTAAAAAAACACAGGCTCTCATATGACCTACATGCACATAAATTTCATGTATGCTTAGGTCTTTCATCAAAACCAGCCGATTCCAATAATTATATTCCCTTTTATAATTCCCTATTGTAATGGGTAACATGATTCGACTGGCGGAAAATTTCGAGATATCTTCGCGTTTCACATCCCTCAGACCCCAAAACCACCGTCAGCTCAAATGTTTATACATATATATATATATATATGACACAAGAAAGTGATATATATATATATATATTTCACTTTCTTGTGGGCACGATAACTGTCATAATTTTGCGCCAATCACTTTCAAATTGTTCCGTAAAAAAAACTCAACCCAAAATCTGGGTTGAGTTCGTTAACGACCAAAATCGGAACATGGGTGTGGAATTGAGGGGACTTTTTCGAAAAAACAAAATATCGCTATAACTTTTTTATTAAGTAAAATATCGAATTCAGTTAAAGTTCCTACTATTCTTTGGATAAGGACCTAAAACTTATCTAAGTAATGTTTTTTGATATCACCAACCGCTGGCCCATGGAGTGGAAACAATGGGGTTTCGAAGACAAAAAAAATCATATCTCCCTTAATAGGCACAGTATCGAATCGATTTAAAGTGGTCGTTGGTCCTCTAAACATTACCTAAAACTGTTGTCAGAAAAAATCTTTGATATGACCAACCATTACGGCAAGGGATGACCAAACTCGCTGGAATTGTTAGAAGATGGGGCTTGTCGTAAGCTAAACATGTGAAACTTTTTTCAAATGCAACCATTGTCGTATTGAGAAAATTTGAAGTCTTTCTTAACTTTAAGGGGGAAATCTTTTTTATCCTCTACTTAGCACCGGTGAAATCTACCTTCGCCTTCCGGCGCGCGTGCCGAAAGGGATTTTTTATTTTGTAAACATTTCTCGGAAGTTCCTTTATAAATTGTTTTCCTGAAAAAATAAGTATAACATTTTTTAAACGAAAATTATATGATCTATTAAATTATTTAAAAATTAATTTTTCTTAGTTTTTAGTATTAGATTACTAATACTCAAAAATTACTTAGTATTAGATTGTTACATTGTTAACTACATAAATAAATTTATATACCGTTACGTCATTTTTACAATCTTAAGTACGTTCTCCAACGTTTTCGACTTTTTGAAGTTATTACCTTAATTTAATAAATTGTTAGTAATAATTTTTAATTTATTCTCGACCTTAAAAATTATAGACTCATAGAGGAATTTAAAAAATATTATTTAAAAAAAATTTAATGTCGCATTTTATTATCTTTTATTGTTATTTTACATGAATATTGCGTACTTCATTATAATCTGTTTTTATCATAATAATTAGTTTTTCATAAGATGTTATCAAGAGGTTGGTTTTTTCAAAGTGTATTACAATGAACCTCTAATTTTTCAAGCTGTCGGACCATTTTTTTGTTTAACCTTAGGGACCAACATTAGGTACTGCTTCAGAGGATGAGATGAATGACTTGTAGCGTGTGTGAAAATGCAATACCTGACCGGGGGACCTCTAGATGAAAGGCCGAGACGGTACCACTCGCGCAACGAAAGTCGGCCAAGCTGTTGGACCCGCTTACATATTAAATAACGGAAATTATTTAAAAAGTAAGTTATCAAATTTAAGTTCAGCAGATATGAAAATCAATGTCACTTTCGTGCTCTCCACTTATATAAAAAAAATAATATTAATTAATATTGTTATTTACAAGTTGTACACGTTTAAATAATTAAAACAGTTATTTAAATAATAATATAATACTATTAAATAATAATATTTGAATAATTTTTTTTAATTTTATGAACTTTATTTTTCGTTAATTTTTTGATACTCATTAAGATTACAAAGGGTATTCAATCTGTACAAAATGTTCACTGAGTGTACAACTTGATATAAGCCTTTATTTTCCGACCAACGAACACAGCCCATACAAAGAGGTATAAACTAACGGACGGTTTCTGTTAATTTTCACTCCGAAGAATACGGTGAGTAAACATAATTATAATTATAACTTCTCCTGAAAAGTTATAAGGAATCTACCCTCTCTCCAACTTTTAGGACCACGTGCTTTATATCTAAGATAAGAAAACAACCCAATATTCACATTTACCATTCAACCCTCTTATTAAACATATACCATAATGCAAATTAACTGAACCCTTATAACAGATTCGGATTTCCATAGTGATTGTTTCTTCCGACCCTTATTTAAAGTATTCATTTTAAGTAACAAGTGAAAACTTCCTTCATTCTTTTTATTTATTAATTTTTTTTTACTGAAAATTTATTTTAAATTATAATTTTATGCATCTAATTTTTTTTTAGTAGAACAACAAACGAGTTATATTAAAATTATTGAAAAATTATCTGCTAACATTTTTAATAAGTTGTTTATATTTATAATAATTTTCAATTAAGATACATATCTTGTATTTAAAAATTTAATAAATATCAGATAATTTTTATTTATGAGAAGCTGTAAAATACAAAAAAAAAAATGATTTTTAAAAGGGGAATCAAACTTCCATTAAATGTTTCTGATTAAATTTATCAAAGGTTTTCGAGGATATAAAAAATCTGATGTGGGCATCACATGACTTCCTTGAACCTATTAAATAACATATACACATTTTTTTAATTATTAATAAATAAATATATTTAAATTAAAAAAAAGTTAAAAAAAAGATAAAGTTTGATTCGAAACAATGTGCCTTCCCATAAAATCAAAATATTTCATTAATTAAAATTTTATTTGGCTACAACTCTAGAACCAATGAAAATAAGTACCACTTACGATATATCATTGAAGGGCTCTCACTGAGGACTTATTACTGCAGTTAAGAAAAAGTAAAAAATCCAATTTGTTTGAATTTTGGGCTTTTTTGGACACTTGGTTCAGTCGATTGCAATCAAAAAGGGAGGTGTACAACTAGATGCTACAACAGTCTATCAAAACAGATGCTACAATCTAAAATTTCAACATCCTACGGCTAATCGTTTTTCAGTTAAGCCGAGATGCATACGTACGTACATAATACATACGTAAGTACATATGTCACGCCGAAACTAGTCAAAATGGATATTTTCGTTGAAATCTTAAAACGAATATTTTCGCCATCATAATAATTCCTTTATTTCGTACAAAGAAATAAACATTTTTCAGGTAGTTGATTATGATGTGTCATTATTTTTTCAATGTATAGATTTGTTAATACATCAATGAAAAAAAATAATTAGTTTTATATTAAACCACTTGATAATAATATAGATTACATCTGTGGCCTCTCACAGCCGCATCACTACTATAGATCCATTTTTCCGACTACGGAAATAGAACGATTTGTAAATCTAGTTTACGTATACAAGAGTACAGATAATATGTATATCACGTACTGCAACCCCAGATCGGTGATTCTGATTTTTAAAAAATGAATATTAAACAGTTTATCTAATTTGAAAATCTCTCTTAATGGCTACATGGTAAATAAAATAATCTTCCAACTGGAAAATGGAAGTATCCTTGTACGATTCTGGTCACTACACCATCCCCTCCGTTCCTAGCATGATGGGCTTTATCGGAGATCGTATTTTTAGACCCTCTAAACCTGATAAAAGTCATCAGTTTGGCCACTGTTAGGATGCCATAGATGCAAATGTCAAGTATGGAATCTTTTCATACGCTACCAATTTCCACAGGTCTAATGCTGATATCCGTCTTTCATAAGAAAAAATAAATAAAACACAAAAACAAAAAAAAAAAAATTTTTTTTAAATTACCAACTAAATTTGTTGTAAAGAACTTACGACAGGATGAAACTTTCATACCATTTGAATGAAGCGAAACATTTTAACTACTACCCATTATGGTAATGTTAAAAATTACTTTATGATATTTTGATAAAACGACTAGAGCAGAATTTTTCATTTCGTATTCATTATTAACTTAAAGAGTTAAAGTTTTAAGCTTAAAACCATTCTCAACCTAGCACCTCATTTTGGTAAAAGTATAAACATTTTTTTTAAGCTGAAATTTACAAAAGGGTACAGTCTATTTTTAAGGGTTATTTTTTAAATTATAAAAGAAAAAATTGAAGAAAGTTTCTTCCCCAATAAACCCTCATTAGAAAAATTTATATTTATACAATTTTAATACCTGATCATAAATGACCTTATTTTTGCATTTAATATTCAAATTATTTGTAAATAATTTTCAGTTTTCCCACTGGAAGGTTATAAATTACTTTACTTGCATTATATATCCGTAATATACAAATTAAAACTAATTAAACGAATTTAATAAAAATTTATTCGGGAATTTATGTTTGCTGGAACGATTTATTCTGTTTCAAAATTTTAATTCTGTTTGTTAATATTGGATTTTTCAAGGTTATAGATAGACCTAAACTGTTAATATTTACATCAACGTAGGATAATAATGAATAAAGAAAATTGCATAAAATATAACCTTGAAAACACGAATACTTTGTTAGATATTTCAACTATAGTTCTTGAAGTAGTAACAGAGTATATCAAGTTATGATATAATTCAGTTTCAAACCAAAACGTGATACGAATTGACGATACTTTCTCATATTGGTATGAAGTTTCTACGCACATCCACAAACATAGAAATAATCAAACAAACGACGTGCAAATAATAGTTGTAGGCTTCATATAATTTGATTTATTGCAAGATGTTTGTTCATCAGTACGTGGGTTATATGAAGAATCTTACCCCTGTTGAGATTCCAGTACAGTATTTTCGTAGTTAAGAAATAATCTTATACTCGTATATATATAATTGTCAGTTTCTGTATACTTCGCTTTTTGTCCTATATGTCATGCGTATAATATGGTTCTTGATGAACCCAAGTTGAACTTTAATAGAAAAACTACTTTGTCACAAGTGGATGGAAAAATTAATATTTTATAATTTTATTTATTAAAAACAAAATTTATTAAATTCTGTTTATACTTTTTTGCTCATTCATCTCTAAAATCATATACCAAGAATTTTTTTTTGCTTTTTCTACTTTCACTGTTTTAAATGGAAAAAACTAAAAGAAATTTCACTAAAAATGTACAGCCATTAAAACGTTACCTAAAATTATTTTTTTGGAGTGATAAATTATGGTAAAATTTTATTTAATATTACTACTAAAAGTTTAATATTTAAACAAATAATAAATTATTTGGGTTATTTAAATAAACCCAAAAAAAGTTTTAAAAAATTGATCGGCTCCCACAACCCGAATAATGTCCCAAAGTATTTTTTGGGAGGCAATTGCACCATCTACTCCTAGGAAGACATTAAAAATATTCGGTTAAAAATATGCAATAAGTAAAAGATAGCTTTTTTTTTATTTTTTTGGAAGGAATAATTTTGGGGCAAATTAAAAAAGAAAATGGTAGATAAATGTGAACACATGTCTTCAGCTTTAATAGTGGGTTACGTTTGCAAAGTTTTAAGAAAACTGACACCCAAAACCACCCGTACTCCCCGAAGATATTGACTAAAAATTTTACCAATAAATTTCCCCATATACACGAGTCGCTGTATAAAATTTCATGAAAATCGGTTTATCCAGTCAAACATTATTACGTTTCAAATACACCAGCACACGTACTTATGAACTTTACCCCTCCTTTGTTTGTTTTTTTTTGTGTCCTTGGGTCATGAAACGACGAGAAATGCAAAACTCCATACACCATTTCCTGACTGATAATCATACTTTCCTTCTTACAGCATACTTTTGAAGAAATAAAGAAAAAAATCAAATATAAATATATATATTTTTTTTCCGGTAAAGCTTCATTCTCGAATTATAGTGTAAGGAAAATTCGCCCTGATTTCTGCTCCAGGGGTAAAATGAAGCCGTACTGAAATTCTTGAAAATAAATTATGAAGTAAATTCGATGCTTTCATATGTTATTTTTTTTGGACCTAAAAATTTTAAGAAATCAGGCAACAGAATTATATTTCTATAATCTGAGAAAATGATTACAAACCAAAAAAAATGTGGTGTCGCAAAACACAAATTTTTAGGTTTTACAATGTAACTACGTTAAATTACCAATAAACACATTTTATAACAGAACTTTAGAGAAATTTTTGAATCTTAGAAAATACATGTAAGCAATGTTTTAATGGACGTTGTTGAAGAAGTGTTTTAAGAAGTTTACATTCTATTAAAAACAAAACAGAAATAATGATGGCAGAAAAATCCTGCAATTTATTCCTGTATTTTAAAGGATACCATATTTCACCGTGATATATATATTTTTTTAAATTTATTATTTTTTTTATATTATTAATAAAATTGTTGATGTTATAAAAATAATTATTACTCAGTTTTGTAAAATTTTTTGTATCGTAATTGTATACTAATCCTATTTGTGAAAATATGTAAATTTCATATTTTTGTTTTACTTTCCTGCCATCAAATATTAATGTGATTTAGTTTAGTTTAGGTTATGTGACTAGTTTTATTTATAGTAAAATTGATGTTGTAATTTTGTGTTACAATTATTAGGTCTGATATTGTGAGAAAATTATTACTTAATTAGAAACTAATTTATAATACTAGAATTAACAATAAATAAAAACAATGTTTAATCGAATTGAACGTAAAGCGGAGGACATTGAAACAGACAGAAAATTACAATATAAATTTTCTTTGATAACTCGGCTATTTGTTCACTGATTTTAAAAATAATACGTAATTTTTTTAAAAATAAAAGACTTAATATTTTAGCAAAAATAAATTGTGATAAAAATAATATTTATGGAGATATAACGGATTGAAAAATAAACATGGCCGCCATTTTGTAATTTCCAAAGATATTTAAGTCCTGATTTTTTGCTAATTTTAAAACTTTATTACCAAGACGCTTACCAAATATTAATGTGATTCCTCTATCCGAACTTGAGATGTAATTTGTATATAAAAATAAAACAATGGCGGACATGGTGAGAACGAAGGAGAAATTGCCATTTCTCCTAAGGATTTTTTTTGTTTAGTTTTACAAGTAGAATCCGAAAAATATAGCCAGCCCACCATTTTAGAAACACTGTATTTATTATTATTATTCTTTTACGGCCAAATGATTAAATTTTACAAATAAAATGATTAAATCCCAAAAATTAACTTGGTCAACATATAACAAAAAATGCCTTTCGGCTAAAACAAAACTTAAACATTATAAAATTGTAGTTAAGCCAGAAGTCACCTACGGAAGCGAGACCCTTTTTAAAATCAGTCAGAAAAACCGAATTGATAAAATTCTGAAAATAGAGAGGAGAATTGTCAGAATGTGTATCAATAAAAAACACCAAAAAGAAGGCCAATGGTGGATTGTGCCAAATGAGGTGGTGTATCGAGTAATAGAGCCTATGATACTACTGATACTATGCGGAAAAAAGAATCTCTTTCTTTCGTCATCTCATAAGGACACCGGAAAGAAGACTGTCAAGAAATATCATTGAAAAGCTCTGGTTCCAAAAGCTAGAAATAGAATGGATCAAAGAAATTAGAGAAGATATGAAAGAATTGGAAATTTCCCTGACTGACCTACAGAATAAAACTGGAAAAATTACAAAGCTAAACGACAAATACAACGAAGAGGGTGTTTACAGATGAAGAAAAGAAAGCAAGATTTGAACGGATGAAGAAATACTGGGCAGCTCGGAAAAGTAAAATAACACGCTTTTCTCAGAAAAGATCCAACTAAAATTGACTTAAGTGGTCCATGTTTAAATTTACAGAAACACTGTATATATATATTTTTTTTTTTTTTCTGTAGTTGTGTATATTAGATTAAGAGTAAGTAATGGATTAAGAATAAATATTTATTTATTGTACAGTATTATCAAGCAAGTTATTTATAAAAAAAAAAAAAAAAATTGTTTTAAGTTCAGCAGTAGTTATAAAAAGACAGAGAGAACTAGTTCGCGTTGAATATGAAGAATAAACACGTTTAAATATTTCAATATCTTTTAATATATCTTAATTTCAATAAATATGGTCTGATGATGATAATGATTAGGCACTGAAAGTGCTATAAAGTACCTGTATAAGTAATATAATACTTATTATGTTAATAAGTATATATAATTTTACACCTGAATAGTACTGTCTCTGCAAACAATTTAATATATACATTAAATTGCGAGTCAATCATACATCTATTTCGATGAATAACATCAGTTTAAGTAGACATTAATATACGCATATTTAGAAAAATTTTTAAATAAAATTAGACGATATTTTATAGTACGGGAACGCCCAATCTTAATGTAACGAGCTTAGTACTTAGAATGTTTTTTTTTTTTTTTTCTTTTTTGATGGGATTGTAAAGCAAAATTAGGAAAAATAAAACACTGGAGATATGATAATATGAGCCTTTATAGTCTTTCTTTTCAGAAGATCATTTATAATAAAGCTGTCAAGAATAAAAAAAAAGTCAATGGGGGGTAGTCCTCAATGTTGCCAACGTTTTTTTCTTATTAATGTATATAGAGAAAAAAGCTAATATTTAATACGATGTTGCCACATATATGAATCTAATATTCTTAATTATATGTTTACTAACATTTTTGTTCATTCTATTGTAATATTTATCTCTATTAAAAACAAAGAAATTATGTACATTATAAACATTTTTTCTACGAATTATTATTTTACGACTAACTATTCCTATTTTTTTTAAATAATTATACTTATTATTAATTTACATAATTATAATAATTAGGTTGTAGCAATATGATGTGTTGTAGTTAACAGAAGGTAAGTAAGCAACAAGCAGTTGTTAATTTTTTTTTCTTTAGACGTTAATAAAATAAATTAATAGCATGTTATCATGCATATGTTATAACCAAAATGGATTTTTAGTAAAAAAATTAATAATACATTCGTTTTGTATATTATATCACAATAGTTTTTTTTTATTCGCATTATATTACAAAAATTAATGATATAATTATATAATATAAATATTTTATTTTAAAATTTTTCTATAATAAGAGACAGATACCATTTTATAAAATAAAACGTAAAATAGATTCAGGGAAGTAAATCGAAAATATATTTATGATTAAAAAAATATTGTGTGTGTGTGTATAAAATTTATTTTAAGTGTTAAATAAAAATTGATTTTGTTGAAAGAAACTTTGGATAAAAGGTTAAGTATATTTGAAACTGATTCAACAAATAATCAAAAATTAAAGCGTAATTAAAAGTTCATAATTTTTAGGTTTGCATTTAATTTTTGTGGAATTTTTTTTGCGCAGAATCAAATTCCTTACAAATTTAGTTTGGAGAGTGTACTTGATGGATGCAAAAGTTAGCGTTCAATCTTACCCCCGTTTGAATTTTGAAAATCGAACGAGTGTTTGTAGATATATTGTAAGATCCCCCCATTGCACCTCCCAAAACAGCACCCCAGGGGGAACCCGATAGTGATGATTGGTCTTGCCTACCAGGAGGTGCTCGCATACCTCACCACTCTAGCCTCACATGTAGTTGCCACGGGAAGCTCATTGTTGTTAAAGACATCTTTTTTAAATTTATTTAATATTAAACGTAAATCTAATTGTATTATTTTTATAATATTATTCATTCAATCGATTCGAATCATTCAATTTAAAACCAGCTCACACAATGATAGAGACACAGTTCACATATCATTAAAATTTGTGCTTCGACCGGTAAATCTCCACTTCTACATATATATATATATATATATATATATATACATTTTTTTTCGAGAAGATATATATCTAAAATCCTTCTCAGTTATGCCAAAAAACATGGGTAAAATTTGGTTGCGATTGATAGAGTAGTTTTTTTTCTGAACAAACAGAAACCCTCTTCCTTTTTATTTAATGTGTGTATATACGAGTATTTATATTATAATTTATATAAATCTAGATAAATAAACATAAATCTGATTTTAATCTACTGCATAAAAATAAAAAAACCTGATATATAAATATTAAAAGAAATACAAAAACGGTTAATAGTTGTGAAAGCAAGAAATTACACCATTTTTTTTTTGAGTACAACTGATCTGTACTAAAGTTAAAAAAAAAAAAAAAAAAAAAAAAAAAAAAAAAAAAAAAAAACAGAATTAAACCAACAACACAAAAGCCGATTAAATTAAAATTAATATCAATTAAAAAATTCATACAATACACTGTATAAAATAAGCTTATTTCTGAGATAAAACTAAAAAGGATGTTGTAGATTATGGAAATATTTAATTCATATGTGAATAAAAGAAGTGGTCTACTCATAAAAATAACAAACGAAATGAATTTTCTTTCTACAAAAAAAAAGAAACAAAATTATAACAACACATAAAAAGTTAGGTGTTACTAACTAAATGAAAATGTTCGTAAAAACAAAAAAAAATTTTTGAATTTAAAGGAAAATTATATATTAAGAAAAAAAAATCCTGTATTTCGCACCTACATGAAAGCTCAACTTCAGATTAATAAATTCTCTTTAAGAGAAAGTCTCCTTTTTGTCGTTTTTTTTTTAAAGAGAAAAAAGAGGATACGTTTATGTTAATGACTTTGTAGCTTATGATGAAAAGCAATTTATTTCAGTCTGTTTAAATAATTAATATCTTTTGTTTTATTAATAAAATACTTATTCTTGTTATTTATTTTTTTTATTTGTATTTTTTTACTTGTAAATACTAATATTTAGTTTATCATTTATTATAATAGTATTTTATTAAGTTACATCTTTATATCGCATTTAATTAAGAATATACAATACTTCTATAGATAGATTTAGCTTCATTTAATATAATTATTTACTGAGCAAACTGAAACGAGCATTGTGTAAGAAAATAAAGCTTTGTTATTAATTATTAAATTTTATAAATACTTCTGAAATAAGAAATATTCTGATTAAAATTTGTGAAATAATGGGCTAAAAAAAAATTGAAATTTAAACTAAAATTTTGTATTAAAGAAACTGCTTAAAAATAATAAAAACTATTTAATTAATTAGAAGCACAACGGAATAGTTAAAACATTTAAGCTAAAAATTTCGGGTTTTTATAATATTTATACAAAGATTAACATTTTCTTTATACCACTACTGTATAAAGAGACAATATCTTTTTGGTTTCTTTCCGATAACCAGGAAAACTACTGAACCAATTATTACGAAATTTTAATTATTGTTTTCTTACGACTCCCTGAAATATTTACCACAGTTCATACCTTACCAATCTCACTATTTTATCTATATAAATAAAAATGAAAATGTTCGTTTGTTCAAAATCTTAAATCTCCGAAAGGTTTTCGCCGATTGCTTTGAAATTTTGACACAACGTTGCATTCGAATACGCGCGTATTTTTATATAACTACTATTTATACACCTAAGATGTCACACCTGTACAGGTAACATGCTTTTTTTGAAAAACCGCGCTCAATGTTGGACGTAAAAGCAACTCACGCTATACTAAATATTTTACGATTCCATTTCAATGTTTCCGATATGTGTATCCCCTATATACTAAAAAATTACTGGACCAATTAACGCGCGGGGAAAAAGGGATATAGGGAAAAATCATAAAACGGAAAAATCTAAAAAGGTAATAGGGAAGAAGGTAAAAAGGGAAAGAAGAAAAAGGGGAAAAGGAAAAAATAGAAAATGGAAATGGAAAGGGGGAAGGAGGAAAAGTGGGAAGTTAAAGGAGAAAAGTGAAATATGGGGAAAATAAATGAGGGGGCGAAGTAAAAATGGGAGGAAAGGGGGAAATTGGGGCAATGGAAAATAGGGGAAATGAAAAGGGTACATGGGGGAATGGAAAGGGAATATGGTAAAAAGGAAAAGGGGAAAAAGGAAGGGGAAAAGGGAGAAAGGGTAAAAGGGAAAATGGAAAAGGTTACATTCTGTGAAGTTTCGTAATGTTCATTTTGTTAATATATTTTTATCAAACTTTTGTCTTCATTTAATCTATATATATATTTAATATATATATATATATATATATATATATATATATATATATATACTCAAATCTAGCAATAACGAAGCATTAACGGGTCTGCTAGTACATAATTAAAAAACACAGAATAAATAAATAATCTGGAAATTCTTATTTGTATTGTATTTATATTATTACTATTTGTATTTCTTATTACTTCAATAAATTTAAAAAAACTGTTACATTTCACACATCTAAACTAATTTTTTTTTTTGTTTAATTTGGATCATATCCTAAAAATCCATTTATATTTAAACAATAATCACTTTTACTTATTTCAAACCAGATAACAGAAATATTTTTGTATTATACAGTATAATACAGAAGCTAACAACTTCTTTGACAACTGTAAAACGTATGGACTTAATAACTTCTTTCTTTATTTCCTGTTTAGCCTCCGGGAATTACCGTTCAGGTATTACTTCCGAAGATGAGTGAGGATGATGATACGTATGAGTGTAAATGAAGTGTAGTCTTATACAGTTTCAGTTCGACCATTCCTGAGATGTGTGGTTAATTGAAACCCAACCACCAAAAAACACCAGTATCCAAGATCTAGTATTCAAATCCGTATAAAAGTAATTGACTTTACTAGGACCTCAACGCTGGAATTCTCGACTTCCAAATCAGCTGATTTGGGATAGCACGTACACCACAAGACTATAAATTGGTTAGTTAAACCAAGTTATAAACGAAGTTATTTTAAGTATAAAGAATGTTCCGGGATTACTGGGCAAACTTGAACTGGGATAGACTGATTCGGCATATAAAGGTAAACAACAAATTCATGTGCAGAAATGCCCTACCTTGCAAAAAAGGCTACATAAAACATTTAAATGTTACATGGTTTATGTTTCATTACGCATGATTATGTTAAATGTTTTTGGCAATTTTATTTAATAACCCGTTCATGAATTTAGCGTACTAACAAAACAAAAACTTTTACAAAGAAAAGCTTCAAAATCCTGAACATTTTTAGTTGTTTCTTGAGTTGTGATTTATTTTTTTTAAAACAGCTAAACCTCCGTGGCACGAGTGGTACCGTCTCGGCCTTTCATCCGGAGGTCTCGGGTTCGAATCCCGGTCAGGCATGGTATTTTCACACACGCTTCAAATTATTCATCTCACCATCTGAAGCAATACCTAACGGTGGTCCCGGAGGTGAAACAAAAAAAAGGCTCTAAACCCAATGTTTTCCTTTTTTTATTCCAAAACACAAATATAATTTTAGATAAATCGTTCTTATCTAAAAGTGTAAATCGTTCGAACGAATCGTTCGTGCGCTGCACACAGCCGCCCGGCGCACCATCATTGGTTCGCTCTGCGCCAATAGTAGATAAAATAAAAATGTAAGCACATACAACAATCAACCTCACGCACCATCATTTTTATGGGAAAGAATATAAATTATTATTAATTAATTTTAATTCAATTAATAAAGGACGTGAAAACAGATACAATAATTGTCACACTGTAGGTATAATTTTTGAAAACCACTTAAATAGATTCAGTAATTTCTCAACTTTTAATCAGCTGATTTGAACAAATGAGGTGTCGTTTTGTTCGCAATAAAGGACTTAAAATATTATTCAGTTAAACACAATACGATAAAAATTAAATTTACGAGTTATTAATAATTGAAAATTATAATGGCTGTCATTATTGAATTTTAAAAGATAACATTTTCAAACTTATTTTGTACATGTTTTTGAATACATGTACACAAAATTTCAATATACCTTAATTCGTTCTTAACGTACAAATTTTTATAGAAAAAACTCAAAATGGTGGGTAGGAAAAATGAAGTGAGATGTTACATTTTTCCGTACATTCTGTTTATTTGTGGTCCTAAAGCAGGCCCTTAAGGTTAGCTAATACGTTTCGAGTATTACCACAATTGGTGAACAGGCTTAAATATTACTAAAATATAAACCAATGATTACTTTCTCAATCAAAACATGAAATATTTAGCACATTTATTTATTGTGCTACAAACAGATTTTTAGATCTAATATAATAATATATTATACAAATATATAATGATGTATTTAAAATAAAATAAAACTAGCGTATATTTCGGTCTGTGAGAAAGATCCTTGCTACGTTTAAATAGATCTATCTGGCAATCTTAACGATTTTCGAATGGTTAAATTGAACTATACGGTAAAAATTAAGTATCTGGATTGATAATTTATTAAAAAATATATATTAATGGATAAACATGAATTTTTTTAATCTTTAATTTAATAAATGTATATTAAAATCTAATAACACTTTAAATAATTTATTTTATTTTCTTCTTATAATTTAATCACAATTATTAATATAATTATTAATTTTATGTATTAGTACCGAGTGAAATTAGTTTTTTTTTTAGCTAATTAATTGTTTTCATTTTTACATTACTTTGACGAAGCTGAAGATCACACACAGTTTTCATTGATCTTTTCAAGGAAATTCTATGGCAGTTCCGTTCAGTTATTCATGATTTGTGTAACTTAAATTAATTATGAATCAATCTTACTTTTGTCCTTAAATCTATTTGGACTTTGGATTTAGCTCTGGAGGACGACGAATAACAATGATAATGAAATAATTCAAAGTTTTCAAAATAAATTGTTGATGACCATAAAAGAAGCTAGGATTTGCTAGGGATAGAAAAATTAATGATTATCTAGGATTATCTTCTGTTTACGAAGAGATTAAAAAATTTAGTTCACGGTATAAACAGGGATTAGACAAACGTAAAGTATCTGGTAGTAAATCTATTGGACAACAGCGATGGCATCAGACTAAAACGTTTCCATGTGCTGTAACAAGGAGATGTAAACAGAGGAGTATTCGGGAACACCCTGTATTCCCGAATACTCCTATGAGTAAGAACACAGGGTGTCTGTCATCGTGTAGTGAACACCACTTTAATAGTCTAAAATTTACAGCTGCTTCTATTACCATATAATATTTGTTTTATTTATAGTGTTGTTTTCATATACTGATGACTTTGGTTTTATTTATTTTTTTTTATATTTTTACCTGTGAATTATTTCAGATGCTGCGTTGAGTATTGAACTTTACTTGGACCACTTATACAAGTGATTTTTCTATATATAAGGTTTGAACCTTTGTTTGCTTTAATGAGGGATTTTGTCAGGGACAAAATTTTGTCAGGGACCTCTCTTTACCTGATTATCATTAATAAAATTTACTTATGGTCCCATATGAGGTGCAAACTTTAAATGCTAACAGTAGACATAAAAAAAATTAACTTTTTAACTTAAATTTAATTTGAACTGTAAAACAATCGTTTTATAATACGTACATGTTTATTTTTCAGAGAAAAACAAAATTTTTTTTTTTCACTTTCCCTATATATTATTCAAAAGTTCAAGTGTTCAAACGGTAAAATAAAATAAAAAAGTAAAAAAATCAATATTCTTTTCGACCAAATGTATGCAAAACTATGAAAAAAGCTGAGGTTTTCCCGTATGACAGGTAGGTTATAAAACCTAACTTTCTTTCAAATAAAGAAATCATTTTTTCAGGCTTTTGTTTTAAATATATCTATTATTTTAGTTACATTTAAGAAAATTATAATTTTTATGGCTGGAAACTTCATTTAAAACTTAAACTATTTCTAAATATTTGAAAATTTTAAATACAGATGTTTAATATGGGACTGTTAGTTATTGACGTACTGTCAATATATAAAGTGAGAATATATATATATTTTTTTTTTGCTCAATAACAATTATAATTACAATCGGCTCTCCTGCGGAGCCATAAGTAAGTTTCCTGACAAAAGGACGTGATAAGAAGGTCTTTAAGGAATCCCCAAAATAAATAAAACCCAATAAACAGTTGCAAGCAAACTTAAAGTCTGATATGAAATTTCAAGCTCAGTCATAAATCACATACCATTAATTTCAGCACCATATTGTCCACAAAACAAACATTAATAACAAACAAAAAGGAAAAGAAAGAGAAGTAACAAGAAATTAGATACGATACCATTAAACTTGACGGTGATAGATTCTATACTGTTACGCAGACCCTAAGTCGAGTAGTGGGTTCGTTTCAACCGTCGGACGTCCCTGCTGTTATCAGGTAGATTAATTGGAAAGTGGTTTACATGATTCTCAAGCTCTGCAGGTATTTGACATTGCGCTGCTGTGCAATCTCACGAACCGATGGGAGCTCCAGATAATCGCGAATCTCATCATTCCGCGTGAACCACGGAGCTTCGGCAATTACCCTCGCTACTTTGTTCTGAAATCGTTGTGTAATTTCCACGTTACTAGTGCTAGCCGTTCCCCACAATTCCACACCGTGCGTCCAGATTGGGTGCAGGATAGTCTTGTAAATTAAGATCTTGTTGGATAATGTGAGGCTTGAGTTCCTCCGTAGCAGCCAATGAAGTTCCCTGTACCTCGTTTAGCTGTTTCCTCTTCATCCTCACGTGACACTTCCAGGTCAAACGCCGATCCAGGTGAAGTCCCAGATACCGCACAGTCTCCGTTTGCGAGATCAAAACACCATCGAAGTACACACTGAGACAGTCATCTCTCCGCATGGCAAATGTGACGTGCCTCGACTTACCCTGATTAACCATAATCCTCCACTTCTTCTGCCACACGCACACACAATCCAGCGGCATTTGTAGGGTCTGCGAGGCTAGGCCAGGATTTTAGTTAACGGCCAGGATTGCAGTGTCATCAGCGAACGTGGCGACGATGCAATCATCTAGGACTGGAATCTCCGCAGCGAATAAAGTGAGAATATGTAGAAAATTCTTATAAATTTAATTGAAGATGAGTGCAAAAGCTATTGATTTTTCAGTGGATTAAAATTTATTGAAAATTAAATAACACAATTTATAGAAATATTAACTAATCAGTAGATAATAAACATTTCTTTCTTGATTAAAGTTTTAAAATCCCGTTATCTTATAAATTGCTCCTACTGAGTTTGATAAGACTTTGTTTCTCCAGAGAAAAGGGGTACAATAACTGTTTTGTAAGAGAAAGAGATTTTATTAATCAGTTGGTTTAAACTACCTGTTTCAATCTTTCTTATCTCTGTGACGCATAACAAAGTTCTAAGGAACAGTAAGCACTTCTTAGAGTTTTTTTCTGTGAAAGTATTGATTTTTAATACACTGCAAATCACAGTGGTAAGATAAGTGACGTTATTATGTTGTTGATTGAAATATTTAATGCATTTCGTTGGGTTTACCATGATGATATGCAATAATATATTCGAATTTGTGAAGAAAGCAACGGAAAACAAGTCCAATTTTTCTGTTAAACCAGGAATTGAGTGCTAGTTTTTCTTGCAAAAATCAAGATATTGGTATCCTCCTACGCTTGTATTACTTTAACATAATATAAATAAAATCACTAACATATAACATTCAGTTACTAAAATTACTTTATTGAAGTAAATATTATGAAGATAATAGAAATAAATGAGTAGTTCGAATGGAATAGTTGCAGTCAGATTGCTCAATAATGGAATAAATACATTTTTAATAAAGTGGACTGAATATAAAGAATTGGAAGAAAATTCCAAAATAAAAATTTATAATAATGAAAACTTTACTCCAAAAAGTATACTTTTAAAATTCCTGGAATCAGTAAAAGTACATTTCCACTGAATTAATCATAACAATTATAATAAAAATATTTATTGCATATGTTTAATTAAAAACATTCCTGAAATGAAAGCATTATTTAAAAATACAAACAAATTATTTTAGCACACAGAAAAAATAAAAAGAACGATACAAAGTTTTGTTTTAATTAAAAAAAAAGAATGAAAGGTGTAAGAGATCTTTATTATAAAAAAGCAGGCTGTTTATCTGTTAGGGAAATGAACAGTGGACTTCCCAGTTTAGTGCTGCATACCGGTACCAACAAATGTAAGGTAGATGACGATGGTAAAGGGGGTGGTTCACCCTAACAAACCGAGGTCCTAATCCAACATAAAACCCTCCCTTTTTCATTATTAATCGAGCTACCCTTGACACTGCAAATTAAAACGAGAAATTAACATCGTAAAATTGCATTATGCAGCAGGAGATTTCAATTGTAGGTCTGAGTAATTTTAAGCCGCACTGCAGGGCGCTTGCTATCTTCGCCTACCGTGTGATTTGTAGTTTGTTCTGTAACCGCTTAATAAATCAAAAGTAATATAATAGTAATAATAAAAATTTGAAAAGTAATTTCTATGTTAAGTACATATACGCAATGTATTAAGTTACGAATAATTATTTTCTCCTCTTTTTTAGTTACTTTTGCTTTAATATTTTCAAATTTTTAAAAATTAGTGAATACACTTCTTTATTAATATAGATTTTATAACGGTTGATAAAGATTGTGAAAAAATGATTAGGAGAAGGTATGTTTTTAAATTTCTTTTAACCCTGTTTTTCATCAGGGTTTAATATAATTTAATATATATTAAGGACACTTAATATAATCACTTCTTCATGAACTGGCCACATTTTTGCTATTCTAACAATAAACGGAAAAATTGGCATATGGTTTCATTTATTTTATTATTAACTCTTTTTAATTTCAAATTGTTTATTTATTTCAATTTCCAGTAATGAAAACCCATGAATGTGTTTAGAGCCTCTGGCTCACTCTCTCTCTCTCTCTCTCTCTCTATATATATATATATAGAGCCAGAGGGAACCCTGCTGCGGGTTCGTTATCCTCATGGTTATGAGAATAATACTGACAATAACAATTAAAGTATAGAAATTTTATAAATACCTGAAATAGAAATTAAATTACAAAATACAGAATAGTAGTAGCTATAGTGACTAAAGTTCACAACATTTTGACTAGGAAAACTTTACAACTTCACCCCCCAGAACTTTGATCTTTGGGTTAAAACCTTCCCTGAGATAATACGAATGTATCCTGAAAACTTGAAAGCAAACGGTTATTGGTTCTCGTGCGATGCTGATGCAAACGGAACCCGCAAAATATTTGCATATATATATATATATATATATATATAAATATTTTTCCCACAAAATTAACATGAATTTAATTTTTTCCTTTTTTCCCCTGAATTTCATTATTGAAAAAATGGTCATTCATTAAATTTGATGTATTGTTATTTTAGAGTGGTAGAAAAATATTTTTAATTCTCTTAAGCAAGTGAAAATTAAAAAAAAAATCATTTTGCAATATTACCAATATAATTGTAATGATATTCTATTTTTATAAATTATTTACCAAATTTGATTTATATACAAAAATATGCATTAATAGATATCATCCAGGGAAATGGATAAAAAATCGATTCTCCCCGTATGACAAAAAGAAGAGGGAAACAAGAGGAGCATTTTTTTTAAAGATCCCAAGGAATGTAAGGTTTTATAGATTTGGAAAAAGTATTTATGATGAAGAAACAAATAAATTAATATTTTAAATGGGTAGCGCTGGATTAAAAAGTTCATTATATCATGGAAGTAAAAACACAACAATAACAAGACAAAATGTTAAAATATTTCATTTTTAATATTCAAATAATATTTTTTGTTTATAAAATTCCTTCTTATAAACTAAATTACGAATTAATGTTAATTAGTTAGTTTATGTTTATATTAATCTTGACTGTTTATATATATCACAATTCATCTAGTTTTTAAAGACAGGTAACTTAAATAATTTAAGTTCTACCAAAAAATTTAATAATTTAAGTTCTAATTTAATTTTTCCGTCTTCTTCCGCAGTCTGGACCCGCGTGAGCATAGACACAGCCTTGGGGGGGTGTCCAGTACTGTAACGAGCCCGCCCGCCTACCGACTGTAAGTAAGACACGGTCTTACCTTGCCCGCCTCAAACGGAGGCAACCTGAAGGTCACCTTTACCGGGACTCGATCCTTTTAGCGGCTGCCTCTAACAAGCACGACTCACAAGTCATGTCTGCCGGGACTCAGTCTTATCAGCTCCAGGGCATCAGAGTCCACGTGTTTCATCGCCGACGGCCACCTACGCAAGTGTGGACAGACGCCGACTTTACAAGGCCCTACTTTTGGGCTACCTAGCCCAACTTCGCAGTACAGAAATAAACCAGAACGCCCCCATGTAAGAGAAACCAGAAAGCCAGACACTGGACAACAGCCACCCTCCAAAAAGCCTATAGGCACTAGGACAACAACTCGCCCTCGAGCAACACACTCATCTGTGCGATGATCCGCTTTCCCGCAAATAATACATAACCACTGATTCCCAGAAGTGGCCCGCTGACGTCCAAGTCGCCCGCAATTGTAACAATGCCGAACCGATCAGTCCCGTGACAGGTCGAGGACATGTGACCCGGCCCCAACATCAAAAAAAAATTATCATCAGATTCCCTCATCGAAGCCCGACAATCCACCCGTCAACTTTATTCCGGTATTCAATCAGTTTGCTCGGAAAACCGTACATTGTCACAACAGTGACGTTCTGTATTGCATCATAAGCTGGACAAACTGAAGACATTCGAAAATCAGCCGTTTCACCAACCACCTGGCGTATGGCTTCAGTTATCTCCACCTCAGACGTGGTACCTTCTATATCCCGCAGGTGAACCACCGATCTGCGACCACCGTTCGTCTTCATGTTGACATGTAGGTTGATAGCATCCTTCAATGCAACTGCCTTATCATCGCTCTCAAACTCGAATACGCAAATCCAGCCGGACTCTATTTTATCGATAGTACATTACCCATGCCATATCCTTCGTCCCTATTTTCTCCTTAACCATCTTAAGCAACTCAGCGTAAGAGCGCTGAGTTGCCTTAACTACTACAGTACTACTGTCAATAACCGCTGGAATGGAATGCCGCCAAACTTAGACCATTCTTCCACGTTTATCACCAAAGGCCTGAAGCAACATCACCCGAACCAGGCACCCCATCAACGTAGTGCGGACATCCATCGAAGAAACATAAGACAAGCAAAACCGCCGATTAACAGAAGGACCGGCGTCCCTCCTTAAAATTCGGGAGGTATCCTTCCAACATAACACCCGGTTGCAGTTCAAGCTGCCACAACACAGTCCTGAAGATGAGGCTCCGATAAGTTTATTAAACGACAAGAAGGGACCTCTCATCCAAAGGATTTTCCACCCGGAAAAGCTTTCTCATAACCACATTCGGCCAGGGCCTAGTTACTGCCTCAACCAGTTCTTCATCAGTCACATCCCATTCCAGCAAACAACAAAGATCATGATGCTCTACTGAAGTCTGTGTGGATGCCTCTTGTGACACCATCTTCGTACACGTACTCGCATTGGCCGTCTACAGTACTGCATGATCCTAAATACCCTTATATATCTCAATTGCAGCCAGAGAATAGAGAAAATTCGAGGGACTGTCGCTGAAGCTCCGGATCCGCATTATGATGCTGACGAAGAAAACTCCTCATGGCCTTAATGCGGTCAATAAGTCTGTCTATGACACCCCGAAAATGTTCCCGACATGGAATAGACGCCGCGTCCGTACCAACCTCCTCGTTGCCAACTTTCATCCCAGTTGGTCCTGGTCTACCACAGAACCGGTCAGACATCCTCCTCACAGTGCCCAAAACAAGCGATCCAGAATCCGCAGACCCAGCCCGCAACTTCTTCGAATCTTATCCGGCAGTGGGGAGACACTTAGCTGTCTCTTCACGGAAGACTCCTGCAGCAAATACTTCGATCTAACACTCATCCCAGAACCCACCCATGAGTCCTGAGGTAGGGACGTAAACTCCCCCTCCAAAGTGTCTCCGTAATCTTCATCCTCCAAGGAGTCAACCGCCGACACGACAATTATCACCCTTCGTCGATCTGTAAAATCTCCTTCAGAGGTCTCCCACTCTGGAGCAACCCGAGGGCAGTCAGTCGAACGCCCAAAAACAGCCAACTTCACCGAAGGCCGCATTGCATGAATGAACTCCTCCTTCTTCCCTCACAGGCCTGCTATCATCAGACAACCTCCTGTTCCCAGTATAAGCTGATTTACTACCGCCAGATACGTACTCTTGGACTTATCAACCCCAGTAGAAGTGCTACCCACCACCGGAGGTCGAGTACGGTCACCCCCAGAGTCACTTCGTCCTGAACCAGGCATCTCTAAAATGTACCGACAGAAAATCACCAATACAATAAATGAGAAAAAAAAGTAATATCGATGAAAACAATAAAAAACCACAAAATCACGCAAAACACATTAGAAAATGAAGAGAATATAAATAAAACACCATAGCCGAAAAACATACTAAGAAAATTTTTCTAAGTGCAATGCAGACTTTACAACCCTGTCAGAAGGAAAAACGTTTCCAAAATATCCCTCCGCAGCAAAATCTGATTCTAAATATTTTTCCAAGTTAAATTAATGTGAAAAAATCTAGTTAGAAATCCTTACTTCTCGAATATAAAAAACTATTTAATTAATTTACATAGCTAGTATTCCAAATAAATAGAACCTAACAACCGTAGGCTAATATAAACCGTGTAATTTAAAGCAAAATGTGCAATAAAACGGCAATTTAACCATAAACCAGAACGTAACACTGCAAAATAAAAAAGAGACACAGTTAAATACCACGAAAAGCGTGAAAATAACAGGAATACCCAAGGAATTTTTTGGCAACCAAGCGAACGTAAAATTTATTTTAAAAAAACACCAAAAATATAACGGAATATAAAAAAACAACACGAAACGAACTAATGAACAAACAGGAACAAAATACAAACAGTAACACGTAAAAACGAGACACTCGTAACAGCTTATAGAAAACACGTCAGCACTCCATGAGACTCAAAGACCAACACAAGTTCTAATTAATTAAGTTTACATTAATGAACTACTATAACTATCTTTTAAGGATTATATATATATATATATATATATATGCATTTTATTTTTTTTGAAGCCACCCTAACAGACGACCTCAGATAATACATGATTTTTTATTTTTAACAAAAAGATCTATTTCTCATCAATGGTTCAGCATATCGAGCTGAAATTTTGTATACTGCTAGGGTACGTAGAGGATTACTTGTAAAAAGATAATGAACCTCATATCTCAATCCATTAAAAAACGGCAGCCATATAAACAATTTAATTATCGTATTAATATCTTTGCAACCGCTGGTTTATTTAAATGTTATGTTATACAAAATATCTTAACCGTTTTATCAAAAAGAAAATGACACTTTATTTATCCAAATTCGTTCATAAATAACGAGAATATGGCAAAAATTCTTGAAGCGAGTTACTCTAGATTAAAACGCCAGTTTTCAGTCCTTCCGAATAAAATTAATTAACTGGGAACGATCTCAACTTAAATAATTCTATTAATGTTATCATGTGATAAATTATAATAATTTAATAATACTGATAATATTACAGTAAAATAAAATATTATTGAAATCATGAAAATATTATGATAAATAATATTAATAATGAAAAATAATTTTGATTACACGTTTTCGTTTAATGAAAACACTGGTTATTAAACCAACTGTGTTTTTTCAATTAAAACTTATTTAACAAGAATCAGTCATCGTATCAGATAATAAAATATTAATAAAAGAAACTATAGTAGCTGTTCAAAATGCCGGCTTTCATTCAAAATACATCATGTATGCAAGTGTTTTTTTTCAAAGATGCCAGATGTCGGACGAATCCTTTCAACCTCATTTAGAATTCTCGATCACAAATATTGTATGATATCCATGAAGGTGTCGTGTACAACTATCTTTAAATGGTTTCCATAAGCAAAAGTCAAGAGGACTGAGATCTTGCAAGCCATGATACTGGGCCTCCTCGATCAATCCATCGGTTTGGATATGTATCATTTAGGTAATTTCAAACTTTTAATCTGGAACAAGTCGGAGCTCCACCCAGCATGAACCAACCAGATTTTGTTGCGTGTGTTTAGTGGAAAATTTTCGAGTAAAAGTAAAAGATCAGCCGTCAAGAATTTAAATATCTTTCACAATCGAGCGTTACAGGTAAAAAACAGATAAATAAGCGGTCACCCAGTATATCATCCCATACGTTTACAAAGAAGTAATATTGGTGACGGTTCCCTGAAATGATATGAGGGTTTTCAATTGACCATATGTGCGTTTATTTACGTGCAGTATTAATTATGAAGAAAATCTGTTATATGTTAATAAGTATTTTGAATAAATTTATAGATATTACTTTTAACAGGTAGGTAATAGTACAGCACAGTGTACTGTATTTTATTTTATTATTTACTGTTGTATCTTAATATAATAGTGGATTTAAATACTGTACTGTAACACAGTATTTGGTAATTTTAACACATATTACTCTATTAAATAATATTTTTGGATCAACCGCGATTTTGCTATGATTTTTGATTATCCGCTATCCTTTTCCCGGTTATTATCGCGGATAATCGGGAGTTGACTGTACAACTGATTAAAATTTATATTAATAATTAAAAACAGAAAAACGTAAAGTAATAATAATAAATTAAATATATGAGGAAGATACTAAATAAATTAAAAAAACAAAAAACTATAAAAATTAATAAATATTCAAACGGAGTTAATGAAGTCATTTGAGTTCATGTTTATGTAAAAATTAAACTGGGAAGCAGAAAATCTACATATGTATGTATCTGTGTGTGTGTGTGTGTGTGTGTATATATATGTATATATATATATATATATATATATATATATTTAAATTAATTGATGAGATATTTTAGATAAGATAACTTATTAAAAAACGCAAAGTAAAGATAATAAGTGCCAAAGCCGAAGTATTGAGTTTATTTAAATTAAAACAGTTCTGCTATTTACTTTATTTAGATTTTTTTTTTTTCTTTAGAAATTAATGATTAATGTGGTATTTTTTTATTTTATTTTTTTAATTGCACGATTGTAAATACAATTTTAAAAGTTTTAATTTACTAAATATCGTCTTATATATTCATATTTATCGGCGCTAAAAAATAGCTGACAGACAATTTTTGTAATCTGAAAACTCGTTCTGAGGTTTTGAGGGAACAAACTACAATAATAATGTATGTATATCAGACGATAATCTATGTATACTTCAGACAAATAATAATGATGCGTTATAGTTCATCTTACTAGTCGTGGTTACCACAACACATTAAAATAATCCGTATCAAGTGTGTTATTTAACCTAACCATAGACTATTACAGAATTATTACAATATTATCCAAAAATCTTCGAAAATTATCTTATAAAAATATATTTTTCATGTTCATGAAGAGAATTAATTTATGTTGATAAAATATTTTCCAGCATACTGGCTCATTACTTTATCATATAATTGCTTCTCTATCATATGATTTTTACCCAAGCGAAAAAAATATACTTCTCGTTGTTATCAAAAATTAAATTTTTTAAGCCATAATTTATTTTAAACAATACAAATATAATAAAAAAAAACTTTATATGTTTAAGTAGACAAGAAAAATAAAAGAACGTGATGTTAAAAAACTTTCCATTAAAAGAATCTCCGATCTCCGTGGCGGAATGGTAGGTCTCGGCTTTTCATTCGGTGGTCCCGGGTTCGAATTCTGGTCAGGCATGATATTTTTCATACGCTAAAAATTCATTTTCCCAGCTTCAAGTTTATGTGGTGATATCGTCAAACAAAAAAAAGAAGATAATAACTTATATAAATAACTTATTACTTGCAAAATTTTAAATCTAAGAAAAAATAAATAAATGTAGAAAATAGGGGAGTGAGATTAAAACAACTAGTTTACTGTGTAAACAATATAAACGGTCAAGTTATTTCGGAACCAATCCAATTTTGTAATTTACACCACTATTTAACTCACAATTTGATTTTTTTAAAAAAATTAGTATCATTAAAATTGGGAAGTGAATTCTATTTGTGTTTACCGATTTTATTCCTAATTAAATCATTTTTTTTTATATTTCCAAATTTGTTTCATTCATTTTAATGAAATTTATTCACTGTAGAATTATCTTTTCAAACCATAAAATAACAAAATGTCATTTATTTTAAATATATAGAAATCACACTCTCCATCACGGAAAGTTCTGCTTCCAAACCTTTTTATCTCTGAGTATACATACGACTTTGAAATACTATCTAATAATAATTATTTGGAACCATTTTGAATACACTTTTTTTTTCATTTTATATTTAATAGGAAGAAAAAAATTGATATTTTCGACGGTTAAATAAATAAACGGGTAGAAACTTTCATTTGTTGACACTTGAAAAATTAACATTAGAAACCAGAAATCATGTTTATTTTAAAAATTTTTACGAGAAAATTTTTTATTATTATTATTATTTAACCCTGCCTCCCGGAGCCAGGCCACCAAGTAAGCATAAACACGGTTCCGGAAGTCGCCTTCGCCTCTAGCCTCCTGATGAGGGAAACGCCAGGTCCAGCTATGCCGTTCCCGGCCTACATCACCCTTCCTTTTTCCTGTTTAACCTCCGGGAATTACCGTCATGAGAATGAACGATTTCAGAGATAGAGATACGAATAATTATTTAGATTTACTATTTTATAAAATCTGGAGTAATAAAATTGAAGATGTCACTTTAAAAAAAAATTAAAGAAGCACCTTCAATTTCCCTACCACAAGATGCCCAGTTACGTCAGCACAGTCGCGGCGTTCCTCGTTCCACTATATTCAGTAGAATATCACATGCTCTAGCGTGTCTAAGTCCTGACAGTAGGGGCAGAAAGGGTCTTCGGCTATTCTTCGTCCACATAGGTATGAACGAAAGAAAGGGAAACTTTGTTTTAACAACACTTTCTTTGTTTTTCTTTCCATTTAAACATCTGAGAATCTTTTGTTATTGTATCTAGATTGTTCAAAAGAAATTACTATATAAAATATTTTTGAAAATATAGAGTACTTTTTCACTAGATCAAAGATCATATGATAGAGAATTGCAATTATTTGGTTAAGTAATGGGAAGATTTACATGAATAAATATTAATTTACTTACCAAATTTAAATTTAAATTTACCATAGAAACCACAATTTTTATGTTTATTGTATGATATAAATATTTGTACTATGTAAAACCTCTTCTACATATAATCAGTAGAACACACTCACCCATAAACACGTTTATAAAAAAAACCTATTATTGAAACTGTGATTCACACTGAAACATTTTAATTTTTAAAACATTAAAGAATGTAAAGAGGATTAAACATAAATATTTAATGTTTTTCAGCTCCTTATCAGCATTATTTAAGATTAAAAAGTAAATATCATGCATATAAAACAAATGACGTTCGTCGTTATAATTAGCAGGTAGTTATGAAGCTTAAGTTCATGAGGTGGAAGGGGTAGGTATTAACTTGGGGTGAAATAGTAAAAGGGTTTAGGGGAATGTTGTGGAAGCTATGGATTATCTTTTTATTTCCTTCTCAACCCTCTAAGTGTAATGAACCCCATTCTTTCTAGTAGATGAAATATTCACCTAGTCTTTCTTCATTCCTTTTGTTTGTATCAGTAGTATATTATGTAGATACAAAACTGCCTATATTTCCACGCCATTTTGTATAAAATTCTTCCAGTCTTTAGATTACTCGTAAATTTAAATTTTACACGCAAAATTATAATGTACGTAAATTTTTAAGAGTCTGAAAAGATTATAATAAATAAATGGATTTTTGGTATGAAAGGTACAGAAAAATACATTATAAAAATCATTTCAGTGTAGGTAAATTATAAATATAAAAAAAAACAGATGTGTTTATATTCCATATTAATGATTAAAATACTAAAAATTAGAATAATATTTTATATAAATACATTACGTATAAAAATTTACTACAAAGCAATTCAAAAGTCGCTTATGAAAATTATTTAGGAATATACGTTGTCTGTAAGTAGATACTTTTTAAAAATAAATGACCATTATTTTTAACAAAAAAATTTACATTCATAAATATAAGGGACTCTTGTGTTAATTTAACATTATAATCTTACATTTAATCCTCTAAATATAGGTCTACACTATTCATAAATATGGGTGCCTATCTGGCAGCCTATTTTGTATTAAAAACTGGTCCTGACTTTTTGGTGGAACCCCAAGAGATGACATAATATTTATACGGTAATAAATGTAGATACAAAAAATATACATGAAATAATGATGACAAGCTTAGTTTTTATTAAGGCGCTTCAGGTCAAAACAGTAAGCTTGATTTTATTAAAATCAAAATCAATCTGATCATACTACGTGATCTTATATCTAATAAAACACTCGGAAATATTATAATCATTATCTGTCCAAGCGATCACCAATGTTATGTCTATTTGAGAAGCACAAGACAACGGTTTTATCTATATTTAAAGTTAAATGATTACAATCCATCTAGTGAACAGTTTTTTCCAGCTGTTATTATACAATTTTCAATTCCTTTTAAATAATTATCTTCAAATATAAATACAAATCGATCATTTGCGTAAAGGGTTACAATGAATGAATCGATGGAGAATGTTTCAAAAGTAATTCTGCATTAATTAAATGTTCTGGATCTTTAAAGACGTTGAATTTAAATTAAAATTCATAATCAAGAGTAATTTATAAAATGATAAAATTTAAAAAAAATCGGGTATCTGTAACAAAAAATTATTTTGTAAACAGACAGAGAAAGAAATTTATTAATTTATTCCAATATTTTTTAATGCAATGCTACTAAAGATGAAATACTTAAGCTATTATGAACTACTAATACCACATAGCTTGGACAATTAGAGATCGATAATAATAATAATAATGACACAGTTAAAATGTTAATAAAGAACATGAACATGTAAGAAGAACAAGTTAATAAAAATTAATTAAAAATTCTTCAATTACTGTTATTCAATTATTTTTATTTAATATAAAATAATTAAATTGATTAATTAATAAATGTCAATATAAACACAAAAATAAGATTAATAGGTTCTCAATTTCAAAAAAATTCAATGTAATTTTTGTATTCTGTTAAACATAATAATTCCAAGGTCCCATAGGATCACTTTGGGGTTCCCCATTTGAGGCGTGCGTCAAGACCGGAGTTCCGGTGGAGGGATACCTTGGAGTCCCCTCATTAGAGGCATGGCGTATAATAAACGACCGGGAACCGGCTACCTAGGGGGAACTTTAGTTTCCGACGAGGTAGTTTGAGGCGATGGCATCCCCTGAAGCTGAGTAAATACTTAATTGCGAATCCAGCTCCAAAGGGGAGGATAAACCAATGATGTAAAAAAAGGCCCCATATGATCTAATAATAAAAAATATAATAACATAGCTTTTAAAAGCAATCGAAAGAAAAAATCAATAGATTAATTAATTGTGATAAGTCGAATTATTGCGCATTCTATATAAAACAAAATTCTACATAAGAACAAGTAGAAATTTAAAAAAAAATGCTATCAGGAACATTTGCAAGCCTACAAATAGAGGGATTTAGGAAGAATATAACAGACTTTCATGACATATTCTCTACTAATGGAAATAAAGACGAAAGTTTATATAAACATAAATTCCGAAACGCTTCGTTAAGGAGTGTAGGCTGGCGAAAGGGTTTTCCCTGATTGTTGCGTCTTCGGAAAAGATAAGCCGGACAATTCTTCGGACCCAAATTAAGGTGTAAATCTGATGATTATATATGAAATCTGAACTGAAAGCCTGAAAAAAATAGGTCCCAGAACTGTATTTTTAGTAGTTTTCAAAAAATCTAGAGTAAAAGCCTGGGATTGAAAAACACATTTCTTATTTCGCGTAAAATAACTTCGTCAAATGGGTAATAAATACATAAAGATTTTGAATAAAACTTGCAGAAAATATGATTTTGAGTAAAAAGATATGAATAAAGTTTAAAAAAATTTAATACCAACTTAAGAATACGATGTTTTTGAAATTAAAACATATAAAATGTAGTAGATTTTAAGTAGGTATTAAACAAAACAAAATTTTCAATATTACAAAACAAAAGAATTAAATATTTAAAAAAACAAAACACAAACACCTGCAATAAAATCAACTTGCAAATAATTAAATAAACTGTTGAAAATGTTCTTATCATATCAGAAAAAATAAAAATACTTTTTTACTTCACAAAACATGAAATATAAAAATTTTAAATGTAATTAAATTCCTCAAACAGTAAAACAGAAATAGAAAGAATATATATTTTTTAATAAAAAAAAATAAATAAATAAAAACATTTATACGAGTAAACTCGTATATTTATTAATGAATAAGTTAATTGTGAAATGATGAATGGCTTAGTGAAATTTAATTTAAATTATTCAAAATTCGTAATGTACATTTAAAATATATATATGATACCAAAATAGTAGTTTTATTAATCAACAGTATATAATATTAGTAGCAAAGAAACATATTCCATACATTTATTAATTATATTATTTTACTTTGACTACTTTGTAATATATATTACATTTTTTGTCATTATATTAAAAAATAAGTACAACTGTTTTATTTTAATGAATGAGGTAGTAAATACGTTTTTCTACCGGTTTAATATTTGAGTGTTTTGTTTATTAATTCTTTGTACGAAGTAAAGAAAGTATTATGATCACGAAAAATTTAGGTTTTCAGATTTCAACGGAAATATCCATTTTGACCATCCCTGAATCGATTTTGACTAGTTTCAGCGCGACGTCTTTATGTACGTATGTATGTACATGTAACTCAAAAACGATTAGCCGTAGGATGTTGAAATTTTGGATTTAGGACTACTATAACATCTAGTTGTGGACCTTGCCTTTTGATTACAATCGACTGATCCAAAAGAGTCCAAAAAAGCCTAAAATCCAAAAAAATTGGATTTTGGACTTTTTCTTAACTGTATTAATAAGCAGCCCTCATTGAGAGCTTTTCGACGATATATCATAAGTGGTACTTATTTTCATTGGTTCCAGAGTTATAGCCAAATGAAATTTTAATTAATGAAATATCTGGATTTTACAAGGGACGGCACATGAGTTTGAATTGGAATTCATCTTTTTTAAATTTTTTTTTCTAATTTTTTCAACTTTTTTTAATTTAAATATATTGATTAATTAATAATTGCGAACCGTACATCATATTGGCCAAAAGAAGATCATAGCACAGGAACTAATGAAATGCAAGATATCAATTGCAGCTTTGTCTGAACTACGGCTCACTGGATCTGGATCGATGGCAGTATAACCTGCAGTTGTCAATGAGACGACCGGTAACTCCGATGGTGATAAACGAGAAGCAAGTGTTGGGTTCATGGTGGACAGTCGGCCTTATTGTCCTTCGCAGCATCAAATAATCTGGTGTTAAGAAACAGCATCTTCCTACCCCACTCAACCACCAGATCACTTGGTGAAATCCATCTGGCATTGACTCTGCAGTATTGGATTATGTTCTGATCGGTTCTCAGCTCCGGTCATCATTTCAGGATGTGCGTGCCATGCGAGGACCGGATTGTGGATCTGATCACTACCATATTCGGGCCAAAATACATCTGCGTTTTCGTCGCGCCATGCGCAAGACACCGCCAACAGCCAGAGTAAACTGGTCATACCTGCTGGATCCTATACGCAGGCACCAATTCCAGATTGCACATTCGAATCGATCTGAACAACTGGCAACAACAGATGACGTCGATAACGAGGAGAACGAGATATCTAAAGTCATCATGGATTGCGCCAAAACAATGTGCTTTGCCATCCTCCATAGAACGCAGCCATGGATCTCAAGTCACTGCCTGGACATGGTAGAAAAACGGAACAAGCAAAATTGACCAACTATGAACACTTCGGCAATTAAACAAAGATGTCCGACGGAAAATGAAAAAAGATAAGGAGGCATATTGGAATGGGAAAATAGCTGACCTTGAAGAAGCCGCATCCAAACACGAATACCACACCCTGCACTGCACATTCAGAAAGTTAAGCGGGAAGACAAAATCGACTAACGACAATATTCCAAAAATGGATGAATCCTTTGTGCGATCACCAAGTGAACGACTACAAGAAGAAGTTTTTCCAGGAAATCTACAGCCAAAATCCTCCACAAGGATCTCCCGCAGCCTCACCACAAATTGATTCATCATCAGCAATGCCAAATCAAGACCAACCGTTGATTGAAGAAATTAAAGCAGTAGTGAGGTCGTTGAAAAATGACATAACACCTGGAGTGGATGAGGTCACAGCGGAGCGATCAATTCTTGTGGAGACATTCTGCTTCATCAACATTACTTCAGTTGATCGGCTCACAGAGAATGTACCATCCACTGGAAGAAAGACACCATCATACGAATTCATAAAAAGGGGTAATTTAAGATTGCAAAAACTACCGTGGCATCAGCCTTCTTTCAATCATTGACAATATTTTCATGAAAGTCATTCAACTGCGACTACAGAAACATCGTAAACAGACGAGCCGTGTAGAGCAAGCTGAATTTCGGCCACATCGTAGCTTCTGTGACCAGATTTTTGCTCTCCGCCAGTTGATGGAAGAAAGAATCAAGTGCAGAATACAAACAGTATTGTGTTCATCGACTTTAAGTCACTATTCAGCTGCATCTACTGGCCTGTCCTGTGGAATGCACTTAAAGCCGAACATGTACTCCAAGAAACCACTCGCCCTTTCCAAGCAACAAACAACGGGTCAACCAGCTGTGTAGAAATCAGAAACGAATTATCCGATACATTATCCATTCAAACAGGAGTTCGCCAGGGGGATGTCATCTCTCCATTGCTGTTCAACATTGTAATTGATGCTATAATGAGGAGAGCATTTGTAGGAAGGCGTGGAATACAATACGGTAAGGATTACTGTGTAACCGACCTGATGTTTGCAGACGACAGCGCCATATTTGCTAACCGTGATGCCGAGGTTCAGATATTTTGTATCTGTGGCCTCGGCATCTTTTAGAAGGTAAGTTTGCTTTTTAATTAGTTAGATTCTAATACTTCTTACTGACCTTAAAATATTAATAATTCATGAAGAATAAAAAAAAAATTATAGTCGTAAATATATTAAAATCGTTTAGAAAGCGTTAACTACTTGCCATCATATATTTTTTTCAAATGTGGTTCCTAGCTTGAAAATGAAGGATGAAAATATAAGTAAAAAATAATCCTGAATTTAGACACTGAGGATATGTTTTTTTTTCTCAGTACAATGAACTATTATTTACGTCAGAGGTATTATTTTATTTTTCGGAACTAAATTCGTTGCTATGGAGCAATAACGGATGATCGAAGGTGGTAACTAATTTCTTTAAAATAATTTTTCTAGTTAACTAGCATCAATTCAAAAGTTTGTGCTTATCTTATTTTAAATAATTTCATTGGTTGTAAGTCAGATAGATTAACAAAAATAAAAAGGAACAATAAAGGTAAATAAAGTTGCGTCTCCAAGACGTAAGAGGTTTTTAATACCATAAGATTAAATAAATTCGATTCGGCAGAAGTACAGAAATAAAATTTTATTTACACAGATTTAGTATATAAAATATTGTTAGGGTTTTATAAAAAAAAGGGAAGAGTTATTGAATTTTTTTTTAAATTTTGAAAACCATTTCGTTCTGGACTCATATAGACTGATATATTACGGATTTCTGAGCTATGGATTTACTTTATTTACTATAAAGAGGGAGATACGGAAATGTTTGAACACTTCCTTTTATTTGTCACAAAGCTTACACGAAAATCCCAGTTTCATATACGGTCAGATACGATAAGAGCGTCCATTTTTTATTTAACCAATAAATTCAATAATATGGATTAATATTATTCAAATAAATATCTTAAAATCATAAAAATAAATAAAATAATATTTAATGAATTATTCTGCTTTTTATAACAATTCAATCAATTTAAAAAATTTAAAACTACTATCAAATAATACTATTTAGGATCAATTTTAAAGATTGAAAGGTTACACAAATGTGTAATCTTTCATTACACAAATTTTAAGAAAATCAAGTCGATGTTAAAATTTGTGAATAATAGTTGTGTTTTTATTAAACATAATATTAATATTTTAAAAACCCGAAAAATATAATACAAATTTTATTTAAATGTAAATTTTTTTTAATCTGTACATTTGAAAAATTGGTAACATCGGAGACTAATTCTTTTCATTCTAGTAAAAATTGAACATTTTTTTCTTTTGAAACAGATATTTTATTAAATTCTTATAATCAGTAAAAGCAATTTTCCGCCGACCTGTAAGGCGGAGTTAATAGCATCATATTTTTACTATAATTAATAAAATAATAGTCTCATAGTCTGCAGTTTTTTCTCTCAGTACAATTAACTACGAGTATTATTTACGTCAGAGGTAGTATTTTATTTTTTCGGAACTAAATTCGTTGATATGAAGCAATCACTGATGGAAGGTGGTAACTAATTTCGTTGAAATAACTTTTTTAGTTAACTAGCATCAATTCAAAAGTTTGTGCTTATCTTATTTTAAATAACTTCCTTGGTTATAAGTAAGTTAGATTAACCAAAATGAAAAGGAATAATAAAGGTAAAGGTTAATAGTCTCATCTTTTTACCCAGATTGTCCTAGAGACAGAATTGATATTTTTCACGTGCTAAAAAATTTGTATGTTGAACTCCTAGGTACAAGCTTCAAATTTAGTGCATATACATGTATATATACACCTAGGAGTTCAAATTAACTTCACCTTACAGGTCAGAGGAATTTTGCTTTTATTGATTATAAGAATTTAATAAAATATCTGTTTAAAAAAAAAAGATCAATTTATATATATATATATATATATATATATATATATAGTAATCTCTTGTTTTGCACTTTCTGATTTACTCCTTCGTACGCCTGTTTAGAGAGCATTATGTGTAATATATGAGGCAGTAGCGTACAGGACAGAACACTATACATACTGATTATTTTATGGACAACAGATTGAGTCACTTTTACGGTAGAATATCAGCTCCATTTTTACGAGTTTAGCAGTGCGTATCTGTGTGTAAACGGTATATTCAGTCGATAAAGGTAATGGAAAATCACTTCACTCCTCATTTTCCTTCGTAAGCCAACAAAGAAATACTTTTTATTCCCGAGGATATGTCTCTTGCAACCTACAATTATTTTACTGTTAGTACTATTTACTATTTATCAAGACTAGTTTTGAAGAATGTCAAAACAACTGGAGTGGATGAGGTTACAGCGGAGCGATCAATTCTGGTGGAGACATTTTGCTTCATCAACATTACTAACATTAACATTAACATTATTAACATTACTAAAACTTTTAACATTACTATTTTACTAAAACTATTTTACCTTAAAACTAATTTCATAAATTTCATTCTTCGTAATTAACGTTAATCTAAACAAAAACCAATTCAAAACACATTAGAAAATTTAAACTATTCTCAAAAAAAAAAAAGTTAATAAGTTACATACATATACGAAGCAATGACTTCTTAATTGAATACGGAACAATTTAATCCACAAAATCAACAAAAATATAGGGATCTTGACGTAGATTAATGGATTAAAACGTTTATATAATTCAGCATTAATGCAAGCTTACCATTCTGAAGATATAGATGGCATATAAGGAAGATTGACAATATAATTAACAAATTTTTTTTAATAGATTCCTGAATATTAAAGTATTGTACATTAAATAAAAAATTACTCATTTTTCTTTTCCTTCCTGTTCATAATAGTTTATCTCCGAAAACATTCATTTCCAGTTAAACGATATTCATAAACAGCATTATGACTAACATTGATTACAAATTACAACGATAATGACACCGAAACCCAAATATAGAAAATAATGCTTTAAAGGAATTAATACAGGATATTACAAAAGTAATAACAAAATATCTTTAGAAATACAAACAAACGATAACGGTTACATTCAACTAACCGACCGTTGCGTTGAATTGTAAAATAAGAACTGCAGTAAATTAAATAATGAAAACTATCAACAATTTCCACTTGTTTAACAAAACAATGTAAGAAAACTTTCATTTCAAATGATAATACTGTTATGTTTTAATTAATTAAAATCACAGTAATTCTCAGTTTGCTTTTGGTTTTTTTTTGTTGAATTTTCAAAAACTTTATATTATCTGAAGTTGGTAAGCAACTTTTTATACGATATTAACATAATAAATAAGAGAAATAAGAGTACATGAACATTTTCATTAATATGGTTGGCAAAAAGCGTATTGATAATGAAATCAAAAGGAAAATTAACATTTATGTATCTAGGATGTAGAACTGATTTTTCTAGATCAGTTTTGGGTGAAATTATCAACCTTGACTTAGGTAACAATAAGATTTGTCCGTGTTATACAATCCATATTAATGGAAGAATACGAAAAAGAAGTATAAGTAGAATCTACAATGGAATTTTTTTATTCATTATATAAATTATAAATAAAGGTGACTAATAATTTTTTCGATTCAATGGTCACTGATGATGTAATCTTGGTGTCGTATAACACTCTAAAGACAAAAAAATCTGATATGAGCACTACATGACTTCCTTGTATACTATTATATTATTATTTTTAAAAAAATGAAAAGTACATAAAATTTTATTTCATTAATAACTTCTGATATTTTATTATTATTGAATTATTATTTATCGTAAAAGTTTTTTTTTATAATCAGGGATTAACAGTTATTAATAAATCAATATATTTTTAAATTAAAAAAAAGAGATGACGTCTGATTCGAACCGATATGCCTTTCCCTGCTAAGATCCAAATATTTCATTAACTAGAAATTCATTTGGCTCTAACTCTGGAACCAATGAAAATACGTACCATTTATGATATATCGTTGAAAAGCACTCGATGAGGGCTTATTACTGCAGTTAAGAAAAAGTCCAAAAACCAATTTCTTTTTTATTTTGGGCCTTTTTGGACACTTGGTTCAGTCGATGCAATCATAAAGAAGGTGCAGAACTAGATGTTATAGCAGTCCTAATCCAAAATTTCAACGTCCTACGGCTAATCAATTTTTAGTTACGCGAGATACATACGTACGTACGTACGTGCAGACATCACGCTGTAACTATTCAAAGTGGATTCAGGGATGGTTCCAATGGATATATATCCGTTGAAATCTGAAATTTTTCGCGATTACAATACTGATTACAATCCTGAGAAAAAAGAAGAAGAGACTATAAAAAGAACCATTTCAAAAACAGATTGTTAAAATCCATTTTTTAGAATCGATTTGATATCATTTTTTTCTTCTGCATTCGTTTATTTATTATGAGCTTCCATATTGAAACTATAAGTAAGTCATATATATGATAGACTATCACTTGATATTGGATCATCCAATGATAATCCTCAACGATTACAAAAATAATTAATATGAATGAATACAAGAAAATATGAAATAAGTTGATATATCTGATAGTGTCTGAGAACTCTAACATAGTTTTACATGTATAATAGCGAATTGATGATATCCCACACAGACATTATTCACCATATGAACCTCGTTTCAAAACAGAGTTTATACACTTCGTCACACCAAACTACAGATCACACCAAATATTGATCGAAATCTGTTAACTTAATCCTTATATACCGATAAATATCAGTTAAATATAGTTAATATAGTAAAATGCAGAATTAATATATATCTTCATATCATTAATCAAATTGGGTATGTAAACAGAACAAAAATAAATCTAACATTAACTTTAGGATAACGATAGATAAATAATAAACGTAAAAATCCATAAATTGAGTAACGAAAAATAAAATAAAAACAATTATAAGTGGTATCGCCAACGAATTCCATAATCATAATGAT